>NC_080856.1:30389949-31029318 GCF_030435755.1 Ochotona princeps | reverse complement strand
CCACCCCATGTCTCTCACCACCAAGAAAGTTACTACAGCCAAGAAACATCCCTAACATGATTGAAACCCAACTCTTTGAGAACTGAAGAAACACCTTTTTCAACACACAACCTTTTCAAAGTCATCGAATGACCTTGAACCCCCAATGAGCAGCTGAAAACTAGACAAATGTGGCACCTGCTGACATCACTGACATTGATCAAAACTCAAGAAATCACTCAGATTTCACTTTGAGTTCACTAGAACCAAAGTCAAGACTGACAATTCAGTTTATCTTTCAAAAATCTTTAATAAAACCTACCAGTAAAGAAGGAACTATTAAATATCCATGTAGGGCCCTAGGAAACACAAAGAACCAAAGAAGCACCTCCAAAGAGTACAAGTTCACTACAAAGATATGCTTCTCTGAAGGAAATTAGGAAAATGCCTGAAAATTCAAAAGCAAAAGAAGTAATCCTAGCAAAATTCAGTGAGATTCAATAAGTTAGAGATACTCAAGGAGGAAAATGAAAGTGATATGAGAAATTCAAGAGAAGAAAAATTTTCAAAAGAACCCAACAAAACTTTTGGAGCTTAGAGACTAGTGCTGTGACGCGACAAGTAAAGATGGCTCCTGCAGTACTGGTATCCCTGATGGTCATTGGCTTCATCCCAGCTGCTTCTCTCTCTCTCGCTCTCTCTCTCTCTCTCTTTATTTTTAAATTATATTTGTTGGAAAGTCAGACATACAGAGAGGAGAAGAGAAAGAGAAGATCTCCCATCAACTGATTCACTCCCCAAGTGGCCACAAGGGAACTGCGATGATTCCAAGCCAGGAGCCCACGTGGGGGCAGAGTCCCAACTCTTTGGTCCATACTTGACTGCTTTCCCAGGTCACCAGCAGGGAGCTGGAAGGGAAGTAGGGCTACTTGCAATAGCCTCAACCTCCATTCGGCCTTAGACATTTAGGCGGGGAGGGTGGGGTGGGTGGTGTAGGATTGCTAGATTCGTGGGCGCAGGCACACGGTGAGCGGCAGGTGGAGGAGGCGCTTTTGGGGGTCGCAGAGTGGCTAGGTGAGCGCTCCTGGCCCTGGGGCAGCCAGTAGTACTGACGGGCGGGCGGCAGGGCAGGCTGCCTGCACAAGCAGAAGGCAGGGAAGGAGGTTGGGGTGGGACGCCAGGCTTGCTACCCTGGCCATAGAACATACTGGGTGCTGGGGGACGTGTAGCTGGCTGAGTATGCCTGGCCCTGGAGTGGCTGGCATGGCAGTCTGGGCCCGGGATTGCAATCCAAGCCGGCCTGGTTCAGCAAAAACAATCAGACCAGCAGGGCGATTGTATTGGGTGTGCAGGAGTACTGGAAGAGCTGGCATGGCCCTGGCACGTAGCGGATGGCGGGCGGGACTGGGCAGGGGGAGCTGACCTGGCCCTGGAGCAGCTTAATAGGGGGCAAGCTAGAGGTGGGAGTGGGGAGGGAGTGGAGCTGGCAGGAGTGCTAGAGGCAGGGTGGACGCAGGACCAGCATTGGGCGAGCAGATCTGGCCTGTTCCTGAAGCAGTGGTCATGGTGGCTGGGCCGGCAGACCAGAGGCCCTGGGGGATGCCAGCTTAGAGTGCCCAGCCTGGCAGTGGTGGTGGACGATTGACTGAGTGAGCAGGATGGTGGCCAAGCACTCTTGGCCCTGGAGCTGTTGTTGATGGGGTGGGCGTGACGGACTTGTGTGGGGTTAGCAGGATGACTGCCAAGCCAGCTGAAGCTTGGAGGGACTGTTAGGGGGGCTGGGGACACTGGAGGCTTCTCCTGAGCTCATCTGACCTGGTAGCGCCAAGGCTGATCTGCAGGGTGGGTGTGTTGTGAGGACTCTAGCCAAGCTGAACAAGCCTTAAGGTAGCCTGAGGGGCGGTGTGGAATGTGGGCTAGAAAGGCAGGTTTTACTGGCCTTGAAGTGGTAATCCAGACAGCCCAGCCCTGGGGGAGGGGCCAGAGCATGGTGGGCCATCCGTGGGGCGCTGTTCAAGTGTGCCATGCCCTGAAGCAGTGGGCACTACGGGAAGTCTGGGGACGCATGGGATGCATTCTGAGCAGGCCCAGACCCAGAATGGCCATGTTGGGGTACAATATAGGTGCGGGGGTGGGGCATGGGGTGGAGTCAGCTGAACTTGCTTAACCCTGGAGCAGCATGGGGTTTGTGGGGCCTGGGTGGAAGGGGTGTAGGGTGCACTGGCCTAGGTGGCTTGGACTGCTTGACCCTGGAGCAGATGGCTTGCTTGCTCCAGGCTGATGGACTACCTGTTCCTAGAGCAATGGGGAAGGGCAGAGGCGCAGGAGGGATAGAGGCACGTGGAGCATCAGCTGAGCCCACCTGGCCCTGGAGAGGTTTGCAGGCAGACCGGGAATGGATGTGTGTGTGTGTGTGTGTGTGTGTGTGTGTGTGTGTGTGTGTCTGTGTTATGGGGGTGTTGGAGAGCTGCTCTCGCCCTGGAGTACACGGTGGTTGGGCTGGGGGCAAGGGGTGCCAGCTGAAAAGGCCCATCCTTGCAGCATCAGGCATGCCTGGCTTGCTAATGATTGGCAGGCAGAGGGGAAACCACCTGATCTGGAGCGGCAGATGGGCTAGCAGCCTGCTGCAAGTGCCAGGTGGCTGACTGAACCCGACAGGGTAGATGTGCTGGGTGTGTCAGGGTGCCTGGCCCTGGAGCAGGGGGCGTAACAGAAGGGATAGAGGTACAGGGGCATTAGCCTAGCTGTTGTGGCTCTGGAACTAGTGCCAGGTGGGCTAAGGGTGCATGGGGTGCCATTGAAGTTGGCCTGGCCCTGCAGGGGTCATTGGGAAATGGCGCTACCGGTACAGGATGGGTGGAGAGTGCTGGCTGATTCTGCCTGCCCTCGAGCCACCTGTTGGGCAGTGGGACAGGCAGGCTAGTCAGGGCTCACAGGCCAAGCAGGTCTGTCCCTGCAGCAGCTGACATGGCAGGAGTGATAGAGGCACTGTAGGCACTGGGTAAACAGGTCTGGCCCTGAAGTACAGGCAGAGTGAGGGCTGGAGCACAAGTACACTGGCCTAGCCCGTGTGGCCTGACTCTGGAGCAGCAGGCATAGTGGAGGGGCTGGCAGGCCAGAGGCCCTCAAAGACACCAGCTGAACCTGCCCAACCAAGGAGCTGCCGGGGGGTGAGTGGCTGTCTGGTGAGCAGGTTGGTGGCCCAGCACGCTTGACCCTAGAGCTGTGAACAGGGTGGGCATGCTAAAGGCATAAAGCAGGGGGTGAGGGGTGAAGGTGGTGAGGGCTGCAGTTAAGCTCTCCTGGCCCTGGAGAGCCTGGCAGATCAACAGGGTGTATCTGCTGTGGGAAGGGTTGCTCTGGTCCTGTTGATCTGGCCCTGAATCAGTTTGCTAGAAGGCAGGGTGGGCCGAGAAGTAGTGCAGGGATCCCAAGCCAAGCCAGTGTGGCCCTGAAGTGAGAGTCAATGGCTGTGTGTGTGGGGGGGGGGGGTGGCAAGGGGCGCTGCTCCCACACACCTGGCCCTAGTGCAGTGAGCTTAGGTGAGGGGGCATGCTAGAGGTTCATACTGTGCCAGCACCAGCTGGTCCTGAAACAACTGGCAGGCAAATTAAGATATGGGTGACATTGGCACAATCCCTGACTCTGGAGTGGCACACAGGGTGACCTGCTGTGGGACTGCCACCTCTGTCAGGGCGCCTGGCCCTGGAACAATGGGCGGGCCAGAGGTGCAGGGCTTGCAGCTGAGTGGGCCTGGACATGGAGTGATTGGCATGACCACCAGTAGGTCAGGATCGCTCTCGACATCTATGATGAGACAGCTGTGGCATCAGTGGCACTGGCAGAGGCAGCCATGGGCCAGAAAGAGGCAGAGGCTGCAGGGAAGAAATCATTCATTTAACTGCTGTTTACAATTACATTTACAAAGTAACTCATTATAAGCCTCCAAATAAACAGTGAAGTTTTTGTCTGTGATATGTTCTCTTCAAATGAATCTTGCTTATTTTGTAGGATTGATTCTAAGCAAAGTGGTGTCCCTTTATAGAATCACAGAGTGTTCTCTCAGGGGTCCTATTTGGTGGCAACAGAAATCTTTCCAACAATGATCCCTGTGCTCATATTGTATCATTTCTCATGGAGTCCACATCCAGAACAGGATGTCTGAGCTTCTAATTCCATCAGTGTCAGTGATCTCCTGGATTCCCCTCCTCCTCGCCCCTGGCCTTTCACTTGACTGGCCATCACTGGGCCACTGCCTTGCTTGTTCAGCATCAATGGTAAGATGTGGGCAGGGCAGCATCTGGTCCAGTGACCCTGCTGGGTGCTGACTGATTCCACAGCAGTGCTGTTAGCTAATACTGGGTTCTGTCAGAGCCACAGGCATACTTCTCAGTTGGAGTTGAGAATTAGCCCAGCCATTCAGTCAGCACTGAGAACAACACAATTGTGTTTCTGGTTGGTTTATTGGACTTTATACAGAGACTCATCATACTTGACTAAAAGTGTACTTGTTAACATTTTAAAATTCACATTGTGTATTTACATTATACAGGGTGCATTTATAAATTCACATTTCATGTTTATATAATAAATATAAGCTAAGAAGAAGTAGGGCTAAAAGATGTAGGGCTGCTTTACAGAGACTTGGTATATTATTTCAGCTGTCTGAAGTTATTTAAATATATATATATATTTTGTGCATGAATGCATTTTTGTTGCACATGATTCCAACATCACATAGGTTTGGGTTTTTTTTTGTTTTGTTTTGTTTTGTTTTTGCTTTTTTATTACAAAGTCAGATGTACAGAGAGGAGGAGAGACAGAGGGGAAGATCATCCATCTGGTGATTCACTCCCCAAGTAAGCGCAACGGGCCGGTGCTGCGCCAAACCAAATCCAGGAGCCTGGAACTTCCTTCTGGGTCTCCCACATGGGTACAGGGTACCAAGACATTGGGCTGTGCTCCACTGCTTTCCCAGGCCACAAGCAGGGAGCTAGATCGGAAGTGGAGCTGCCAGGATTAGAACCGGTGCCCATATGGGATCCTGGTATGTTCAAGGCGAGGACTTTAGCCGCTAGACCACGGTGCCGGGCCCTATCACAGAGATTTGTAAATACATCAAAGTTCTTCTAAGGTGCATCATGAAAAGATTCTTATAAAACCGATTTAGGCAACAGACCTCCTTAGAGAAGTGAAATATAACCATTGTTTTTGAGTGATGGCTCCCTGTCAAAGTACCAGTTCCAACCGAGGCCACCAGAAACATGAGAACAGGTGACCATGTAGGGCCTAAGCTATGTGTTGTGGGACAATGTCTTGGAGCTCAGCCAGCTGAATGAACAGAACGCCCCCATTTGACATGCTTTGGAGTGTCTCAGTTACAGCCTGGACATCCCAGGGACTGCATGAGGAAATTGTTGACTGTTACAACTTCATGTCCTCTTATCCTGAAGATGCAACCATGAGAAAGGAGATGGTGTAACTGTGGGGATGGATCTCTGGTTGGCAGCTGACGTGCAAATATTTGGCAACACAGCGACACAGATCTGGTTGTGTTTGGAAAGTGAGTGCATCTTCATTTGCGGTTTTTGGAGCAGTCTTTGTGAAAGCACAACATGGTGCAGATATGTTCCATTGTTGCAGAGTGTGAGAGAGATCATGCCAGACCCAAGTGTAGGATGTTAGGAGGAGTCTTTATTGCCCAAGCTTGGCGACAGCAGCTCCTGCTACAATGCAGGAACCACTGCACCGCGTGGCAGAAGTCAGGGGTTTTTAAGCTCTCACCCTCCAATCAGTTTGAAAGGTGCACAGTACAATGTCTTATACAATACAATACTCTTGATTGACTTCAATAACTGGAGGCAGGAAGGGAGGGGTGGGAGAGGGCTTCTCCTTAAGAATGAAATTAACATTCCATTGCTATTAGGCCCCACCTTCAGGAACTCTTTTGAGAGTACATAATTAGAAATATAAAGAACATTAACATCTTCACTGACTCGCCCAAGCTGTGAACATAGGGTGGGGGACACAGCCACATTCCATGCTTGACTGTGTTAAGGGGTGCTGGCTATCACTGGCTGCACCCCATAACACAATCAAGGTCCTTTACAAAACCATAGTAGTGGTGGTCATGACATTCACATGCCATGGGGCTGAAGCTTCAGTGGATAGCAGCTTTGACGTGGAGGCTGCTGTCTGGGCCACAGAGGCCATCAAGAACTACATGAGGGAGTACTAATTGCTGCGTTACTTGGTTTTAGTATTGAATCCGTTCCTGTTCACAGGGACTTCAATGAGTTTTGGCAGGTAGAATCAGCTGGTGTAGCCTCATGCTGACGGCTGTTAGCTTTCTCCTGCTGCATCCACTAGTTAATGTCCTGAGAGCCGATGAAAACCTGGGAATACTTCCTGTTGAGTAATTTTTGAATTCTAGGGAAGAAGTTGTAGTTACTTGAAAATTGGTATTAGGGTAAAAGGAGATGCCTATATCACCAAAGAAGAGATCACGAAAGCCATGACAAATGGGTGCAGACAGCACGCTGCGCTAAGAACCCCCTACTGCTGGAATCAATGCTGTAGGTGCCTGGGGAGGGGCATGATCTAAGAAGGAGCACAGTGCTCTTATGAGCAACTGGCAAAAGTTTATTTCCAGGGTTTTAGTTTTTAAATGTTCGGCAGAGCAACAATTGAAACTTAGTTCAAACAGGTTAAACTTCTGTGAAACATTAGTTATCAGGCTCAGATTTAATTACATTAGCTTAAACATAAGCTACATCGCTTGGATTAATTGAAATAGTTCAAACTCACGATATTGTCACACGATGAAATTGGTTAGTGATTTAAATACATTACTCCTACGGGGAGGGAGTTTCAGGAAAGTTAACAAAGCTATTTTGATCTGGGGCAGAGCTTTGTTCTTGGCTAATCTATATCAACTAGAGCACAGATACTTATCGGGAAGGCAGGAAAGGAAGGCACATCCAAGGAGTCACTGGAAGCAACAGTGCACTCTGGGTGAGGAGGCCCTCCCCCTCCTCCTTCCTGGAGACATCGCAACAGATTTACACAAGTCTCTGCCATCACAGCTAACCTGTTCAATGTGATTCTATAGTGTTGAGTCATGCCATGTCATTACTCGTGAGGTCCTACCTCAACTGAGATTCAGAATGTACTTTAGGAAGAATCCTCAGTCACTCAAGAAGTGATGGTCACCACAGGTGGATTAAGGCTCAGAACCAGTAGCAGGGCTGCCCTGCAGCCAGATGCCTGACCCTGTGTTTGTCCAGCCCCCAGCTCTTCTGTTCTGGTGCCTCTGAATCCTCTATGTTGTCATTCTCTGGGAGCAACATTGAATCAGACCTGCCACCCTGTACCACAGCCAGTGCTTACCAAGTCAGTCGACAAGCACCGCCTTCTCTGATGGCCACTCCTGGCACATGCTATTCTGATGAGCATGTCTCAGTGCAAAACTAGGGTAGTCTTGACCAGGCCGGAGCCCCAGAACTAGCATGGGCAGGAAGATGGGGGGCTGCTGAATGAGACTCGGGGTGCCACCTAAGACACTGGGAATCTTTTAAGCATCTAAGTTTAAAGAAAAAGTGCCAGATTTCCTTTTTCTACAGCCTGGCATGCTTGTGAAATAAAGAATGGAGAGAAGTTGCAGTAAGCCAGCTGGGTAGAGGCTTGGATTTATTAACCCTTCCTAGCCTGGGAACTTTTTTTTTCCCTTGCGCTGCAGGCTACTCTGCCCCTCAACTACAGGAATATGCAATTCTATGCTTTTTTCTCAGGATGCATCTCCCTGTTATGAATGATGGGCTCATGTGCAGAATCAAGGTTGTTCCATGCTATTGTAACTGATTTCAGTAATGAGCTTTCATGTATTTGCAAGGTTTTCTGCATGTTTTGTTGTTTGGTTTTAGAAATCCGCTTTCTATCAGTTTCTAATGTTATCTTAACTCTGATCAGATCTGGCCTAGATTGTCTGCAAACATGCCCAATCAAGTGTATATTATTTTGATCAATTTCTGTGGACCTCTGAATTCTTCGAATTTCTGAACCAAGTATCTTTTTTTTATATTTATTTGTTTTTATTGCAAAGTCAAATATACAGAGAGGAGGAGAGACAGAGAGGAAGATCTTCCATCTGATGGTTCACTCAGTCCTCAAATGACTGCAATGGCCGGTGCTTAGCCGATCCGGAGCCAGGAGCCAGGAGCTCTTCCAGGTCTCCCACACAGGTGCAGGGTCCCAAGTTTCAGGCCATCCTCCACTGCCTTCCTAGGCCACAAACAGGCAGCTGGATGGGAAGCAGGACTGCCAGTATTAGAACTGACACCTATATGGGAACCTAGCACTTTCAATGCGAGGAGTTTAGCCACTAGGCCCCTGTGCCAGGCCCTGAACCAAGCATCCTGACTTTGGGACTTCTGACAGGATCTCAGGAACTCTCAAAGAATGAGACTCAACTTGGATGGTATGATTGTCATTTGGAATAATTTAGATCATGAGAAGTACATTGTGAGGTTATAAGATTATGCCGAATTTGTTGCCCTAATGTCACTGTGTATACCTAGAGCTGTGCTATAAAGAGGAGCAAATTCTGCATGTGCATTTTTGTGTTGTGTTAAAGTGAATGAATATTTGCATGGTACAAAGCTCTTTGTTTCAAAAAGTTTCAAAATGGCTAATGTACACTGGTGCCTATTTTTATTGGTCAAGATGTCTTCTAATTCTAAAGTTATTTCAAGTTGTGGGATTACTTGTGTTCTTCTTGCGTTGTGAATTATTCATGTTATTATTTGCAAAAAGCATTAATTGTAAGATATTTTATCCCACAGGGAAACAACCTGTTCTATTTTTTTCTTTAAAAAAATTCTAAAGATTTTTATTTATTTTTATTGCAAAGTCAGATATACAGAGAGGAGGAGAGACAGAGAGGAAGATTTTCCATCTGATGGTCCATTGATTTACTCCCCAAGTGGCTGCAATGGCTAAGCCAATCTGAAGTCAGGAGCCCAGAGCCTCTTCCTGATCTCCCATGAGGGTGTAGCGTCCCAAGGCTTTGAGCCGTCCTCAACTGCTTTCCCAGACCAGAAGCAGGGAGCTGGATGGAAAGTGGGGCTGCCGGGATTAGAACCAGCACCCATGTGGGATCTCAGCAGGTATGAGGCAAGGACTTTAAACACTAGGCTACCATGCCAGGCCTAGGAAATAACAGATTCTTACAGGATGTGTGGTATAACTGATCATATTGCATAAAGCATTTTCTAAATATTTGTCTTTGGCACATGGAATTAGAAACCAATGCTTTGTCAAAGCCCAGTTTTTAATCATCTCCTTTTAAGTGATTTTCTTTGTATTGGTGACTAAAATATTCTAGCTAGCTAGCTCCAGTAAGCTTCATTTCTGACTCTTAAGTTGCTTCAAGGTGTGGGATGAGTCAATGTGATAGCTCTCTTCCAAGTGTTTTTGTTTGTTTGTCTTGGTGACAAGCCACATGTATAGTTTTTGTTCTATTAAGGTAATCTTTGTTTTCCCAGTCTTCCATTGCATTGGGATTATTTGAGCAATCACTGTGTCAATAATCAATTCATCAATATTGTGCCTATTCCAACCAGATATTTTAAGCCTTTTTGGCATCTATGTAAGTCATTTAAGAGCTCAGAAGTTTCAAATTTGTGGACTTTGGTATTCCCAAGGAGGCCTGCTGGGAATGTCAAAGGATTTATCCCTAATTTTGTGGGGATGGCCACTGATTATGCAATTTGGATCATATTAAGAGATACTGTCAAGATGTTAAGTGGTACAACCTTAGGCTATAATAGTGAAAGGTTAATGTGAGGCCGACGCCATGGCCAAGCAGCTGAAGTTCTCTCCTTGAAAGTGCCGGGATCCTATATGGGCACCGGTTCTAACCCTGGAAGCTCCAGTTCCCATCCAGCTTCATGCTTGTGGCCTGGGAAAGCAGTCTAGGATGGCCCAGTGCATTGGGACCCTGCAGCCATGTGGGAGATCTAGAAGAAGTTCCTGGCTCCTGACTTCGGTTTGACACAGCACTGGCTGTTGTGCTCACTTGGGGAGTGAATCATGGAAGGGAAGATCTTCCTCTCTGTCTCTCCTCCTCTCTGTATATCTGACTTTGTAATGAAAATAAAGTAAATCTTTAAAAATAAGGATAATATAACAAGCTACTACTAGTACAAATGTTCAAACCTCACACAGGTCTAGTGATCTTGCTGCATTATTTGTCACAATTGTTATCTTAATGAGAATGGCCTAGAGGCCTAAAGAGTACAAGTGTGTGTAAAGCCCTATGGTGAGTTTCACAGTGCTGTGTGAAATGTAGATGTCTGTTTCATATAGTCCTCATCATGGGTGCTTCATTCTCTAGTTTCCAACAGACCTATTGCATTCATTGGTGATAAAGTTGAAAGTTAAACAGTAAGCTACAGATTCCAACGGAAAGTATCGTTAACTCAGGTTACTAAGAGCAAGCTGTAATTATAAGCAACTGGTAAGTTTAAAACACTTAACAGATTTTTAGAAAGCTGTTACAAAAACTGTATTGTTTTGTAATGTTTGCTACCTGGTATACAGCTACATGTCTATGTATCAAGCTATTTGATATCTTTAATTGAGTAGTAGGTAAAAATGTTAGCTATGCGGTCTGTTTTAACTGACTTATAGATAAAAATGCTAAAAATGAAGATTACTAAGCTAAATCTTTTCATTTTGATTTGAATAAATCCCTGATAGATTGGGGGCATAGAAAAATGCCTCACCTTACTAAAATGTTTGAGGAAGACTTTAAGTCTATTCCAATTGATCCTAACTGTGTAGAGAAGAACAGGTGATGTAGAGATGACAGATTCTTTGCAATGGGACCTGAGAGCACCCTGGGCAACCTCTGAAAGGTGGCCATCATGTTTTTGTTTTGTTGTTGTTTGTTTGCTTTTTATCACAGAGACCAGGAGGGGATCCCGTGGCAGAGCAGGAGGATAAGAGAGGTGTATACTCCTGGTCCCAGTGAGACCGCTGGTAGCCTCCCAAGTTCTTCTCACTGCGGAAGCAATGGACACTTTGCCAAGGATTGTCAGAAAGTATTCCCAGCACCATGTCCCACTTGCTAAGGAGGTCCTTGGAGATTTGACTGTCCTCAAAGGCCAAGAACTTCGGGGTCAGCCATTTCCTATTGGATCTCCCACATGGACAGGTGCAGCTCAGGAACCTCTGCAGGTTCAAGGCCCTCCACAAGCTTTGGTGACACCTCAGATCAGCACCAAGCCCTGGGTGGTTCTCATAGTGGAAGGGATGATTAAATTTTCCTGTGGGCAAGAGAAAGCAAATTTCTCTGTCCTTAGTTCTAGTTTTGGATCCCTTTCCTCTCTTGCAGTTACCATAAGGGCCTCTCAGGAATCCCAGATTAGCTCAGGTGACAGAAAAAGATGAATCCAGAAGCTTTGTACATCTAGGTAAAAGTTAGTCAGCCCGTACTGGCTCAGCCTGTACCAATGACCAGGCTCTCAACTGGCATGTTTTCCATCTTCCTCTTCAGTTTTTGCTAGGCCTCATTGCTCTGAGGCAGTGTTCATATCCTCCTCATTTACTAAATCCTTAGGAATTTCTCTACTCATTTACTTAAGTTTCTTCTGTACACCAATTACCAATACATGCCTTGCTTAGAACTATACAACAAGTTAATCACTTGCCTCTGCCCTAAGGTGCAAAGTTCTGTAAAGGCTTACTAGAATACCACAAACTGCTAGATTATTATAACTAACAACTAGTTTAAATCTTTTGCAATCTATGCAACAATCCAGATAAGGCTTGTAATGAAACGTTTTTCATGCTGCACTTTATGTTCCGGGCTGAACGTCTTTCCTAGAATCTTAAGGTTTACAATGATGGGGAAAGTATGATTTTTTTTAAATCTAACACTCGTATGCGAAACTACTGTAGCATTTTCGAAAGTCAAATGAGTTTAGATAATGATTTACAATTCTGTGAGTTTCTCAAAATACTTTTTTTTTTCATAAATTACAGTTGTAATGCTAGACAAAAAAGTAACTGCATGGACACTTTTTTTATTTACTTATTTTTATTGTGAGGTCATATATACAGAGAGGAGGAGAGACAGAGAGGAAGATCTTCCATCCGATGATTCACTCTTCAAGTGGTTGCAATGGCTGGTGCTGAACCATTCCAAAGTCAGGAACCAGGAACTTCCTTCAGGTCTCCCACAGGGGTACAAGATCCCAAGGCTTTGGGCTGTCCTCGACTGCTTTCCCAGGCCACAAGCAGGGAGCTGGATGGGATTTGGGGCTGTTGGGGTTAGAACCGGTGCCCATATGGGATCCTGTTGCACTCACGTTGAGGACTTTAACCACTAGGCCTTTACACCAGGTCCTCCAGGGATACTTTAAAGTTGACATGCATTTACCTGCCCTGTGATGGGTTTACATTCTAATGGCACGTGCTAATCCCTTCACTGTTTCTGTGCATGTCTTCTAATTGGCAGATTGCAATTTCATACAGCAAATATAATTTCACATGTTCCACTGTGTTGAGTTCAATTATTTCAAAACTTGTGATTTCAACATGTCAACTTAAACTAAAGTGCCCAGGTCAAATGTTTACTAGAAAAAAGGTTGAAACCTGACAATTTTTTTTTTCACTTTAAGTTCTAAACCTCAAGTATTCAAATTGGGATTTCCAACTGAACTCATTACATACTAGGTTGGGAGAGATTATAATTGTCTAATGTTTTGTAATATAAGCTTAGTTTGCATCCACTTTCCTCTAGCCCTGGCACATTTTTCACAGATTACATTAAAAGTTATATCTAGGGCCCAGTGCAGTTGCCTAGTGGCTAAAGTACTTGCCTTGCTCATGCCGGGATCCCATATGGGCACCTGTCCTAATCCTAGCAGCCCTGCTTTCCATCCAGCTCCCTGCTTGTGGCCTGGGAAAGCAGTTGAAGATGGCCCAAAGCCTTGGGACCCTGCACCCATGTGGGAGATTCAGAAGAGGCTCCAGACTCCTGGCTTCAGATAGGCACAGATCTGTCCATTGTGGTCACTTGGAGGGTGAGTGAATGGACAGAAGAGCTTCCTCTCTCTCTCTTCTCCTCTCTGTAAATCTGACATTGCACTAAATATAAAATAAATATTTTCTAAAAAAGATAAGCTTAATCATACACAAACATTGTTCATAGGGTACAAGAGGCTACCTATTATGTTTGCTGTGGGATTTGAGCGAGATCACTTCAGACAAGTCTAGGGTTCATTAAGCAGTCTTTATTAACTGAGCTTGGTGATAACAGGGCCTACTAGAAAGAACAAATCACAAATCCATACAGCAATCCAGTCAATCAAAACCCCAAGAGGAACAAATGATCATTAATCTGAAGTCCATCCATTAAACTGAAGATCTATGTCCCAGCTTCCCCAGCAACGTAAGTTATCCTAAGAGACATGCAACAAGTAATCTGGGCACAATTACAAAGCTGCAGACATTCACTTTTCCCTGGCTTCTCTGCCCACATTCCATCACTGCTAGGCCTTACCTCTCCTGAAACTCTTGATGCTACACAATTAGAAATACAAAGCATCTTAGAATTAACATCTTTATTGTCCCACCCAAGTACTGAACAGAGGGTAAGGAATACATACATACATATATATATATATATATATATATATATATATATATATATATATATATATTTGAACTCCACAGTCAGACCATACAACCTCTAATTCTCTCTGTGATTGGAGTTCTGAATCCATTCATTGAGTTGTTGGAGGGAGGGGATCCACAAAGAAACCTCAGTTGGGGTAATCCCAGACCTGCTCCTGTGTGTGCTTGCTAATACAGGTCTGGCAGAATCTGTCATCCAAATCAACATATGCACACACTGGTCATTGCAATTGCTGGGTCAGTTCTGTCTCCAGCCCTGGTTTCTATTGAAACCAATGTGTGTTACAGAGCAGCCCAGTCCTGCCCAGCTTACACTCGGCCTTCATGTAAACCAACAGAAGCTGCAGCCTAGTCAGACAGATCCACAATAACCCCCACCAGGCCTGTCCCTGCCCTGGTTCCCATGCTTGCTGGTATGTACAGCAGACTGATTCAGTCTGTCCCCCATCCCATTCATCTCTTGTTTATATCAATGGGCACCTAAGGCTAGTTCATCCCAACCAGCCCCACTCTCCACTCCAGTGCCACTATCCAGTAACCACTATCCAGTGCTTGCAGGTGTCACTCTATCCAGCCACGCCTGCCTCAGTCCTGGTACTCATGCTCCCCACTGGGAGTGGCAACCCAAGAAGGAAGTGCCCACTGTTTTCCTACTGGACCTTCTACCATTTCTGGGTCTTGTACTCTCCAGGTGTTTCTGCAGTTAAACTTGATAGAATTTGCCAGTTGGTGCTGGGGTTAATCCCAGCCAACCCACACCCACTCTGGCTTATGCATACACCACTACCTACAGTCAGCCCAGCCTGGTTTTCCACTGATCCAGCTAACATGAGGTAAACAGGTGTTGTAGCCTGCCAGGTCTGGTCTGCCACCATCCCAGCTCTTAGGCTCACCGTTGGGAGGAGTGGCCTAGCATGGGAGCCCCCTCAGTCCTCCTACAGGCCTCACCCCTCTCCTAATGCCTTTGGGACTCACATGTGCTGGTGGAGCACTGTGAACCAGACTGGCATGGCCCACCTCATCTTGGCATTAGTCAGTGGATGTTTTGCCTGACCAGGCCCGGCTCACCCCCAGTTCCAGTTCATGCTGCGGGGGAATACAGACTAGGCTAGTCCTGCCAGTTCCTACTACCACCCCTAACGTGAACTTGCCCTCTGACCTCAGCCATATGCATGCCAGTGGGTATTCCAACCTGGCCTGGTCTGGGTTGCTTTCTGTCTTAGTTCTGGTGCTTACCTGTAGGGACTGTGTTCCTAGAGAGGAGTTCCCCAAGCTCCCGCATCAGAACCCCTCCTTGGCAGATCTCATGCATACCAGTGTGTCCAGGCCCAGCCCTACTTAGTCTACCTCCTGTCCTAGTAGGAACATTGGCCTTTCCTGACCAGCCCTCACTCATTCTCATTCTTATTGTTGGGTGCTACAGAAAAATAAATGAATCTTACAAAAAATTAGTACCAGTCATTAAAAAGGAAACATCATGTAAATATTCAATTTCAGCAATATGAACATCATCCTTCATAAAACATGTAAACTTTCATTAGGTTAGAACAGAATTTTCTGAAATATTTATGAGTAAGATATTTTAAAGCAGAAACCAAAAGCCACAAATTGTGGAAACCAAGTCACTGAAATACATATATTTCATAAACAGGGAATACAAATACAATGTTTACCACATTCAGCACTTGAAAGTCTTTCTTTAGATGAAATTTTGACAAGACTTCTCACTTGGTCTCTTAAGTATTGCTGTGAATATATAATCAGGAATTTAAACATCGAAAGGAAATTGTAGCATAATGGCAGGATTATCAATATATACTACTATAATTATTTATTGATTAATATATTGCAGCATAGTGGCAGAATTATCAATATATACTACTGGGCATTTTATGCAAATCAAACATAAACTGATGAGAGAATCAAGCAAGATTTCAAGGTAGGAGATCAAGACATACAATCAAGTTACTATGCACTACTAAGAAACAATGTGGAGCAATATGAAAATTTAAAAATATATGGAAAAGGAAATGATCATCAGAGAAATGAGATTGAAAAGATTAATTTACACTATATTTTCAAATAGTTTTCAGTTCTGTGTATTAAAAGTCATTACCTAACGTCAAAAGCCAATACAAAGACGTCCCAAAAACTATTGAATATTCAGTGATTTGTAATTTGAGACTATTGTCACACATTTTTGGGATTCTAGACTTGAACAGGATCCTGAAGCAGAGAGGGAAGGAGAGGCCAGGAGGTGGACTGATGTGAGAGGCGACAGCGGCCCCTGCTGTTGGAAGGCTCAAGCTGCAAGAGAGGAGGCCCCTTCCAGCCTGAGGTGAAGCCCCGCCCCTCACTCCCCCTCCCTCCAGAATCCTACCTCACTGCCCCTCCACCCTTTGTGATTCTGATTGGCTGCGCATTTTCTGACGTGTTCAAGGTCTGTGGACGTCATCCAATCAGGCGCGCCCAGGAAGCCCTGTGGAAGCAGGCGGGAGGTTGTTGTGGGCGCCGCCATAGCCACGTTGCTGGTTGTGCTGGTGGAGAGGCGCAGGTGGCTGAGCCAGCGCTACCCTGTGAGCTCCCTCCCCGCAGGAGCCTCTGCAGGACCGCGACTCATCAGAAGCTGGGAAGGGTGAGTGTGTGAGAGCATCACCTGAGGCCGCGGGGCGGGCGGGCGGGGGCCAGGAGGGCGACCTTGGGGTCCTCACTCTGCAGCACTGACCTTGAACACCAGGACTCCCAGTTGAACCCATTGTGCAGTGAGGAGGGGGAGTGCCTGGGGACAGTTTGACCTTCATGTTAGGCATGATTTCCTTTTTATTGTTTAAAGGTCTTGAGTTGAGCCACAGCGTCTCCAGCCCCAGCTCAGTCCTCAGTGAAGCTCCTCCTAAGGGTCTGGGGCAGTTTTCTTGTTGCTGACACCAGAGCAGCACAGACTCCAGCAGTTAGAACAAACAGCCTTGTTTTCCTGGGAGTTTTACTGCAAGGTTGAGGGGCAGCATGTGGTGCTGGCGTTGTGCTTGGCAGAGGCCTGGGGTGGCACAGCGACCTTGTAGACAAACCAAGGGAGTGCACGGGGACTCACGCAAAGGGGCTTCTCTAGGAGAACCTGCCGAAGGAGCCGTTAAGGCAGCACTACTGATTTATCCTGATGGCTTCTGGTATGTTGTCACCCATTCCCTTAAGTTCTCATAATTGGGATTAAATGTCCCCATGAATTGTACAGGGAATAAGTCAGGTTCAGCAGAGAGCATTAAGTCAGGGATTAAATGTCTGAATGTCCAGAACTCTTGCCTCAGTGCCAAGTGCTGCTCTCTGTCCTGAAGAATCACAACAGGAGTCACTATTTCCTCCAAAATACAATTCAGTAAGTTGTCTTTTTATTTCCCTGTCTCACAAAATAAGCATTATGTCTTTAAGGAACTGTTTGTTGTGAACAGTAGGCATAGGAGAAAAGCAGTGAATGCCCACCTGACACAGCACAGGAAGGCGTCACCTGTCCTGTGTGGGTGTGTGTGACAGTGGTTAGGATGACATTGGGACTCCCGTGTCTCCATCAGAATGCCTGGGTTTCAGTTCTGTGACAATGCAGTGTGCAGCTACTGCCCAGGCTGGGAGGCAGCAGACAGTGGCTTGGGTACCAGTGTGCAAAACCTGACTTATTTATCTTCAACTTGTGATCCCCTATTGAAAACTTTACGTAGTCCTACTGTACTCTTTTTGTTTTTCTGAGTTTCAAAATACTCTGTAACAAAAAACTTGTCTAACTTATCCTCTGGTTCCCTCATTCCCCCTGAAAGAGAACAGTCGTTTGGGGGTTTCCATTTAGAGTGCAGCTGACGCCCTTAAACTTGAGGGCATCTGTTGTTTTTCCATTTCTATTTAACATAGCTATCACCTCAGAGCTTTGCCAATTCAGAACTCCATTCCTTGGTGACATATGAATGTCATCTAGAGAAATGATTGATGCACTCTGGGCTCTCTCAGCCTTGGCTACCTAGGGAGTAAAACCTTGGCAAAAGTCCAGGTAAATCCTAGGGTAGTGAGCTTGGGATACACAGCAGTTTCATTTTGCAGCCACAAGTTGGTTTAGTCAGAGGATAATTTGTACCAAGAAAGAATCTTTGTGAAGGTGAAATTTTGGTGGCCTAGAGCACTTCTGAATTTGTGAGTGTATTTGCGACTGGTTTCCTAAGTTATTTCAGTGAATATTTGCAGTGGTCCTATTCTGGTGGCAGAAAGGGTAAAAACAACGTGAATGTATTTGACTGGTTCAATAAAAAGTTAATATTATTTGTGCTCAATAGCTGGGACAAGGGTCTTTTTTTTTAAGTTTAATTTTATTTTTACTGCAAAGCAGATATACAGAGTAGGAGAGACAGAAAAGAAGACCTTCTGTTCATTGATTCAATCCCCAAGTGACTGCAAAAGCCTGAGCTGCACTGATCCAAGCCAGGAACCCAGAATCTGGTTCTTAGTCTTCCATGTGGGTGCAGGGTCCCAGTCCTTTGGGTTGTTGTGAGCTGCTTTCTCAGGCCACAAGCAGGGAGTTGAATGGGAAGCCAGGTCACCAGTATTAGTACTTGCATCTACATGGGATCCTGGCTCTGGCAAGGAGTGGATTTTAGCTGCTAGGATACTGCACTGGGCCCTCTACATAACTTCTTAAAGGGGACAAATGACCAGAAAGATCTGACACCTGCTATCCACTCACATTAACTTGCACCTGTATATAGAGATTGAGTCTTGACCCTGAGGACTGCTAATTGCAGATGATGAAAAATTGAATTGTGATTAGTTCTTGGAGGAAAATTTGTATTAAGCAAAAATAGCACATCTGATGTTATAAAATCAGTCTCAGTGAACACAGCCTTAGTTGTAGTTAAATGTGTGGTTGCATCAGAGAGCTAAGATGATAGAGGAGACACTGCAGGCTGTGAGGAGCTCCTGGGCCCACACTGCCACGTTTCTGGCTGCTTAGGATTCCCTCCATCAGTGCGGTGAGCCTCCCCGGGCACTGTGTCCTCAATGAGAGTGATCCCCAAGGCCTGGGAACATGGGGAAGCTGCTGAGTGTGGGTCTCCCTGTGAAGTGTAAGCAGGCTGCTTCCCAGAGCTCATTCTCTGTCCTGTCCTGGTGCTTTGATTTCCAGTTTGCTCACTCAGGCAGGGAATCTGTGCCCTGATTGCGATGTTACTTTGCTCTCTCGTATGGAACCTGAGTTTATGCATTGGTCTCAGAGGAAGAAAAGTAAATTCTTGACAACTTTATTTCTGCAATTTTTCAGTAGGATTGTAAACAATATCAACTGCGTACGAAACAAGAAAATGCCTTTGTCAATTCATGTCTCGCTCTCTCTGATCTTCCATCCCCAGAGGTGACTAAATCCTAGTACTGTCTAACAAATGATGTTTGTGATTTCATAAACTGAAGTGTTTTTTTTAAGTGTTATGGTATGGTAAATAAATCTTCAAAATATGTCTTTGTTTATTTAAAAAAATTTTTATATGTTTTATTTGTTTATGTTCAAATGAGAATTCAAGTAAGAGACAGGGCCCGGCAAGGTGGCCTAGTAGCTGATGTCCTTGCATAGAGCGCTGCACGATCCCATATGGGTGCAGATTCTAATCCCTGCGGACCCGCCTCCCATCCAGCTCCCTGCCTGTGGCCTGAGAAAGCAGTCGTGAATGGCCCAAAGCCTTGGGACCCTGCATCCCCGTGGGAGACCCGGAAGAGGCTTCTGGCTTCAGATGGCACAGCCGAACAGTGACTGCACAGCCATTGTGATCACTTGTGGAGTAAATTAGCGGACTATATTTCTGTCTTTTCTCTTCTCTCTCTCTCTTTCTCTCTCTCTCTCTATATATGATTTTATTACAGCCAGATATACACAGAGGAGGAGAGACAGAGAGGAAGATGTTCCGTCCGATGATTCACTCCCCAAGTGAGCCGCAACCAGCCAATGCACGCGGATCTGAAGCCGGGAACCAGGAACCTCTTCCGGTTCAGATTGCCATGCTGGAGTATCAGTCACTGCAACACCACACTGCTGTGCCTGCTGCTTTCCTGTGTCTGTCAGTCTCCAGGTACCCCTCTGCTGTTGTTCTGTCCTTTCCTATTTCCTGAAATATGTCCTCTCTGCTTCATCCTGATTAAATGTTTTTCCGTCCATTTAAACTTGTCCTTATCCTATTCCGCCATCTTGATTGTCTCGGTTTATAATTTTTTAAGCTAGACTTCCAGGGTATGAGATTATTTTATAAGGAGCATTAAGAGATAAATACACCGAAGTCTAATCACACTGCAATGGATATTGCATTTTGACTGAGCATTGTGTTTGTCAATTTGAAACACATTGTGTTTGACAAACATTGTGTTTGTCAATTTGAAACATAGTCAGATGTAAGTTAAGTCACCCACTGTTGATTGAGTCTAGTTTTGGAATCTAAATATTGTTAGGCCCAGGATAAATTTGGAACTTTTTTTTCCCTTTCGATAGTTTGCAATAATTCTAGAAAGTTTGGTGTTAATTTGGTATAGTTTAGTAATGGAAACACCTGCTGTTGACCTTTGGTTTAAAGATTCTATTTCTTTTCCTTTTGAAATTTTATTTCTGATTCATTGTTACTTACTGTTGGTCTGGTCAGCTTTTAGTGTCTTTCTGATGCACTTTTGTAGGCTAATACTAAGTATCCAGAAATGATAAACTTATTAGTTTATAATTGCTGTTGGTAATCCCTAGCGATCCATTGTATGTCTTTTTTTTCCAATAAAGATCAACTTTATTAGTTTGAAAGGCAGAGTTAACAGAGAAAGAGGGAAAGTTAGAATGCAAGATCTCCATCTGCTTTATCCCTCTCCAAGTGACTGCAATGGCTAAAGCAGGTGCAGGTTGAAAACATGAATCATTAGGTTTTTCCAATTTTCCCACATCAGCACAGGACTCAAGCCCATGGGACATCCTCTGAATTCCAACATGCATTAGCAGGGACCTGGACCAGAAATGAAGCAATCCCAGGTCTTGGAGTGGCATCCACATGGGATGGTCACATCACAAGCAGTGGCAGAACATGCTTGGTCCAGATAGCCCTGATCAACTATACTTCTGTGAAAGCAGTTTAATGTGATCCTTTTCTACTTTTAAGTACTTAAATCTACCTTTTTTCTTTCTTTTCTTAGATTTTTTTATTTTAAAGATTTATTTTTATTGTAAAGTCATATATATATATATATATATATACACACACATATATAATATATATATTAGGAGAGACAGAGAAAAATAACTTCCTTCTGCCATTCACTCCTCAGGTAATCGCAACGGCCCGAGCTGTGCCCATCTGAAGCCGTGAGCCTGGATCACTTCTGGGTCTCCCACCCAGGTCCAGGATCCTAAGGTTTTGGGCCATCTTCAACTGCTTTCTCAGGCTACAAGCAGAGAGCTGGATGGGAAGTGGGGCTGACAGGATTAGAACCAGTGCCTATATGGTATCTTGGCACTTGCAAGGCGAGGACTTTAGCCGCTAGTCTACCATTCAGGACCCTAATTTTTCTTACTCTAGCTGAAGGTTTATTAATTTTGTCTTTAAAAAATTCAGTGTTTCCAATGTCTTAAGTATTTTTTAATATAGTTTATTCCTTTCTTCACCAATCATTATTTTTAATTTCCTTTAACTAGTCCTAGGTTGGTTTTTTTGTTTTGTTCTCTTTTTTTAAAATTTTTATGGGACTTTGAGATCAGTACTTAAGTTACTTATTTGACTTTTTGTTGTTGCTGTTGTTATCTTAAGTGTTAGGCATCTAAAGTCATAACCTTTGGTTTCTATATTGCTCTGATGGTGGGTTCTTTCTCATTGGCAATAAGATGTATAGTGGAAAATAAGAGTGTACTATGGTTGCCATAAAAATACAATATAGAATGTCTGTCTTGAGTCACAGTAATGCATTTCTTGTGTTTTTAATGATTGAAAGTTTAAGAGCAAGGCGGCATTAGATTTGGTTTCTGCTGAGATCTCTCCCTGGCCGACTCACAGCCTCTACCTTCCTGTACTCTCACGTGGTGTTTCCTGTGTCCATGTGCATCCTTTTCTAAAGGAACCTAAGGCATTTTGAAACATTCACAGTTACAGTAGTTTCTGGTAATTACCTTCTTTTAAAAACATATTTGGGGAAAATTCAAGATTTGATCAAGGCAGGGAGACTTAGTGTTATTTGACTCTAGAACTGGTTCCTCCCTGATCTGCATTCCAGGCAATTGCAACTGAGAACCCAGACCTCCACCTCCTGCTGACTGCCAGCAGATGACAGCTCTGCTTTTTCTGTGCTCAGTTGTCTGTTGCCAGAACCATGCTCAGGCTGAGTGGTGCTGAGAGGTATGGGCCCAGGGCCTGCATAGGTGATGAAGCTCTTTATTGATCCTGAGACACCTAGATCCTATCTCCACCATATGCAGCGTCCACTGTGGGTGAATCTCTATAGAAGCAGCACATTTGCAGTGACATTGGACTAGCAGCACTAAATGTATTAGGGAGAAGTCCAGAGAGGACTGGGCTTCTTTTCTTTTTTCCTTTCTTTTCTTTGAAATAAACATTCTTTTAAAGTGTATTTTTATTTGAAAGGCAGCATTACAGAAAAAGAAACAGAAAGAAGCAGAGACAGAGAGACATCTACCATCTGGTGGTTCCCTCCCTAACTGTCCTCACTAGCTGAATGTGGGCTGGTGCTAGTTAAGAGCTTGGAGTTTATCCTAGCCTTCCAACACAAACACAGGTGCTCAAATACTTGGACCATCCTTATTTCTTTTCCTAGCCATTAGCAGGGAGCTGGATTGTAAGCGGAACGGCCCAAGATGAAGCAGCATCCATATGGGATGACAGCACAGATGGTGGATGCTTAGCCACAGGAAGCTGGTGCCATCTTGTTGTGTGTTTTTGTTTTAGAGGCCAGGAGAGAGAGCATGGAGAGATTACTGTCAGAAGCTGGTTTCCTACCAAAATTATTGTACCATATTAGATTAAGTTGAAACTGGGAGCTAATGAGGCATGTATGGCATCACAGCACATTTATTAAGTGATATGTATACCCATGGTATCCTTCAAGATTGCTAGCACAGGATTTGGCTACTTCTAATTAGCAACTTCCTGGATAGACAGCAAAAATGTCCCACCAAACTGGGTTTCTAGCTATCCCTATGGGAGCATGGATAATATTCCTCATTTCTAGCTTTGGCTTGACTCATCTGTATGCCTGACTTTCCAAATAATAAGAATAATCTGTACCAAAAAGAGTTCTTCCTTTCTAATTTTGGCTTGGCTCTTGTAAATGTGGGCAGTATGAACCACCAGATGTAAGGTCTGCTTGCATTTCAAATAAATAAATATTTGTTACTAGTGGGAAGCTATGTGTTAAATCTAAGTATTCAACATAACTGAAATGTCTCCTTGAACTTCATATTTCAGTGATGTCCCAGGGTGGATTTGTGCAGGCAGATAGAATGGAATCAGGCATGGTACTTGCATTCAAACCAGGCACTCTGGGTTGTATTGCTCCCAATCAGAAATGTTACCACTATGATCAACTCTAACAGTTTTTACAAGGTATAAATAGCTAAAAATTGATGGTGGTGCCTCAGCTATATATTGGCAATGAAAAACTGGGGAAATGGAGACTCTATGAAGGACCATGTCAGCCAGTGGGTTCTGCAGCAATTTCTTCGTGCTTGGAGTGGTGAGATTAGCTGCAATTCATAACTGTTCAACTATCAAAAACACTTGAGCAACACCCTTGGAGCATGCTTACACATAAGGGACGTGGGATGGGTGGGAGACTGAGTGGGGCTTCTCCCTTAAAATCCCCCTTTTCCTCAGATACATAAAGGAAACAATGTGGAAATAAGAGTCTTACCCACTTTGCTGTAGCCCTTGAACCTTTTTACACTAATTAACTATGTAATGATTGTCAAAAATATAACTTAAAAATGGAGAATGAAAAGAAAGGCTTTGCAGAACAAAAATTGATGTTGGTGATGGTCATAATTAAAAAACAATGAATTTAATTTGTAAATTTTGTATTGAGTTCTTAGGTGATTTTTAGCACTGTAAATGGAGGAAATAAATCATTTAAAAAATTTCAGGTGCATTTTGCTAGGTTAAACTACAATCTGCAGATTTTCCTCTAGAGGGTATTTTGCATTTGAATATAAATGTAAGCATAAGGCATGGTCACACATCAGTGACATGAATTAGAGTGATTGTTTCAGGTCCAGAGTTTTTGGGGAAAGGGAACATTAATGTGCTTGTCTTTGAAGAATTGGTTATAAATTGAAGTGATAATAATACTAAAAAAATAAAAAATTACAATCAGGTCCCAGCTTGCTTGCCTAGATGCTAAAGTCTTCACATTGAACATGCCGGAATCCCATATGGGCGCCGGTTCTAATCCCAGCAGCCCCACTTCCCATCCAGCTCCCTGCTTGTGGCCTGAGAAAGCATTCGAGTACAGCCCCAAGCATTGGGACCCTGCACTCGTGTGGGAAATCTGGAAGAATTTCCTGGCTCCTGGATTTGTATCAGTGCATACCAGCCATTGCGGTCACTTGGAGATTTAATCACCGGGTGGAAGATATTAAAAATATATGATCAGACACCTAAGGTACATGAGAACATTTTTACTAGTAATGAGTCAAAAAGGCTAATCTTTGGTGCTTGCATTGTGGTGTAGCATGCTAGATCACTGCTGGTCATATGGCATAAAATATTGCAGTGCCCGGGAACAAAAGAAATCCCAGAGCCCATGGAATTGTATCATAAAACTAAAAATAAAACAGAGGGGAAAACAAGGAAGTAGAATGCCCAAATATGTATAAAAATGTCAGTTGTAGAAGTGTCTTTGTGAAGTTCTTTTAATTGAATTTGAAATGTAATTCTTTATTACTCACCAAGACATATCCTCAAATCAACTTAAAATATGTTGTTCTAGATACAGTATGTTTCTTTGTAATCATTTTCATAAATACTATGTATATATGAAAGGTAAATTGCAGAGAGAAGAGAGATGTTCCATCAGCTGTTTGATTCACTCCCAAGATGTCAGGGCTCTGCCATGCTTTGTCCAGCACCAGGAATCCATGTAGGTTTCCCAGGGGGTACTTGGAACCCACCCACTGTGTTGCAGGCATAAGAGCAAGGTGAGGAATTTAGTCACTAGGCTGCAGTGCCAGTCCCAGTAACATTAGTTTTAAATAAATAGTAATTCTTTGCATTGACCTCATGATCACTTGACTTTAATCACTGCCAATTATTGAAGTTATTGATACTATTTCCAGGATGCCTCCTTGTCCCTTGTAAGGCACTATTCTTGCCCAGGGAAGCTGATGGCCTTTATTTTCCAGCCACTGTGTCTGCCTCCAAGTTGACATTGCTTAGCACAGTAGGAACCACTGAAGAGGCTAGGAACAATCAAGACCAATGCATAACTCCCTGTCTCTACCTTCTCTTGCAGGTGTAGCCCTGCAGCGTGCTACATGCTTCCCAGGCGGGAGAACACCAACACAACTTCAGTAAGTTCTTTGTTTGCTTCTCAGCTTGCTTTACCTTGTATTTGAGGAGTATGATGATAGTTTTAGAGCAAAAATGAAAAAAATGTGAGAGAAAGAAGGTAAAATTTTGATAACTAAACATTGGAACTGTCAAAGCTGATTGAAACTTCCTCTCTAGGTTTTGTGTTATACATATATATATATATATATATATATATATATATATATATATATATATATATATTTAAAGATTTATATATTCTTTAAAAACATTTATTTATTTTTATTGCAAAGTCAGATATACAGAGAGTAAGAGAGACAGAGAGGAAGATCTTCCATCCAATGATTCATTTCCTAAGTGACTGAAGTGTCCTGTGCTTGCCAAAATGAAGCCAGGAGCCCAAATACTCTTCTGGGTCTCCCACATGGGTGCAGGGTCCCAAGTCTTTGGGCCATCCTCGACTGCTTTCCCAGGCCATAAGCAGGGAACTGGATGGGAAGTGGATCTGCCAGGATCAGAACTGATGCTTATGTGGAATCCTGAAATGTTCAAGGTGAGAACTTTAGCCACTAGAATACTTCAATTTGCCCTGTCTGAGATATATTGACAATAAGCCGACAGCGGTATTAAAATGAATAAAACAGTGTAAGGGTGTGTCAGTATGGTGGGGTAAATGCATGCAATTACAGTGCACCTGATTCTAGTCCTGGCTACTCCACCCTTTCAATCCAGCCTCCTACTAATGCCTCTGAGAAGCATCTGGTGGTAGTATAAGTACTTGCATATGTCCCACCCACATGTGAGATGCAAGAGGGAGACCTGGAGTCAGTCTGACACAGCCACAGCTAGGAAATGCATTCAGAAAAAAAACTGCACAAAACATCTGTTTTTCTCTCATTCATCCTGTCAAATGAATAGTGACATTGTAAAAGCAGTGTAAATATCTTTCCATCTAGGTTCAAGGTTAGTTTTCCAGCAGTGGTATTTACATTATACAAACTACCAAATAGCATCATTGGATATCAGGTATGGGATGAGCAGAAGGTTCAGTGGGAAAAGCAACCTGACTTTTAATCACCAGATTTATTTAAGCCATCCTTGTGTCATGTTTTGAGATAACATGCTACACTATTGCATGCAATGCCAGAATTCCATGTAAGGACCAGTTAAGTCCCTGATGTTCATCTTCTGATCTACTTCCCTGCTCATGTGCTTGGGAGATAGCAGAAAATGTCCCAGTTCCTTGGACACCTGCACCCCTGTGGAGGATCAGAATGGAGTTCAGGCTCCTGGTTTTGTCCTGGACCTGGCTGCCTCTTGTGGCCACGTGGGGAGTAAACCAGTGGCGGGAAGATCTTTCTGTCTGGCTGGCTTTGACTGCTGCTCTGTAATTCTCATTTTAAGTAAGTAATGGCCAATCTCGCCATTCCAAGCACAATGAAATCTGTCCAGAATCCACTGGTTGATATAGTCCATCTTAGAGTCTCTGTTTGGCCACGTATTCACCTCCAGCACTTGTCTGGGGTAGTTGATTAGTTTGTTCTGTTCTTCGTGCTCTGTAATGGTAACACGTGTCTTCTGCATGCTCCAATGTATTGCCGTATCCTTCATGTGCTCCTGAATATGCTCTTCACTGCTGCATCGAAGCCACTGAGGAGGCCTGGTTCTAGCAAATACCCTCCATGGTCAGTCCCTGGTACCTGCTGTTCTCTCCATGGTTGGAGTTCTGAATGCAGTGATTCAGTTGGGGGGGGGATCCCCAAAGAAACTTGATCTGATGTGATCCCAGACCTGATTCTTGTGTGTGCATGCCAATAGAGGGTCCAGTACATTCCATCACCCCAATCAGCTTAAGCACATGTTGGTGGTTGATATTGCTGGATCAGATCTGTCTCCAGCCCTCTCTTCTATACATACCAATGAGTGTTACAGTCTGTTAGAGAGGTGCTCACTGTTTCCCTCATACGCTCTCTCCCATCCTAGATCTTGCACTCTAGGTGTTTCTGCAGTTTAGCTTGGAAGAATTTGCCCCACCCCTCTGCTGGCCATCATGTGCTAAGTGATACTGTGGCAAAGCCCATTCAACCCAACCCTCACCCACTCTGGCTTATGCACGTACCAGTAGGTACAGTCTGCCCACCTTGGATTTTCCCTGTTCCACTAAACATGCAGGCCAACAAATGTTATAGCCCTGCCCAGACTGGTCTGCCCAAATACCAGCTCTCACATGCACCATTGGGAGTAGTGGCTCAGTGGGGGAGCTCCTTGCAGCCCTCTACTGGGTTTGCCTGCTTTCCCATGAGTCTCACTTGTGATGGTTATGTGCTGTGGCCCAGTCTGGCATAGCATAGCTCACCTCAGCATTTGCCATTGAGTGCTACAGGCTGGCCTGGCCCAGCTTGCCTCCAGTTCAAGCTCGCATAAGTGGGAGCTACAGCCTACGCAGTCCAACCAGCTGCCAGTCCCATCTCTAATGTGAATTTTGTGGTGTTGCAGCCCAGTCCGGCATGATCCACATACTATTTCTGGCTCTCAGATTTGCCAGTGGGTGATATGAACTGGCCCAGCCTGGTTTGCCCCAGACCTGAGCCAAAGGTATGCCCTTGGGTACCATAACCTGGCCTGGTCTGGGCTGTTCCCTGTCATGGTTCTTGCTCTCACCTGCAGGGACTGTGTCCCAACAGAGGAATTGTACAAGCTCTTCCATGAGAAATTATGCCAATGCCAGATCATTGGGTCCATGGTGCAGCACTACTTCATCCATCTCCTGTCTTAGCAGGAACAGTGGCCTTCCCTGATTGGCCCTCAACCCATTCTGGTTTTTTCTGTTGGATGTTACAGCCCAGCCCAGGATTGTCCACATCCAGACACAGCTCATACGTAGCTCAGCAGGGAGAGATGTAGTCTAGTCCATCCTATATTAAGCTTTGTTCTCACAAGCACCAGTGTGTGCTGGAGTCCAGCTCAGTGTGGCACACACCAGACCTAGTCCACACTTGTGTCAACAGGGACTGCAGCCATGTCCAGACCAGATAACAGCCCCTACTCAGGCCCTCACATTTACCAGTAGGAACCACAGCCTATCAGGGTAAACCCTTAGCTTCCCAGCCAGGCCTGTTCCCAGCCATAGATCTTGCTTTTTCCAGTGGTTTCTCTGACCCAGCTTGGCATTATCCCTCACCTGTCTTGGCCTTTGCTTTCAAACGCTGGAGCCTGGCCAGACCCAGCCTGCCTCAGTCCTAACTCTTACTGGTCGTTACTGTAACCTAGATCTGCTCAGTCTACACTTATCCTTGGCCTATGAAAACTGGTAGATGTGACACCCAAGCCTGGAATGACCGATGCTCCGGCCCGGTTTCTTCACTTGCTGGTGAGGAAAAATTTTTTGGCCCTGCCTGATCTGCCCCCTTGCACAACCAACCCACACATTTGCCAAAAGGTGGAGCTAACTTGCCCACCTTGCCCACCTAGCCCAACCCCCAGACGTGGATCATGTGCTCACCAGCAGGAGCTATGACCCAGCAGGAGAGTTTCCCAAGTTCTCCCACTCTGCCTACTCCCAGACCTGGATCTCACTCATGTCAGTGGGTGCTAGATCCTTGCCCGATAATATCTCCTCTCCATCTTGGCCTTGTGTGAGCTTGTGAATATTGTGGCCTGTCCTACTGTACACCCTATTTTAGGATGCATATGCTGGTGCTGCAGCCTAGACCTGCCTGGATTATTCTCGGTGTCTATACCCGCGAGTGTTAACAGCTTCTATGGTCACACCTAGCTCAACCCATCACCCTCCCAGCTCTTGAGCTAACCAGTGGGACTTGCATTTCCACAGGTTTAGGCCCACATATCTCCCACAGAATCTGGTTCTCTCACATGCTAATGTCATTGCCCTGCCTAATATGACCCATCCCTGTTCCAACATTCAGTCTGGCAGTGGGATCTAGCCTTGTCAGACAGATCCCCAGCCCTAACTTTTGCATGGATTAGCAAGTGATGGTCAGCAATATTCCTTACTAAGAATCCCTACTCAGGACTCCCATATGGGCTGGTGTATCAGTGTCACCCATACAGTGCTTCAGGTCTCTCCCCTCCAAACCACCATGTCTCAGTCCCCTCATTTCCTTGCAACTGCAGTGGCCCTGTCACTGGTTATCCATCAGGATTCATTCATTACATACACGTACAGTGGCCTTATCCATGAATGTCCCTAGGTAACAATTCCACACCTCAAGACTCTAAAGCTTACCCCTGGGTGAAGCTAGCAGTTGAAGCCCGGTTTCCAGTTGGTGCTTCGGCTGCCCACAAGCCCAGGATTCACTCAGCACCTGGCATCCATGGCAGCTGCTAGTGCTCCAAGTACTGAGTGTGAGCTGACTCAGGCACCCCCAGCAGCCCCCAGGCTGCTGGCAGCTCCATTAGCACAGCCCAAGGTCCTCCCCACATATCTTAAAGAAAGAAAAAGAATATGCGACTATGCTGACACACTGGTATTGTTAACACATATTTGGCATTAACCAGGCCCAGGATGCCCACCAGCTCTTAGCTACTTTTTTCCCACCTGTGTAACACTCACCTAGGTACAATGCAAACCTGGCAGTGCCTAGAGCTGGGGTGTTTAATATCTTCTAAATAGATTTTAGTGTGAAGGGATGATTGTGATTGTTTTAAAAAAAATCTAGTGAATTTTGATCAACATGTGCTTGAATATTATCACTGGGTACATGTAGTATTTAAATATATCTATAGGGGTCCTCCGTTCCAGATGCCTTATCATTGTGAACTGTAGTCACCACGCACTGGGATGGAACACTGGATCTTGTTCCTTCTGTCTCTGCTGCCTTTCTACCTCCTTCCTATCCCTGGTCTTCACTCTTACCAACCCGTAGCAATCACAATTCTAAGTTTGCAGCTATTTCTTAACAGTTATATATGATAACATGTTAGTTTTTTTCTACATTTGCCTTATTTCATTTCACTACATCCATGTTCATCTATTTGGTAACAAATAAGAATTTGTTGTTTTTAATGACTGAATGCAGTCTCTTGGCATTCATTAGGTTTCACTTTTAATAACATCAGGGGAACCAATGAAATCTAGAATCAAAACTAATTTAGTATATTTTTTAATATAGTAATTTAGTATATTTTTATTTCTGTGCCTTTTACTCCCTTACCTTGTCCACTTTATTTGGGTGAATATCAACTTACATAACAATAAAAAGTAGTCATTCTAATTTGGTCATGTATCTTAGAGGAAATGCTTTTGTTTTTTTGGCCTTCAGTTGTGTGATGGCTATAGGTTGGTTATCTGTAGATATTATTTTATTGAGGCCTATTTCTGTGCACCTCAACTGAGGTATATTTGGATATATTTATGTATTTTTAGATTTCCTCAACTTACATATATGTTATTGCAAAATAAATGTAGAAGTTCATTGAGTGCTTTCTATAAGGTGATTTCAACGATGCTTATCCTTCATCGTGTTTATGTGAAATATTTGGTTTGTTGATTTTCATTTATTGGCCCATTTTTTACATTCTCTAGTTAGGTGCACCTTGGCTAGTACATGTGAGCTTATTGTTGTGATGTTTCAATTTTACACGTGTTATAGGAATATTTTTATTAAAGATTTTATTTATTGCAAAATCAGATATATAGAGAGGAGAGAATTAGAGGAAAATCTTAGCTCTGATGGTTTACTTCCCAACTGAGGAAGCGTGGGCTGCTGGGGTTAGTACCGGTGACCATATGGCATCCCAGCGCATGCCAGATGAGGACTTTAAGCCACAAGGCCAGTGCCCTGGACCCTATGATAAGAATTTTACATCTGTTTTATCAGGTGTATTGGTCTATGACTTTAATGATGTTAAGCTGGATTTCTGGACTATGAGCAATCATTTCAGAAGAAACATTAAGTAAATATATACAGAACTAATTGTACAGGAATGAAGATTGCATTTTTACTGAGCAATTCCTTCATTTTGTTATTATTTTTTTAAAGATTTATTCATTTTATTACAGTCAGATATACAGAGAGGAGGAGAGACAGAGAGGAAGATCTTCCATCCAATCATTCACTCCTCAGGTGAGCCACAATGGGCTGGTGCACGCCGATCCGATGCCAGGAACCTGGAACATCTTCCGCGTCTCCCATGCAGGTGCAGGGTCCCAATGCATTGGGCCGTCCTCAACTGCCCTCCCAGGCCACAAGCAGGGAGCTGGATGGGAAGTGGAGCTGCCGGGATTAGAACTGGCGCCCATATGGGATCCTGGTGTGTTCAAGGCGAGGACTTTAGCCGCTAGGCCACGCCGCCAGGCCCCATCTTTTATTTTTAATCCTATTTTAAACAGTAAGTCATAGTTGAAGATCTTTCTACTGCTAATTCAGTCTAGTTTAGGAATCCAAGTATTGTTAGGCTCAGCCTAATTTTGGTTTTCTTTGTTTTAGTTTTTTAATGTAATTCTAGGAAATTTGGTGTTAATTTGGTAGAATCTAGCAGTGAAGACACCTAGATTGACCGTTGACCGTTGCTTTAAAGAGATTTATTCCTGATTCACTGCTAACTGCCTGTTGGTTTTGTCAAGCTTTGATGTCTTTCTAATTCAGTTTGTAGGCTAATGTTAAGTATCCAGAAATTAAGCATTTTTTTTTTACTACTTATTTGTTTATAACTGCTGTTGACTGTCCCTAGTGATCCATTGCACATCCTGTTTTTTTCTGTTTTTTTGTTTGTTTTGTTTTGTTTATTCTAGTAAAGACTTATTTTATCAGACTTGAAGCAGTGGCCTAGCAGCTAAAGTCCTCACCTTGAACATGCTGAGATCCCATATGGGCAGTCGTTCTAATCTTGTTGGCCCCACGTTCCATCCAGCTCCCTGCTTATGGCCTGAGAAAGCAGTTGAGGATGGTCCAAAGCTTGGGAAACCTGCACCTGTGTGGGAGACCTAGAGGAATTTCCTGGTTCCTGGCTCCGGATAGACTCAGCTCTAGCCATTGCTGTCACTTTGGGAATAAGTCATCAGATGGAACATCTTCCTCACTGTCTCTTCTCTCTCTGCATATCTGACTTTGCAATAAAAAATCTTTAAAAAATTATTTTATTGATATGTATGGTAGAACTATAGAGAAAGAGGGAAAGTTAGAGCGATCTTCCTTCTGTTTTATCCCTTTCCAAGTGACCATGGTGGTTAAAGCAGGACCAGATTGAAGCTTCTTCCCAGTTCTCCCAGATGAGTACAGGGAATCAAGCACTTGGGACATCCTCTGCATTCACACAGGCACTAGAAGGGAGCTGGATCAGAAATAAAGCAGCTGGGCCTGAATGATAACCTAGTGGGTAAAGTCCATACTTTGCACATGTTGGGATTCTGTATTGGTGCTGGTTCTAGTCCCCGCAGCCCCACTTCCCATCCAGCTCCCTGACTGTGGCATGGGAAAGCAGTGGAGGATGACCCAAACACATGGGGCCTTGCACTGGTGTGGGAGACCCAGAAGAAGATCTGGGTTCCTGGCTTCAAATCTGCTCAGCTCCAGCCTTTGTGGCCACTTGGGGAGTGAATTAGCAGATGGAAGATCATCCTCTCTGTCTCGCCTCCTTTTTTTTTTTTTTTTTTTTTTTTTGTATGTCATGCTTTCCAATAAAAGTAATGTTTATATAAAAAAGAAAAAATGCAGCATCTCTTTCATCTCACAAGTAGTGACAGAACCCACTTTGTCCAGACAGCCCTGATCCGCTCCTCTACTGTGATACCAACTGTAATATGTCCCTCTTCTTTTTGGTGTTATATACTTGATACTCTTTTTGGATTAATCTAGTAAAAGGTTTATTGACCTTATTGCTGAATAGAGTTTTTATTCATTTCTTCATTAATGTGTATTTTGAATTTCCTGTTTCTACTCCTAGACTTGGCTTCTTATTTTTCTGAGTCTCGGAGATCAGTGCTTAGGATGCTATTTGACATTTTAGTTGTTATTGTTCAGGTATTGACCATGTAAAGTGAAAACTTTTGATTTCTGTATTTCTGATGATGGGTGGTTCTTTCTCATGGGCAATAGGAAGTATAGTTAGAAATAAGAGTGTGCTTTGGTTGCCATAAAAACATGCTCCAGAATGTGTGTCTTGAATTGCAGTAATTCATTTCTTATGGTTCCCTTTTAAATTTTATTTTGATGGTGTTTACACAGTTGAGAAGGGAGCATGCATGCACATGTGGATACTGATTAAGCTAGGAAGGATCAAGAGTTAGGGGAAAGTGGATGAGACCATTGTTTCCAAATGTTCTTCTTCCTGTGTCTTAGGGATGGTGGAGAGAAGGAGAAAAGCCACTTCCAGAATCCCCACAATAGAACCTTGGGTTGTGGAATGGCCATCTTATATTCCAGGGTCCCTGATGTGGAGCATGCTCTGAGGGTTCTGTTCAAGTGGTTTCCATAAGAAATCCCTCCACGGTCCATTGGTTGACATTCCAACTAGTTTCCATTCAGCCAGATCTTTAGTGTCAATGCTTGGTCTGGGGTAGTTGTCCAATCTTTTCTACCCTCTTTCATCTGCAGGCTCCAACAGACTGCCATATCCCCTATGTGCATCTGAGCATGTTCATTCAGCAAATGAGGAGGCCCAGTTCTGATACATGAACTCCAAAGTTAATGCACAGTTTCCACATTTCTCTAAATCTGTGGAGTTCTGTGTCCATTGAATCAGTGGTCAGTATCCCAGAAGAAACTCTTAGGTGATCATAGACTTGTGCTTGTACTTACAAGTATGGGGTCAGCTCAGTCTATCACCCACATCAGCCTATGCACACACAGGTGGTTCTTATGCATGCCTGTGGGTATCATGGCCCAGCTTAACATTATCTGCCCCTTCTATGAAACTCATTGGCAGTAGTGTAATCATTCCCTGCCAGACGGGTCCCCAGCCCTACCTTAAGTGTACACTGGTGGGTGGTGGTAGTCCATGTTAACCATCCCAGCTGAGTTCTCCCACACAGGTAGATGCACTCGGCTGACCCAGAAATTTCCTCAGTTGTAGCTTCCAAACCACTAGGTGTTAGCCCCCTCATTTACTTGCAAGCATAGTGGCTTTTGTCAGTAGAAGTCCTTCAGAAGTCATTCCTCAGCTGCAACATACTCCTTCAGTGGTCCTGCCTCCCAGACATCCCTCTTACTCCTTCTCCTGAGCAAACCACAATTCTTGCTCCTGGAATCAAGCATCCCAGCCTAGCTGCTTGAATGCAGCTTCAGACATCTTGGCCTTTGCTGAGAGCCTAAATGTGAGTTTGTACCCAGTGTCACCTTTTGGCTGGTCGTGGGAAGGGCATATCCCAGCCTGACTACTTAAGGGCAGCTTGAGCCATTCTGGCCTGGGCTAAGTGCCAAACTGGATCCTGGACCACAATGGCCAGTTTTGACCAAGGTGAGGGACACAGCATGGCCTGGTTGCTTAAAGGAAGCTTGATCCATCCTGGCCTTGGCGTGTGCAGAAACAGAACCCTAGCCCCACTGGCTGCTTTTGTCTGGTTGGTAGAAGGAAAGCACAGGGCCTGGCTGCTTGAAGGCAGCTTGAGCCATCCTTCCCTGGATTGTTTTAATGAAGGACATTGCAATGGATGTAAAGTGGCATATCATTGTGGTTGCCATTTTCATTCACTTAATGATCAATCATGCTGAAAATCTTTTTGTGCTAATTAATTAGCCTTTTGATTATCTTCTTTGTAGAAATATTTTTAGTTCTTTGTCCATTTGAGTATCTGTTTTTATTGCTTTTGAGTCTCAGGATTTTTCTGCCAACATGCCTGAAACCACCGAGGGGATATGGTGTCAGTGTTCTTGGGCTGCAAGAACCACCGGGGATAGTCTGAGGGAGCATGTCCATTTATTGTAAAGTGAGCACAACTCAGTAGGAAGAGAGAAAGCAGAAGGGCAGTTCCAGACAGCCCTCCCACACAACAATGACACTGTAATTGACTAGAAAGCATGTTTGTCCCTTTAGAACCTCCAATCATGTCACAGGTCAAGTACTGCAAACATGGCTCTAAGCTGTGCCTCAGGTCATAGGCAGGTAGGCTGTTATTCGTGCCCACCAGGTAACATTTGAATTGACAGTCATACTTATACTGCAATACATGCTTATTTAATTTATGACTGATGCACAAATAAAATGAAGATTGTCCTGTAAATCTATTATGTGTTGAGCTTAATAACGTTTTCAGTGTCGCAACTATGTTTACTATTGGTGTAGCAATTCTTTTTTTTTTAAGATTTATTATTTTATTGGAAAGGCGGATATACAGAGAGGAGGAGAGGAGAGACAGAAAGGAAGATCTTCCATCCTATGATTCATTCCCCAAGTGAGCACAACGGCCGGTGCATGCCAATCCAAAGCCAGGAACCTGGAACATCTTCCAGGTCTCCAACACAAGTTCAGGAACCCAAGGCTTTGGGACATCCTCAACTGCTTTCCCAGGCCACAAGCAAGGAGCTGGATGTTAAGTGGAGCTGCCGGGATTAGAATCGGCACCCATATGGGATCCTGGTGCGTTCAAGGTGAGGATTTTAGCTGCTAGGCCACGCTGCCAGGCCCTGGTGTAACAATTCTTGAACCCAGTCCACACTGAATGTGCTGTAATGTGTGAATAGGAGTGAAAGCTTGATGACTTCAAATAAAAGTATAATGCCAGTGTTAAGGTAGAATTTGCTAAATGTGTTTTTTTTCATTTATATTGATTGGAATCTCAGATTTACACGAACAAGGAGAGACAGATCTTCCATTCACTGGTATAATCCCAAAGTGGCTGCAATGGCCGGAGCTGCCAGAGCTGAACCAATCTGAAGCCAGGAACTTCTTCCAGGTCTCCCATTCAGGTGCAAGATCCTGTGGCTTTCGGCCTCCTTGTCTAATGCTTTTTGAGGCCACAAGCAGGGAGCTAGATGGAAATTGACCAACCAGGATATGATCCAGTTTTATAGAAAGAAGAAATAGAAAACTTGGAAACAATGATCACATCAACTTTTCCCTAACCTTGAACCTTCCCACCCTGATCGCATATGTAAACATCATTCACAATAAACATAGAAAATTCACATATGTGTATATATTTTCTGAGAGGCAAATATACAGAAAGAAGGAGGCACAAAGATTCTCCATCTACTCTCACTCTGAAAGAGTTGCACCGGAAGGGGCTGAGCTGATCAGAAGCTTGAAGTTTCTTCTTGACCTAGTACACAGGTTCAGGGTCCCAAGGCTTTTGGCTGTCCTTTACTACGTTCCCACGCTACAGGCAGGGTGTTGGCTAAAAAGCGGATTAGCCAGAACACACACTGGCCCCTTTATGGCATCCCGGTGCATGCACTGTGAGGGCTTTCACCCCTAGGCTATTGTGTCAGGCCCCTTTTCCAATTTCTCTATCTCTGATTTTCAAATAAATAAATGATTCAAAAACAGGGAAAAAAAAAATCCCAAATCTAAGTAAAAGCCATGTTTCATTAAGAAATATTAAGGTTTTTGGCTTTTGTTTTTTTCTGGAGAGATTGTACTTGTATTATAAGCTTTTTGGATTATTAGGGATTCTCTTATCTTTTTTTAAAGATATTTTTTATTTTTATTTTTATTGCAAAGTCAGATATACAGAGAGGAGAGGAGAAGAGACAGTGAGGGACATCTTCGATCTGATGAGTCATTGCGCAGGTGACAGCAACAGCTGAAATTGTGCCAAACTAGAGCCAGGAACCAGCAGATTCCTCCAGGTCTCCCATGGGGGTGCAGGTTTCCCAAGCTTTGGGCCATTCTCGACTGCTTTCTCAAGGTACAAACAGGGAGCTGGAAGGGAAGTGGAGCTGTGTTGATTAGAACTGGTGCCCATATGGGATCCTGGTGCTATCAAGACAAGGACTTTAGCTGCTAGGCCACCATGCTGGGCCCTCTATATCATTCTGAATAATTTGTCAAGTATCAGGACACAGGAAGTTTCATGTGTTGTTCGAATTGCAACTTTTATGTTTCAACCTCCATGTGACCTTAACAACATAAACGTTCTCTGTTGGATAAAGAAACGATCAAAGGACTTCAGTAGATAGTTCTCAAAATGTAGCCATTTGGGAAATGTAAATCAACATCACAACAAGGTATCACAACCCTGTCAGAAAGGCTATTTTTTTTTTTTTGAAGAAAGGGTAACAAATACTGGTAAAGAATTAAAAAAATGAGAATATGTATACAATGCTGATGGAGTTATAGATTAAGTCAGCACGTGAAAAATAGTATAAAATTTCTTAAGTGTTTAGAAATATGATTGCTGGTTCCAGCATGGTAGCCTAGCAGCTAAACTCCTTGCCTTGAATGTGCTGGGATCCCATATAGACACTGGTTCTAATTCCTGTAGCCCTGCTTCCCATCAAGCTATCTGCCTGTGGCCTGGGAAAGTAGTCAAGGATGGTGCATAGCCTTGGACCTTACAACTGCATAGGTGACCCTTAAGAGCTCCTGGCTCCTGTCTTCGGATTGACACACCACCAGCCATTGAGACCACTTGGGCAGTGAATCATTGGATGGAATAACTTGCTCTCTGTAGCTCTTTGTCTCTGTATCTGACTTTGGAATAAAGACAAAAAAATCTTTTTTAAAAAAGATTAAAATTTTAAAAAGCCTACATAAAATTGAAAGGATTTAATTTAAATGAGATTACTGAACTTGAACTGTGGTAATGCAACAAGGTGTAGGAATCCACCATGGGGGGAGGGTTTGGGGAGTGGTGGGGAGAACCCCAGTACCTATGAAGCTGTGTCACATAATACAATGTAATTAATGAATAAATTAAAAATAAATAAATAAAAAAATTTAAATGAGATTACTATAAATCTGAGTAATCTCACTACTAGTTGTATTTTCTGAAAGTTATGAACACATTGTGTAAAAGAGATACTATATTTTTAATAACAGTACTATTCATAATACACAAGATATGGAATGAATTGAGGTGTCCATCATTAGAAAACTTTGTAAGGAAAAAGCAGTATCTGTGTACAACAGGCTGTTATTCAGCTGTGGAAACAAAATTCTGTGTATTATACAAAAATGAGTGTAACTGGAGGCCAAGATGTTGAGTGAAATATTCTAAGCACAGATATACAAACATGAAATTGTTATGTAGAGTAGAAAAAAAAATCACAAGCAACAACATGATTTGTCACTTTTGATTTATATCTTTGTTAAATTGTGAATGATGATATTCTACCCTAGTTTTAATGATCTGTGTCTGCAAATTGTATGATTGAAACATTTTTTATTTCATTATATTTATATTACTTACCTAAAAAATTGGTCATCTTACTATTTTTTTTAAGATTTTATTATTATTGGAAAGCCGGATATACAGAGAGGAGGAGAGACAGAGAGGAAGATCTTCCATACGATGTTACACCACCTTAGTGAGCCGCAACGGGCCGGTGCACACCAATCCGAAGCCAGGAACCAGGAACCTCTTCTGGTCTCCCTCGCGGGTGCAGGGTCCCAAGGCTTTGGGCTGTCCTCAACTGCTTTCCCAGGCCACAAGCAAGGAGCTGGATGGGAAGTGGAGCTGCTGGGATTAGAACCGGCGCCCATATGGGATCCTGGTGCATTCAAGGAGAGGACTTTAGCTGCTAGGCCACGCCGCCAGGCCCCATCTTACTATTTTTTTAATCACTTAATGAAAAGTCAAGATCTTGAGTACAATGTGAATTTAAAACATGTTATTTCAATTGTTATTTAAGAGAATAACGGGGGAGGGGAGTCAAGATGGCCAACGGAGTTAGACTGATGTGACCCAGGGACCTAAAAGTTACGGACAGGAGCAACCTGAAGTGAGCCTGAAAGGAATAGAACCACGGGGAACACTGTGGTAAATCCCACAGTGCCGCCAGGACTAAGAAAGGTGGCACACAGCAGTAAAACAGACAGAAATGACTAGGATCAGCAACCTGAGAAGGACAAAGAAGGTGCCCTGGGCTGCAGAGACTTGAGCGAAATCTGGCGAGCGAAATTCAGGGAGCCACTAACACAGGGTATTGTCAGCCCTTAGCAGGAGGTGAGGGGCAGGCAGATCTCGGGAACAAAATGTGGTGAAGGGTGCCTGAACTAAGCAAGTCATGACAGGCTTGGATCAGGGCAAAAGGGCTGGAGAAGGTGACTAGGTACAGAAACAAAGAACTCGGCAAACCTGGGACCTGGAGCTCCCCAGCACTGGGTGGTGCCAATTCCAGGGCCACGAGAACCCCACAGAAGAGAGATCCAATAGCTACCGTAAATATCGCCCTGTTTTACAGAGCCCACGGTACTGCAGACTGAAGAAGTAGGGGGAGGGGAACCCAGGCACCACAAAGAAGGGGGAATAATCTAGGTCTGCACTAGGTGGCAGCAGAGGTCAGGGATTAGAAGCCAGCAATAGCAGATCACATAGATATAGGGCGAGGTAACAGGAAAAGAAATGAGTCAGAGGAAAAAGCCAGTGCCACACCCAAAAGTCACCAAAAGGCCTGGTCAATCACAGAGATGACAGATGAAGAAATTGACGACCTATCAGACAAGGAATTCAGAAAAATAATTATAAAACTCTTCAGAGACAATGAAAAATGATGGGAGGAGCTTAAGGAGATCAAAAGTCACATGAACACAGAAACAAAATTAGTCAAAAATGAGATCCTTGACCTGCTGCACAGAGTTATAGGGGCTATCCAACAGAATTAATGCAACAGAAGACAGGATCTCTGAATTGGAAGATTCCCAGAATGAGAATGGGCAGAACATCAATCAGCTGTAGAAACATTTGAACAAGGCCAATAAGGCCATATAGAAAATGAAAGACAACATCAAGAAGTCAAATATCAGAATTATAGGCCTTCCAGAAGGAGTGGAGAGAGAGATAGGTATGTAGCAGTGCTCGATGAAATTATACAGGAGAACTTCCAAAACGCTTGGAACATGAACCCAGCCCAAATCCAGGAAGGTCAGATAACCCCCAACAGATTTGACCCAAAGAGTCCCTCACCCAGACATGTAGTACTCAAGCTCTCCTCCAAAGTATACAAAGAAAGAATTCTGAGACTAGCACGAAGCACAGACAAGCTTACATCTTGGGGCAGGCCAATCAGGATCACTGCTAACTTCTCAGATCAAACGCTCCAAGCAAAGAGAGAATGGAATAAAGTCTTTCAAACAGAACAACTGTCAACCAACGATAATGGACCCAGCAAAGATCTCATTTGTATTTGAGAATGAAATTAGATACTTCCATAGCAAGGAGAAACTGGAAGAATATGCCAGCACAAAACTAGTCCTACAAAATCTCTTTATAAATGTGCTAATCCCAGAAAAAGAAGTAAACCATAAGCAAGGATGGCACACGGAAAGACCTCCGCAGTGAAGTCCACACAAGGCAAGACAATCAGATACCAACACCTACAAAAACATACGCACATGGCAGGACAAAATCGCAGTCTCTCAGTATCAACTCTTAACATAAATGACCTAAATTCATCAGTCAAAAGACATGATGAGAGAGACACATCTAACCAGAAAATATAGGAACTGAAACTGAAGGGATAGAAAAAGATATTTCATGCCAGTGGACGAGAAAAAAAGGTCCTGATTTCAGATAATGCAGACTTCAATGTCATAAATATCAAAAAGGACATAGAAGTGCATTTGATATTGTTGAAAGGAATGATCCATCAGGAAGTGATTACCATGCTTAATATGTATGCCCCAAATTGATATGCACTCAGTTACATGAAGCAATTACTTATAGACTTATAGGGAGATACAGATGAACATACAATAATCATGCGATATGTGAACACCCATTAACACCAATAGACAGATCAACAAGACAAAAGCTCAACAGAGAAACTACAGAGCTAACACAAACAATGGAACAATTGGACTTAGTAGACATTTATAGAACCTGTCATTGCTACATCTACATTTTTTCTCAGCAGTGTATGGAACCTTCTCCAGGATAGACCACATGATAGGAAGCAAAGCAAGTGAAACTAACTTCAAAAAAAAAAAAAACTGGAATCATACCATGCATCTTTCAGACCACCACGGAATGAAATTGGAAATCAATAATTCAAAATGTCCCAGGAAATATATAAACTCTTGGAGGTTGAACAATATGCTATTAAACAAAGAATGGGTTTGAGAAGAAATTAAAGATGTGATAAAAAATTATAAATTAATGAAAACTCAGATACAACATTCCAAAACTTGTGGGACACCACTAAAGCAGTGTTATGTGGTAAGCTCATTGCAATTGGTGTTCATGTCAAGGCCCAAGAAAGGCGCCAAATACTGGAATTAAGCACACACCTCCAGGAAATGGAAAAATAACAGCAAAATGACCCCACAAACAATAGAAACAAGAAATTATCAAAACAAGGGAGGAGATAAACCAAATAGAAATAAAAAACTATATACAAAATCAATGATTCAGAAAGCTGGTTTCTTGAGAAGATAAATAAAATAGACACCCCACTGGCCTGGCTGACAAAGAAAAGACAAGAGAAAGCAAGAATTAGAAGCATCAAAGATGAAAAAGGCAACATAACAACAGACACTGCAACCACGAAGAAAATAATTAGAAATTACTACAAGGAACTGTACTCAAACAACTCAGAAAACCACCAGGAAATGGAAAGGTTCCTAGACTTCCACCACTTACCAAGGCTTACCTCAGAGGCAACAGAAGACCTGAATAAACCCATAACCAAAGCAGAGATAGAGTCAGTGATTAAACATCTCCCCCAAAAGAAAAGCCCAGGCCCAGATGTCTTCACTACAGAATTCTACAAAACATTCCAAACAGAGCTAACTCCAATTCTCTACAAGCTCTTCAAAATAATAGAAAAGGAAGCAACTCTTCCAAACTAACCTTAATCCCAAAACCGGATAGAAAATTAACAGAGAAGGAAAACTGCAGACCGATCTCCCGATGAAAATTGATGCTAAGATTCTCAACAAAATCCTAGCCAATAGAATTCAAAAAAGCATGAGACAGATCATTCATCCAGACCAAGTAGGATTCACCCCGGGAACGCAGGAATGGCTCAACATATAGAAATCCATAAATGTGATACACCACGTCCAAAAACTGAAGAACAAAAATCATATAACAATATCAATAGATGCAGAAAAAAACCTTTGACAAAATCCAACACCACTTTATGTTAAAAACCCTAACCAAGGTAGGGGTTTTTTTACAGGGAGGTGCCAGGGGAATCCCAGAGCCTATCAAACTGTGTCACATAATGCAACATAATTAAAAAAAAAAAAAAAAACTTGAATTTCCTCTGAATAAAAAATTGATGGGTTAAGAAAAAAAATAAGAAAACTGTGATCACATAAAAAAAATAACAGGGAAAAAGTGAAGATTGAAAAGAAGCATCATGCTGTTAAATGATACATGTCAGTTACATTAGCTCTGTTTTAATGATAAAAGTAGTAAATAAGTAACTGAAATAAAAGAAAAACCCAGATAACTGCTTAATGCTAAAGAGCTTCCAAAACATAAAAAAAAAAAAAAAGATTAGGTTTGTTACAGCATAGCATTTGTGTTATATGTATATTTTCTGTTCAGCTGGCAGGCTATGACTGGCTGATACCAACTAATTGTCAGAAGAAGATAGTTGTTTAAGAGACTATCATTTGTTTCCCTCCTAAGCTGTAGTTTACTATGTAGAAATTAAAACTTCCATTTAATTATTTTATTCCATAAAAAAAATCAAAAACAAAGTAGAGAGTTTTAATATGTGCATACTTAAAAGTGAAAAAAATATATTGTTTTATATATTTATACACTGGAATTATATGCATATGTTCCATAATTTTTCTGACTTTTGTGTATGTACATATATATGTATTATTGATATATATGATCATATATATTCATATTTAATTCCAATATATGCTGTAGGAAATAATTACTCATGCAAGCACAGCTTAATAATATTTTCAGTATTTCATTATTTCACTTTAAAATAAGAAAATGGAAGTTTATTATTGCTTTATCATATTTTTAAGTATCTCAGTATGTTTGAGGATATCATTAGTAAGCTACTCAAAACTCTGCTCATTATCTTGTGCAATATTAAGCATATATCTTAATTATCTAATCTAGCATGTTATTTAGCTCATGTGTATCTAAAGATTGCACAGTGAACTCATTTTATGCTCATTATTGAAAACAATCTAATACAGGATAATAATGGAATTGTGGCTTCAGAATTGCAAACGTAATATAGGACAAAAGGGTTTTTTTTAATTTTTACCTTATTTGCCACATACATTGTAAATAAAGCTGCTTTCATAGAAGATGCAAATTGAACACACACAGAAGAATTAAAATCAGCTTAGTATTATAGCTGCTGAGTTAATATTTTGATTCAGTGTCAATATGATTATTTATGTTAATTTAGATGAAAATCAGAGTGGCAATAACAGACAGAGTGATAACTTCCACTTGGAGAGCTGTTCCAGCAATGCCTTCAACAGTTCATTAGAATGAGAATCTTTAGAGAAAACAATCTTTATGAGAATAAGGAATATTCTGTTGTAATATTGGAATTGCAAAAGTAACACAGCACAAGATATTTTCATTTAACTGTTACTCTGTGATGCTGTATGAATTGTAGATTAAACTACATTCATAGAAGTTGCAAATTAAATATACAGAGAATGTACTGTTAGTGTTTCTCTTTAATGATCCAGAGCTGAGGAGACATGTGCTGTTACAGGTGTTGGTGTCATTTGAAGATGTGGCTGTGTACTTTACCCAGGAAGAATGGCAGACAATGGACAATATTCAGAGGACCCTGTATAGGGAAGTGATGCTTGAGACCTATAACAATCTGCTATCCTTGGGTGAGTGAAACTCTGTCATGCCCAAACAGAATACTTCTGTATAGCTGACAAACGAAAGAAGAGTTTATAAAGTGTGGTAGTTGGTAGGACTAATGGTGATTTCGGAAAATCTTCATCATTCTCCATTCACAGGGTACTCCATGACGAAGCCTGATGTGATATTCAAGTTGGAGCAGGGATCAGCACCATGGACAGTGGAGAAATTTGTCAAAGACAGACTTCCAGGTAGGTATTATGTTAAGGCATTAATAGATGAGATGTAATGCCTATTTAAAATGCTCATAAATGTCCACATTACACTAATATTAAAATGTGGTGTATCTAGATTGGCAACAAATCTCATTGGCTTCACTGGAACATTTGAAAAGAAACATTTAGATTTGATTCATGGATATGGATACTCTTTTCCTCATTTCAGATCCCCATGGAAAGAATGAGCTGCTTGGAGCTAATCACAAAGGTCAAGAAATAATCTTCAGGCAAGTTTTAGTTATAAAAATTATATAATAACTGAAAAGAGAGCTGTATTGCCACAAAGATGCTTAGCATTAGCTCTGGCCATAATTGCAGCACAATATGAAAGGGAAATTGTACAATAATGAGACTTGAGAAATAGGATTTCATTTTTTCTTTCTACTTTTTTTTTCATTTGCAGCCAGAAGTTTTATTTGCCAAGTGACCAGGTGAATGTAGAAAGCAGAGGGAATCAAATAGCATTTCTTGGGAGAGAGCCAGGAGATGGTGTTCCTCTTGAATGGAGACAGCAGAATTTTTCAGAATGGTCTCAGATTTTTAAGTGTGCCCTGAGCATTCCTTGTCTGGACAGCAACCTGTGAGTAAGACACTTCCCATTGCATTGGTTGTCTCTCAACCAGCAAGGAAATAGCTGCTACTACACAGTTTCAAATCTGCACCGGCCATTCTATGGCTGTTCAGCTGTCAGAGTTAGGCAGCCACATGAGTGAGAAAGTTGAAGAAACTGGCTTTTTCTGAACTCATGCATGAAATGTACAGGGCGTCATCAAAAGGCCCACATAAGTCATTTGTAAAGATCAAACCCGTGGGCATGGCATGGTAGCCGTGTCGCTGTCCCTTACCTTCCATGCACTGGGATCATAATATGGACACTGGTTTGTGCCCTGGCAGCCCCATTTAACAGCCAGCTCTCTGCCCGTTGCCAGAGTCCAGCTCAAGTGAAGTTCAGAAGTTGAGAAGGGTGCTTGGAGTAGGCATAGAAAATAAATGGACCACTACAGTTTCAGGATCATAATAGACAATTTTAAAAAGCGTCCTCTTTTTTTTATACAGAACCCTTCACAAATTTTGACACACCTGGTCAAGCAGGCATTCCTAAGGATAGTTCTGCCAATTGTTTCCCGTTGAGGCAGGATATCAGCCGCCCTAATCCTGTGGTCAAGAAGTTCTCAATAGATGGTACATGTCAATCTATTACACATTCCTATTACAATCCTGATTCTACAACTTAGTCTTGAAATAGTTAAGGTAGGAAGTGCATCACAGAAGGAGGAACATAAAGATTAAGGAAAAAGGGAAAGAATAGATTTCCACTACATCTAGGGACTTAACATCCTTGATTAGGATATGGTCAATGTGGGAGAACAACCCTAAGCATAGGTTCCTGCTACATGTAGGGACTTAACACCCTTGATTATCATATGATGAGTGGAGCAGCTGAGAGAGCAGGAACAGTAAAAGGCCCTTTTGCAAAGACGTTATCACCAACATCATCTTCCAAGCTCACACTGATTGTACAAAGCAACTCCACAGTGGCAGACAATGCCTAAATAGATTTCAGAAATCTCTGTGGGGTTGTCCCGTGTCTTTGCAATGGGAGGTGGAACTGCTTTTCAGGTGGTTGTAGGCACAGGAAATTCCTTGTGGCCTTGCCTCCAATGGAAAAGTTCTCTTCACAGCTTCGTGTCTTTCACATGAACTGCATGGACCTCAGCAGCCTTTGGCCTGGGAAAACTGTTGAGGACACCCACAGGCTTGTGACTACACACCTGCATGGGAGACCCAGAAAAAGGTCCTGGTTCTTGTCTTTAAAGCTGCTCAGCTCTGAAAGTTATGATTTTTTGGGTAGTGAATCAGCACATGGAAGATTTTCCTATGTGTCTCATATCCTCTCTATATATCTAAATTTCCAGTAAATATAAACACATTTTTTTTTTCATTTTCCATTTTTTTATTGTATTTTTGGCAATCATTACATAGTTAATTAGGGTAAAGAAGTTCAAGGGTTACAGGAAAATGGGTGAGACTATTATTTCCATATTATTTTCTTCATATATTTGAGGTAAAAGGAGGTTTTATGGGAGAAGCCCATCCAGTCTCCCACCCATCCCCGGTCCCTGATGTGGGCCATGCTCCGAGGGTCTTGCTCACGTGGTTTTGATAGTTCAACAGGTTTGAATTGCTGCCAGTCTCACCACTGCAAGCACGATGAAGTCGTTGAAGAATCCACTGATTGATGTAGTCCTTCATAGAGGCTTCGTTTGCCCAGTTTTTCACTGTCAATGCATAGCTGAGGTGGTTGATTGACTTGTTCTGTCCTCTTGTCTTTTCATGGTTAGGGTTCTGAGTCTGGAAGTTCAATTGGGGGGATCGGCAAAGAAACTTTGTCTGAGGTGTTTCCAGACCAGATTCTTTTGTGTACTAGCAATCACAGGGCCTGGCACAATCCATAATCCCGATCAGCTGGTGGTTGCAATTGCTGGGTTGATTCTGTTTCCAATCCCGTCTTCTACTGGAACCAATGGGCGCTGCAGTCTAGCCTGAATCCTGCCCACTTCATACTCAGCGGTCACACAAACCAAGCGAGCTGCAGCCTAGTCAGAGCAATCCACAGTAACCCCCACCAGGCCCGCCCCCTACCCTAGTTTGCCAGTATGTGTAGCAGACTAGTCCAATCTGTACCACACACCATTCAGCTCTCATACATGTCAGTGTGTATAAAAGCCTAGTTCAATCTAACCAGCTCCACTATCCAGCCCTCATGTATGTTGTTGGGTGCCTTTCCGTATAGCCACCCCTGCTCCTATTCTTGTTTCTGTGCCTTCCTGTGTTAGTGGTAACCCAAGAGGGAGGATCCCACTATTTCCCTCCCAGCCCACTCCCACTGCAGGATTATGCACTCTCCAGGTGGTTCTGTGGTTCTACTTGACAGAATTAGCATCTGGCATACATCATCTCACCTTGGCATTCCGTAATGTGTACTGGTTTTTTCTGCAACCAATTCTGGCTTAATCCACACTCTGTTCTGGTGCTTGGATTTGCCAGTGGATGACGTGAACTGATTCAGCCTGTTGTGTCCCCAACCCATGCCAAGACAAATCCATGTAATTATACAGTTATGATTGTTCAATTTTAACTGTTAACTTTTAAAATGAGCAAGCTGAAAGGCCTGTGATGGCAGGTCTGAAGCAAGCAACTTTCATAAGCTATAAATTGATGGACTATAGGACAATGACTCTTATCAAACACCAGGGACCTCCTTCCAGAGAAGTGGTCTACCTAAGTGACCTACCAGGTGTCCTGCTGGGTGGCTGTCACATAGACTGTCAGGCCAGGAATTCACACAGCCCCTATCCAAGCAATTAAGGCAGAATCACAAAAGCAGAAAACATCTAGATTCTTCAGAAACATGTGACCAAGAGAGCGAGCCTCTCCCTATCATGGGCCTTTATAGGGACTTGCAAAGGGAGTGGTTACCAAAAAAAAAAAAAAATGCAATACCACCCCCTCTCAGTTCCAGTGATGATAGGTGAGTGTCACAGGTGGGCAGAAGGGAAAGCCTAGATGGTGTGGGGGAGTCAAGCTGGTGACCCTGACCTGGCTGCCTCGCCAAAAATTGGGAGAAGGAAGAGACAAGTCTCACCTTTTTTCTGGGTGAGGTGGTAGACATTATTGCCCATTGTGAATAAGTTTCTTTCTCTTTGCCCTTGGGTTGAATCATGTGAACACCTCTCCGAGATGGTGAATAAAAACTCAAACCAAAGTGAACATTTTTTGGTGCCTGGACTCTCATCCCTTCTTCAATGAGGAAGAGCCGGCGTGAAGCATGAAAAAGGAGGCCAGAACTTTGGTCCCATGTCAGGTAGTTGGGATTCAGGATCCACTTAGAGAGTATCAAGACATGAAGAAAATTGGCCTTTTTGGGGAATGTCAATCCAACATTTTCCAAAATATAAAGACCAGAGACTTGCTTCTAAAATGAAAATTGACATGATGGAAAAAGTGAAAAAGGCAGTTGGGGATTAGAGACTTTAAAGTCCTAAACTTTTATAATTCCTATCTCTACCCCCTTCCTCCTAAAAGTACAATCACTCTGGAGGTTTAGCTGGAGCTAGGAAGTGACTGGGGATTATGTGTGTGGGTGGGTGTGTTCATGTTTGTGCAGAGGCATGGGATGCCAAGGGTCATTTCCACAAGTTTAGTGGAAACCTTTGCTAAGTCAAGACACACAGCTCTTGTATAAGAGCCGGAAGTCTTTTTCAAGTCCCGTATTGTGCACCGAACCGAATGTTACCAGGAAAGCTCAGTGATTCTTTTCTTTAACTTAGTATAGAAAAGAAGGATTGTGGAATAGGGTGGATGATGGGATTTACAGGAATTGGGAAAAAACTGAGGGGTGGGTCCTTTTTGCCAGTTATGCATCCTGCTTCAGTAAACAAGGGTTGGGACAACATTCAAGTTACTAACTAGGTGTCTCAATTTCAAGAAGCACACCAACACCTAGTTTTCTCTCTAGGAGTGCTTTCCCCTTGCCTCCTCTTCCCCTGCTCACATGACCATTTTGCAAATAAAACTTCTCTATCTCCAAAATGATAAATTAAAAAAATGACTTTGAGATCCAGTTTCTGTATCCACCTCCTGAATGTAATCAACTGGTATTTAGTAGAAGCCTACGTACTTTGTCTATGCTCAGGTACACTTGCTGTTCCTGGGAGGACCTGAGCCAGATTAGAGTCCATGCTTGGGACCCTGGGTTCAGCCACTATGGCCATTTGATGAGCTGGGTTTTGGCCTGCCTGGACTCAAGAGGCTTTGCCCTTCCTGGTGAGTACACTGGGAGCAGATACCTTGGGAACAAGGCAGGCCTAGCCTAGGCTCCACCCACCTCCAACATCAAGAGGTGGGTGGGTCTGGGGGAGTGTGACCTAATTATTTTTTTTTCATGAGTTGGGTTTCTGTGTAGGTTGTGTGTGTTTCTCTGTGTGTGTGTGTGTGTGTGTGTGTGTGTGATTTAATTGCACTGAATGTGTGTGTGTGCGTGTATTAGATCATTCAGGAGAAATTGGTGTGATCATTTCCAAATTTTCTATTTTTCCTTCCTGTTTTAGGTCAGGGTTAAATGATATTCAGAGAAGCTATACCAGGCCTCCCAACCATCCTAGTATTTAAGGATAGGTACTGGACCCCTGATACAAAGCAGGGTGTCAATGTGGCACACACTCCAAGGTTTCTGTCCAGGTGGTTCTGATAGTTCTGAAATAATGTCCATGTCACCAACTCAAGCAAGAGGGAACCCTTTCAATGCTCATTGGCTGTCATGGTTGACCTTGGAGTCTCCTTTCTCCCAGATATTGGCTGTCATCATATGGCTGGGGTAATTATTCAATCTCTTCTCTCCTCCTTTCTCTTGGATGGTCCAGATGTGCTTTCCAGGCCTCAGTGGGCTTCCATCTCCAGGTGGAGCCAGGCCAGTTGTCCAATACTCCTCTTCAACTGAGGACTACCAGTTCTTGGAAGTGCACCAAGACCTCGAGCCAGTCAATCCTGCCCCAGTGGAGCCCCACCCTCAGCGCTCACTGAGCTAGCACCACCATGCAGGCATGTAAAGTATCCAAGCCAGGTGACCTGAGGCCTGCCACACCCTCTACTCCCAGGACTCACAGTCCCAGGACCCATTGCACTGGCCAGCCAAGGACGCACGCCAAGCAACATAAACCACCACACATACAGCCACTGGGGCTCATGAACTGAGCTCATCACACAGCTGTGCCCAAGGGCCCAGACAAGGCTAGCAGGGCCCCACTGGATCTCCTGCAACCAGAGATCATGTGTGCAGCACCAACATTCCCCTGACTGCCATGGCTTGCCTCCCCCTATTTTCCACCAGCATGTATTTCAGCCTGGCTCAGTCTAGTCTTCCCCCAATTCCACTTCATGTTGCTGTGTGCTGAACCCTATCCAAGTACAATCCACCTGGATGTTTAGCTGGAGCTAGGCACTGACTGGGGATTATGTGAGTGTGTGGTTGTGTTCCTCTTTGTGCAGAGGCATGAGGTGCCAAGGGTCATTTCCAGAAGTTTAGTACAAAACTTATGGAGTCTTGTCTTTGCTTTGTCCAGCCTCATAGCTCTTGTATTCAAGCCAAAATTCTTTTTCAATTCCCATATTGTCCACTGAACCAAATGTTACCAGGAAAGCTTGGTGAATCTTTCCTTTAACATAGTATAGAAACAGATAATGAAAAGCAGTTTTAGACCAAATTTTTACAGTTAATTGACCAGTTGAACTTGGAAGAGGTGAAGGGTAAAGCAACTCCCTGGAGGGGCCCAAAGATCTGGTGCTTTTTGAATGGAGAGAAAATGATATCATAGTTTATTTTAAATTTGCTTTTGCCACAGGAAGCCTAATGAAATGCCAGTTGAGAACAAGCATGCCTCTAATGTCCCTGAGAACAATCTCAAGAGTGAGGAAATTCCCAGTCAGTTTGACAAGATCCACATTTGTCAGCAGTCCTTTGAACACAATGGGAAAGAGAAAACTTTCAGCGGGAAGAAGATAGTCCTTATGTGTGAGCACGTTTATCCCAAAGACCCATGTAATCAGCAACCTGTCAGTGTGGGAGAAGCAATTCATGTTGGCTACTATAAATCTTGCCTTACCACCAAACAGAGAACTGACAGAGGAGACAATTTGTATGTGTCCAATGAATGTAAAAACATGTACCAGAAGTCAGAACTCACTGGAGATCAGATCCTTCAAAGTGCAGAGAATCCGTATGAGTGCAATGAGTGTGGAAAAGCCTTTCACCAGCAATTATCTCTCACTAGGCAACAGAGACTCCACAAAAGGAAAAAATCTTATGAATGTAAGGAGTGTGGAAAAGAGTTTCCTTGCAAGTCAAGCCTAGTCATACATCAGAGGATCCAAACAGGGGAGAAACCTTATGAATGCAGGGAGTGTGGAAAAGGTTTTTCTCGTAAGTCAAACATGAACACACATCATAGATTGCACACTGGGGAAAAACCTTATGAATGTAGTGAGTGTGGAAAAGCTTTTATTCATAAGTCACTCCTCATTAGGCATCAGAAGATCCACACTGGGGAAAAACCTTATGAATGCAGTGAGTGTGGAAAAGCTTTTATTTCTAAGTCACACCTCATTAGACATCAGAGAATCCACACTGGGGAGAAACGTTATGAATGTAGTGAGTGCGGAAAAGCTTTTATTCATAAGTCAAGCATGATCATACATCAGAGAATCCACACTGGGGAAAAACCTTATGAATGTAGTGAGTGTGGAAAAGCTTTTTCTGATAAGTCAAGCGTTAAGTCACATCAGAGAATCCACACTGGGGAAAAACGTTATGAATGTAGTGAGTGTGGAAAAGCTTTTATTCGTAAGACACATCTCATTAGTCATCAGAGAATCCACACTGGGGAAAAACCTTATGAATGTAGTGAGTGTGGAAATGCTTTTCTTCATAAGTCAAACATGATCATACATCAGAGAATCCACACTGGGGAGAAACCTTATGAATGTAGTGAGTGTGGAAAAGCATTTATTCGTAAGTCACACCTCATTACTCATCAGAGAATCCACACTGGGGAAAAACCTTATGAATGTAGTGAGTGCAGAAAAGCTTTTCCTCGGAAGTCACACCTCATTAGACATCAGAGAATTCACACTGGGTAGAAAAAACCTTATGGATGTAGTGGATATGGAAAAGGCTTTTCTAATATGACACAACTCATTAGGCATCAGAGAGTCCACACTGGGGAAAAACCTTATGAATGTAGAGAGTGTGTAAAAGCTTTTTCTCAGACGTCACACCTAATAAGACATCAGAGAGTCCACACAGGAGAAACCTTAAGGATGTAGTGTGTATCTTCAAGCCTTTACTTACCAGACAGGTTTCATTCGACATCAGAGTATCCATACAGGATAAGAATCGCATGAATGTAATGAGTGGAAAATCCGGTTGCAAGCAGTCAAGTTTTATTAAACATCTGAATTCACGTGGGAAAGCATGAATGTTTTACATGTGTGTTAAAATTCATTCACAAACCTTTTCAGCACAGTGGAAAGCATAAATGCTTCAATAAGTAGCATATTCACAGAAATGAGCAAACACACAGCATTGACTGAAAAATCATTTTTCTGAAGTCAATCGCTATCAGAGTCACAGACCTCAGAACTACAAAAGCATGTCAACCAAAAGACTAGCCACCATAAACCTGTTATGGTCTGTCGAAGCTTACAAAGTGAATGAAGAAACAACCATTAGCAAGAGTGCAAACACAAAACATTGTAAAAGGTGAATGGATGTGGAAACATACTTTGAAAGTCTCAGCAAGTGTTAAATAATAAACATGAGGAGTATCATTTTATTTCAGAGGAGAGGGTATTTGTTGCTAAAATAATTAAGATGCAATTTGTACGTGATCTCCCTTTGTTGTTAGGTGGTAAATGTGAATGCTGTTTTCAGATTAATGTTGATAATAAATGCTCAGTATGTAACACTTGTTTCAAATGCCATCTTTGTCATTTACACATTTATCTTTTTTGAATTGCAATATTCCTCATCCTATTACAAAATTTTATTGGAACCACAGATATCAAATTATGCATGTGGCAGTTGTAATGATAAACACCCAGATTTGAAGGATGAATCTTTTCCAGAGGCAATATTTTCTTGTTATATCTGGCCAAATGTGGATCCTATTTGGCCATTATCTCTTCCTGAATAATAAGTATGGGAGATCACTCCTGCATTTCTGCCATCTTATCTCATACAACATGTCATAGGCACATGGCATATTGTGTCTCTGAGGCAAAGCCCTGGCAGTGGTCTCAGCTAACAGAGACTCCATCTTGGCCTGTTCACTCAGCATACATCCAGAGTAGTGGGCTGTATCTCAATTTCTGTCCCTGCAAAGCTGTGCTAGAATTTCCCAGATAAGCAACTCTGAGAAGTTAAGTGCAACCCTCATCTTGTTTGCCATTCACACGTAATGATCATGCCCAAAGGTATAGCTTTCAACCCAGGTGCTAGCTTATCTTGGTGTACCTGCACATGGCCTAAAACTTTAAGCTCCCAACCCTGCTTACAGAATGTAACTGGTGACTTAATTAGAGTGTCCAGAGAGATAGGAATGCCTACTGGCCAGTTATAATAACAGTGTAGGGTGGGAGTACTATTGAGACCACCCTTCTGCCTTCCCTCTCTACTGTATATATGCTTGTATGATCTTCCCAATAAATGGACATCCCTCACCAGTTTGTCTCTGATGGTTCTGCATCCAAGGTACACCATTGTCATGGCCCTCAGGAATCTTGGGCCTGCTGTTCAAAGAACAGCTTAAGACTCTGGGAGGTATATTTCAGAGACAAAAGAATTGTCTGACATCAGACTCTTGGAGTTCCTCTGTCAGGTGGAGTTAATGTGTCAGCTGCCACCACTACTGCTCAGATTCACACTGATTTCATGTATCATGGCTTCTCACAGTAAGTTTCTTGCCATGGTATGAGCTACTAGATGTCAGCCTGTGCCTGAAGTCTTTCAATTGTAAGAGTGAGCACCAGGACCAGCATTGTTACATAGTAGGTAAGCTGTGTGAGATCCTAGCCAATCCACCATGGTTTTGCTCTTGGCTTCTGGTTTCACAACAGCTCAGCTACTGCAATTGAGCCATTGGGGATATGAACCAGTGGATGGCGGATATCTCCCTGCTTCTGTTTTTCTCACTGTAATTCTGCATTTCAAAAAAAAAATATTGAAGAGTGGGTCCCATAACTGGTGTTGAGGGAAATGCGAAGCTATTGACTTGCATCTCATGTGCGACAACCTGGAGCATGTCTACTACTTAATATTTAGAGTCAAGGCCCTATCAAGACCAACAATGATGAGCACTGAGGGTAAGAGAGACAATTTTTTTTTTTCAAAATGTGTTATGTAGGGCCTGGTGACGTGGACTAGTGGCTAAAGTCCTCCCCTTCAACGCCCTGGTACCGGAGACCAGCTCCAGCTCAGTTCGGAGCTCAAGAAGGGTGCATGGAATAGGCATAGAAAGAAGAAGAGAGACGGACCACTACAATTCCAAGATGACTGTGGACATTGCGAGAAAGCTGTCCACTTTATTTATACAGAAGCAGTACAAGGTTTTCTTTTAGGGGCATTTTGACATAGCCTCAGGGGAGCACAATTTACAGCTTCCTGAGAGATGATTGAGGAAGGATTCCACATTCCTTGCTTATGTTGGCTTGCCAGTCTTCATCTGCTCTCCTCACGTCTGGGCTCTAACCTTGGCTCCACCTGTGACAACCAGACCCCTACCTTGAATTATGTATGGGTTAGTAAGTTCGGGGTCTTGGTCTATGGGGATTATGGGCCATTGGCACTAAAGGCCATTAGGTCTGCAAGCTCACAAAGTTTGTTAACTGAACAAGTAAAGCAAGAGTTATAACGGCGGAAAGAATTGTAATTAGCAATGAGCCAAGTTTACTCCATTTAAGTTTCAATTCTGCAATGGACAAGTGAGTGTTTCCAAAGACAATTCTACAAATTGTTTCACCTTAAGACAGGGCATTATCCATTCCAACGTTGCAGCCAAGAATTTCTCAGTAGACAACACATCTTATTCAGTAATATACTCTTACTACAATTCTTATTCTACAACTTATCCATCACTTAATGGGAGAAATACATCAAAAGAGAAAAAACATAAAGATCTAAGACAAAATGTTTCAAACATTAATTTCCTCTACAACTGCAGGGTCTACAACCTCATAAGTGATCAAACAATAATCAAAAGAATATCTTTGTGGTGTTAGTGAAATCAGCCAATATTTCCTCTATTTAGAAATTATGACAGCAGCTAAAGCAACCACATTTTCTATGTTCTAAAGAGTTGCAAGGACAGGCTAACCCTTAAGGTCACAGTAAATATATATATATATATATATATATATATATATATATATATATATATATATATATATATATTGCCTTAGCAGGATAGCCTTTAGGGTCCCAGTAACAGGATAGCCTTTAGGGTCACAGTAACAAGATAACTTTTAGGGTCCCAGTAACAGGATAGCTTTTAGGGTCCCAGTAGCTATATTTTTTTGTCATGGCAGTTTTAAACCATACTCCCATCATTTCGGTTAGTTTGTAAAATTCTTATCAAGCCATTTCCCAGAAAGCATGCTAAATGTCTGGGCCAAATTTTATGGCAATGGGTAGGTACACAATAAGGTGTCTGGAAACAGCATGGGCTTGATTGTACTCCTGTGTGCAGTTAAAGGCCCACTCACCAAGACATTATCAGTAACATTAACTCTTAAGCTCATGTTGGTTGTAAAAGCCATCTCACAGGGGCAGACAATGCCTCAATAGATTACAAAATTCTTAGTGGGGTGGTTGAGTGCCCATGCGAAAGGGGGTGAAAACTGTGTCAAGGTGGTCAGAGATGAATCCACTAGGCCCTACCAAGTAGCTGAAAGCTCCATGGGCCCTGCAAAGCAGGGTGCTGTTCTCTACACACCTTCATGTTATTCACACCTACTGCACGGACCCCAGCACCCTGGGATGCCATATGGGTGCTTGTTCTAATCCCAGAAGCCCCGCTTCCCATCCAACTCCCTGCTTGTGGCCTGGGAAAGCAGTCGAGGATGGGTCAATGCTTTTGGATACTCCACCCATGTGGGAGACCTAGAAGAGATTCCAGGCTCCTAGCATATCAGCATAGTACTTTCCATTGTGCTCACTTGGGGTGTGAATCATTGGATGGAAGATCTTCCTCTCTGTCTCTCCTCCTCTCCATATATCTGACTTGGTAATAAAAATAAATCTTCTTTAAAAATGTGTCGTGTAATCAGTACCTTGCTTAAACTACAGAATGAAGTTCTACACATCTACCTGCTTCCCTCCAGATTGCTCATGTGAGAACCCAGCTGTTAGCTCTTTGCTATTGTTGCTTATCAGCTCGTGGCTCAGGTCCTCAGTAGCACACTAATCAGAGAGCTTCCTGCAACAGTGAAATTTGTTGAAATTTTGCAGTTCCTGTTTTAAAATATTTCCAGTCTCTCACAGCATCCCAACATTCTTTGATTTTTGTAGTTACATTGTAGAAATGTGTGGAATAGGGTGGAAGAATGAGATTCACCAGAATTGGGAGAAAACAGAGGAGTGGGTCCTTTTTGCCAGTTAGGCATCCTGCTTCAGTAAACAAGGGTTGGGACAACATTCAAGTTACTAACTAGGTGTCTCAATTTCAAGAAGCACACCAACACCTAGTTTTCTCTCTAGGAGTGCTTTCCCCTTGCCTCCTCTTCCCCTGCTCACATGACCACTTTGCAAATAAAACTTCTCTGTCTCCAAAATGATAAATTAAAAAAATGACTTTGAGATCCAGTTTCTGTATCCACCTCCTAAATGTAATCAACTGGTATTTAGTAGAAGCCTACGTACTTTCTCTATCCTCACTTTCACTTTCTGTTCCTGGGAGGACTTGAGCCAGATTAGAGTCCATGCTTGGGACCCTAGGTTCAGCCAGTATGACCATTTGATGAGCTGGGCCTTGGCCTGCCTGGACTCAAGAGGCTTTGCCCTCCCTGGTGAGTACACTGGGAGCAGATACCTTGGGAACAAGGCAGACCTAGCCTAGGCTCCACCCACCTCCAACATCAAGAGGTGGGTGGGTCTGGGGGAGTGTGACCTAATTATTTTTTTTTCATGAGTTGGGTTTCTCTCTGTGTGTGATTTAATTGCACTCAATATGTGTGTGTGTGCGTGTATTAGATCATTAAGAAGAAATTTTTGTGATCATTTCCAAATTTTCTATTTTTCCTTCCTGTTTTATGTCAGGGTTAAATGATATTCAGAGAAGCTATACCAGGCCTCCCAACCATCCTAGTATTTAAGGATGGGTACTGGATCCCTGATACAAAGCAGGGTGTCAATGTGGCACACACTCCAAGGTTTCTGTCCAGGTGGTTCTGATAGTTCTGAAATAATGTCCATCTCACCAACTCAAGCAAGAGGGAACCCTTTCAATGCTCATTGGCTGTCATGGTTGACCTTGGAGTCTCCTTTCTCCCAGATATTGGCTGTCATCATATGGCTGGGGTAATTATTCAATCTCTTCTCTCCTCCTTTCTCTTGGATGGTCCAGATGTGCTTTCCAGGCCTCAGTGGGCTTCCATCTCCAGGTGGAGCCAGACCAGTTGTCCAATACTCCTCTTCAACTGAGGAGTACCAGTTCTTGGAAGTGCACCAAGACCTCGAGCCAGTCAATCCTGCCCCAGTGGAGCCCACCCTCAGCGCTCACTGAGCTAGCACCACCATACAGGCATGTAAAGTATCTAAGCCAGGTGACCTGAGGCCTGCCACACCCTCTACTCCCAGGACTCGCAGTCCCAGGACCCATTGCACTGGCCAGGCAAGGACCCAGGCCAAGCAACATAAACCACCACACATACAGCCACTGGGGCTCATGAACTGAGCACATCACACAGCTGTGCCCAAGGGCCCAGACAAGGCTAGCAGGGCCCCACTGGATCTCCTGCAACCAGAGATCATGTGTGCAGCACCAACATTCCCCTGACTTCCATGGCTTGCCTCCCCCTATTTTCCACCAGCATGTATTTCAGCCTGGCTCAGTCTAGTCTTCCCCCAATTCCACTTCATGTTGCTGTGTGCTGAGACCTCTCCAGAACAGCATGTCCCCTGTCTCAGCCCTGATGTGAATTGCCTATTGTTGTGGTCTGATACAGCACTGATCCTTCTCCCCATGCTGGTTCTCAGATCTTCTAGAGGATTTTAGGATATGACTTACCTGTGCTTTTTGCATCTTTTCTAAGAAATCTTTCTCTGTTCCTATTTCTTGGAGAGTGCTTCCTATGTTTTCATTTATTAGTTTAATGGTTATTTGGTATAGATTTAGTTCTTGAATCCATTTACAGCTGATTTATGTATAATGTGACAGGTATGGGCATTTTTTTCTTATTCTGCAACATGCTGTGCACTTGTCCCAACATCACATGTTGAATAGGCCAGGAATTTTACCTGGACTGTTTTCAGTTGTCTTGTCAAAGATTAGTTGGCCGTACATGCGTGACTCCTTTCTGGGCTTTCAGTTCTGTTCCATTGATCTTCTTCTCTGTTTCTGTACCAGTAACAGACTGTTTTGATGAGCCCTGCTCTGTAGCATGTCTTGAGGTCTGGAACTGTGATTCCTCCAGCTTGATTTTTATTCTTCAGGATAACTTGGCTATTCATGTTCTCATGTGATTCCAGATGAACCTTTGTATCATCTTTTCTGTTTCCTAGAAGAATGTTGTTGGGATTTTGATTGGGATTGTATCAAACCTGTATATTACTATTGGTAATATGGCAGTTTTGTTTATGTTTACTGTGCCAATTATGTTTACTGATGCTATTGATGCATATTTTCTCTCTCCCCCATTTTTTAATAGTTGGGCTAGTGGTGAGTCTATTTTGTTGATGTTTCTCAAAGAATCAGCTCTTTTATTCATTGTTGTTATGTACAGTTCTCTTGGTCTGTATTCGGTTTATTTCCTCCCTTTTTTTGATTATTTTTTTCCTAGTATTTTTGAGATTGCTTTGCTGTTGCTTTTCTATGTCCTACAACTGTAAGATTAAGTGATTTACTTGATGCTTTCCTAGTTTCTTAAAACAAGCATTGAAATGAACATTGCTCTTTCCATTGCCTTGATTGTGTCCCATAAGTTTTGATATATTGTGTTGATGCCTTCACTTGTTTCAGGCTTTTTTTAAAATTTTACCTTTGATTTCCTCTTAAACCCATTGCTCAATTTAGTCACATTATGCAGTCTCCAAGTGTTTGCAAGTTTTCCTAGGTTTTTTTGGCTTCTTGGTCTCTTGCCTCACTCCATGATGATCTGAAAACATGCATGGTATATTGTTGATTTTTAAAAATTTGGTGATGCTTGTTTTGTGGCCTACAGTACGGTCAATTCTGGAGAAGGTTCCATGCACTGACCAAAAAAAATGTATTCTCTTGTATAAAATTAAAGGCTCAGTAGATATCAACTAAGTCCATTTGTTCTAGAGTTTGGGTGAGTTGTGTGTTTTCTTTGCTGAGTTTTTGCTTTTTTAAAATCTGTCCATTGATATTAATGTGGTATTAAGGGCACCCTCTATGATTATATTGGAATCTATTTCTCCCTTTATGTCCATTAATGTTTGTTTCACACAGCCAGATGTCTTGGCATTTGACACATATACATTTATTACGGTGACCTCTTCTTGGTGAATGGATCCTTTGAATATTATATGATATCCTTCTTCATCTCTTAATGTTTTTCACATTGTTGTCTGTATCATCTGCTATAAGAATGACTACCCCTGCAAAATTTTCATTACCATTCTTTTGGAGTATCTGTTTTCAACCTTTCACTTTCAGCTTCCTCTGATCTTTGTTAGTGAGATGTGTCTCCTGGAGCAGCAGATGGAAGTGTTTTGTTTTTTGACCCAGTCTTGCAATCTGTGACGTGTGATTGATGTTTTTAAGCCATTTACATTCAATTTTAATATGGACAAGTGGCAAACTCCTCCTGCCATTTTAGTAATGGGTTGTCCTTTGATTTAGTCTTCTGTTAGCCTTTTAGTGGGATGTTCTCCACTTCTGGCTTTGGTTTTGGTTCTTTTTCTCTTTCACTAAAAATTCTTTGAATATCAGCTGCACGGCAGGATTGGAGGATTCGAATATTTGGAATTTTTCTTTACTGTGGAAGAAATTTATTTCATTTTCAAAGACAAAGGAGAGCTTTAAAGGATATGTTATTCTGGGCGGACACTTTTTCCCTTTTAGTATCTGAAATACGTCACTCCATTATCTTCTCCATTGCGGTGTTTCCTCTGAGAGGTCAGCTGTGAGTTTGCCTGGTGTTCCTCTATAGGTCACTTGATTTTTCTCACGTGCACATGTAAGGATTTTTTTCCTTATGTTCAACTGAGGAGAGCTTGATTATCATGTATCATGGTGATCAACTCTGTTGGGAGTACTGTGCCCTCCTTGATGCTGTTTCCCAATTCTTTCTCTAGATTAGGGAAGTTTTCACTTATTATTTCAATGAATAATCCTTAAATCCCAACTTCTCTTTCTGTGTCTTCTGGAGCTCCCATAATTCTTATGTTGGGCCTGTTAATTGTATTTTTATATTCTTGAATACTTTTTTTAACCTTGACCTGGCTCTAGTGTAGATTTTTTGTTTTTTTTTTGTTTGTTTGTTTCTCCTGGTGACAGGAAATATTTTCCAACACTTGCTCTACTGTATTTTTAACTTCTGAAATGTCAGCTTTCATTTAATTCATTTCCTCTGTGACAAATTCTATAAATTCTTTGAACTCTTGTGTAAAGATTTATTTATTTTATTACAAAGTCAGATATATAGAGAGGAGAGACAGAGAGGAAGATCTTCCATCCAATGATTCACTCCCCAAGTTAGCCGCAATGGCCAGTGCGTGCTGATCTGATGCTGGGAACCAGGAAACTCTTCAGGGTCTCCCACACAGGTGCAGGGATCCAAAATATTGGGCCGTTCACAGGCAGGGAGCTGGATGGGAAGTGGAGCTGCCGGGATTAGTACCGGCACCCATACAGGATCCCGGGGCATTCAAGGCAAGGACTTTAGCCGCTAGGCCATGCCACCGGGCCCTGAACTCTTGTATTATGTGCTTTTCAGTGTTGGTCAGAAGCTTTATACTAAGTTTTCTGAATTCTGTGTTCCCCATTTTGTCAATGTCTTCCTCAGTTAATTCTGAGGGTAGTAGAGGCTTTTGTTGCTTTACTGAGGAGTCTTCTGTAACATTTATTGTGCCTCTGTCTCTCTCTTAACTTTTGACATTGTAATCCTCTTTGGTGCATTTTTGCTCCTTAGTTTGGGTTTCTAAGATATATTACCAAGAGATCTACAAATCAATGTTTAAGTTCAATCAGTTGGCTTAGGAACTGTCCCAGATAACTGGTTTGTCTGCAGCACTGATCTTATCTAAACACAAGATGATGCCCAGTGGGCACTGATATCTAAAGACACAAGATGGTGCCCAGCGGGGCACTGCCAGGGAACTGGTGCTGTTGGCCTTCTGATCCTGGGACCACACAGATTATGTAGGATGGTAAGCTGGTGCTGTCCTCAACGTGGGATCAGCTGGGTGTGACTAGTTGGAAACTTACCCACTAAAGCGCTTGATATCTGTGCTGTTGGCTGCAACCCGCCACCAATCTGTCCTGAGGAGTACACAGCTCCCTTTTAGATTGTTGTTGGGCCAGATTATTAAGTAGAATATGTCAGTTCCAGCCTACCTTCACCTCTGGAGCTCCAGGAGCAGACCCAAGCTCCCACCTGGCTTCCGCAAGGGTTCATTCTGTTGCTACCACTGGATCCCTGGGTATTGTTGGAGTTTACATCACAGCTCACCTGTGGCTGGTAGGTTTTCTGCTCCCTATAACACTGCTCCACCACCGTGGCCTCTTCCCTGTGTTCAGGGGGTCTCCAGGTACATCCATGTTGACTGCCTGACACCTATGTTTTTCTGCAATCTGCTCTCTGTTCTTTACCCTGTCCAGTGTTTCTCTGTCATCTCGAATATGTCTGCGCCCTTTGTCCTATGTGGCAGATTTATTTGCAATTCTCTAAGCACACTCCATACTGATTTCCACTTAGATTTGTTCTTTTGCACAATGTCTATTCATTTGTATTGCCCATTTTTTCAAACTATTTATTTATTTATTTATTTACTGTTCCTGGTTTTCTGAAGCTCTTTGTAAATCCTGGATATTAGTCCCCTATCACTTGTGTAGTGTGCTAAATTTTTCTCCCATTCTGTCGGTTGCTTCTTCACCAGCAGGTAAGTAACCCTATGGGGTGCAACTGACCTGCCAGGCATTTCCTGTCCAGGTATGCTCAAACAGCTACTCCACACAGCCCACAGTCCACTCCTGGGCCAAGAGGGCTTAGCTGGTACCCCCATGCATCCCCAGCACACACACATCATGCACTCCAGCATCTAGAGGTTACTACAGTGAGCCAAGGGCCAAAGGCATCCACTAACAGCTATTCCAGGGCCAAGCTCGACAAGCCAGTGCACTCTGTGCCTGTTGTCCACCTGACATCTGCTTCATAGCCAAGACGTCCTGGGCAGTGTCCCTGCTCCCACAGCGCAAGAGTCATCCACTTCAGAGCCAGACTGAATTACGCTTGAGTGGAAGATATTCCTCTAACATGCCCAATCCATTGCTGCACCTACCCATGCAGGGACAGGCTCAGTGAGCCATCATCAGCTCACCTCTAGCCTATGAGTGCCAGCACACTGTCCACCTTCCACCACTTTAAAGCCATTCCAGCTCATGCAGTGATCTTGCTCCTTCAGCAGGCAGTGTGCTTGCCAGCCGCTCCAGGGCTGGGTCCTTTCTGCTGGTGACCCTGGGGCCAGAGCCTGCATGTCTGGAGTCCCCCGCCCCACAACACCCTGTCACCTCACTAGTCCTACCAGTTGCATGTCCTACATCTATAGCCTGCCTGCAAGCTGTTCCAGGGCCAGCACAGCTGGGAAGCCCCAACACTCACCTCTAACCTGCCCACCCCTTCAGAATTTCCACTGCTCGAGAGCAAGGCAGGTTAGATTTGCAGGGAATTCAAGCCAAACACTGCAGAAACATCATTTCTTGTTTCACAGGGGAGAATTTTCATGTGGACAACTCTAGTTTGCAGAGCAGGATTTATTGAAGAATAGGAACCACAGTGATTCCTGCCTTAGCAAAAGCATGGCACTCCAAAGGAGGAAAGACTCAAGAACATGGTGGAAATAGTAGTTTTTCTATGCACCATCTTGTGGAGGTGTTCACATGAGTCACCCCAAGGGCAAAGAGAAAGAAACTTATTCACAATGGGCAATAATGTCTACCACCTCACCCAGAAAAAAGGGTAGGACTTGTGTCTTCCTTCTCTCAATTTTTGGCGAGGCAGCCAGGTCAGGGGCACCAGCTTGGAAGCCACACCCCCACACCCTCTAGGCTTTCCCTTCTGCCCACCTGTGACACTCACCTATCAACAGTGGAACTGAGAGGGGGTGGTATTGCATTTTTTTTTTTTTTTGGTAACCACTCCCCTCGCAAGTCCCTATTAAGGCCCATGATAGGGAGAGGCTCGCTCTCTTGGTCACATGTTTCTGAAGAATCTAGATGTTTTCTGCTTTTGTGATTCTGCCTTAATTGCTTGGATAGGGGCTGTGTGAATCCCTGGCCTGACAGTCTATGTGACAGCCACCCAGCAGGACACCTGGAAGTTCACGTAGGTAGACCACTCCTCAGAAGGAGGTCCCTGGTGTTTGATAAAAGCCATTGCCCTATAGTCCATCAATTTATAGCTTTTGAAATGTGCTTGCTTCAAACCTACCAATACAAGCCTGCCAAAAGCTCATTTTGAAAGTTAACAGCTAAAACTGCCCAAACATGACTCTATAATTATATGGAATTGTCCTGAAATGTATAAGAACTCTATGCTGTTTAACATTTGCCCTTGTTTTGCTCTTTTTTTCTGCCCTGCTGTCCCTACAGCAACCTTGGCTGGGGGAAGTGACTGGAAGACCTGGGTTAAACTGAATAAACCACCTTTATGCCTTATTGCTGACTTCAGACTCGATGATTTTCTGGGGATTTCAAAAATCTGGCACAACACTACCATTACTCTGGCACTCTCACTCTTGGGTTCCCCAGTACCTGCTTGCTTTTTGGCTACCTACAGACAGACTCTGAGAACAGGTAGTCCCTGAGCGTAGCCCTTGTGTGTCTGTATTCCTCACACTCTGTTCACTGCTTGAGCATGACAGTAAAGATGTTACTTCTAAGGTGCTTTGTATTGCTCATTTGTGTACTTTCAAGAGTTCCAGGAGAGGTGAGGCCTAGCAGTAATGGAATGTAGCAGAAAAGGCAGGAAAATATGAATACTTACAGACTTTTGAAGTGTATCCATGCTGTGTGTTGTATGTCGCTTAGGATAACTTATATTGCTGCGGAAACTGGGACATAGGTCTTCAGATTAACAGACATAATTCAGGGTAATGATCATTTCTTCATCTCGGGGTTTCCATTCAGATTGGATTGTCACATGAACTTGCCATTTGTTAATTTCTAGTGGGCCCTGTTATCTCCAAGAGTGGCTAATAGATTGCTTAAAAAGACTGTTCTTTTTTTTAAAACCAGAATTTATTTATTTATTTATTTATTTATTTATTTATTTATGATAGGCTCCTGGAATTTTCCTTATCCCAGCCCCAATTCACACCCCCACCTAGTTTCTCTTTATGATTACTAAAGTATAGTTCTTCATACACAGTCATTTATTCATCATTGCGGGCATGGATAATACCAGAGAGTTCAGCATCCTATTGTCAAGATATAATAAGCAGTTTCATTGTAAGTCCTTCTTTGTCTGGAAGTAGAGATTCATACTGCATTGTACCCTCACTTCTGTATATGCTAGTCTGCATTTCACAGTTAGTGTACGTCCCCTCAAATGAAAATCAAAATACAAAGTGATCAACTGGAAGAAAAATAGAAATTTACAATGCCATGAAGTTAAATGACATGTTACTAGATATGACAGTCTCCATTACACAACTACTGTACATCCCCTTAAATGAAAAACCACAAAACAAAATCAGCATCAGGAAGAAAAAAGAAATTAACAACACCAAGAAGTTAAATAACATGCTACTAAATGACTAATAAGCAGCTGAAGAAATGAAAATCAAGAACCTTCTTGAAGAAAATGATGCTACTCTATGATCTATGAATCACTGAATGATTTAATCAGAAGAAAGTGTTTTGAAGAGATGAAACTAACACAAAATATCAAAACCCATGTGATATAGTTTCTGCTGATTTTTGTTGGTGAAATGTGTCTAACAACAAATATATGAGTTTAATTTTTAATCCAGTGTATTAATCTATGACATTTGATTGAGTTTAAGCCATTTACATTCAGAGTTTAATATGTATGGGTGGTACTTTGGTCCTGTCATTTTAGGAATGGGTTGTTCATTGGTTTAGATTTCTGTTGTCATTCTACTGGGATGTTCTTCCCATTTGCCCTATTGCTCTTCTCTGTCAAGAGAACATCTTGAAGTATCATTTGAAGGGCAGGTTTGAAAGAGGCAAATTCTTTTAGCTTTTCTTTACTGTGGCAGAATTTTACTTCATTTTCCAAGACAAAAGAAAGCTTTGCTGGATATGTTATCCTGGGCCGACAATTTTTTTCTTTTAGAATCTGGAATATGTCACTCCTTTCTCTTCTTGCTTGTAGAGTTTCCTGTGAGAGATCTCCTGTGAGTTTAATTGGCATTCCTTTATATGTCAACTGATTTTTTTCACATGCACATTTAAGGATCTTTTCCTTATGTTCAACTGAAGAAAGCTTGATGATCATGTGTCTTGGTGAAGATCTCTTTTGGCCAAGCCTGTTGGGAATTTTGTGCCCCTCCTGGATCTTGTTTCCTACTTCTTTCTCTACATTAGGGAATTTTTTCTTTCTTATTTCATTAAATATGTTTGTAAAACCAGTTTCTCTTTCTGCACCTTCTGGGACTCCCATAACTCTTATATTTGGCCCCTGAATAGTGTCTTTCAATTCTTTCAATTTTTGGTCTGATCCAGCTCTGCTTCCAGCTTTTTGTTTGCTTCCCCCTGATGACAGGAAATATCTTCCAATTCTGAGATTCTTTCTTCTGCTTGCTTCATTCTATTATGAAGACTCCCCACTGTACTTTTAATTTGCTCTACTGAGTTTTTAAGTTCTGATATATGAGCCTTGATTTGCTTTATTGCTGCTGTTGCTTGTGTAAAATATTCCTTAAATTCTTTGAGCACTTGTACGTGCTTCTCATTGTTGATCAGAAGCTTTAAAAGGAGTCTTATGAATTCTGTGTCCCCCATTTTCTCGGTGTCTTCCTCATCTAACTCTGAGGTTGACATAGGGTTTTGCTTCTTTGCAGGGGAGTTTTTAGAAATATTCATTGTGCCTTTGTCTCTTCTTTTGCTCTTGGTCATTGTGCTTCTGGTTAAGAGTCTTCTCCTTGGGGTTGGTTTCTAAGCCTGTCACCCAAAGGTCTGCAGTTTGATTTTATTTATTGCAGTTGGTACACAACTCTTTGCTTGCAGCCAATTGTGACAGTCCAAGCTCTTGGGGCCCTGCACCTCTGAGAGAGACCTGAAGAAGTTCCTGGCTCCTGGCCTCGGATCGGCACAGCACTGGCCCTTGCGGCCACTTGGGGAGTGAATCATCAGATGGAAGATCTTCCTCCCTCTCTCTCCTCCTCTCTGTATATCTAACTTTCCAATAAAAATAAAATAAACCTTTTTTTAAAAAAATGCAACTAAAGTAGAAAAGAATCAGATTACAACAATGTATATCTATTCCTTCACTACCTGAGCTCCCGCTGTGTCAGGCAGGAAACCAGCGGTAGATGCAGAACCATCAGCAAAGCACTCTTGTGTTAGAAGCTTATCCACGCAGCAAGTACTGTGGACTTTGGCTGTGTCCCCCACTAGAGTTCACGTTGGAAAATTTGTTTCCGAAACTCATATGCTGATTGCATTTGGAGGGGATTAGGTGCAGCTCAGGTCATCAGGTAGGGCTAGCAAGAAGGCATTAGTGACTTTAGAAAAAGAAGAAAAGGGCCCGGCGGTGTGGCCTAGCGGCTAAAGTCCTCGCCTTGTACGTGCCGGGATCCCATATGGGCGCTGGTTCTATTATTTTTTTTTAAGATTTATTTATTTTTTTTATTACAAAGTCAGATATACAGAGAGGAGGAGAGACAGAAAGATCTTCGTCTGATGATTTACCCCCCAAGTGACCGCAACGCCCGTGCTGCACCGATCTGAAGCCAGGAGCCAGGAACCTCCTCCAGGTCTCCCACGTGGGTGCAGGGTCCCAAAGGCTTGGGCCATCCTCGACTGTTTTCCCAGGCCACAAGCAGGGAGCTGTATGGGAAGTGGAGCTGCCGGGATTAGAACCAGCACCCATATGGGATCCTGGGGCGTGGTCAAAGTGAGGACTTTAGCCGCTTTCCCCAACCAGGTCTGCTGCTGGGGTTTCTATGGGCAGGTCCTGCTTCCCCTGGGAGTCAGAGGCTGGAGTCTTTCAAAGGTGTCTCTATTTCCCATGGGTTGGGGTCTAGGGCCTTCCCTGGTGGGGGAGTTTCTTTCCCCCAAGGGGTGGTGGTTGAGGTCTTCCAGGGGAAGTCTCTCCCTCCCACTTCAGGGAAGGATTCTGCTTTCTTTTGGTTGGGGTTGGGGTCATCTTAGCAATCTCCTCTTCCCCAGGGGGTTGGCGTTTGGCTTCTTCCATGTTCGGTGCTGTGGTCTTGCAAGGGTAGGTCCTGATTGCCCCTGACTCAGGGGTTCAGTTTTTCCAGGGGTGCACCATGTTTCCACCTCCTGGCATCAGGGGCTGGAGCCTTCCAGGGGCCTGATGCTTCCCTCCCTTCTCAAAACTATATATATATGAACTGAAATTCTTGATATGCTTTTTTTTTAATTTATTTATTATTTTCAATTCATTAATTACATTGTATTATGTAAGACAGTTTCATAGGTACTTGGATTCTCCCCACCCCTCCCCAAACCCTCCCACCATGGTGGATTCCTCCACCTTGTTGCATAACCACAGTTCAAGTTCAGTTGGGATTCCCCCATTGCAAGCATATACCAAACACAGAGTCCAGCATCTTATTGTCCAGTCAAGTTCAACGGCTTCTTAGGTGTACCCTCTCTGGTCTGAAGACAGAGCCAGCAGAGTATCATCCTGATCAATTAAAAGCTCCAACATACCTTCAGCACAAATTTACATCATTATGGAATTAATTGACATAGTAATGAGTAACCAATATGGTAAAAGTAAATGCGAGTTCTTAACCACCTTCTGTGACCACCTCATTGACATTTCAATTTTGGTTTATACACAACATATAACATTCATAACATAACATGTTATACATAACATCATATCATATTAAATTAAGGCAAACATGTGGTATTTAACCTTTTGGGATTGGTTCATTTCCCTTAGCATTATGGTTTCCAGTTTGGCCCATTTGGCCACAAAGAACTGCATTTTGTTTTTTTTAATAGCTGAGTAGTATTCCATGGAGTAGATGAACCACAGCTTTCTTATCCAATCCTCTGCTGATGGGCATTTTGGTTGTTTTGAAGTTTTTGCAATTACTGATTGTGCTGCTATGAACATAGGAGTGCATGTTGGTTTCTCATAGAACAAGTGTTCTGGATATATTCCTAGGAGTGCTATTGCCGGATCATACGGTGTGTTGAATTTGAGTTGTTTGAATGTTCTCCATACTGATTTCCATAGAGGCTGTACCAGCCTGCAGCCCCACCAGCAGTGGAGTAGGGTTCCCTTTTCCCCACAACCTCGCCAACAAGTGTTGTTGGTGCTTTTATTCATGTGGGCCAGTCTTACTGGCATTAGGTGGTACCTCATTGATGTTTTAATTTGGATTTCCCTTATTGCCAGAGAACTTGAGCATTTTTTCATATGTTTATTTGCCATTTGGGATTGTTCCTTTGTGAAGTGTCTGCCCATTTCCCGTGCCCATTTCTTGAGTGGCTTGTTTATTTTGGTGTTTTGGCTGTTTTGTAGTTCTTTGTATATTCTGGAGATTAGCCCTCTGTCACCTACGTAGTGCACAAAGATCTTCTCCCATTCTGTGGGCTGCTTTTTCACTTTGTTGATTATTTCCTTTGCTGTACAGAAGCTTCTTAGTTTGATGAGGTCTCATTTGTTTATTCTAGTCTTGATTTCTATTGCTTTTGGAGTCCTTTTTAGGAAGTAGGGACCTACCCCTAGATCTTGCAGGGTATTTCCAACATTTTCTTCCAAAAGTTTGAAGGTTTCTGGATGTAGGTTTAGATCTTTTATCTATTTAGATTTGATCTTGGTGTATGGTGAGAGATGTGGGTCTATCTTTTTGTTTCTGCAGGCTATCAACCCTATGTTAATCTTCACTGGGTCAGGAGAGCAGAGAAATCTTGCACCTTCTTAGAATGTGTGAGAAAGAAATTAAGTATAATCTATCAGAATTGTAACAGGTAATTTACAGACTCCAGACTTGAACCTGCATTTGACATTAGCAAAAAGTATAAAGACATACAGTGGAATCCAAGAGCGATCCTGACAGCCTCTTAACAGGAAGTCATATGCACAGAGCAGGAGGGGACCCAAGAGTGGAACAGAAAGACAGGAGGAGGATTGTATCCTAGCCCCAGAACCCAGTACATCACCAAGAAATATTAGTAAGGGTACCAAGGACTATATCCCAACTGCCAAGGATATCACAGGGAATTGGGGTGCCCTCATAGACCGAGAACTGTGAGGCCAACTATTCCATATCAGATTTCCCACACTGGATGGAAGAAGCCTAGGTCCTTCCAAACAGGATCTAACGTCTTTGGAACAACAGCCAGGAGCCCTGAGCAGTCCTCAGAAACAGAAGAACAGTAAACTTCCATCGGGACTCAGGAGAGGAGCTTTCTCTGGTCCTTACTTAGTTCCAACTTTGGCTCCCCACCCTCTCTTGCAATAACCATCAGGGTTGCTCCACAATCCCCCCCCCAAAAAAAATTAGATCAGGTAGACAGAGAGAGACCAATAAGGAAAGTTTAGAATAGTTAGGAAAAAGTCAGCTTGGAATTCCATATACCTTATTAGTTAGAACACAAAGGTCAGTTATTCCTCACTAAGGTATTGAAGCTTTCTCTGCACATCCCTCCTAAAATTGTTCTGCTACTCAATAGTTAACATATGACTTATGAGAGTTATAAGCCTGTTTGGACTATCCTAACATTTGTGAAGTTCAGGAAGAATCACACTTGAATAGTATAAGCTGCTAACTATAAAAATGAAAATAGACAGGAGACAGCTGAATCATACCATGTAACCATTTTAAGGCTTATGGTAACTGATTGTGTATATACTAAAATTGAGATGTCAGTGGAGTAGTTAAAGGATGTGGTTATGATCTTGCACTTTCTAACAAATTGGTCACTCAATACCATGCTAACTAAATTCATGATGTTGTGAATTTCCATGTTTTCATGTTGTTGAAGTTGTGTAGTGGCTTTTCATTGGAGGGGATGATGCTCTGCCAGCTCTACTTTTGGACCAAGGAGGGTCACCCAATGAAACTGTTGAGTATATCTCGACAATGGGATGCTGGACTCTCTGCATGGACCTTGCTTGTAATGACAGAATCATTGTTGTGGGCTGAGGAGCTGATTTACATTGCTTTAGCTGAGCACTCAGGAATCAGGCCTAAGGCAGTAGCACCTGGCCTTTGCAGACTCATTGGCGTCCTATTGTCCCTTTAATGGACTTGGGGGGAAGAGGAGATAATATGTAACAAAGAGGCTTAGGAGCAGATGGCTCCCAGCACTTCTACCACCATCATGGTCTCTGTGTGTCGGTGCTTTTCGCTTTGACATTTGCCGCACTTACTATGCCGGCTCAGCGGAAGAATTCTAATCTGTCCAGGCATTTTCGCTATTGTGAGACTGGCTTTTTACACAATGTGAACTTGGAGGTTAATGTCAATCATAATGTCTTACAAAAGGGCCTTCTATTATTCCTACTGTTTTGGCTGTCCCCATTGACCTTATGCTAATCAAGGGACCTGTATTTAGGGTTTCATCCTTTCCTTAATCTTTAGGTTCTCCTTTTCTTTGTGATAGAAGGTTAGGTTGTAGGATAAGAATTGTAGCAGGAATTTCTATTGTTTTTGGATAAAGCAGATGGCATGGTTGTCCTTAGAAACACCCACTTGACCATGAAGTGGAAAGTCTGAGCCTTAGTTTGACTGGTTCTGTATAAATAAAGCAGACAGCTTTACTGCGTCGTCCACTATCATCATGGAAACCTAGTGGTCCGTCTCTTTCTGCGCCTCATCCACGCACCCTTCCCGAGTTCCGAAACCCAGGCTGGAGCTGGACTCCGGCAAATCATGACTGGAAAAGAACTGTACTGCTGTAACAATTTGGAGGAAAACGGGCCCGGCGGCATAGCCTAGCGGCTAAAGTCCTCGCCTTGAAAGCCCCGGGATCCCATATGGGCGCCGGTTCTAATCCTGGCAGCTCCACTTCCCATCCAGCTCCCTGCTTGTGGCCTGGGAAAGCAGTCGAGGACGGCCCAAAGCTTTGGGACCCTGCACCCGCGTGGAAGACCTGGAAGAGGTTCCTGGTCCCGGCATCGGATCGGCGCGTACCGGCCCGTTGTGCTCACTTGGGGAGTGAATCATCGGATGGAAGATCTTCCTCTCTGTCTCTCCTCCTCTCTGTATATCCGACTTTCCAATAATAATAAAATTAAAAAAAAAAAAAAAAAAACAATTTGGAGGAATTCAATTTGGGGGAGGGTTTGGGGAGGGATTGGGGGAATCCCAGAGATTATGAAACCGTGTTATAAAATGAAATAATAATTAACAAAAGAAAATATTTATCTCACTTAAACAAAAAGAATTTTTTAAAGGTTTATTTTATTTTTAGAGCATAGTCAGTTATGCACAGAAAAGGAGAGACAGAGAGGAAGATCTTCCATCTGATGGTTCACTCTCCAACTGATCACTATTGCCGGTGCTGCGCCAAACCAAAGCCAGGATCCAGGAACTTCCTCCAGGTCTCCCATGTGCGTGCAGGGTCCTAAGGCTTTGAGCCATCCTCCACTGCTTTCCCAGGTCACAAGCAGGGAGCAGTATAGGAAGCAGGTCTGCTGGGATTAGAACTAGTGCCCATATAGGATCCCGGTGCTTTCAAGTTGAGGACTTCAGCTGCTAGGCCTCCAAGCTGGGCCTAAATCAAAATTTAAGGTGTAGAAATCTTGTTTTTTTTTTTTTTTTTTTTTTTTTTTTTTTTTTTTATTACTTTTGTAGGGCTCTGTTCTAGCAAGTTACTGAACAAGCTTCGCAAGTAACATTTTGTTTGGTTTTGTTTGTAAGTAGATGTTACTTAGCTTGTCCTTTACCCCATCCCTCTGGATTAGGGTTGCATGTGGGTGAAGCATACAAAAGAGAAAAGAAAATGCTTAAATCTTAGAAAAACTTCAGTTCCAAGCGGAGGAAGAAGGAGGAGGAGGGGGAGAAGTGGTTGTGTCCGCTCAGATTCTCAGTGAGGAAAGCTAGCTAGGGAACTTCAGACAGAGGAGGGTGAAGGAAGGAGTGAGATATGAGAAGTAAATGAAGCACAGTGTGATTTACAGATGGGAGAGGGTGCAGGGAAATATTGATTATTGATCAGATTGTATAATATTGCTTTACAGGGCCCGGCGGCGTGGCCTAGCGGCTAAAGTCCTCGCCTTGAAAGCCCCGGGATCCCATATGGGCGCCGCTTCTAATCCCAGCAGCTCCACTTCCCATCCAGCTCCCTGCTTGTGGCCTGGGAAAGCAGTCGAGGACGGCCCAATGCTTTGGGACCTGCACCCGCGTGGGAGACCCGGAAGAGGTTCCAGGTTCCCGGCATCGGATCGGCGTGCATCGGCCGTTGTGGCTCACTTGGGGAGTGAAACATTGGATGGAAGATCTTCCTCTCCGTCTCTCCTCCTCTCAGTATATCCAGCTTTCCAATAATAATAAAATCTTTTAAAAAAATAATATTGCTTTAAAGGCAGCTGGCTTATGCTGTAGTCACAAGGAACATTCAAGTGGCTGCAACGGCCAGAGCTGAGCTGATGGTAACTTAGGAGCCAGGAACTTCTTCCAGGTTTCCAACACCAGTAAAATTTCCAAAGGTACTCACATTAGGTGAGGATACATTTATAGCCTCATATGAGTGTTTGTATATACTGAAAACTAGCTATTGTGGCAATCTATTAACAAAATTAGCAAAAATTAGGGGTCTGGCACAATGGCTCAGTGGCTGAAGTGTTAGCTTGTAAGTGCTTGGATTCCATGTGTGCACCATTCATATGTAGCTGCTCCGCTTCCCATCCAGGTCCCTGCTTGTGGCCTGGGAAAGCAGTCGAGGATGGTACCAAGCCTTCAGACCCTGCACACGCATACAGTATCTGCATGGGACTCCTGACTTCAGATGAACTAAATTCTGGCTGTTGTATCCACTTGTGAAGGGAACCAGCAGAATCAAGATTTATCTCTCTGTCTCTCCTTCTCTCTATATATATATATCTGTCTTTCAATAAATAAATAAATTAACATCAAAATAAAGAATATTAAAAGTCAGTAAGAAAGAAATGCCTTGCAAATAATTCATTTCTGGGATATAAACACCATCCTTGATAAAACTTGTAATCGTTCACAAGATTATGAGATTTTCAACTCTGTCACATAATAGAATGTAATTAATGAATAAATTATAAAAAACGATTATGAGATTTTCTGTAATACTTAGAAGTTATTTTAAAACAGGTTCCAGCGCAGTAGCCTAGTGGCCTAAGTGCTTGCCTTATACGTGACGGGATTGCATTTGGGCACCAATTCTAATCCTAGCAGCACTATTTTCCATCCAGGTCCCTGGTCGTGGCCTCGGAGCACAGTTTAGGACAGCCCAAAATCTTGAAACCCTACAGCTCTGTGGGAGAACTGTAAGAGGCTCTGGGCTCCTGGCTTTAGTCTGGTGCAGCACCGGCCGTTGCAACTGCTTGGGGAGTGAATTAGCGGATGGAAGACTTTCTTCGCCATCTCTCCTCCTTTCTCTATCTCTGACATTTCTACAAAAAAAAAAATTAAATATCCCATAGAAAGATGTCTTAAAACAGAAACCAAAAGTCACAAATTGTGGAAACTGAGTAACAGAAACACATATATATGCATAAAATAGGAAATATAGATATAATATGAATTACATATATCACTGCAAATTTTCTTTTGCTAGATTGAATCTGGACAAGCCCTCTTCTCGGTTTGTGTCTTAAACATTGTGAATGTGTAATCTGTATTCAAAAAGTGAAATGAATTAATGGAAAACAACCTCGGCAATATAAAGAAAAGTTTCAGAAAGCATTGAACATTCGGTGAGGTGTGTCTGCAGACTCTTGTCCTACATTTCTGTGTGTTTTCAGACTTGAACAGAATCCTGAAGCAGAGAGGGAAGGAGAGGCCAGGAGGTGGACTGATGTGAGAGGCGACAGCGGCCCCTGCTGTTGGAAGGCTCAAGCTGCAAGAAAGGAGGCCCCTTCCAGGCTGAGGTGAAGCCCCGTTCCTCCCTCCTCCTCCCTCCAGAGTCCTAGCTAACTGCTCTTTGTGATGCTGATTGGCTGCGAATACCTCAGGTGTAGTCAAGTTCTGTGGGAGTGGTCCAATCAGGCACGCGCCCAGGAAGCCCTGGAGCAGCAGGTGGAAGGTTGTTGTGGGCGCCACCATAGCCTTGTTGCTGGTTGTACTGGTGGAGACGCTCAGGTGGCTGAGCCAGTGCTGCCCTGTGAGCTCCTTCCCACAGGAGCCTCTGCAGGACATCCGACTGGTCAGAAGCTGGGAAGGGTGAGTGTGTGAGAGCATCTCCTGAGGCCCCAGGGGCCCCGGGTGGGGGCCAGGAGGGGGACCTTGGGGTCCTCACTCTGCAACACTGACCTTGAACACTAGGACTCCCAGTTGAACCCATTGTGCAGTGAGGAGGAGGGAGTGCCCAGGGACAGTTCGACCTTCATGTTGGGCATGATTTCCATTTTTTATTTTCTATTTTATTTTATTTTATTTTATTTTATTTTATTTTATTTTATTTTATTTTATTTTTCTACCTCATTGCATCTTCTTTTTTAATTGGCCCGATTTTCTTGATTTGGGCAACAGCGTCTCCAGCCCCCAGCTCAGTCATCAGTGAAGCTCCTCCTAAGGGTCTGGGGCAGTTTTCTTGTTGCTGACACCAGAGCAGCACAGACTCCAGCAGTTAGAACAAACAGCCTTGTTTTCCTCCGAGTTTTGCTGCAAGGATGAGGGGCAGCATGTGGTGCGACCTTGTAGACAAGCCAAGGGAGTGCACGGGGACTCCCGCAAAGGGGCTTCTCTAGAAGAACCTGACGAAGGAGCCGTTAAGTCAGCACTACTGATTTATCCTGATGGCTTCTGGTATGTTGTCACCCATTCCCTTAAGTTCTCACAATTGGGATTAAATGTCCCCACGAATTGTTGAAGGAAGAAGTCAGGTTCAGCAGAGAGCATTAGGCAGGGAATAAATCTCTGAATGTCCAGAACTCTTGCCTCAATGCCAAGTGCTGCTCTCTTCCCTGAAAAATCACAACAGGAGTCACTATTTCCTCCAAAATACAATTCAGTAAGTTGTCTTTTTATTTCCCTATCTCACAAAATAAGCATTAGGTCTTTAGAGGAACTTTTGTTGTGAACAATAGGCTTGGCAGAAAAGCAGTGAATGCCCACCTGACACAGCACAGGAAGGCCTCACTGCCCTGTGTGGGTGTGGGTGACAGTGGTTCAGATGACATTGGGACTCCTGTGTCTCCATCAGAATGCCTGGGTTTCAGTTCTGTGCCAATGCAGTGTGCAGCTACTGCCCAGGCTGGGAGGCAGCAGACAGTGGCTTGGGTGCCGGTGTGCAAAACCTGACTTATTTTTGGTCTTGTGGCTGTTCTAGGAATGTGGGAAATGAAAGATTAGATGGAAAAGCCTGCTGGTAAGTAAGAAAAATCTACATTAGCTGTTAGGAACTCCTCGACTTTGACCCCCCATTCAAACATTAACAGGTTCCTCAATATATTCTTTATGTTTTCCTCAGTTTCAAAAGACCTTGTAACAAACAAACATTAGTATCTTATCCTCTGGCTCACTCATTTCCCCTGAAAGACAGCAGTAGATTGGGGGTTTCCATTAAGAGTGGCAGCTGATGCCCTAAAACTGGAGGGCATCTATCGTGTTCCATCTATTGCATATAACTAACCCCTTGGAGCATTAATATTCTCTTTACCCATCCAGAGCTCCATTCCTTGGTGACATATTAATGTCATCTAGAGAAATGATTGATGTATCCTGGGTTCTCTCAGCCTTGGCTACCTAAGGAGTAAAACCTTGGCAAAGGCCCAGGTACATCCTAGGGTAGTGAGCTTGGGATACACAGCAGTTTCATTTTGCAGCCCCAAGTTGGTTTAGTCAGAGGATAATTTGTACCAACAAATGATTTTTGTGAAGGTAAAATTTTGGTGGCCTAGAGCACTTATCAGTTTGTGAGTGTATTTGTGACTGTTGTCATGCAATTCCAAGGAATATTTGCAGTGGTCCTATACTGATGGTAGAAAGGGTAAAAAATTGTGAGTGTATTTGACTGGTTTAAGAAAAAGTTAGTGTCATTTGTGCTCAATGTCTGGGATAAGAATCTTTTCTAAAATTCCATTTTATTTTTGCTTGGAAAGCAGATACACAGAGAGGAGGAGAGACAGAGAGGAAGATCTGTTGTTCATTGATTCAGTCCCCAAGTAACTGCAAAGGCCTGAGCTGTGCCAATCCAAAGCCAGGAGCCCAGAGCCTCTTCTGGGCCTCCTGCATGGGTGCAGAGTCCCAAGGCTTTTAGCTGTCCTCCACTGCTTTCCCAGGCCACAAGCAGGGAGTTGAATGGGAGACAGCGTTGTAGGGGTTAAAACCGGCACCTACTTGGGATCCTGGCCCATGCAAGAGAAGGATTTTAACTGGAGAGATACTGACATGGACCCCCTAGATAGCTTCTTAAAGGAGCAAAAGACCTGAAAGAGCTAACACTGCTGTCCACTAACATTAACCTGCACCTGTGTGTCGAGTTCAAGCTTAACCCTTAAGCCTCTACTAACTGCAGATGATGAAATAATGGAATTGTGTTGTGATTAGTTGTTGGCAGTAAATTGGTATTAGGCAAATATAACACATCTGATGTTAAAAGAAAATCACAGAGGCCACAGCGTTTACTTGATCTTGAATGTGTGGTTGCATCGGAGAGCTAAGATGCTGGAGGAGACACTGCAGGCTGTGAAGTTCCCAGATCCTCACTATTAGATTTCTGGCTGCTTAGGATTCCCTCCATCACTGCAGTGAACCCCCCTTGGGCACTGTGTCCTCAGTGAGAGTGATCCCCAAGGCCTGGGAACATGGGGAAGCTGCTGAGTGTGGGTCTCCCTGTGACGTGTAAGCAAGCTGCTTCCCAGAGCTCATTCTCTGTCCTGTCCTGGTGCTTTGATTTCCAGTTTGCTCACTTCATGGCTGAGCCACTGCAAGGTGCATCTGTAGCCAGCCTGCCCCACCTGCCATTCCAGGCTCATGAGGTCCTGCCAACATCACTAACATCCCTAAACCACATGCCTGCCAATCCAGGTTCAGCTAGGCTATGCTGGCCCACAGTGAGTCTCTACTATGCCCCCTCCCATAAGCTCACTGCACCAGGGCCAGATGATCTCAGCCAGAGCCTTACTTGCACACAGCCTCCCTTGCCTGCTCCAAGAGAGCTCTGTCAGTGTCCCCTGCGCTGCTTCTCAGCCCACCCTGTCACTCCGCAGGCTCTCTAGGGCTAGGTCGTCTTTGACACAGCAACCTGCCCCTTGGCAAGTACACCCTGCCAACCTACTGGAGCTGGATCCAGGCCCAGGCTGTTAGACTGCGCCCATCCCCTGCCTACATCCCTAGTGAAGCTGTAGCACACCCACACAGTCCACAACTTTATGGCCAGGCCAATTCGGCCACCTATTTCTTCAGACAGCCTCTTGCCCACCAGCCACTGCCATGCTTGGTAGCCTGGGCTGATCTCTGCCTCCCCTGCACCCCACCCAACACAATGACTTCTTGTCCAGGGTGAAGCCAGGCTGCCTGGGACAGAGTATATGGACCCCAGCCTTCATGTACCACACTCCGCGTGCATTCCAATGCCAGACCACCCCCACCCAGCACCTACACTTCCCCTAGCACTCCTGCCTTGTTTCCTGTTGCAGGGACAAGCTTGCTTAGTGAGAGACACCTTACCTCTAGCCCACCTGACCCTCCTTGCCACAGGTATCTCAAGAACAGGTAGAATCAGCCAATGCTTGCCTCCTATCTAGCACCTCTAACATGCCCCAGGATGGCCACTCCAGGGCCTGGCCAGCTTGAATGGTGCCCCCGCTCCCTTTGCCTACTTGCTACTTGCTCCACCAGAGCAAGTATACCCCTATACCTCTAGGCCTCTAGGCCCCTATACCTCTAGGCCTCGAAGTGCTCCATGGCCAGGCCCACTATGCCCAAGACCCCAGCACATCTGCCCAGCTATTCCACTTGCTGCAGTAGAACCCCGTGGACTCTGCCAGTCACTTGGCACCCACAACAGGCTCTTTGCCAACCTGCCACTCCAGGGCAAGGTAGGCTTGCCCTTCCAGCAGCCCATAGACCACTGCTGCACATTTAGCTCGTATCTCCCATGCCCCCAGCCTGACATATGTGTACTCCATTTACAACCCTGCTCCCCTTAACCCCAACCCTCTTTCCTAGCTTGCCTGAAAGCCACTCCAGGATCAGGTGGGCTCAACTTGTGCTCCATGCACATCTAACCCTCCCTCACCATTGACCCTACTGCTGATCTAGGGCCATGTTTGTTCAGACAGTACTTCACAGCCCTGAGCATGCACTCAATCTGCTCCAGGGCCACATCACCCAAGCCACCTAGGCCAGTGCACCCCTCAGCCCTAGCTGGCAGGCCGCTCAACCCCACATGCTGCTTGGTTGGTATCCACATGTACCCCCAGTACACACATCATGCGTTTCAGAGCCAGTGGTCATGGCAGTAAGGCCAGAGCCCAAGGCACCCACTTGCTGCTCTCACAGGGACATGCTAGACAAGCAGTTGCACTGTGAGCGGCCTCTCTTCCTGCCATCTGCTTCATAGCCAAGTCATCCTGGCCAGTGTTCCTGCTCCCGAAGCACTGTAGTCCTCCATTGTAGGGCCAGACTGAATTGCAGGGAGGAGAGGAAATAGAAGGGCAGCTAGTTATCCCGCTCCCTCAGCAGGCAGTGTGCTTGCCAGCTGCTCCAGGGTAGGCCCCTTCTGCCAGGGACCCTGCAGCCCCAGCCTGCACACCTTGAGTCACCTGCCCCACAATATGCCCACTCTGCTACCTCACCAGACCATCCAGTGTCATCTCCCACACCCCTGGCCTGCCTAGACTCTTTTCCAGGGCCAGGAGGGCTCAGCCCCACAGCACTCATTTCTAGCCTGGCCACCCCCATAGCCTTCCCGCTGCTGTAGGGCAAAGCAGGCTAGTATGGTAGGGAAATCAACATGAAACACTGCAACAACCTATTTCCTATCTTGTGAAAAAATGTTCCCAATTCCCAGCCTACCTGTAAGCCACTCCAGGACCAGGCGGGCTTAGCTGGTGCGCAGTCCTCTGCTGTAGGGCCAGACCTGTTCCTTGGGTGCTCCACTAACCCCCAGCATACACTATAACTGCTCCAGAATTGGGGGCACAGCCAGAGTCCCTGCACCTGTAATCCTCCAAGCACCTTGCCTGCTGCTCCAGGACCAGGCAGGCTTGGCCAGTGACATGGTGTCTGCATCAGGCTGCTCTCCTGCCTGCAGCTCCAGAGCCAGGTCTGTTTGCCCTGCACCAACCATGCATCTCCCACATCCCTACCGCACCCGCTTTCCAGGGCCAAGTTGGGGACTGGGTTCTTCCAGTGGTAGATCCTGCTTCCAAATACCCCCTGCCCCTCACCGGGTCAGGGACTGGAGTATTCCAGGGGTCCTGCTGCTCCCCTCCCTTTCCTCCCCTTCCCCTCTACCCAACCCCTGGACATCAGTGCTATAATCTTCTTTTTTTTATAGATTTATTTGTTTCATTACAGTCAGATATACAGAGAGGAGGAGAGACAGAAAGAAAGATCCTCCATCCGATGATTCACTCCGCAAGAGAACCACAACGGCTGGTACTGAGCCGATCCGAAGCTGGGAACCTGGAGCCTCTTCCGGGTCTCCCATGTGGGTGCAGGGTCCCAATGCATTGGACCGTCCTCGGCCACCTTCCCAGGCCACAAGCAGGGAGCTGGATGGGAAGTACAGCTGCCGGGATTAGAACCGGTGCCCATATGGGATCCTGGGGCACCCAAGGCGAGGACTTTAGCTGCTAGGCCACGTTGCCAGGCCCACTGCTATAATCTTAAAAAGTAGGTCAAGCTTCCCTGTGAGTAGTGTCCTTTGTTCTTGATCTGTGGCCCCTGCCTTTGCTGCCTCTATGCGTGGCTGGATGTGGTAACTCTTCACCCTTACTCTGGTGGTGCTTGCAAGATGGACTCCTGGTGCCATTTCCTGCTTGACTTCATCCCACAACCTGCTGTGACCCAGCACAGGGTTTGACCCAAGGCTATCTCAAGCCATGGTGGTAGGCACCTGCTACTTTTTGGAGTCACAGTACATGGAACAAGGGACCCTCCACTGAAGGCATGGCAGATTGATTGATTTGAAGGGCATGGTAACAGAGGGAAAGAGATCCTCCATCAGCTGGTTTTACTCCCTGGTTGACCAGGACAGTCATGCTTAGACTAGGCTAAAGCTAGGAACCAGGTGTTTCATGCAGGTCTCCTCCGTGTGTGCAGGGACATTTCCCAGGAGCATTATCAGAGAGTTGGAATGGGAAGTGGAGCAGCCAGGACTCAAAGCAGTGCCCTGATGTGGGATGGTGGTGTTGTAGGCATCAGCTTGAACCAGGGCAGCAGAATTGCAGCACAATTTCTGAAAGGAGGGAAAATGAGTGATATTTTCTTCATCATTTGTTTTTATAATTTCTAAAACTGTTAGAATCACATTTCAGGTCTTGATAATCTGAGAAGAAATGGGGATTTTTAATTTTTTTTTCTCTTGTTTTTCAGTGTAAGGGAAGCTTTGAGAACTGCTGGTGTAAAGTTTTCTGGTCTCTATCTGGGTGGGCAGATGGAGCTGAGCTCTCCCCCAATGCATTCAGGCCACTCTCTGACTCTAACTCATAGTGGACCATTCCCTTGTGTGCTTTCTCAAATCATTTTCATTTTTCTTCAAGATTACTGTTTAGGATCCAGCATGGTAGCCTAGTGGCTAAAGTACTTGCATGTGCCAGGATTCCATATGGGTGTCAGTTTATGCTTTGGCTGCTGTATTTCCACATCCAGTTCCCTGCTTATGGCCTTGGGAAGCAGTCAAGGATGGCACAAAGCCTTGCAATGTTGAACCCACATGGAGAGCAGGAAACAGTTTCTGGCTGCTGACTTTGGATCAGCTCAGCTTCGGCCATTGCACCTGCTGGAGGAATGAACCAGTGGATGGAAGAGTCTTTTCTCTCTCTGTCTCTCTTTCTTGCTCTCCCTCTTCCTCTCTGTGTATCTCACTTGCCACAAAAAATTGGCTCTTGGCTTCAGATCAGCTCTGCTCCATTGATTGTGGTCAATTGTGGAGTGAACCAGCGGACAGAAGACCTTATTCTCTGTCTCCTGCTCAATGAAAAAGAAAAGCCAGGAGCCTTTTCTTTTCTCCCCCTGTTGGTGCAGTGTCCCAAGGCTTTGGTTCCTCCTCTTCTGCTTTCCCAGGCCACGAGCAGGAATCTGACAGGCAGGTGGAGCAGCCAGGAAACAACCTGGCACTCCTATGGGATCCCAGCTCATGCAAGGTGAGGATTTGGTCACTGACCCACTGTGCTGGGCCCAAATTATTTGCATTGAGTTTATTGCAGGCTAGGGTGGAATCTGTGAAAGGCAGAACTCTCTGAAAACATTTGATTTTCAAAAAACCATTTCTTTTACTGTTAAATCAAGAGTTACATAGAGAGACTAAGAGAGGGAGAGAGTCTTCCATCTAATGGTTCACTCCCCATTTAATCAACACAATGGCTTGAGCTGGGCTGGTCCCAAGCCAGGAGCACATAGCTTCTTCCAGGTCCCCTGCATGGGTGCAGAAACCCAAGTCCCTGGGCCATGATGTGCTGCTTTCCCAAGTACCTTAGCAGGGAGCTGGATCATAAGTGGGGCATCCCATAGAACACGGGTGCTACAGCTGATGCCTTATACATTATGCCACAGTGCCAGCCACTGTCTATTCTTACTGAACTGAAATATTAGAGGATGAATAATGTATAAAGATATTTGTTGAGAGTTTAGGGGCAGAAAATGTTAACAGCATGGAGCCAGCTTTACCCAGGGTTCCTTTGGCTGCATCACTTCAGTACAATGAGAACATAGTAGGAGTGTGTGTGTGTGTGTGTGTGTGTGTGTGTGTGTTTGTGTGTGTGTACTGTTTTAATGAAGAAACTAGGATACAAAGCAACTTACCTTTTGGGTCACACACCCTGATGGTAAATGATAACATTTCTTGTTTCTTGATTTTCTGCAAATTCATTTCAAGGTGTATTTAAAGATCTGTATTTCTCATAAAAGTGTAAGTTCTTTGTATTGAGAATTATTTTTAAGATTAATTTTTTTTTTGCAAAGTCAGATTTACAGAAAAGAGGTGAGACAGAGATACATGTCTTCCATCTGCTAGTTCATTCTCCAAGTAGCTACAAACGCCAGAGTTGAAGTGATCCAGAGCCAGGAGGCATTTTCGTATCCCCCACACAAATTCAAGGTCCGAAGGCTTTGGGCCATTTTCAACTGCTTTCCCAGGCCATAGGTATGGACCTAGGTTGGAAGTAGGGCATCCGGGACATGAACCATGACCCATAAGGGAAATTGTTGCATGCAGGACAAGTACTTGAGTCACTATGCTGCCGTGCTGGGCTTGGTAGTGAAAATTTTAATAAATTCGTCTTCCAACATTTGAATATTTATGCAATACTAGTGAATGCCCAACATTCTGAAATTCAGATACAGGGTGGCTTGATAAAAGCTGGCTGTAGCTAAGGTTTTCATTTTTTGTGCATTTGGTAACACTTAGTGCGCGGTATGTAGAGGAGATGCCGTTTCTGTATGTGGAAAGGAGGAATGAACTCTTTTCATTCTAGAGTTTTTTACTCTGTTTCTGTGGAGAAATATGGGCATGAGACAGTTAACTAGAAAGAAGCAAACAAAAACAAAACAGGAAATGCAGAAAGAATACTGAGATTTCAAAAGCCCGTTTTTCTAGGTGGCCGCAGGCCACATGCTAGAGCCCAGTCAGATAAGTTCTTAAACAGTAGAAGTAATCCCTAAGACTTTGGCCCTTGGAATATATCTACTTTCCTTAGCTCCTGGCCAACAAAATAATATAGATCGATACTTCAACCATGATTATGAACAAGATAATCATGAGTTCATTTTGCATTTTGCATTTTAAGTGCGTGCATATGAGGCAGTGTTTGGAAATTTATGCAAATGGATTTTATGGAAAACTGCATGAATTTCGGTATTTTAAAAAGATGCCTTTGTTTAAAATTTGAGTTTTTAAAAAACTGTATTTATTTTTATTGCAAAGTCAGATATACAGAGAGGAGGAGAGACAGAGGGGAAGATCTTCCATCTGATGATTCATTCCCCAAGAGACTGCAATGGCTGGAGCTGAGCTGACCTGAAGCCAGGAGCAAGAGCTTCTTCTGGGTCTCCCACGTGGGGCCAGGATCCCAAGGCTTTGGTCTGTCCTCCACACACTGCTGCAAAGATTAGAACCAGCTCTCATATGTTCAAGGGGAGGACTTCAGCTGCTAGGCCTCCATGCTGGGCCCTGAATTTTTACATTTGTTTTTGTATTTGGAAAAATAAAGGGAGGGATAAAGAAAGGGGTCTTCCATTGCTAGTTCACTCCCCAAACCAAACAGCTGCAATGGCTGAAACAGGGCTGGTCCAGCATCAAGATTCAGGAGCTTCTTCAGGGCCTTCCACAAGGCTGCAGGGACACAAGCTCTTGGCCATTCTCCACTGCTTTCTCAGATGCATCAGCAGAGACTGCATCCGATGTGGAACATCCAGGACTTGAACCAGTGCTCATATGGGGAGCGAGTACCACAAGCAGCCGGCAGCTCTATGTGGTGTGCCACAGTGCCTGTCTCTGGAAACATAAACAATAAATGAGATGAAAAGGGACTTAGTGCAAATCAGGCAGCAAGCCAAACACTCTATTTGCATTATCTCATTAACCCTGCCCATAACCACATTAAGTATTTGATGATATCCCTAACTTACAATTAAAGAAACAGAATTTCCTAGTACATTAGACAGTTTACTTAGCTTGTACATTGTTTTTTTTTTTTTTAAAGATTTATTCATTTTATTACAGCCAGATATACACAGAGGAGGAGAGACAGAGAGGAAGATCTTCCGTCCGATGATTCACTCCCCAAGTGAGCCGCAACGGGCCGATGCGCGCCGATCCGAAGCCGGGAACCTGGAAACTCCTCCGGGTCTCCCACGCGGGTGCAGTGTCCCAATGCATTGGGCTGTCCTCAACTGCTTTCCCAGGCCACAAGCAGGGAGCTGGATGGGAAGTGGAGCTGCCGGGATTAGAACCGGCGCCCATATGGGATCCCGGGGCTTTCAAGGCGAGGACTTCAGCCGCTAGGCCACGCCGCCGGGCCCAGCTTGTACATTGTTAAAGCTGGGAACATAAACCTCAGGATACCTTACTGAAACATTTGTCCCTCTCCTTGTCTAATTTTTCTCTGCAGCGGAAGGAAGTGAAGCCTCATTTATTCTACTCATGCAGAATTTTTTAAAAAAATTGTGTTTGTGAAAGCAGAGATGTGAAGTCCTTTCTGACTTCTGAGAGAAACCCTGTAGCAACAGTGGCCCTGTTAAGTGGTTGTCTCCTGTCTCCTCCTTAACCACTTTATGGCGTTTGGTATGCTTGTGTTTTGTTCAGTCCAGGCCTTAGAGTGTGTAGCTGCAAAGTTCTTTGATTGCAGCTTTCTTCACTGAGGGAGTGGGGCCTGATGCCTACCTAGAGTACAGTGTATTATAACATCAGATACTTTGCTGATGAAGTGATTTGCCACAGTCTGAGATTCTCTCCCCTACAATCGCCTCTTTCTTGCTATTGCTTACAATGGCCACAAGATGGCGCTGCGGCTTTGCAGTCAGCCTTAAGGAATTGTCTTAGAGGAGCACACCCACTGTGGTGGTGAGGCTGGTGGAGCATTAGTAAAGGCTCAGAGGGATTGTACAGAAGCTGTTATTTTAGAACTTCCCTGAAAGTCCCCAGTAATGGTGGGTAGTGCTGTGCCAGTGCAAGAAGGGCTAACACAGAGCCTGATGGGCCACTTGGTGTTGTCCAGGCTGGATCTTTGTGATGTGCACATTTACCACAATAAAAAATATATATATAACGGATCTCCTATTGCATTTTGATCCCTTTGGATCCAAGTGTTTTCTTAACTGACAGACTCTCTACTAAATATACATAGATTTGAAGAGAGAGTTTGAGAGAGAATGTGTGTGTTTTGCAGGAGAGTATTAGTGACATTACAGGCTTTGTTTTATTTTTATTGTAGAGTCAGATCTACAGAAACAAGGAGAGATAAATCTCCTCCATCCACTGGTTCACTCCCCAAGTGGCAGCCACAGCCAAAGCTGAGCTGATCTGAAGCCAGGAGCCAGAAGCCAGCAGCCTGTTCCAGATCTTCCGCATTGGTGCAGTTTCAAGGCTTTTGCCCAAACACTACTGCTTTCTCAGGCCACAAGCAGGAAGCTGGAAGGTAAGTGGAGCTGCTGACTCACAAGCTGGCACCCCTTTTGAATCCCAGGCATGCCAGGCTAGCATTTAGCCACTAGGCTATTGTGCTGGGTCCAAGATGGTTACTTTGATTCAAGGTCTTTATTGTGAATCAATTTGATGTTTTTTATTCCACCATTATGATTGTCTGAAACCGCAACATATCATTTGATCATTTTCTTAACTAAGACATTTTGCAAACAATCTCTCTTTGTTGCTGATGTTAATGGCCTCAACACATCGTTGTAATACCCCCAAGTTTCTGAAAGAGTTGATAAATCAGCTGATGGAAGATGTCTTTCCCTCTGTTGCCATGCCTTTCAAATCAATCAATCTGCCATGCCTTCAGTGAAGGGTCCCTTGTTCCCTTTACTGTGACCTCCAGGAAGGTGCAGGTGCCCACCAGCATGGCCTGAGACAGGCAGAGAGGAGTGTACAGCTGGCCCTGGGTCAAACCCTGTGCTGGGTCATAGCAGGCTGTGGAATGAAGTCACACAGGAAGTGGCACCAGGAGTCCATCTTGCAAGCAGCAACAGAGTAAGGATGATGAGTCTCCGCCTCCAGCCACACACAAACAGCAAAGTCAGGGGCCATGGAGCAAAAACAGAGGAAACTACCCACAGGGAATCTGTACCCATCTCTGGAAGACCATAGCCCAGACAGCTGGTTGGTGGGGAACATGAGATGGGTAGGCGATGGAGGGAAGCAACATTGTCCCTGGAAGACTCCAGCCCCTGGTCCCAGAGTTAGTCCCTTACCTGGACCTTGAGTAGCAGTTATGGTGGAAGTTTAAGATACGTGGTGGGTGCAGGGTGAACAGAGCTGGCTCTGGGGTGGCAGTCAGGCCAGTGGCCTGAAAAAGACACTGTGTCACTGGCCTAGTCTGCCTGGTCCTGCAGTACCAAGCAGGGCAGTGGGCAGGCTACACGTGAGGGAACTACAGCCATGTCCCCAGTTTTGGGGTGGATGGAGTGGGTGCTCAGGGCTTGTGAAGCACCCACTAAACAGGCCTGGCCCTAGAGCAGCAAGCTGGGATCCAGCTAAGTCAGCCTGGCCCTGGAGTGGCTGGCAGGCTTACTGGGAATGTGGAGTGCAGTGGCATAGGGGATTTATTGATGTTAGTGATGTGGCCTGGCCCTGGAGTGGAAATCTGGGGGTCGAAGGCAGAGGGGCACTGCCCAAACTGCCTTGGCTCTGTAACAGCAGCCACTGCCATGGACTGGGTAGGCTAGAGTCCCAGGGTGGTCAGTGCAGCCAGCCTGTGCTTGTAGGAATAGGCAGGGTGCTAGATTTGCGACTGGCACAGGGACTGCAGCAGGTGGGTCAATACCCTGCTGGGTGTGCCAGGTTGCTGAGTGACTGTGCCTGGTCCTGGGTCAGCTGCTGTGAGGCAGCTCAGACTGGCTAGTTTTTTTGGGGGTGCTGGTTTTTGAGGCCCTGGTGATGCAGCAGATGGCATTGAATGCTGCGGTGGCTGTGGTGCAGGCATGGCTGGCTGAGCACATCTGTACCTGGAGAGGCTGGCTGGTAGGCCTGGGTGTAGGGTTGCCATCCAAGTTGGTCGGGGTCTGCAACATCCAGCAGACCAGCAGGGCAGCTGTGCTGGGTATGTGGAGATGCTGGAAGGGCCTGTGTCCCCCTGAAGCAGGTGGTGTAGGGAGGGGAGATAGGGGGTATGGGGAGTTGGCATGAACCTGGAGTAGACTCGTGGGGGGTTGGTGGTAGAGGCACTGGCAGGAGTGCTAGAGGCATGGTGGGCACAGGACATGTGGGCCTGGAAATTCAGAAAGAGTGTGGCGCCTGCAGGATGGAGTGCTTGTACCCTGGCCCAAGTGGCCTGTCCTGGCCTTGGAACAGTGGGCATGTTATCAGGGCTGATAGTCAGAGGCACAGAGTGCCAAGGGGTTCTGCAGCTGAGCAGTCCCGACCAGTCCTGAGGAGTCTGGTGGTTCAGCAGCTGTCAGAGGGAGCAGGTTGCTTGCTGAGGCAGTCTGGCCTTGAGCTGTGGATGGGGCAGATGGACAGGCATGCTACAGGGATGATGACAGCACCTTCCAAACCCTGGAGTGTTTGACAAGCAGGCTGGGAGCACGATAAGTGACATCTGGGCCCATCTGACCTGGCACAGGCAAGGCTGATTGGTGGGGTGGCTGCATTTTGTGGCATGTTATTCTGGCCAAGCCTGTCTGTCCCTGGAGTGGCAGGCAGAGCCACCTGGAGTAGCCTGAGGGAGGCGTGATAGGCGGGGTTGAAGCACAGGTTTTTCCTGCCCAGAAGACCTGTGCCTGCTGCAGCAACCAAGGTGGGAATGCTAGAGACACTGTGGGTCCAGGGAGAGTGAGGCTAGACATGAGGAGCAAGATGGAGGGCAGGGATGGCAGTGTGCCTGGCAGAGCCAGCCTAGATCTGAAGCAGCAAACAGGGCAGGTCGTGGACTGCTTTGTGTGTGTGTGAGTGGTGCATAGAGCTGGCCTAGGCCTCAAGCAGTGAGCAGGGCTGGAGGGCCTGAGTGTTAGAGGCTTGTGGATGCTCTTCCACTTGGCCTGGCACTATAACCTGCAGGTAGACTGGGAGATATGGTGGGCACCACCCGAGCTGGAACGCTTCCTAAGTGCCAAGCAGGATGGTGGGCAGGCATGCTTAATGAAACAAGAGGCTGGCTTAGCCTGGCTGGCCCTGGAGCAATCAGACGGTGGTTGTGGACATGAAGGCACTGGTGTAGTGTGTGAGGAGTCAGACTGAATCTCCTGGCTCCTTTAAACTGTGAGAACAGGGTCTTTCCCCTATTTCCATGTCCTTCCTGTTCCCTTCCTCTGGGGAGGGAGCACAGGGATAGAATCAGCATATTAATCATCCCTCACAGCTGTTGCCATATCAAACACAGTGAGATGTGGCTCACACTAACCTCATCTCTGGGTCACTGTCAAAGGAACTGCGCTTCAGGTTTCAGCTTATCTCCAGGATGGTGTTGTGGGGTGCAAGCAAGATCACGCCAGACAAGTCTAGGGTGTACTAAGGAGTCTTTATTAACCAAGTTTGGTGATAACAGGACCCACTAGAAATTAACAAATGCCAAGTGCATGAGGCAATCAGTCTGAATGGAAAGCCTGAGAGGCAGAAATGGTCAATACCCAGAAGTCTGTCTGCTAATCTAAAGAGCTATGTCTCAGCTTCCCCAGTAATATAACTTATCCTAAGAGACATACAGCAAACAGCCAGGACAGACTTACAAGGCTCCAGACATTCCCATTTCGCTGCCTTCTCTGCCCACATTCCATTACTGCCTGGCCTCACCTCTCCTGGAACTTTGGAAAGTAAACACGTTAATAATACAAAGCTTGCAGAAGGGCCATGGATGTGGGACACACCACTGGAAGAACAAGTAATCGGAGCGGTGGGCATGTTGTGGGGTGGGGGACTGAAGGCATGCAGCCTGTGTGCCGACAGGGCAGGGTGGCCGGCAGAAGGGACCCGGCACTGAGGGAGCAGGCTCACTCACTGAGCCTGCCTGGCTCTCAGCAACAGATGGTGGACCGTGTGACAGTGCGCTTGGGATAGAGGTGCACTGGCACTGGCTCACCAAGCCTGGCCCGGGATGGGCAAGTGGGGAAACAGAGGGAGCATGTTAGAGGTACAGCCTTTCCCCAGCACAATTCAGCCCTGAAGTGGACGACTACAGTGCTGAGGAAGCAGGGATACTGGCCAGGATAACTTGGCTCTGAAGTAGATGGTGGGAGGACAGCGGGTGTAGAGTGCACTGGCTGCTCCCGCCTGGTCCTGGAACAAGCTGCCAGTGGACGCCTTTGGTCCTTGGCTTGTTGTTGTGACCCTTGCCCCTGGAGCACAACAGTGTGTGTGCCCAGCACACATAGGGGTACCAGCCAAGCTCTCTTGGCCCAGGAGTGGACAATGAGCAAGGTGGAGTCACTGTTCAAGCACCCATGGCCCTGGAGCTCCTGGCAGGCGGGTTGCAGCTGATGAGTTCCATTCTCGGTCTGGTTTTTCATTGGCAATCAGGGTAGCATGGCCCTGGAAGAGACAGTGGATGGTTGGCAGTCTGTGGACTCACAGGCTGCAGTCTGAGTGAGCAGCTGGCACGGTGGGAGTACTGGGGGTGCATGGCATGCTGTCTCTGATAGGGCCCAGGCTCAGAGTTGGAGTGTGGTGTGTTATGCTAGCTGAGCCTGCCTAACCCTGCAGCAAACAGTGTGAGGGTTGCTCAGTCTATGAGCTAAGGGTGCTGTGCAGGATGCACTGGCCTAGGTGGCTTGGATGACGTGACCCTAGAGTGCATGGCGTGCTTGCTGGGTCCTGTGAAGCAACCTCTGAATAGGCCTAGCTCTAGAAACCTCAGGAGGGGACTGTGGTTCGAGACATGAGAAGGCAGGTAAGCCTTGTATAAGTTTCTAAAACCCAGGAAGAAACACAGAACATATCACATAAACCAGCCCAGTAGGTGGAGTCCATTTATAGTCTTAATTTTGTGTTGCATTTAGTGAAAACCAGCCATTGTGGCAATCCATTAGCAAAATTAACAAATAATAGGGGTCTGGAATGATGGCTCAGGGACTAAATCCTTGGCTTATATATGTGCTGCGATCCTGTATTGGTACCTGTTCATACTCAGCAGCTCCACTTCCCATCCAGCTCCCTGCTTGTGGCATGGGAAAGCAGTCAAGGATGGTACCAAGCCTTGCGAGTCTGCACACACATACAATACCTGGATGAGGATTTTGACATCAGATCTACACGGTCCTGGCTGTTGTAGCCACTTGTGAATGGAACCAGCAAATGGATGCAAGATTTTTCCTGTCTCTCCTTCTCTATGTAAATCTGTCTTTCCAATAAATACATAAATAAGTAAATATCAAATAAAAATAGTAAGTCATTAAGAAAGAAAAACTTTGCAATTAATCAATTTCTGAGATATAAACATCATCCTTCATAAAACTTGTAATCATTCCCAAGATTATGAGAGGATTTTCTGAAATACTTAGGAGTAAGATGCATTAAAATAGGGTCCCGGGTAATAGCCTAAAGGCCTAAATCCTTGCCTTGTACGTGCTGGGATTGCATTTGGGCACCAGTTCTAATCCCAGCAGCCCTGCTTCCCTAGCAGTTCCCTGCTTGTGGACTGCAAGAGCAGTTGAGTTCAGCCAAAAGCCTTGGTGTCCTACACCCCCATGGGAGATCTGGAGGAGGCTCTGGGCTCCTGGTTTCAGACTGGCACAGAATTGGCCTTTGTGGCATCTTGGGGAGTGAATCAGCGCGTGGAAGAACTTCCTCTGTCTCTCCTCCTCTCTGTATATCTGACTTTCCAACAAACATTTTTAAAACATCCCTAAAAGAAATGTTTTAAAACAGAAAGCAAAAGCCATAAATTGTGGAAACTAAGTTACAAAAATACATAACATAACATAACATAACATACATAACATAACATACATAACATAACATCATAATATAACATAGGAAACATAATATGGATTACATATATCACTGCACGTTTTCTTTTGCTCGATTGAATCTGGACAAGCCCTCTTCTCACTTTGTCTCTTATACATTGCTGTGAATGTGTAATCAGAAAATTAAACACAGAAAGGAAATTAGAGCAGAATGGTCATGTTTTAAGCCACAACACTATCAATGTACAATAATGGGCCTTTTGTTGGAAAATCGAACTTAAACTGATGAGAGAATCAAGCTAGATATCTGGACAGGAGATCAATATATACAATCAAGTTACTATGTACTAATAAGAAGCAGATATGGAACACTATGAAAAAAAGAAATACTGACCAGGAACTGAACAACAGTCAGGGAAATGAGACTGAAAAGATTAATTTATATGATATTTTCAAATATTCTTCAGTTATATATATTTTAAAAATTTGCTTATTTTCATTGCAAAGTTAGATAAACAGTGTGGAGGAGAGACAGAGAGGAATATATTCTGTCCATTGATTCACTCCCCAAGTGATCACATTAGCGGGAGCGGCACCTATCCAAAGTCAGAATCCAGGAAAATCCTCCAGATCCCAAGGATTTGGGCTGTGCTCAAATTGCTTTCCCATGGCACAAGCAGGGAGCAGGATGGGCAGGCTGGATGGGCAGGGGTTAGAACCGAAACCCACATGGGATCCTGCTGTGTACAAGGCAAGGACTATAGCCTCCAGTGCCACCTCGCCAGGCACAGATCTGCATTTTAAAAATGAACTACTGGGTAAAAAAGCCAATGCAAAGAAAAGTCCCAGAAGCTATGGAATATTCAGTGAGGTGTATCTGAGGTGGACTGATGTGAGAGGCGACAGCGTCCCCTGCTGTTGGAAGGCTCAAGCTGCCAGAGAGGAGGCCCCTTCCAGGCTGAGGTGAAGCCCCGCCCCTCACTCCCCCTCACTCCAGAATCCTGTCTCTCCGCCCCTGAACCCTTTGTGATTGTGATTGGCTGCGCATTGTGACCTCATGCGTAGTCATGGGAGCGGTCCAATCAGGCACGCCCAGGAAGCCCTGTGGCAGCAGGTGGAAGGTTGTTGTGGGCGCCACCATAACCGCGTTGCTGGTTGTGCTGGTGGAGAGGCGCAGGTTGCTGAGGCAGTGCTGCCCTGTGAGCTCCCTGCCCGCAGGAGCCTCTGCAGGCCCCCCGACTGGTCAGAAGCTGGGAAGGGTGAGTGTGTGAGAGCATCTCCTGAGGCCCCGGGGCCCCCGGGCGGGAGGGAGGGGGACCTTGGGGTCCTCACTCTGCAACACTGACCTTGAACACTAGGACTCCCAGTTGAACCCATTGTGCAGTGAGGAGGGGGGAGTGCCCAGGGACAGTTCGACCTTCAAGTTGGGCAGGATTTGTTTTCTATTTTGCCCTGATAGTCTTGACTTGAGCCACAGCGTCTGGAGCCCCCAGCTCGGTGGTCAGTGAAGCTCCTCCTAAGGGTCTGGGGCAGTTTTCTTGTTGCTGACACCAGAGCAGCACAGACTCCAGCAGTTAGAAAAAACAGCCTTGTTTTCCTGGGAGTTTTGCTGCAAGGTTGAGGGGCAGCATGTGGTGCTGGCGCTGTGCTTGGCAGAGGCCTGGGGTGGCACAGCGACCTTGTAGACAAGCTGTTTGAAAAAAATCCTTTGTCAGTTTAAGTCTCAGTCTCTTTGATCTTCCATCCCCAAAGGTGACCTAGTCCGAATACTGTCTGATAATTGATGTTTGTGATTTCTTAAACTGATATTTTTCATGTGATATGGTATGGTGAATAGAACTTAAAAATGCCTTTCTTTCTTTTCTTTCTTTTTTTTTATCTTTTATTTGTTTATGTTCAACTGAGAGTTCAAGTAAGAGAAAGGGCCAGGCGCCTCGGCCTACTGGCTAAAGGCCTTGCCTTGAGCGCCCTGGGATCCCATTTGGGCGCCGCTTCTAATCCCGGCAGCCTGCTTCCCATCCAGCTCCGTGCTTATGGCCTGGGAAAGTAGTCATGGTCGGCCCAAAGCCTTGGGATCCTGCATTCCCATGGGAGACCCAGAAGAGCCCCTGGCTCCTAACTTTGGATTAGCACAGTGCTGGCAGTCGCAGCCACTTGTGGAGTGAATCAGCGGACAGGAGATATTGCTATCTCTCCTCACAGAGAGTTGGGTTGGAAGTGGAACAGCTGATTCCATATGGGATGTGGTGTTGCAGTTGGCAGCTTTACATATTATACCCCAATGCTGGCCTTTGCTTTAGTTTTTGATATGATGACAGTACTTGTCTTGCTTTTCATTTCTCATATGCTAATTCATTGCAAATGTTTTGCATATGGCACAATATTATGTTACAGACTGGGCATAAATTCTGAAGTGTATGAAGCATGGATGGGGTAGAATGTTTGCAGTCTAACATTTCCTGCCTGTGCACTTATTTTGTTTCTCTAGGATTTGGTTTGACTTTATCTGCTTCATGTAGTGTTAACTGAGATCTGTAATCACATTGCTGAGTAGCAGTTTCCACTGAATGATTAGTTACACTGTTGTATTAACTCGTACTCATCACTGTCAGTCGGAGTGTACTTTCCTTCATTCTTCTATGAGATTTTCCTTTAAAGAATGCTCTGCTCTATTTAGAATCACTGGGAAGAAGCATGTGGTCCTCAAAATTGTGTGTGAAAAGCTGTACCAAACAGCCATGCCAATTTTTTTAACACTTATTTACTTTTTTTTTTTAAGATTTTTTTTTATTATTATTGGAAAGCTGGATATACAGAGAGGAGGAGAGACAGAGAGGAAGATCTTCCATCCGATGTTTCACTCCCCAAGTGAGCTGCAATGGGCCGGTACTGCGCCGATCCGACGCTGGGACCAGGAACCTCTTCCAGGTCTCCCACGCGGGTGCAGGGTCCCAAAGCTTTGGGACATTCTCGACTGCTTTCCAGGCCACAAGCAGGGAGCTGGATGGGAAGTGGAGCTGCTGGGATTAGAACTGGCAGCCATATGGGATCCCGGGGTTTTCAAGGCGAGGACTTTAGCCACTAGGCCACGTTGCCAGGCCCAAGACTTATTTACTTTTATTACAAAGTCAGATATACAGAGAAGAGGAGAGACATAGAGGACGATCTTCTGTCCGATGATTCATTCCCAAAGTGAGCGCAATGGCCGGTGCTGTGACGATCTGGAGCCAGGAACTAGGAACTTCCTCCAGGTCTCCCCACAGGTGCAGGGTCCTATGCCTCTGGGCTGTCCTTGACTGCTTTCCCAGGCCACAAGCAGGGAGCTGGATGGGAAGTGGAGCAGCCGAAATTAGAACCGGTTCCCATATGGGATCCTGGGGCGTTCAAGGAGAGGACTTTAGCCACTAGGCCACGCTGCCGGGCCCCATGCCAATTTTCATTTTGCAATTATTTATCTCTTACCATTTTAAACATGTAGTTCTTGTTAGTACATTTCATTTATAAACGTCATGGAGAGAGAGAGTGATCTACCATCTACTGATTAAGTCCTTAAAGTCCCCACAAGATTTTGACAAGGTCAAGCCAAAAACAGGAGCCAGGAACTAAATCTCTGTCTATTTTAGCAGGTGCAAAGACTTGCATACTTGACAAATTTCTTGTTTCCATCCAGAAAGTCAAATTGCAGCAAGATGGAATTTGTTGTGGAGCCATAACACAAACACAGGAAGTCCAGTGTAGGGTGAGCGTCTCCTAAGCAGTTTCTCATCCACTCTACCAGATGCCCACATCTTCTCATTTTAACTGAATATATTAGGTGGTTGCATATTCTGTCCTGTATTAGGATATCATGGATATATTTTCTAAGTTTCTCCTTGAGTAGTTTCCCTAGAGACTGTAAAGTGTATTTGTACATAATCTGAACCTAATTGTAAATAACACTGTCTCATTTCTTTAGAAATTCAGGTATACTCCCAATTTCTTGAGAAGTTCAGGAATAGTCCCAACTGTTTCCATTTAAGCTATAGGCTGTGTGCAATTTTTGTCATTCTTTCTATTTAGTATCAAGAGCAACAATCTTGTTCATTTTTGGTAGTATCATTTTGAATAAAGATTTATATGTTAAAAGGAATCAGAATGGAGAAAGTAAATGTTTATACCATCATTTGGTGTCAAACACTTTTCTTTGAATGACTTGACATCCAAAATCACGTTGTACTTTTTGATTAATTTCTCTATTATTTGTTGAAAAGAATGTGAGAGACATCAGTTGTAATGTGATGTACACTTTCTGATGTAGTTCCCTGCTCATGTGCTTGAAGATAGAATAAAATGTCCCAGTTCCTTGGACACCTGCACCCCTGTGGAGCATCAGGATGGAGTTGAGGTTCCTGGGTTTGGCCTGGACCTTGCTGCCTCTTGTGGCCACATGGGGAGTAAACAAGTGGAGGGAAGATAGTCTGTCAGTCTTTGACTGTTGCTGTGTAATGTTCACATTAAAGCAAATAAATAAATGATTTTTAAATAATTAAAAAGGAGTGGGTAAGGAAAGTCCAAGGGACCATGGAAATTATCATAAAATGATAATAATAATAAAAGGTAAAAAAATAAAAGTAAGATTACATTTTCTTGGGAAAATAAAGAACGTAGCATGATAGCCTAGTTGCTACAGTCCTAATCTTGCATGTGTCAAGATCCCATAAGGGCACAAGTTCTTTAACCGCTAGGCCATGCCGCTGAGCACCACAAGTTCTTGTCCCAGCTGCTCCAATTACTATCTAGCTCTATGCTTGTGACCTGGGAAAAAGTAGAAGACAGCCCAAAGTCTTGAGACCCTGCATGTGCATGAGAGACCCAGAGGAAGCTCTTGGCTCCTGGCTTCAGATCAGCTCAACTCCAGGTGTTGTGGCCATGTGGGCAGTGAACCAGTGGATGAGAGATATTTCTCTCTGGTCTCCTCTGTGTAAATCTGAATTTCCAGTGAAAATGAATAAATACCTTACAAAACAAAAATTCAATGAATAATTTTAAAAGTACTAAATTATTTTTTTAACTTAAAAAAAAGATTTATTTATTATTTTTATTGCAAAGTCAGATATACAGAGAGGAGGAGAGACATAGAGGATGATTCATTCCCAAAGTGAACGCAGTGGCTGGTGCTGTGCTAATCCAAAGCCAGGAACCAGGAACCTCTTCTGGGCCTCCCATGCAGGGATGCAGTGTCCCAAAGCTTTGGGCCATCCTTGATTGCTTTTCCAGGCCACAAGCAGGGAGCTGGATGGGAAGTGGAGCTGGCAGCATCAGAACCGGCGCCCATATAAGATCCCGGGGCTTTCAAGGCGAGGACTTTAGCGACTAGGCCACTGCGCCAGGCCCTAAATGCATTTTATACTATGTAGATAGAGTCAGTTTAAATTTTTTAGATATTGTTACTGTGAAGGGATGATTCTGATTTTTGAAACTTTCACAGCATTTTGATCAACATGTGCCTGAATAATATCGCACGGTACAATGCAGTATTTGTGTACAAATACAGCCTAAGCTGATTAACCAGGTGCCCAGGCTTTCCGTGTATCTTTGTTTTTACAATAAACAGGGTGCTACATTCCATGTTTCTGCATAAGCTTATCCTATTGTGAACTGTAGTCACCACACACTGGGATGGGACACTGGATCCTGTTCCTTCTGTCTCTCTTTGCTACCTGTTCTACCTCCTTCCTTTCCCCAGGCCTCACTCGTCTCAGTTTGTAATAATCATGACTGCCTTTTTTCTTTCTTTTTTAGATTTATCTTATTTTAAAGACTTATTTATTTTTAGTGCAAAGTCAGATATATATGGAGAGAGAGAGAGAATGGCAGAGAGACAGAAACATCTTCGGATGATTTACTTCCCAAGTGACCACAACGGCCTGCGCTGTTCCGATCCAACTTTAGGAGCCCTGACCTCTTCTGGGTCTCCCACACAGGTCCAGGGCCCCAAGGCTTTGGGCTGTCCTCGACTGCTTTTCTAGGACACAAGCAGGGAGACGAATGAGAACCAGGGCTGCCAGGATTAGAACCAGTGCCCATATGGTGTTTTGGCGCCAACATGACGAGCACTTTAGCTGTGAGTCTACCGTGTAGGGCCCTACTTTTACTTAATATAGATAAAGGCTTATTAATTTTGTCTTTTAAAAAATAGTTCCCAGTCTAGTATATGTGCTGCCGAAGCGAGGACAAAAAAATCTTTATTTCCATTGTCTTCAGTATTGCTTAATAGAGTTTATTCATTTCTTCACCAATCATTATTTCTAATTTTCTTTTATGACTCCTGGGTGGCTTTTTATTTCTCTCAGACTTTGAGATCATTACTTAAATTGCTTATTTGACTTTTTGTTGTTGCTATTGTTCTTTCAGTGTTAGCATCTAAAGTCATAACCTTTGGTTTCCATATTGCTCTGATGGTGGGTTCTTTCTCATTGGCAGTAAGAAGTGTAGTGGAAAATAAGAGTGTGCTCTGGTTGCCATAAAAATATACTATCAAATGTTTGTCTTGAATCACAGTAATTCATTTTTTATGTTTCTAATGATTGAAAGTTTAAGAGCAAGGCGGTATTAGATTTGGTTTCTGCTGAGGTCACTCCCTGGCTGACTCACAGCCTCTATCTTCCTGTACCCTCACGAGGTGTTTCCCCTGTCCATGTGCATCCTTTTCTAAAGGAACCTAAGGCATTTTGAAACATTCTCAGTTAACATAGTTTCTGGTAATTACCTTCTTTAAAAATACATATTTGAAGAAAATGCAAGATTTGATCAAGGCAGAGAGACTTAGTGATATTTGACCCTAGAACTGGTACCTCCCTCCCACATCATGACCAGATCAATTGCAAGTGAGAACCCAGACCTCCACCTCCTGCTGACTGCCAGCAGATGACAGCTCTGCTTTTTCTGTGCTCAGTTGCCTGTTGCCAGGACCACGCTCTGCTGAGTGGTGCTGAGAGGTATGGGCCCAAGGCCTACAAGGGTGATGAGGCCTTTATTGATCCTGAGGACACCTAGATCCCATCTTCACCATATGCAGTGTCCACTGTGGGAGAATCTCTATAGAAGCAGCACATTTGCAGTGATTTTGGATTGGAACTACTAAAGGTAATAGGGAGAAGTCCAGAGAAGACTGTGCTTCTCTGCTTTTCTTCCTCTTTTTTTTTTTTTTTTTTTTTTAGTATATATTCTGTTAAAATATATTTTTATTTGAAAGGCAACATTACAGAGAAAGAAGCAGAGACAGAGAGGGATCTTCTTTCTGGTGGTTCACTCCCTAACTGTCCTCACTAGCTGAAGGTGGCTGGTGCTAGTTAAGAATCTGGAGTTTATCCTAGCCCTCCAACATAAGCACAGGTGCTCAAGGACTTGGACCATCCTTACTTCTTTCCTAGCCATTAGCAGGAAGCTGGATTGTAAGCAGAGCAGCCCAAGTTGCAGCAGCACCCATATGGGATGTCAGCACTGATGGCGGATGCTTAGCCACAGGATGCTGGTGCCATCTTGTTGTGTGTGTTTCTTTTAGAGGCCAGGAGAGAGAGCATGGAGAGAGAGTACTCTCAGGAGCTGGTTTCCTACCAGATTCTTGTGCCATATTAGATTAAGTTAAAAGTGGGAATTAAAGAGGCATGTATGGCATCACAGCAAGTTTATCAAGTGATATGGATATGCATGTTATCTTTCAAGATTTCTAGCTCAGGATTTGGCTACTTGTAATTAGCAACTTCCTGGATAGACAGCAAAAATATGTCACCAAACTGGGTTTCTAACTATCCCTATGGGGGCATGGATAATATTCCTCATTTCTAGCTTTGGCTTGACTCATCTGGATACCTGACTTTCCAAGCAATAATAATAATAATAATAATAATAATAATAATAATAATAATAATAAATCTGTAACAAAAGAGTTCCTCCTTTCTTATTTTAGCTTGACTCAGCTTGGCTCTTGTAAGTGCGTGGCATGAACCACAAGATGCAAACTCTCTTTGCATTTCAAATAAATAAATAAATAATGAATAAATAAATAATAGTAGTTAGAAGCTATGTGTTAAATCTAAGTATTCAATATAACTGAAATGTCTACTTGAACTTCACATCAGTGATGTCCCAGGGTGGACTTGTGCAGGCAGGTATAATGGAATCAGGCATGGTGTGTGTGTTCAAACCAGGCACTCTGGATTGCATTGGTCCCAAGCAGAAACTTTGCCACTATGATCAGCTCCAATAGGTTTTATAAGGTAAAAATAGCTAAAAATTGGTGGTGGTAATGGTTGTAATTGAAAAATAATGAGTTTGATTTGTGAATTTCCTGGTGAGTTCTTAGGTCTTTTTTAATACCTAAAAGGATGCAATAAATCATTTCAAAAATTCGAAGTTTATTTTACTATGTATTTTGCTCTAATCCACAGTAAATGTGATTTTCCTCTATAAGGTATTTTGCATTTGAATATAGATGTAACCATAAGGGATGGTCACACTTCAGTACATTAAGTACAGTGATTGTTTCAGATCCTGAGTTTTTGGGGAAAGGGAACATTAATGTGCTTGTCTTTTGAAGAATAGGTTATAAAATGAATTAATTAAAAAAAAAAAAAAAAAAACTACAATCGGGGCCCAGGGTGCTGGCCTAGAGGCTGAAGTCCTCACATTGAACACGCCGGAATCCCATATGCATCAGTACTAATCCTGGCAGCCCCACTTCCCATCCAGCTCTGTGCTTGTAGCCTGGGAAAGTAGTCATGGTCAGCCCAAGGCCTTGTGATCCTGCACTCGTGTGGGAGACCTGGAAGAATTTCCTGGCTCCTGGATTCACATCATTGTACACTGGCCATTGCAGTCACTTGGGGAGTGAATCATCAGGCAGGAGATATTTAAAAGAATATGGTCAGATACCTAAGGTACATAAGAACAGTTTTGGTAGTAATGAGTCAAGAAGACTAACCTTTGGTGCTTGTGTTGTGGTGTAGTGTGTTAGATCACTGCTGGCCATACGGCATAGAATATTGCAGTAAGGAAAATCCCAGAGCCCATGGAATTGTATCAGAAAGTTAAATATAAAATCAAGGTAGATAAAAAAGAAGTAGAATGCCCAAATATGTATAAAAATGCCAGTTGTACAAGTGTCTTTGTGAAGTTTTCTGAATTGAATTTGAAATGTAATTCTTTATTACTCAGCAAGATATATCCACAAATCAATTTAAAATATGTTGTTCTAGATGCAGTATGTTTCTTTATAATCATTTTTATAAATACTATGTATGTTTGAAATGTAAATTGGGTTGAATCACTCCCAAGATATCAGGGCCCTGCCATGCTTAGTCCAGCAACAGGAATCCATCTAGGCTTCCAAGGGCATCCTTGGAACCCACCCACTGTGTTCCAGGCACAGTAGCAGGATACTGCATTGAAAGTGTTACATAGCCAGTCGGCATAAATAAGGCATTTGGGTATCAGATATGATCTATCCCAAACACCAGCCCAGCTCCCTGTATCATGACATTCACTCATTCTAATCTAACGGTTTTCTTTTGCTGTTTCCATAATGTAACTATTTAATGAGGTAAAGTAAAAACATTTTTCAAATTATGTTGCTGTCATATTTATGGATGCTCTATGGGCTAAAGCAAAGGAAATGTCAAAGTCAAGTGTTGTTGAGGGTTTAGGAACTGGGGAGTGTCATTGAAGACTTAGGAACTTTCACTTGGAACAATTACTAGAAAACTTTATAGATTAACTATTATGTTCAATTTTCATATATAGTTATAGACAGAATTACTTTGAATGTAGAAACATTGAAGTACTTAATACCATCCAGTTATTTTTCTGAAACATGAATTTTAGTGACAATATGGTTTTTCTATGGTATTTTGTAATGTGAACAATACTTGTTGAAAAAATAAGTTAGTGCTTTGCAATAACATGATTTGTTTAATTTGCTAAAAATTTTCATTGGAAAGTCAGATTTACAGTAGCAGAGACAGAGAGATCCTCCATATGCTGCCTCACTCCCTAGGTCAACACATTGGCTGGAGCTGAGCCAAAGTGTAAGCCAGGAATCCAGGTTCTTGTGAGTCTACTATACAGTGCAGGCTCACAAGGTATTGTTCTGTCCTTGACTGCTTTCAGAGACCACAAGCACGATGCTTGATGGGAAATATAGCAGCCAGGATATACACCAGTATCCATATGGGATCCCTGTATGTGCAAGGTGAGAAATTTAGTCACAGGCCTACAATGCCAGTCCCAGTAACATTATTTTTAAATAAAGAGTAATTGCTTGCATTGACCTAATGATTACTTGACTTTAATCACTGCCAATTATTGAAATTAATGATACTGTTTCAAGGATGCCTCCTTGTCACTTGTAAGACACTATTCTTGCCCAGGGAAACTGATGGCCTTTATTTTCCAGCCACTGTGTCTGCCTCCAAATTGACATTGCTTAGCACAGTAGGAACCACTGAAGAGGCTAGGAACAATGAAGACCAATGCATAACTCCCTGTCTCCACCTTCTCTTGCAGGTGTAGCCCTGCAGCTTGCTACATGCTTCCCAGGCTGGAGAACAACAACACACCTTCAGTAAGTTGTTTGTTTACTGCTCAGCTTGCTTTACATTGTATTTGAGGAGCATGATGATTATTTTTAAACTAAAATGAAAAAAAATGTGAGAGAAAGAAGGTAAAATTTTGATAATTAAACATTGGAACTGTCAAAGCTGATTGAAACTTTCTCTCCAGGTTTTCTGTTTTAAATATATATTTTAAAGATTTATATATTCTTTAAAAAGATCTGTTTTTATTGCAGAGTCAGATATACAGAGAGGAGGAGAGACAGAGAGGAAAATCCTCCATCCCCAAGTGACTGAAATGGCCTGTGCTGCGCTTAAATGAACCCAGGAGCCCAAATACTCTTCCGGGTCTCCCACATGGGTGCAGGGTCTCAAGGATTTGGTTCATCCTTGACTGCTTTCCCAGGCCACTAGCACAGAGCTGGATAGGAAGTGGAGCTGCTGGGATCAGAACTGGCGCTCATATGGAATCCTGACATTTTCAAGGTGAGAACTTTAGCCGCAAGATGACTGCAATTTGCCCTGTCTGAGATATTCACAATAAGTTGACAGCGGTATTAAAGTGAGTAAAACAGTGTAAGGATGTGTCAGTATCGTGGGATGAATGCATGTAATTACAGTGCACGTTATTCTAGTCCTGGATACTCCACCCTTTCAATCCAGCCTCCTACTAATGCCTCTGAGAAGCATCTGGTCGTGGCATAAGTTCTTGCATATGTCCCACCCACATGTGAGATAGAAGAGGGAGACCTGGAGTCAGTCTGACACAGCCACAGCTAGGAAACACATTCAGAAAAAAAATTCCACAGAGCATCTGTTTTTCTGTCATTCTTCCTGTGAAGTGAATAGTGACATTGTAAAGGCAGTGTAAATATCTTTCCATCTAGATTCAGGGTTCGTTTTCCAGCAGTGGTATTTACATTATACAAAATGCCAAATGTATAGCAGGTATGGGACGAGTTGAAGGTTCAATGGGAAAATCAACCTGACTTTTGATTACCAGCTCTATTTTCTTTTTAAAGATTTATTTATTTTATCACAAAGTCAGATATACAGAGAGGAGAGACAGAGAGGAAGATCTTTCATCCGATGATTCACTCCCCAAGTAGCCGCAACGGGCTGGTATGCGCCGATCCGAAGCCGGGAACCAGGAACCTCTTCCGGGTCTCCCACGCGGGTGCACGTTCCAAATGCATTGGGCTGTCCTCAACTGCTTTCCCAGTCCACAAGCAGGAAGCTGGATGGGAGGTGGAGCCACAAGGATTAGAACCGGTGCCCATATGGGATCCCGGGGCGTTCAAGGCGAGGACTTTAGCCGCTAGGCCCCAGCGCCGGGCCTACCAGCTCTATTTTAACAATCTTTATGCCATGTTTTGAGATAGCATGCTACACTGTTGCATTCAATGCCAGCATTCCATATAAAGGACCAGTTAAGTCCCTGATGTTCACCTTCTGATCTACTTTCCTGCTCACGTGCTTGGGAGATAACAGAAAATGTCCAAGTTCCTTGGACACCTGCACCCCTGTGGAGGATCAGAATGGAGTTGAGGCTCCTGGTTTTGTCCGGGACCTGGCTGCCTCTTGTGGCCACAGGGAGTAAACAAGTGAAGGGAAGATCTTTGGCTCACTGGCTTTGAGTGTTGCTTTATAACCCTCACTTTTAAGTAAGTAATTTTTTTTAAGGAATTTGAAAGCACTATACTTTATACTCTGTAAATTAGGGACTGTTTCATTTCTTCTTTTTAAATTATTTTTAGTTTTGGTGATTTTTACATAGTTCTTTGAGTGGTTGGTCCAGGCTATAGGAATTTAGGTGAGATCACCATTTCCATATTCTCTTTTTTTTTTTCTTCCTGTACCTGGGGGAAGGGAGGAGATAAAGGGAGAAGCTATACCCAGCCTCCCAACCATCCCATGATCCCTGATGTGGGGCATGCTTTGAGGGTCTTGCTCATGAGGTTTTTTTTTTTTTTTTTAAAGATTTATTCATTTTTATTACAGCCAGATATACACAGAGGAGGAGAGACAGAGAGGAAGATCTTCCGTCCGATGATTCACTCCCCAAGTGAGCCGCAACGGGCCGATGCGCGCCAATCTGAAGCCGGGAACCTGGAACCTCTTCCGGGTCTCCCACACAGGTGCAGTGTCCCAATGCATTGGGCCGTCCTCAACTGCTTTCCCAGGCCACAAGCAGGGAGCTGGATGGGAAGTGGAGCTGCCGGGATTAGAACCGGCGCCCATATGGGATCCCGGGGCTTTCAAGGCGAGGACTTTAGCCGCTAGGCCACGCTGCCGGGCCCTGCTCATGAGGTTTTGATAGTACAACAGAACTGAGTTACTGCCAATCTCGCCATTCCAAGCACAATGAAATCTGTCCAGAATCCACTGGTTGATACAGTCTATCTTAGAGTCTCCGTTTGCCCACAAATTCACCTCCAACACTTCTCTGGGGTAGTTGATTGGTTTGTTCTGTTCCTCGTGCTATTATGGTAACAAGTGTCCACTGCATGCTCCAATATATTGCCATATCCTCCATGTGCAGCTGAACATGCTCTTCACTGCTCCACCAAAGCCACTGAGGAGGCCTGGCTCTGAAAAATGCTCTCCTTGGTCAGTCCATGGAACCTGCAGTTCTCTCCATGGTTGGAGTTCTGAATGCAGTGATTCAGTTGGGGGTGGGGGGAATCCCCAAAGAAACTTGATCTGATGTGATGAAGACCTGATTCTTGTGTGTGTGCATGCCAACAGAGGGTCTAGCACATACTGTCACCCCAATCAGCTTATGCACATGTTGATGGTTGATATTGCTGGGTCAGATCTGTCTCCAGCCCTCTCTTCGATAGAAACAAATGAGTGTTTTAGTCTATCAGAGAGATGCTCACTGTTTTCCTCATGGGCTCTCTCCCATTCCTGGATCTTGCACTCTGCAGGTGTTTCTGCAGTTTAGCCTGATAAAATTTGCTCCCCCTGCCCCCCTCTGGAGCCATCATCTGCTAGGTGATGCTGTGGCAAAGCCCATCCAACCTAACCCTCACCCACTCTGGCTTATGCATGTACCAGTAGGTACAGTCTGCCCACCTTGGATTTTCCCTGTTACACAAAACATGCAGGCCAACAGATGTTATAGCCCGGCCCAGACTGGTCTGCCCAAATAAAAGCTTTCTTTCACCAGTAGGCTGAGCTCCCTGCAGCCCTCTACTCAGTTTGCCTGTTTTCCCATGGGTCTCATTTGGGATGGTTATGTGCTGTGGCCCAGTCTGGCATAGCATAGCTCACCTCGGCATTTGCCATTGAGTGCTACAGGCTGGCCCGGCCCAGCTTTCTCCCAGTTCAAGCTCACATAGGTGGGAGCTACAGCCTAGCCAGTGCAACCAACTGCCAGTCCCATCCCTAATGTGAATTGTGTGGTGTTGCGGCCCAATGCGACATGATTCACATACCTTCTGTCTCTCAGATTTGCCATTGGATGATATGAACTGACTTAGCCTGGTTTGCCCTAGAGCTGAGCCAACGGTATGCCCTTGGGTACCATAACCTGGCCTGGTCTAGGCTGCTCCCTGTCATGGTTCTTGCGTTCACCTGCAGGGACTGTGTCCCAACGGATAAATTGCACAAGCTCCTCCATGAGAACTTATTCCAGTGCCAGATCGGTGGGTTCATGGTCTAGCCCTACCTTGTCTATCTCCTGTCTTAGCAGGAACAGTGGCCTTTCCTGATTGGCCCTCAATACATTCTGTTTTTTCTGTTGGGTATTACAGCCCAGCCCAGGATGGTCCACCCCTAGACATAGTTAGTACATAGCTCAACAGGGAGAGGTGTATCCTAGTCCATCCTACATTAAGCCTTGTTCTGACGAGCAGCAGTGGGTGCTGGAGTCTAGCTTAGTCTGGCACACACCAGACCTAGTCCACACTTGTGTCAAATAAACTGCAGTCATGTCCAGACCAGATAACAGCCGCAACTCAGGCCCTCGCACTCCCCAGTAGGAACCACAACCCAGTAAGTGAATACCCTTAGCTCCCCAGCCAGACCTGTTCCCAGGCATAGATCACGCATGTGCTAGTGGTTTCTCTGACCCAGCTTGACATAGTCCCTCACCTATCTTGACCTTTGCTTTCAAATGCTGGAGCCTGGCCGAACCCAGCCTGCCCCAGTCCCAACTCTTGCTGGTAGGTACTGTAACCTGCACTGGCTCAGTCTCTACCCATTCCTGGCCCATGATAACTGGCGGGTATGATAGCCTAGCTGGAATGGCCCATGCTCCAGCCTGGTTTCTTCACTTGGTGGTGAGTTTATATTTGCTTGGCCCTGCCTGGTCTGCCCCCTTGTACAACCAACCCACACATTTGCAAACAGGTAGAGCTAACCTGCCCACCTCGCCCACCTTGCTTAACCCCCAGACCTGGATCATGTGCTCACCAGCAGGAGCTATGACCCAGCAGGAGAGTTTCCTAAGTTTTCTCACTCTGCCTACTCCCAGACCCAGATCTCACTCATGTCAGTGGGTGCTAGGTCATTGCCCAGCATAGCCTGTCTTTCCATCTTGGCCTTGTATGAGCTTATAAATGTTGTGGCCTAGCCTGCTGCACACCCCATGTTAGGATGCATATGCTGATGCTGCATTCTGGACCTGCCCGAATTATTCTCGGTGTCTGTACCCACGAGTGATGACAGGTTCTATGGTCTCACCTAGCTCAATCCATCACCTCCCAGCTCTTGAGCTGAGCAGTGCGACTTGTATTTCCACAGGTTTAGGTCCAAATATTCCCCACAGAATCTACCCCTGGACCTGCTTCTCTCGTGCTGATGTTATGACCTTGACTAATATGACCCATCCCTATTCCAACATTCAGTTCAGCACTGGGATCTAGCCTTGTCAGACAGATCCCCAGCCCTAACTTGTGCAAGGACTAGCATGTGGTGGTCAGCAATGTTCCTTACTAAGAATCCCTACTCAGCACTCCCATATGGGTTGGTGTATCAGTCTGACCCATATAGCTCTCCCTACAAACCACCATGTCTCAGACCCATACAGCTCTCCCCTCCAAACCACTGTGTCTCAGTCCTCTCACTTCGCTGCAAGTACAGTTGCCCTCTCATAGGAGGCCCTCAGGATTCATTCCTTACCTACAAGTACAGTGGCCTTAACCATGGATGTCCTTCGGTAGTAATTTCACACCCCAAGACTCCAAAGTGGCCAGCAGGTGAAACCTGGTGCCAGTTGGTGTTCTGGCAGCCCGAAGCCCTCAATTCACTCACCACTCCGCATCGGTGTCTGTTGGTAGTGCTTCAAGTATTGAGTGCAAGCTGACTCTGGTACCTCCAGCAGCCACTATGCAGCTGGTAGCTCCATTAGCACAGCCCAAGGTTGTTTAAAAAAACCAAAGGAATAAAAAAAAATTAAAAAATAAAAAAAAAAATTACAAAACCAAAGGATGGCCCTGCATAATAGCACAGTGATTAAGGTCCTCACCTTGAAGGTGCCAGGATCCCATAGGGGCACCAGTCCTAATCCTAGCAGCTCCACTTCCCATTCAGCTCCCTGCTTGTGGCCTAGGAAAGCAGTTGAGTGCAACCCAAAGCCTGGGACCCTGCACCCTTGTGGAAGAATCGCAAAGAAGTTTCTGGCTCCCAGCTTAGGATCAGTGCAGCACCAGCTGTTGCAGCCACTTGGGGAGTGAATCATTGGATGGAAGATCTGCCTCTGTCTCTCCTCCTCTCTTTACATCTGCCTTTCCAATAAAAAATAATTATGCAAAATTAAAAAAAAAGAGAAAAAGAAAAGAAGAAAAAGAATGTGCAGCTATGGTGACACACTGGTATAGTTAGCACATATTTGGCATTAATCAGGTCCAGGATGCCCACCAGGTGTTAGCTGCTTTTCTCCCACCTGTGTAGCACTTAGCTAGGTACAGTGCAAACTAGGCAGCTGCCTAGAGCTGGAGTGTTTAATATCTTCTAAATAGATAATTTTAGTGTGAAGTGATGATTCTAATTTAAAAAAAAATGCAGTGATTTTTGAATAGCACGTACTAAATACTATTATACAGTACAGTGCAGTATTTAAGTATAGTTACTGCATCAGCTGAGTAAACTGGGTAACCATTCTTTCCACTTATCTTTGTTTTTACAGCACATGGGATGCTACATTCCAGTTCCTGCATAAGCTTACCCTATTGTGAGCTAGAGTCACCACGCACTGGGATGGAACACTGGATCTTGTTCCTTCTGTCTCACTTTCTTTGCTACCTGTTCTACCTCCTTCCTTTCCCCAGGCCTCACTCTTCTCAACCTGTAATAATCACCTTATAACTTTGCAGCTATTTTGTGACATTTATATATGATAACGTATTAGTTTTTTCTACATGTGCCTTATTTCATTTCTTTATATTCAATTTCATCTATTTTGTAACAAATAAGAATTTGTTCTTTTTTATGCCTGAATACAGTCTCTTGAACATTCATTAGGTTTTACGATTAATAAAATGAGTGGAAATCTAGAATCAAAACTAATTTAGTATTCATTTATTCTTGTTTTTATTTTGAATTTTTGAATAAAAATAAACTGCAGTCATGGGACCATTTCATATAAACTGGGATCCTCCCCCTACAACCCCCCCCAACAGATTTTCCCCATGTTGCTACAATAGAATAGTCCTTCACATAGAGTCACAATTCCATCAGCTTCTTATTTAAGCATGCACCAAACTTGCTGCTGCAGACAATGTCAGACAATCCAGCATCCCATTGTTTACACATTTCCAACCTTTTCACTGGGAGTCCATCTTTTGTTTGGAGGCAGGGGTGCCTTTTGCATTGCACCCCCACATCTGGAGATGGTAGACCTCAGCACTCCATCACTGTATATTTCCATAAATGAGAAGCCATAAAATAAGGAATGTATCTTCATTTTAATTTCTGTGCCTTTTATTTCCTTTCCTTGCCTCTACACGTTTAGGTGAATATTAAATTACATAACAATAAAAATTAATTCTAATTTGGTTACATATCTTAGAGGAAATGCTTTGGGTTTTTTGGTATTCAGTTGTGTGGTGGCTGTAGGTTTGTTACTGTGGATACTATTTTCTTGAGGCTTATTTCTGTGTACCTCAACTGAAGTGTATTGGGGTATATTTATATATTTGTAGGTTACCTCAACTTACATATATAAGTTATTACAAATTAAATGTACTAAGTCATTGAATGCTTTTTATAAGGTGATTTTAATGATGCTTGTTCTTCATCCTGTTTATGTAAAATATTTGGTTTGTTGATTTCCATTTTTTGGACCATTTTCTACATTCTCTAGTTAGGCGCACCTTGGCTAGTATATGTGAGCTTATTCATGTGATGTTGCATTTATTTTACATGTTTTTAAAAAGATTTATTTATTCTTATTGAAAAGGCAGATATATAGAGAGGAGGAAAGACAGTGAGGAATATCTTCATTCTGATGGTTCACTCCTCAAGTGGTTGTAACAGCTTGAGCTGAGTCAATCTGAAGCCAGGAGCTTCTCCCAGGTCTTCCACATGGGTGCAGGGTCCCAAAACTTTGGGCCATCCTCGACTACATCTCCAGGCCACAGGCAAGGAGATGGATAGGAAGTGGGGCTGCTGGGGTTAGAACCTGTGCCAATATGGGATCATGGAGCAATGAAGGCGAGGACTTAAGCCACTAAACTATGGTGTCAGACCCTATTTTACATGTATTATAATAATTTTTTATTAAATCTTTCATTTATGGTAAAATCAGATATATAGAAAGGAGAAGAGACAGAGAAAAAAATTTTCCATCTGATGATTTACTCCTTAAGTGGGGAAGTGGTGAAACAGGTGGCCGGGATTTGAACCAGTGACCATATGGGATCCTGGCGCATGCAAGGTGAGGACTTTAGCCACAAGGCCACCTCACTGGGTCCAATGATAAGAGTTTTATATCTATTTTGTCAGGGATACTGCTCTATGATATTTTAGTGACTTTTAACCTAAATTTCTCGACTATGTACAATTGTTTCAGAAGAAGCATTAAGTAAGTATACAGAGAACTAATTGTACAGCAAAGGAGATTGTATTTTTATTGAACAATGCCATCTTTTTTGTTTTTGTCTTTATTTATTTATTTCTGCTTTAAACAGTCAGGCATAGTTGAAGATTTTCCTACTGCTGATTCAGTCTAGCTTAAGAGTCTCAGTATTGTTAGGCTTAACATTATTTTAGAATCGTTTCCTTCATTTTAATTTTTTACAGTAATTCTAGAAAATTCAGTACTAATTTGGTAGAATTTGGTATTGAAGACACCTAGTGTTGGCTTTTGGTTTGAAGAGATTTATACCTGAGTCATTGTTAATTGCCTGTTGATTTTGTCAATTGTTTTGATGTTTTTCTGATTCAGTTTGTAGCCTAATACTGAGTATCCAGAAATTAAGCATTTCTAATGATTTGTGTATAATTACTGTTGATAGTCCCTAGTGATCCATTGCATTTTCTTTTTTTTTTCTAGTTAAGATGTATTTTATCAAGCCTGTCACTGTGGCCTAGCAGCTAAAGTCCTCACTTTGGACACACTGGGATCCCATATGGGCATCGGTTCTAACCCAGTCTGCCCCATTTCCCATCCAGCTCCCTACGTGTAGCTTGGGAATGCAGTAGAGGATGGCCCAAAGCCTTGGGACCCTGTAGCTGCATGGGAGACCTGTAGCAAATTCCTGGCTCCTGGCTTTGGATTGGCTCAGCACTTGCCATTGCGGCCACTTTGGGTAGTGAATCATCAGATGGAAGATTTTCCTCACTGTCTCTTCTCCTCCGTATATGTGAATTTGTAATAAAAGAAACTTTAAAAAATATTTAATCGGTATGGAAGGCAGATCTATAGAGAAAGAGGGAGTTATAATGAAGGATCTTCCTTTTGCTTTATCACTCTCCAATGACCACAATGGTTAAAACAGGACCAGGTCGAAGCTTCTTCCCAGTTCTCTCATATCAGTCCAGGGTATCAAGCACTTGGGACATCCTCAGCATTCCCACGTGCACTAGCAGGGAGCTGGATCAGAAATAAAGCAGCTGGGCCTGGTGCAGTAACCTAGTGGGTAAAGATCTTGTCTTGTACAAGCTGGGATTCCCTATGGGTGCTGGTTCTAATCCCAGCAGCCCCACTTCCCATCCAGCTCACTGATTGTGGCAATGGAAAACAGTGGCAGATGGCCCAAAGCCATGGGACTCTGCACCTGTGTGGGAGACCCTGAACTATGTACCTATGAGGTACATAGGCTCCAGGCTCCTGGCTTTAAATCTGCTAAGCTCCGGCTATTGTGACCACTTGGGGAGTGAATCAGCAAATGGAAGATCATCTTCTCTGTCTCTCCTTTTTTTTTTTAAATATCTCACTTTCCAAAATATAAATAAATGTTTAATAAAAAAGAGAGAAAAAAAATACAGCAGCCAGGACATAAGGTGACATCTGCATGGGACGTTCATATCACGAGCAGTTGCAGAACCCACTTTGTCCAGACGGCCCTAATCCACTGTACTTCTGTGATAGCAGTTTTTTTTTTTAAAGATTTATTTATTTTTATTGGAAAGGCAGATATACATAGAGGAGGAGAGACAGAGAGGAAGATCTTCCGTCCGATGATTCACTCCCCAAGTGAGCCGCAACGGCCGGTGCTGCGCCAGTCCGAAGCCGGGAACCTGGAACCTCCTCTGGGTCTCCCACACAGGTGCAGGGTCCCAAAGGTTTGGGCCGTCCTCAACTGCTTTCCCAGGCTACAAGTAGGGAGCTGGATGGGAAGTGGAGCCGCCGGGATTAGAACCGGTTCCCATATGGGATCCCGGGGCGTTCAAGGTGAGGACTTTAGCCGCTAGGCCACGCCGCCAGGCCCCTGTGATAGCAGTCTGATGTTATGTACTTGAACCTACTTTTTGCTTAATCTAGCAAAAGGTTAATTGATTTTGTTTTTCTTCTAAGAACAATGAATGTTTCCATTATCTTCAGTATTGCTGAATACAGTTTTTATTTCTTCATTAATCTTTATTTTGAATTTTCATTTTCTACTCCTAGACTTGGCTTCGTATTTTTCTGAGACTTGGAGATCGGTACTTAGGGTGCTTATTTGACATTCTGTTGTTTCGTTTAGTGTTGGCCATCTAAAGTCATAACTATTGATTTCTCTGATGATGGTCAATTTTTTCTCATCGACAACAGACAGTGTAGTTGAGAATAAAAGAGTGCTTTGGTTGCCATGAAAATATACTACAGAATGTGTATCTTGAATTGCAGTAATTCTTTTCTTATTGTTCTTTTTTAAATTTTATTTTGATGATGTTTACACAGTTGAGAAGGGAGCATGAATGCTCATGTGGATACTGATTAAACTGAGAAGGATCAAGAATTAGGGGGAAGTGGACGAGACCACTGTTTCCAAACGTACTTCTACCTGTGTCTGGGGATGGTAGAAAGTAGGTGAGAAGCCACTCCCAGAATCCCCACCCCAGTAGAACCCTGGGATATGAAATGGTCATCTAATTATCCCGGGACCCTGATGTGGAGCATAATCTGAGGGTTCTGTTCAAGTGGTTTCCATAAGAAATTCTTCCAAGTTCCATTGATTAACATTCCAACTATAGTTTCCATTCAGCCAGATCTTCGCTGCCAACTTGCCTGGGGGTAGTTGTCCAATCTGTTCTGCTATCCTTCATCTGCAGTCTCCAATTGACTGCTATATCCCCTGTGTGCATCTGAGCATGTTCAATCAGGAAATGAGGAGGCCTAGTTCTGACACACGCACTCCAAGGTCAACGCACAGATTCTACATTTCTCCTGAATGTTAGAGTTCTGAGTGCATCATTTCAGTGGTGCGGTTCTGTAAAGGAACTTTGAGGTGATCATAGACTTTTGTTTGTACTGGGCCAGTACGGAGTCAGCTCAGTCTGTCACCCACGTCAGCTTACGCATACACTGCTGGTTGCAGTTGCTGGAAAAGTTTTGTCTCCAGTTCCATCTCATGCAAACCAGTGGATGCTGTGGTGGAGCACAACCATCATAGTCATGGCCATGCCCATCCCACATTCAGCTCTCATGCACACCATTTGAGAACTGCATCCCAATCAAAGTGACACCTTACAACCCATACCAGGTCTGCCCCCACGATGGTTCCTTTGCATGTTGTTTGGAGCAGCAGACTGCTCTTTGCTGCAGCCTGGACCAGTGTGTCCTGTTCCCAATCCCAGTGTTCATGAGTGTCAGAGGGTTCCATGGTAATGTGCAGCTCAGCTCTTTATAACTCTCAGCTCTTAAGCCAACAAGCAGAAATCGCAGTTCCACAGGTTGAGCCCTCATATTCACCACAGGATCTGCCCCAGACCTAGTTCTTTTGCATGTCTGTTGGTATCAGCCTCACATTACCTGCCCTTTCTATGAAACTTATTGGCAGTGGTGTAATCTCCCTGCAAGACAGGCCCCCAGCCCTAGCTTAAGTGTGTGCTGGTGGGTGGTGGGAGTCCATGTTAACCAGCCCAGCTCAGGCCTCCCATGTGGGCATGTGCACTCATCTGACCCAGGCATTACCTCAGTTCTACCTTCCAAACCTCTAGGTGTTAGCCCCCTCATTCACCTGCAAGTAAAGTGGCTTTTGTTAGAAGTCCTTCCTCACCTTCAACATACTCCTTCAGTGGTCCTGCCTCCCAAACATTCCCTTATTCCTTCTGTTGAGCAATCCACAGATCCTGCTCCTGGGACTCAAGCAGCCCAGCCTAGCTGCTTGAATGTAGCTTCAGACATTTTGGCCGTTGCCTGAGGTCATAAATGTGATCTTGGACCCAGTGTCACCTCTTGGCTGGTGGCAAGGTGGTAATAGCCCAGCCTGGCTATTTACAGGCAACTTGAACCATTCTGGCCTTGACTAGGTGCCAAATTGGACCCTGGACCACACTGACCAACTTTTGCTGAGGGGAGGGACACAGCACAGCACAGCACGGTCTGCTTGCTTAAAGGCAGCTTGAGCCATTCTGTAATTGGCGTGTGCACAAACAGAACCCTAGCCCACTGGCCGCTTTTGTCTGGTTCATAGAAGGACAGAACATGGCCTGGCTTCTTGAAGGCTTGAGCCATCCTTGCCTGGATTGCTTTAATGAGGAATATTGCAATGGATATAAATTGACATATCTTTGTGGTTGCCATTTTCATTCACTTAATGATCAATCATGCTGAAAATCTTTTTGTGCTAATTAGTTAACCTTTTAGTTATCTTCTTTGTAGAAATTTATTAGTGTTTTGTCCATTTTGGTATCTGTTTTTATTGCTTTTGAGTCTCAGGGATTTTCCTGCCAACATGCCCGAGACCACCAAGAGGATGATGTGCCAGTGTGTTAGGCTGCAAGAGCCACTGGGGGTTATCTGAGGGAACATGTCCATTACTGTAAAGTGAACATAACTTGTATGCACTAGCAAAGGAGATAGCAGAAGGGCAGTCCCAGACAACTCTCCCACACAACAAGGACAGTGTAATTGTCTATAAGGCATGTCTATCCATTTAGACCCTCCAATCATATCACAGGTCAAGTATTGCACACATGTTCTAAGCCATGCCTCAGGTCATAGGCAGATAGGCTGTTAGTCATGCCCACCAGCTAACATTTAAGTTGACAATCGTACTTATATTGTAACACATGATTATTTAATTTGTAACTGATGTACAAATTAAATGAACCCTTGAACCTTCCCACCCTGATCATCTATGTAAGCATCATCCACAATAAACATAAAACATTTATGTAATTTTTTTTTGGAAAGGCAGATATACAGAAAGTAGGAGATACAGAGATTGTCCTTCTGCTCTCACTCCCAAAGGGCTACAATGCAAGGAGCTGAAACTCCAGAAACCTGGAGATTCTTTTGAAACTACCACACAGGTTCAGGTCCCAAGGCTTTGGGCTGTCCTTTACCACATTCCCACACCACAGACAGGATACTGGATAGGAAGTGAATTAGCCAGGACACACACGGGCACCTATATGGCCTCCCAGTGCCTGCAATGTAAGGGCTTACACTCCTGGGCTATTATGCCAGGCGCCTTTTCCAATTTTTCTATCTCTGGTTTTCAATTAAATAAATCTTTCAAAAACAGGGAAATTTTAAAAATCCTAAATCTAAATAGAAGTAATGTTTCATTAGGAAATATTAGTTTTTTTTTTGGTATATTTTCTAGAGAGAATGTACGTGTAGTATGAGCTTTTTGGATTATACAGGTTTCTACATCACTCTTATAATTTGTCAAATATCAATGATACAGGAAGTTTTATGTGTTGTTTGTATTTCAAATTTTATTTTTCAACATCTATGTGACCTTGCCACAAAAGCATCCTCTAATTGTTAAGAAATGATCAAAGGACATCAGTAGATATAAATGTAGCCATTTGGGAAATGTAAATCAAAATCACAATGAAATATCTCAGCCTGTCAGAATGTCTATTATTATTTAGAAGAAAGGGTAACAAATACTGATGAGGAAGTAAAAAAAATGGGAACTTTTATGCAATGTTGGTGTAGTTATAGATTAAGTCAGTGTGTAAAAATAGTATAAAATTTCTTAAAGGTTTAGATGTAAAATTGTTGGATCCAATGTAGTGACCTAGCAACTGAAGTCCTTACTTTGAATGTGTGGGATCTTATATGGGCACCGGTTCTAATTCTAGCAGCCCTTCCTCCCATCCAGCTCCCTGCTTGTAGCCTGAAAAAGTAGTTGGGGACATCCCAAAGCCTTGGAACCCTGCACTCACATGGAAGACCTGGAAGAGCTCCTAGCTCCTGGCTTCAAATTGCTGCAACACCATCCACTGGGGCCACTTGGGGAGTGAATCATCAGATGGAAGAACTTCCTCTCTGTCTCTCATTCTCTCTGTATATTGGACTTGGCAATAAAAATAAATGAATCTTTAAACAATGATTAAATAAAGTTTAAAGATGCAATTTAAGATTGCTGTAAGTTTGAGAATCTCACTATTATATTTACAAAAAGTTATGGATTCCTTGTAAGAAAGAGACACCCTCTTTTTGATAGCAGCACTATTCATAATACACAACATGTGAAATAAATTGAGGTATCCATCATTAGATAATTGAATAAGGAAAATGTATTATATGTGTGCAGCAGGCTGCTATTTAGCTTTGAGAACAAAATTCTGTGTATTACAGCAAATGAGTGCATCTAGAGGGTAGGGTATTGAGTGAAATATCCTAAAAACAGATATACAAATATGATATTCTCTTATGTAGAGTAGCTTAAAGAATCACAAGCAACAACAGAAAAGGTGGGGAAGAATAAATGGTATATATTAATATTGGTGAAAACATGATTTGTCACTTTTGATTTAGATCTTTGTCACATAGCAAATTATATGCTATTCTATTTTTAATAATCTGTGTTTGTAAATTGTATGAAACATACCTTTTCCATTCATCATATTTATGGTACTTACCTATTAAATTGGTCATTTTACTTTGGTTTTAATGCTTTACTGAAAAATTGTGACCTTGAGTACAATGTGATTTTTTTTCCTTTTCATTTATTTATTTTTTTTGATTCATTCATAAGTTGCATTGTATTATGTGACACAGTTTCAAAGGTACTGGGATTCTCCCAACTCCTCCCTGTACCCTCCCCCATGGTGGTTTCTTCCACCTTGTTGCATAACCATAGTTCAAGTTCAGTTGAGATTCCCTTACTGCAAGCATATACCAGACACAGAGTCCAGCATCATATTGTCCAGTCAAGTTCAACGGCTTCTTAGAGAGACCCTCACTGGTCTGAAGGCAGAGCCAGCAGAGTATCAACCCAATCAATTAAATGCTCCAACATACCATCAGCAACAATTTATATCATTATCGAATTAATTGACATAGTATTGAGTAACCAATATGTTAAAAATGTGAGTTCTTAACCACATCCTGTGACAACCTCATTGACATTACAATTTTAGTTTATACACAACATAACATGTTATACATAACATCACATCGTATTATATTAAGGCAAACATGTGGTATCTAACCTGTTGGGATTGGCTCATTTCCCTTAGCATTATGGTTTCCAGTTTGGCCCATTTGGCCACAAAGAGCTGCATTTTGTTTTTCTTAATCACTGAATAGTATTCCATAGAGTAGATGAACCATAGCTTTCTTTTTTTTTATTAAATTTATTCATTAATTACATTGTGTTGTAATTACATAGAATCTGGGATTCTCCCCCCCACCCTCCTCCAATGGTAGGTTCCTCCACCCCGCTGCATAACCATAGTTCAAGTGTAGTTGAAATTCCCTCTCTGCAAGAATTTGCCAAGCATAGAGTCCAACATCCCGTAGTCCAGACAAGTCCATCTACTTATTGGGAAGACCCTCTCTGGTCTGAGGGCAGAGACAGCAGAGTATCATCCCAGGCAAATAAAAGCACTAATATACCATCTGCAACAATTAACATAATTATGGAATTAATTGACATGATATTGAGCAGTCAACATGTTAAAAATAAATACGATTTCTTAACCACTTTCTGTGACCCCCCATTCACAGTTCCATTTAGTTTATATACTACAAATGACATAATATCCATAACATAACATGTTATGCTTAACATCATATCATATTAAATTAAGGCAAACATGTGGTATCTAACCTTTTGGGATTGGTTCATTTCCCTTAGCATTATGGTTTCCAGTTTGGCCCATTTGGCCACAAAGAACTGCATTTTGTTTTTTTGACGAGCTAAGTAGTATTCCATGGAGTAGATGAACCATAGCTTTCTTATCCAATCCTCTGCTGATGGGCATTTTGGTTGTTTCCATGTTTTTGCAATTACTGATTGTGCTGCTGTGAACATAGGGGTGCATGTTGGTTTCTCATGAAACAGGTGTTTTGGATATATTCCTAGGAGTGCTATTGCTGGATCACACGATATGTTGATTTTGAGTTGTTTGAATATTCTCCATACTGATTTCTATAGAGGCTGTACCAACCTGCAGCCTCACCAGCAGTGGAGTAGGGTTCGCTTTTCCCTGCAACCTCACCAACAAGTGTTGTTGGTGCTTTTATTCATGTGGGCCAATTTTACTGGCGTTAGGTGGTACCACGTTGATGTTTTAATTTGGATTTCCCTTATTGCCAGAGAACTTGAGCATTTTTTCATATGTTTATTTGCCATTTGGGATTGTTCCTTTGTGAAATGTCTGCCCATTTCCCATGCCCATTTCTTGAGTGGCTTGTTTGTTTTGGTGTTTTGGCTGTTTCGTAGTTCTTTGTATATTCTGGAGATTAGCCCTCTATCACCTATGTCGTGTGCAAAGATCTTCTCCCATTCTGTGGGCTGTTTTTTTACTTTGTTGATTGTTTCCTTTGCTGTGCAGAAGCTTCTTATTTTGATGAGGTCCCATTTGTTTATTCTGGTCTTGATTGCTATTGATTTTTTGTCCCTTTTAGGAAGTTGGGACCTACCCCTAGATCTTGCAGGGTATTTCCAACATTTTCTTCCAAAAGTTTGAAGATTTCTGGATGTAGGTTTAGATCTTTTATCCATTTAGATGTAATCTTAGTATATGGTGAGAGATGTGGGTCTATCTTCTTGTTTCTGCAGGCTATTAACCAGTTGTCCCAACAGCATTTATTGTAGAGACCTTTCCATTTGCCTGGATTGTCATTTGTCTTTTTGTCAAACATTATTTAGCTGTATCTGTGTGGGTTCCCTTCTGATGTTTCTATTCTGCTCCATTGATCTTCCTCTCTCTCTTTGTGCCAGTACCAGGCTGTTTTGATAACCACTACCCTATAGTATGTCCAGAAGTCCGGAACTGTGATTCCCCCTGCTAACTTCCTGTTCTTCAGGATGGTTCTAGCTATTCGTGGTTTTTTGTGTTTCCAGATGAACCTTTGGATCATTGTTTCCAGTTCTGTGAAGAATGTTTTTGGCAATTTGATTGGGATTGCATTGAATGTATATATTGCTTTTGGCAGTATAGACATTTTAATAATATTGATTTTACCTATCCAGGAGCATTGGGTGTTACTCCATCTTTTGAGGTCTTCTTCAATTTCTTTTTTAAAATAGTTTGTACTGCTTTTGGAGTCTTTTTTAGGAAGTTAGGGCCTACTCCTAAGTGTTGCAGTGTGTTTCCAACATTTTCTTCCAAAAGTTTGAAGGTTTCTGGATGTAGGTTTAGGTCTTTTATCCATTTAGATTTGGTCTTAGTGTACGGTGAGAGATGTGGGTCTATCTTTTTGTTTCTGCAGGCTATCAACCAGTTGTCCCAACAGCATTTATTGAAGAGACCTTCCCATTTGCTTGGATTGTTGTCTGTCTTTTTGTCAAAGATTAATTGACTGTATCTATGTGGATTCCTGTCTGGTGTTTCTATTCTGCTCCATTGATCTTCCTCTCTATCTTTGTGCCAGTACCAGGCTGTTTTGATAACCACTGCCCTATAGTATGTCCAGAGGTCTGGAACTGTGATTCCGCCTGCTAACACCTGTTCTTCAGGATGGTTCTGGCTATTCATGGCTTTCTGTGTTTCCAGATGAACTTTTGGATCATTGTTTCCAGTTCCATGAAGAACGTTTTTGGCAATTTGATTGGGATTGCGTTGAATGTATATAGCACCTTTGGCAATATAGACATTTTAATGATATTGATTTTACCTATCCAGGAGCATGGGATGTTACTCCATCTTTCTAGGTCTTCATCAATTTCTTTTTAAAGTGGGTTGTAGTTTTCCTCAAATAGAAATAGACACGAGACAGCTGAATGGTACCTTATAGCCATTTTAAGGTATATAGCAGCCGGTCCTGTGTACAAACTAAAATTGAATTTTCAATGAGCAAATCATAGGCTGTGGTTAAGAACTTGTTTTTTTGTTTTTTTTTGTTTTTTTGTTTTGTTTTGTTTTGTTTTTTTAACATACTGGTTACGCAAAACCATGTCAATTCCATAATGTTACAAATTGCTGTTGATGTTATATTGGGACTCTTAATTGACTTGATGATATTCTACCAGCTCTAACTTTGGACCAGAAATGGTCTCCCCAAGAAGCTGTTCAACCCATCTGGACAATAAGTAGCTGGACTCTATGCTTGGTATATGTTTGCAAGGAAAGAATCTTGATGGAATTTGAACTGTAATACTGCATCAAGGTGGAGGAATCCACCAGGGGGGGGCGTGGGGAGGGGTGGGAGGATTCCCAGAGCCTATGAAACTGTCACATAATGCATAATAATTAATTTTTAAAAAAGAAAAAAAATTTAAATTAAAAAAAATAGTTTGTAGTTTTCTTCAAATAGGTCTCCTATCTATTTGGTTAGGTTTATTCCCAGATATTTCATGCTTTTCTCTGTTATTTTGAATGGTATCTTGCTGGTTAGATCTTTTTCCATCTTGGGGCTGCTTGCATACACTATGGCTGTTGATTTTTGTTCATTAATTTTGTACCCTGCCACTCTTCCAAACTCTTGTATAAGTTCTAGCAGTCTCTGTATTGAATCTTGGCTCTTCTACATAAAGAATCATGTCATCTGCGTATAATGAAAGCTTGACTTCCCATTTGATTCCTCTGATTTCTTTGTCTTGTCTTATGGCCTCAGCAAGCACCTCTAGGACTATGTTGAATAGTAGTGGAGAAAGTGGACATCCCTGTCTTGTTCCAGTTCTCAGTGGGAAGGGTTCCAGTTTTTCTCCAATCAGTATGATGCTGGCATTGGGTTTTTCATATATTGCTTTGATTATGTTGTGGATTTTTCCATCTATGCCTACTTGGGTAGGGTTTTTAGGAGGAAGTTGTGTTATAATTTGTCGAAAGCTTCTCTGTGTCTTTTAATACTATCATATGATTTTTGTTTTTCAGTTTTTGGAATGTCGTGTATCACATTTATGGATTTCCAAATGTTGAACCATCCCTGCTTCCCAGGGATGAATCCTACTTGTTCCAGATGAATGATATGTCAGATGATTTTTTGAGTTCTAGTGGCTAGGATTTTGTTGAGAATCTTAGCATCAATATTCATCAGAGAGATAGGTCTGTAGTTTTCCTTCTCTGTTGGTTCTCTGTCCGGTTTTGGGATTAAGGTTATGTTGGCTTCATAGAATGAGTTTGGAAGTGTTGCTTCCTTTTGTATTGTTTTGAAGAGTTTGTAGAGGATTGGGGTTAGTTCTGTTAGGAATGTTTTGTAGAATTCTGTAGTAAAGCCATCTAGGACTGGGCTTTTCTTTGTTGGGGAATCTTTAATCACTGATTCAATCTGCTTCAGTTATGGGTTGGTTCAGGTCGTTTGTTGCGTCGGGTCTAAATTTTGGCAGGCGGTAGGAGTCTAAGAAGTATTCTATTTCTTGGTGGTCTTCTGATTTGTTGGAGCACAGTGCTTTGTGGTAATTTCTAATTATGTTCTTAAGGGTTGCAGTGTTTGTTGTTATGTTGCCGTTTTCATCTTTGATGCTGTTAATTCTTGCTTTCTCTTGTTTTTTCTTTGTCAGTCGGGCCAGCGGGGTATCTATTTTGCTTATCTTCTCAAAAAAAAAAACCCAGCTTTTTGATTCATTGATTTTGTGTATGTTTTTTTAATTTCTATCTGGTTGATTTCCTCCCTTGTTTTGATGATTTCTTGTTTCCTGTTGTGTGGGGGGCTCTTCTGCTGCTGTTTTTCCAAATCCTGGAGGTGTGTGTTTAGTTCCTGTATTTGGCACCTCTCTTGGGCCTTGACATGAGCTCCAATTGCGATGAGTTTACCCCATAGCACTGCTTTGGCTGTGTCCCACAAGCTTTGGAATGTTGTGTTACAGTTTTTATTGGTTTCCATAAATTTTTTGATCTCATCTTTAATTTCTTCTCTGACTCATTGTTCGCTTAATAGCATATTGTTTAACTCCCAAGAGTTTCTCTATTTCTTGCAGCATTTTGAAGTGTTGATTTCCAGTTTCATTCCATGGTGGTCTGAGAGGGCACATGGTATGATTCCTATCTTTTTGAAGTTATTTAGATTTGCTTTGTGTCCTATCATGTGGTCAATCCTGGAGAAGGTGCCATGCACTGCTGAAAAAAATGTATAATCTGTGGTTTTAGGATAAAAATTTCTATAAATGTCTACCAAGTCCAGTTGTTCTATTGTTTGTATGAGCTCTGTTGTTTCTTTGTTGAGTTTTTGTTTTGTTGATTTGCCTTTTGTTGTTAGCAGGGTGTTAAGAGCACCCACAATTATTGTGTGCATATCTATGTCTACCCTTAAGTCTGTAAGTAATTGCTTTACATAGCTAGGCACGTTGGAATTTGGTGCATTTATGTTCACGATGGTAATTACTTCCTGATGGATCAATCCCTGCACCAATATATAATGTCCTTTTCTGTCCTTTTTAATGTGTGTCAGATTGAAGTCTATATCATCTGAAATTAGGACTGCTACCCCAGCCTTTTTTTCTCGTCCATTGGCGTGAAATATCTTTTTCCCTCCCTTCACTTTCAGTTTCTTAGAGGCTTTTCTGGTTAGTTGTGTCTCTTGTAGGCAACAGATTGTTGGGTGCTGTTTGATGATCCATTCCGTTAATCTATGTGTTTTGATTGGTGAGTCTAGGCCATTTGTGTTAAGAGTTAAAATTGAGAGGTTGCAATTTTGCTCTGCCATACGTATGTGTATTTGTGAGTGTTGATATCTGTGTAATTGCCCCTCCTTGTGTAGACTTTAGTTGGGAGACCTTCCTGTTTGCCATCTTTGCTTATGATTCACCTCCTTTTTTTCTGGATTTAGTGCATTTCTAAGGAGATTTTGTAGAGCTGGTTTCGTGTTGACATATTCTTCTTGTTTCTCTTTGCTATGGAAGTATCTGATTTCGTTCTCAAATACAAATGAGATCTTTGCTGGGTACATAATTCTTGGTTGACGGTTGCTCTGATTCAGGATTTGGAAGATCTTTGTCCATTTTCTTCTTGCTTGTAAGGTCTCTTGAGAGAAGTCAGCAGTGATTCTGATTGGTTTTTCCCTTTATGTGATCTTTTCTCTGCTCCATACTTGTCTCAGGAGTCTTTCTTTGTCTTCGTTGGAGTGGAACTTGAGCACCATATGTCTGGGTAAAGATCGCTTTGGGTTGTATCTGCTGGGAGTCCTCTGACCGTCCTGGATTTGGGCTGGGTTCACGTTCCAAGTGTTTTGGAAGTTTTCCTGTATAATTTCGTCGAGCACCATTTGCATTCCTGACTCTCTTTCCGCTTCTTCAGGAAGGCCAATAATCCTAATATTCGATTTTCTGAGGTCGTCTTTCATTTCTTGTATGGTCTTATTGACTTTGTTTAGACTTGTCTCCAGCTGTTTAATAAGATGGGTATCTTCATTTTGTGTATCTTTCGTTTCGGAGATCCTTTCTTCTGCTGTATCTATTCTGTTGGTTAGGCTCTCAATTTTGTGCTCTAAATCAAGGATTTTACTTTTCATTTCTGTGACTATGTGGTTCTATGTGGTTCTTGAATTCCTTGAAGTCTTCCCAATTCTTCACATTGTCTCTGACAGATTTTAACATTATTTTTTTGAATTCCTTGTCTGGTAGATCTTCCCTGTCTTCATCTCGCATCTCCGAAGTAGATATTGGCTTTTGGCCCTTTTTTGGTGGGGTGCTGGCTCTCTCATCTGGATCATTACTTTCTCTGGTATTTCTTCCCATTGTGTTAGTGTTTCTTTTTGAGAGACCAAGGCACCAGCTTGCTGAGGGGTCTCCAAGCGCTATCCTGAAGAGATCGGACCCTGCAGGCATGAAGTAGCAGGGTGCAGGAGTTTTCAATGCACTTTTGGTGCGTCTCCAGTGCACTGGACCTCAGGGCGCCACTTCCAAGGCCCAGTGGATTCAAGGTACACTCTCACCTTATCCTCTACACGTACGCGACCACAGGCATTAAGGCGCTTTCTGGGTGCACCCCCTGTGTGGGTTCACAGGAAACGGAGGATTCTAGGTGCTTTCTTGGTGTGTCCCCAGTGCCAGGAACTGCAGGGCATGGAGGGTTCCAGATGCTCACTTCGAGCGTCTTCTGCACGCGGGTCCACACAGAATGGCGTAGGAGTATTCAGTGCCCTCCCGGTGTGTCTCCCACGCACGGGACTGCAGGGCGTGGAGGTTCCAGGTGCTCTCTGGAAATGCCTCCTACGTGGTTCTGCCCACCACAGCAGCTTGGGTCCACCCAGCCCAGAGCTCACACAGGTCCGTCCATCCCAGAGGCACACACGGGACCGCACAGCCAAGAGGAACGTGTGGTTCACGCGGGTCAGTACAGCCCAACTGTGTGCCGGTCAGCAAGGCACAGGGGAGTATTCAGTATGCTTTCTCTGTGTCTCCTCAGCACACAGAACCACTGTGCATCACCTCCAAGACACAGTTTTGGCAGTTTCAAGGCACTTGCCCTGTGTCCTCAGATGCTGAAATCTCCGGGGGGGAGGGGTGGGGAGATGAGCACCAAGAATGCTCGGGTTTTGTGCATGCCCCTGGAGGGTGAGCTCTGGGAGCTCCTTACCCACTGCTGCCCCTACCCAGCTCACCCCATCCTTAGGCTCTTGTAGTCTGCCTCTGCCGCTGGTGAAGACCTTCACCAGTGATGATTCCTCTAACCTTCCATATCGTCTGGCTGTGTCTCCTGGTGGCTTCATCAAATGGTGGCTGTGTCTCCTGGCAGCTGCACTTAAATGTGACTCAGCAGGTCTGGAGTGGGACGCCGTCTTCCTTGCCTTTTGTTTTATTTTGTTTTGTTTTTTTCCGGGTTGCTCTTCCGAGTTGTGTGGATTTTTTTGGCTCCACACTGTCCAGGGACCTTCACGCTCCTCTCCCTGCAGCTCAATGCTGCTCCACTTACGCTTCTGTCACATTCTATCCCTCTCTCGCTTTGATCTCCCTCACATCCATCCTCCTATGTTGGCCACCTTGTGAGTCTCCAGTACAATGTTAGTTTAAAACGTGCTATTTCAGATGTTTAAGAGAGTAACAGGGGAAAGGAAGATTCAAAAGAAGTATCATACTGTTAAAATTATGTAAATCGGCTACATTAGCTCTGTTTTTATGATAAAGTAAGTAAATAAATAACTGGAACAAAATAGAAAACCAGGTAACTGGTTAATGCTAAAGGGCTTCCAAAACATTAAAGAAAAAAAAGGACTAGGTTTGTTACAGCATGGCATTTGTCTTATATGTATATTTTCTTTTCAGCTGGTAGGCTATGACTGGCTGATACCAACTAATTGTCAGAAGAATATAGTTCTATATGAGACTATCATTTGTATCTCTCCTAAGCTGTAGTTTACTATGTGGAAATTGAAATTTCAATTTAATTATGTTATTCCATAAAAAGCACAGTAAAAAGAAATTAGAAAGAATTTTAATATGTGTATACTCAAAAGTGAAGAAAGTAATATATATAAATTGTTATATACATAATATACTACATAATATATAATATATATTGCATATGTAATTGCAGTGTATATATAAAATATAAAATATATTATGTATATTATATTATTGCTGTATAATATGTTCCTGCTCCCCTTAGTGGGAAACTCCACCCAGCCAGGGCTTCCCCCAGCTCCCCAACCAGGCCAGTGTTAAGCATGCCAGTGGTTGCTCTGGGTCAGCTCAGCCCATCCCATAGCCTGTCATGCCTCCTGCCTTGTCTCCACCGGCTCTTCTCAGCTATTCAGTGGGGTCAGAACTCCCACGGGGTTTGGCTCACACATCCCTGACACCTTCTACCCCTGGGTATGGTTCTCGAATGCCAGTCAATGTCATTGTCCTGCCTACTGTGACCCCTCTGCTGGTCTCTCATCATGTTAAACAATGGGGACATCCTGACGTACAAGCCTGGAATTTTGGCTCTTGAATGAACTGGTGTTCAGTAATCTGTATTATAAAGTGATTACAGGATCTTCAGAGGAAGATTTACTGCCATTGAGAATCTTTAGGACTGATTCATGTCCCTGAGTACTGTGGGTTCAGCAACATATCAAAGAACCAAAATTCTAAAACTCCCCAGCCAGGCGACCAGCAGGGGGAGCCTGGCACCAAATGGTGCACTGGCTGCCCGGGAGCTGCTCAGCACGTGTCGTACATGGTAGCAAGAGTGTGTGTTCCAGGTTTGAGGCACGGCCATCCCGAGGCCCCCTGGCAGCCAGGTGGTAACTTCTTCTTAAAGAGCTATTCTAGCACTGCAACTGTTAGTCTATGATGTCATATATATTGTAAATTGAACTGTATTCACAGATGTTGCAAATTGAATTTGCAGAGAATGCACTGTCAGTGTTTCTATTTAATGATCCAGAACTGAGGAGACATGTGCTGTTACAGGTGTTGGTGTCATTTGAAGATGTGGCTGTGGACTTTACCCAGGACGAATGGCAGACAATGGACAGTTCTCAGCATACTCTGTACAGAGAGGTGATGCTTGAAACCTATAACAACCTGCTGTCCTTGGGTGAGTGAAGTCGTGCCATGCCTAAGTAGAACACTTCTGTAGTATTTGCTAATGAAAAAAGAGTTTATAAAGTGTAGTACTTCATAGGACTAGTAGTGGTTTTGCAAGCTCTATTTCATTTTCCATTAACAGGGTACTCCATGACAAAGCCTGATGTGATCTTCAAGTTGGAGAAAGAATCAGCACCATGGACAGAGGAAAAATCTCTCAACCATTGTCTTCCAGGTAGGTCAGAACATAATTGGCAGGGAAATTGAAACATACCTCAGTAAATGTTGACTGGAATTACATTTGATTTTTACTTTAAATTTCTTCCAGAAGGACAGCTGTTGAGACACAGGCATTCTATAGTCTCCATGTAGAGGTTTATTCTAGCAATTTGTCAGCCTTTCATCATAAATCTAGGTATATATACTGGTCTTTTCATGATCCCAAATACACAAATCACATCTGCCATCTGCCAAAATACATTTTCAGGAATTTGTATTTGAAGCAGAGTAGCCAGGAAAAGAAAACTAGTGCTGAGATGGATTATAAGATACCACAAGCCTTATTTTAAATTTTTATACCATATTATCTGTCATATCCTGTTTAACTTAAATTCATGATCTCAAGTAATTGAAATATTTATTTAGAAAAATGGATATTATATTAAGGTATTAATAGATAAGATATAATGTGTATTAATAATGCTCATAAATGTTCACATTTAACTGATATGAAAATGTGCCATATCTAGAATGACAATAAATTGCATTGGCTTCATGTGAGCATTTGAAAAGAAACATTTAGATGTGATTCATAGATATGGTTACTCTTTTCCTCCTTTCAGATCCCCATGGAAAGAATGAGCTGCTTGGAGCTAATAACCAGAAAGGTCAAGAAATAATCTTCAGGCAAGTTTTAATCACAAAAATTATATAATAACCAAAAAGAGAGCTGCATTTCCACAAGGATGCTTAGTATTAGCTCTGGCCATAATTGAAACACAAGATGAAAGGGATATTGTACAACAATGAGGCTTGAGAAATAGAATTTCATCCTTTCTCCTTTTTTTCATTTGCAAACAAAAGTTTTATTTGCAAATTGGTCAGGTGAATGTAAAGGCAATCAAATAGCATTTCTTGCGAGAGAGTCAGGGAGATAATGTGACTCTTGAATGGAGACAGCAAAATTTCTCAGAAGGATCTCAGATTTTTAAATGTCCCATGAGAATTCCTTGTCTGGACAGGAACCTGTGGGTAAGACAGTTCCCATTGGTTTTCTCTCAACCAGCAAGGAAATAGCTTCTACTACACAACTCCAAATGTACACCTGCCATTATATGGCTGTTCAGGTCTCAGAGGTACAAAACCACATGAGTGACCAAGTTGAAATAGGAGATAAATTAAAGAAACTAGTCTTTTCTCAACTCATCCATGAAGTATAGAGGGGGTCATCCAAAGGCCCACAAAAGTCATTTCAAAAGATCAAACCCGAGGGCATAGCGTACTAGCCTAGTGCCTGGGCCTTGCCTTGAATGCACTGGGATCATGTATGGACACTGGTTTGTGCCTTGGCAGCCCCACATAACATCCTACTCTTGACATGTGGCCTGGAAAGCTGTTGAGTGCCACCCACCCCTTTAAGACCCTACACCAGTGTGGGAGCCTCAGAAGATGCTCCTGACTCCTGGATTTGAATCAGCATAGTTGTGACAATTTTGGATTTTTGGGAAGTGAATCAACACATGGAAGATCTTCCTGTCTCTCTTCCTTTCTGTATATCTGAATTTCCAGTAAATATAAATACATCTTAAAATTGAAAAAAATCCAAAGTGAATATTCGCTGTTGTCAGGATTCTCAGTACTCTTCCAATGAAGATAAATGAACCTGAAGCATCAAAAAGGAGCCCAGAATTTTGGTCCCATGTCAGGTGTTTGGGATTCAGTATACACTGAAGGAGTTTCAAGTTATGCAGAAAATTGGCCTCTTCCAGGACTGTCAAATGTCCAACAGTAATTTTCCAATTACAAGCATCCATAGCCTTGCTTTCAAAATGAAACTTGACATGGTAGGAAAAGTAAAAATAGGTAGTTGATGAGTAGAGCCTCTTAAGTCCTAAACTGTTGTATTTCCTATCTCAACCTCCCACCTCATAAAACTATAATCGATCTGAAGGTTTAGCTGGAGCTAGGCAGTGTCTGGGGATTAGGTGGGTGGGTAGGCATGATCATGTTTCTGCAGAGGTATGGGGTGCCAGGAGTCATTTCCACAGGTTCAGTAAAAACCTTGTGGAGTCTTCTATTTGCTAATTCAAGCCACACAGCTCTTACATAAGAGCCAACAGTCTTTTTCAAGTCTCTTATTGTGCAGCAAACTAAATGTTACCAGGAAAACTCAATGGTTCTTTACTGAGCTTAGTATAGAAACAAACTGGAAACCAGTCGCAGACAAAATTATTTCTTGTCAATTGACCAGTTGAACTTGGAAGAGGTGAAGGATAAACCAACTCCCAGGAGAGGCTCAGAGATCTGGTGCCTTTTGAAAGGAGAGAGAAAATGACACCATAGTTTATTTTAAATCCCCTTTTCCCACAGGAAGCCTGATGAAATGCCAGTTGAGATCAAGCATGCCTCTAATGTCCCTGAGAACAACCTTGAGAGTGGGGAAAATCTCAGTCAGTTTGACAAGATCCACATTTGTCTGCAGTCCTTTGAACACAGTGGGAAAGAGAAAACTCTCAGCGGAAAGAAGAGAGTCCTTATGTGTGACCAAGTTTATACCAAAGAACCATGTAATAAGCAACCTGTCAGTGTGGGAGAAGCAATTCATGTTGGCTACTATAAATCTTGCCTTACCACCAAACACAGAACTGACAGAGGAGACAATTTGTATGTGTCCAATGAATGTAAAAACATGTACCAGAAGTCAGAACTCATTAGAGATCAGATCCTTCAAAGTGCAGAGAATCCATATGAATGCAATGTGCATGGAAAAGCCTTTCACCAGCAATTACCTCTCATGAGGCTTCAGAGAATCAACACAAGGAAAAAAATTTATGAATGTAGGGAGTGTGGAAAAGCGTTTTCTCATAACTCAAACCTAACCATGTATCAGAGAATCCACACTGGGAAAAAAACTTACGAAGGTAGGGAAGGTGGAATATATTTTCCCCATAAGTCAAGCCTAATCATACATCAGAAGGTTCATAAAGGAGAAAAACCTTATGAATGCAGTGAGTGTGGAAAAGGTTTTTCTCATAAGCCATACCTCATTGCACATCAGAGAATCCATACAGCAGAGAAAACTTATGAATGTAATGAGTGTGGAAAAGCTTTTACTCAGAAGTCAAATCTCATTAGACATCAGAGAATGCACACTGGGGAAAAACCTTATGGATGCAGTGAGTGTGGAAAAGCTTTTACTCAGAAGTCAAATCTCATTAGACATCAGAGAATGCACACTGGGGAAAAACCTTATGAATGTAGTGAGTGTGGAAAAGCTTTTAATCAGAAGTCAAATCTCATTAGACATCAGAGAATCCACAGTGGGGAGAAGCCTTATGAATGTAGTGTGTGTCTAAAAGCCTTTACTTGCAATTCAAATTTTGTTCAGCATCAGAGAATGCACACAGGGGAAAAACCTTATAAATGTAATGAGTGTGAGATGGGTTTTTCTCGTGAGCCACACCTCATTAGACATCAGAGAATCCACAGTATGGGAAAACCTTATGAATGCAATGAGTGTGTGAAAGCTTTTAATCAGAAGTCGCACCTCATTGCACATCAGAAAATCCACACTGGGGAAAAACCTTATGAATGTAGTGATTGTGGAAAAGTTTATAATCAGAAGTCACACCTCATTAGACATCAGAGAATGCACACTGGGGAATAACCTTATGAATGTAGTGAGTGTGGGAAATGGTTTTCTTATAAGCCACACCTGATTGTACATCAGAAAATGCACCATTAGGAAAATCCTTATGATTGTAATCAGTGTGGAAATGCTTTTTCTTATAAGTAGAGCATTAGAGCACATGAGAAAATCCACAGGGGAGGGGGAGCTTATCAATGCAGTGAGTGTGGAAAGACATTTACCAATCAGTCAAGTTTTGTTCAACATCACATAATCCACACTAGGGAAATGCTTCAGCATTGTAATGAGTGTGCCAATGCTTTTTCTCCCTAACTTAAGCCTAATGATACATCAAAGAGTCCACACTGGGATAAACCTGACAAATGTAGTTTGTGTGAGAAAGCCATTACTTATGAGTCAGGTTTAATCTGACATCAGATAATCCATACAGCTTAAGAACCTAAAGAATGTAGTGAGTGTAGAAATTCCTGTTGCAAGCAGTAAAGTTACATTAAACATCAGAATTCACATGGGAAAATCATGAATGCGTTACATGTGTTAAAATTCTTACACAAATATTTTGAGAACAGTGGAAAGCATACATGCTTCAATAATTAACATATCCACAAAATGAGTAAAATATCACTGCATTGGCTGAAAAATCATTTTTTTCTAAAGTCAATCGTTAGCAGAGTCAAAGAACTCAGAAAAACAAAAGCATGGAAACAGAAAGACTAGCTACCATAAACCTGCTATTATTGTCTGTTAGAGCTTACAAAGTGAATGAATCAACCATTAGCAAGAGTACAAATACAAAACAGTGTAAAAGGGCAATGGATGTTGGAAACACTTTCAAAGTCTCAGCAAGTGTTAAATAATAAACATGAGGAGTGTCATTTCACAAGAGGTTATTTTTTGCTAAAGCAACATGCAATTTGTATGTGATTTCCCTTTGTTTTGAGGTGGGAAATGTGAATGAATTTTACTTTCACCTTTAATGTTGAGAATAAATGCTCAGTGTGTAACCCTTTTTTGAAAAATCATCTTTGTCATTTACACATTTAATAGACCTTGTAGAATCTCAAAATTCTGTATCCTATTACAGTATTACATTTGAATCATAGATATCAACTGATGCATGTGGCATTTGATGGGTGACTTTTGTCCAGAGTGGAGATTCTCTTGTGATATCTGACCAAATGTGGATCCTGTTTGGCCACTCTCTATCCTTGAAGAATCACTGTGTGTGATCACCCCTGAATTTCTGCCTGCTTATCCCATGGAGTAAGCCATAGGCTCATAGCACACAGTGTCTCCAATGCAAACCCCCTGGCAGTGGTCTCAGCTAAAAGAGACTCCGTCTTGGCCTGTTTACTGGGCATACATCAGAGTAGTAGGCTGCAATCTCACAGAAGCAAACAATGCCTCAATAGATTACAGAATTTTTAGCAGGGTGCTTGAGTGTCCATACAAAAAGGGGGTTAGACTGCATCTAGGTGGTCAGAGAGAAATCTACCAGGCCCTGCCAAACAGCTGGAAGCTTCCCCAGGTCCTGCCAAGCAGGGGAACTGTCCTCTTCACACCTTCGTGCCATCCACACCTACTGCATGGATCCCAGCACTTATAATGGTAGGTTGTAAGCAAGCAACTTTCAAAAGGTACAAACTGATGGGCTATAGGGCCATGACTCTTATCAAACACCAGGGACCTCCTTCCAGAGGAGTGGTCTACCTAGATGACCTGCCAGGTGTCCTGCCAGGTGGCTGTCATGTAGACTGTCAGGCCAGGAGTTCACACAGCCCCCAGCCAAGCAATTAAGGCAGAATCACAAAAGCAGAAAACATTTAGATTCTTCAGAAACATGTGACCATGAGAGCGAGCCTCTCTATCATGGGCCTTTATACGGGCTTGCGAGGGGAGTGGTTACAATAAAATGCAATACCACCTCATCTCAGTTCCAGGTGATGATAGGTGAGTGTCACAGGTGGGCAGAAGGGAAAGCCAACATGGAGTGGTGCTGTGGCTTCCAAGCTGGTGACCCTGAACTGGCTGCCTATCCCAGAACACTGGAAGAAGGAAGCCACAAGTCTCACCCTCTTTCTGGGTGAGGTGGCAGATATTATTGCCCATTATGAATAAGTTTCTTTCTCTTTGCCCTTGGGGTGATTCATGTGAACACCTCCCCAAGATGGTGCATGAAAACTCAAACCAACGTTAATATTTTTTTATTGAGTATTTTTAATTCATTAATTACATTGTATTATGTGACACAGTTTCGTAGGTACTTGGATTCTCCCCACCCCTCCCCAAACCCTCCCACCATGGTGGATTCCTCCACCTTGTTGCATAACCACAGTACAAGTTCAATTGAGATTCCCCCATTGCAAGCATATACCAAACATAGAGTCCAGCATCTTATTGTCCAGTCAAGTTCAACGGCTTCTTAGGTATACCCTCTCTGGTCTGAAGATAGAGCCAGCAGAGTATCATCCTGATCAATTAAAAGCTCCAATATACCATCTGCAACAACTAACATAATTATGGAATTAATTGACATGATATTGAGCAGTCAACATGTTAAAAATAAATACGATTTCTTAACCACTTTCTGTGACCCCCCATTCACAGTTCCATTTTAGTTTATATACTACAAATGACATAATATCCATAACATAACATGTTATGCATAACATCATATCATATTAAATTAAGGCAAACATGTGGTATCTAACCTTTTGGGATTGGTTCATTTCCCTTAGCATTATGGTTTCCAGTTTGGCCCATTTGGCCACAAAGAACTGCATTTTGTTTTTTTGAAGAGCTGAGTAGTATTCCATGGAGTAGATGAACCATAGCTTTCTTATCCAATCCTCTGCTGATGGGCATTTTGGTTGTTTCCAAGTTTTTGCAATTACTGATTGTGCTGCTATGAACATAGGAGTACATGTTGGTTTCTCATAAAACAAGTGTTCTGGATATATTCCTAGGAGTGCTATTGCCGGATCATACGGTGTGTTGATTTTGAGTTGTTTGAATGTTCTCCATACTGATTTCCATAGAGGCTGTACCAGCCTGCAGCCCCACCAGCAGTGGAGTAGGGTTCCCTTTTCCCCACAACCTCACCATCAAATGTTGTTGGTGCTTTTATTCATGTGGGCCAGTCTTACTGGCGTTAGGTGGTACCTCATTGATGTTTTAATTTGGATTTCCCTTATTGCCAGGGAACTTGAGCATTTTTTCATATGTTTATTTGCCATTTGGGTTTGTTCCTTTGTGAAATGTCTGCCCATTTCCCATGCCCATTTCTTGAGTGGCTTGTTTGTTTTGGTGTTTTGGCTGTTTCGTAGTTCTTTGTATATTCTGGAGATCAGCCCTCTATCACCTATGTCGTGTGCAAAGATCTTCTCCCATTCTGTGGGCTGCTTTTTTACTTTATTGATTGTTTCCTTTGCTGTACAGAAGCTTCTTAGTTTGATGAGGTCCCATTTGTTTATTTTGGTCTTGATTTCTATTGCTTTTGGAGTCCTTTTTAGGAAGTAGGGACCTACCCCTAGATCTTGCAGAGTATTTCCAACATTTTCTTCCAAAAGTTTGAAGGTTGCTGTATGTAGGTTTAGATCTTTTATCCATTTAGATTTTCTTTAATTTTTTTATTAAATTTATTCATTAATTACATTGTGTTGTAATTACATAGAATCTGGGATTCTCCCCCCGCCCTCCCCCCATGGTGAGTCATTACCATTCGTTTGGAATATCTTTTTCCTCCTTTCACTTTTGGGTTCCTCTGATCTTTGTTAGTGAGTTGTGTCTCCTGTAATAGCAGATGGATGGGTTTGGCTTTTTCATCCAGTTCCAATCTGTGGAGTTTGATTGATTTTTAAGCCATTTACATTCAATGTTAAAATGGATAAGTGGCAAACTCCTCCTGTCATCTTAGTGATGGGATGTCCTTTGATTTAGTCTTCTGTTAGCCATTTCATGGGATGTTCTGCACTTTTACCTTTGGTTTTGGTTCTTTTTATTTTTCACTAAAACATATTTGAGTATCAGCTGTAGGGGAGGCTTAGAGGACTCGGATATTTGGAATTTTTCTTTACTGTGGATGAATTTTATTTCATTTTCAAAGACAAAGGAGAACTTTATAGGACACATTATTCTGGGCTGATATTTTTTCCCTTTTAGAATGTGGAATATGTCAGTCCATTATCTTCTCGACTATGGTGTTTCCTCTGAGAGATCAGCTGTGAGTTTGCCTGGAGTTCCTCTATAGGTCACTTGATTTTTTTCTCACATGCACATCTAAGGATTTTTTTCCTTATGTTCAACTGAGAAAGCTTGAGTATCATGTATCATGGTGATCAACTCTGTTGGGAGTACTGTGCCCCTCCTGGAAGCTGTTTCCCAATTCTTTCTCTAGATTAGGGAAGTTTTTATTTATTATTTCAATGAATAATCCTTTAATCCCAACTTCTATTTTTGCGTCTTCTGGAGCTCCCATAATTTTTATGTTGGGCCTGTTAATTATATTTTTATATTCTTGGATACTTTTTTTTTTTTTTTTTTTACTTTACCTGGCTCTATTCGAGCTTTTTTGTCTGTTTATTTTCCTTGGTGACAGGAAATATTTTCCAATTCTTGCTCTACTGTATTTTTAACTTCTGAAATGTCAGCTTTCATTTAATTCATTTCCTCTGTGACAAATTCTTTACATTCTTTGAACTCTTGTATTATGTGGTTTTCAGTGTTGGTCAGAAGCTTTATACTAAGTTTCCTGAATTCTGTGTTCCCTATTTTTTCAATGTCTTCCTCAGTTACCTGTGAGGGTGGTAGAGGCTTTTGCTGCTTTACTGAGGAGTCTTCAGTAGCATTCATTGTGCCTCTGTGTCTTAACTTTTGACATTGTAATCCTGTTTGGTGGATTTTTGCTCCTTCATTTGGATTTCTAAGATATATTACCAAGAGATCTACAAATTAATTTTTAAGTTCAATCAGTTGGATTTGGAATATGCCAACTGTCCCAGATAACTGGTTTGCCTGCAGTCCTGATCTTATCTAAACACAAGGTGACACCAAGTGGGAATTGATATCAAAACACACAAGATGGTGCCCAGCGGGGTGTTGCCAGGGAACTGGTGCTGTTGGCCTTCTGATCCAGGGACCAGACTGATTATGTAAGATGGTAAGCTGGTGCTGTCCTCAACGTGGGATCAGCTGGGTGTGACTAGTTGGAAACTTGCCCACTCCAGCGCTTGATATCTGTGCTGTTAGCTCCAATCTGCCACCAATCTGTCCTGAGGAGTACTCAGCTCCCTTTTCATTTGTTGTTGGGTCAAATTATTAGGTAGGATACACCAGTTCATGCCTACCTTTACCTCTGGAGCTCCAGGAGCAGACCCAAGCTCCCTCCTGGCTGCTGCAAGGGCTGATTCTGTTGCTACCACTGGATCCCTGAGTATTATTGGAGTTTACATCACAGCTCACCTGTGGCTGGTAGGTTTTATGTACCCTGTAACACTGCTCCTCCACTGTCGCCTCTTCCCTGTGTTCAGGGGGTCTCCAGGTACATCCGTGTTGATTGCCTGACCCCTATGTTTTTCTGCAATCTGCTCTCTGTTCTTTACCCTGTCCAGTGTTTCTGTCATCTCGAATATGTCTGCACGCTTTGTCCTATGTGGCAGATTTATTTGCAATTATCCAAGTACACTCCATATTAATTTCCACAGTGGTTGTACCAGCCTACATTCCCACCATCAGTGAAATGAGTGTATCTTTCTTCCCACATTCACCCCAGCAGGTACTATTAACAGAGTTCTGAATTTAGGCCAGTCTCACTGGAGTTAGGTGGTACCTCAAAAAGTTAGGTGGTACCTCAACCTTTTTGGTTGGTGGGCCCTGGGTGTGAAATGCTCCTTCCATGTACTGTTGCAGTTGGTAGTGTCTGCAGAGTCTGGATTGTCGCTCACCCAGAGGTCTGAGTTGTCTTTTGTGGAATTTGAAAGGGGTTATTCTGCTTATTTAGCTGCATTGTGTCAGGTATGGTTGGTGTTTTTATTAATTTCATTTCTGGAATTCTGCAGAATTTGGAGGCTGTATTCCTTTTCAGTTCTTCAGAATGTTGATCTGACTGAGGTTGCACTGTAGAAAAGCTCACTGGTCCCTGAGAGCTTCACGTTTGGCTCAGGTCAATGTGTTATGAAGATTCCTGAGGATGTTGTAAGAAGGCTGGACCATCAGGCCTGTAATCTGACTCTCATTGGAGCTGGAGTCACAGCCAAATAAATAAAGCGGCAAGATTTCATCAGTATCACCTTATTCTTGACATTTATTGAAAAATAATCTCATGGAGTGGTACAAGGAAAAATGTAGGGTCTTGGAGCCAATTGCAGGAGTTGAAAGAGTTCAGCTGAAAGATTTTCAACTGAGGTCTCCATTTTGCAAGGCTGGCATTACACCAGCACATCTCAGGCACCTGTTGACAGCAAAATTCAAAGAGTTCATGCACAGGCTGGTATCTAGTGGTATTTAGCTCATGCAATGGCAAGAAACATACTGTGGGAAGTCATGATGTATAAAATTGGTGTAAATCTGAGAAGTATTGGCAGTAGCTGATACATAAATTCCAACTAATACATAAACACCAAGAATCTGATGACAATTTTTATACATCTAGAATAAACCTCCTAGGGACTTAGGTGTTTCCTGAGCAGCAAGCCTTGGCACCATCGAGTGAGGCAATGGTGTTCCTTGGCTGCAGAATTAGAGTAGACAAACTGGTGAAAGTTGTGTTTAGTGGGAAGATCTTACAAGCTGCTATAGAGTAGAAATGGGGGAGGCAGAACATTGGTTTCAATAGCACTCCCACCAAGCAATGACATTGTAACTTGCAAGTAGACATGCCTATCTCTCTGGACCTTTGACCCAAGTCACAGATCACATGTGACACCCAAGTTTGGGAGTTGTTTTTCAGGTCGCATGGAATTAGATCAAGATAATATGCCACCTGGGATGAAAGTTATGCCTGGGGCATGTTCATTACGTATGACTGGAAACAGGATGGGGGTTGCATTTAACTTCTTATCAGGGAAGTTTTGGGAAGCAGAACTTCTCCAAGGACAGAGAAATTGGGGTACAGCCCACCACTAGCTGCATGCCCATTGAACAGGCCAGGTTGGAGTCTCAGCGAAGGGTATTGTCAGGGGATTCTCCAGGGACACAGCATGTGTATGGTTTCCCACGTAATTGATGCAGACAGAGAACTTACTGGTGATCTACACTAGAGTATGAAAGGAGACAGAGGTCAAACAGGATCCACATTTAGCCAAATGACACAAGAGAATCTCCACTTCATACAAGATTCATCCTTCACAAATGAATCTTTAGTGTTACATTTGACACATGCACCATTATATGTGATTCCAATATTAGCCTGTACTACAATGTGGAATTTTGAGATTCTAAAAATGTTATAGTAGACAAATCTGTAAATGATAACCATGGAATAGCAAACAAGTGTTATTTATAGAATATTTATTATGCTAATTAAAATCTGAAAGCAAAACTCATTCACATTTTTCACCTCACAATAAAAGATCATGAACAAATCACATTTGAATTATTTTACCAGCACAAAGTCTGTGTTCTGAAAGATGGTAACACCTCACATTTATCATTTAATACTTGCTGAGAGTTTCAAACTGTTTGTCTACATGCATTGCAGTTTTACAGTGATATCCATTTGCACTCTAGCTAATGCTCGCTACATTCACTTTCTAAGCTCCAATAGGTTATGGCAACAGTTTTATGGTAGCTAGTTTTCCTGTTGGCATGATTTTGGATTTCTGAGCTTCATGGTTCTGCTGAAGATTGACATTCAGAAAAGTGATTTTTCAGTCAATGCAGTGATGTTTCATTCATTTCTGTGGGTATGTTATAAATAATGTGGTTACAATTTCTACTACACTCAAAATGTGTTTGTGTATAAATTATTCCACACTTGTCCATAAATTTACACTGTGAATGTTTTTCCATACTCATTATATATCATCTTTGTGAATTTGCTCATGTAAAATGAGACATGACTGTAGGTAAAGGCTTTTCCACATGCACTACATTTTAAGGCTATACTCTATGTGGATTCTCTAATGCAAGATTAAGTGTGAGCTAGCTAAAGGATTCCCCACTCGAACATTAATCACATTTTTGCCCTGTGTGAATTGCCTGAGTCTAATGAAAATTGTGGGCTTCTGCACAGTCTACATTCATGATTTTCCCATGTGAATATACTCACGTGCTATGATACATGACTGCAAAACATTTTCTACACTGAGTACATCCATAATAAGCCCCCCCATGTGGATTCTCTGATGTTTAATGGGGGACCTGAGTGGTAGGTAAAGGAATTGCAAAATTGGCTACATATGTAAGGTTTTTCACCTGTGTGGATTCCCTGATGCCTGATTAGGTGTAATTTCTGAGAAAAAGCTTTTTTCACAATCAGGACATTCCTAGCATTTTTCTCTTGTGTGGATTCTTTAATGTGTATTGAGACCTGACTGGCCTGTGTAAGCTTTTGCACAATCAATACATTCACATGATTTTTCACTCAGTGTGGATTCTCTGATGCCTGATTAGGTGTATCTTCTGAGAAAAAGCTTTTCCACAATTACTACATTCATAAGGTTTTTCCCCTGTGTGGATACTCTGATGGACAATTAGAGATGACTTCTGAGAAAAAGCTTTTCCACACTGGCTACATTCATGAGGTTTTTTCCCCCTCTGTGGATTCTCTGATGTCTAATGAAAACTGAACAGTCTCTATAGGTTTTTCCACATTCACTACACTCATAAGGTTTTTCCCTGGTGTGGATTATCTGATGTCTAATAAAAACTGAATGGTGTCTAAAGGCTTTTCCACATTCAGTACACTCATAAGGTTTTTCCCCGGTGTGGATTCTCTGATGTATGATTAGGTCTGACTTCTGAGAAAAAGCTTTTCCACACTGGCTACATTCATAAGGTTTTTCTCCTGTGTGTTTTCTCTGATGTCTAATGAGAGTTGAGCCTTCACTAAAGCCTTTTCCACATTCAGTACACTCATAAGGTTTTTCCCCGGTGTGAATTCTCTGATGTATGATTAGGTTTGATTTCCAAGAAAAAGCTTTTCCACACTGACTACATTCATAAGGCTTTTCCCCTGTGTGGATTCTCTGATGCATAAGGACAGCTAAGTGGTTTCCTAAAGCTTTTCCAGACTGGCTACATTCATAAGCTTTTTCCCCTGAGAGGAGCCTGTGATAATTAAAGAGACCAAAGTAGCTGTTGAAGGCTTTTCCACACTCACTACATTCATACATTTTTCCCCTTGTGAGAAGTCTGTTATGTCTTTGCAGAGATAATTGTTCATCAATGGCTCCCATAAGCTTATTGTATTCACATTTCTTCTCTCCAGTGTGAAGAATCTGATTCCTTATGAGTTCTGACTTCTGGTACATATTTTCATTACATTCATTGCACACATAGAAATATTCTCCTGTGTCAGTTCTCTGCTTGGTGGTAAGGCAAGACTTACAGTTAAAAGATTATGTACAGTAACTGCATATATAATGACTTTTTGCTGTCTGGCTTATCTGATTTATTTTGACACCTGTTGTATACATAAAAGATTTCTCACTCTTGAAATGTCCATGGAGTTTCTCTCTTAACTGTGTTTCCTGATGTTTGACAAAATAAAGATTGTTGCGGAACATTTTTGTCTCAATTTGAATTCTTTCTGTCACATTGACAGGTTGTTTATGATATGGCTTTTTAGTATAAACTTGCTCACACATAAGGAATATCTTCTTCCCACTGAAAGTTATTTCTTTCTCATTTTGTTCAAAAGACTGTAGACAAATATGTATCTTGTCCTGTTGAGTCAGACTTTCCCAACTCTGGAGGCTATTCTCAGGAACATTAGTAGAACACTTGCCCCCAAATGGCATTTCGTCAGGCTTCCTGTAGAAACAAGAATTGAAATAAATTATGGAGTCTCTCCACCCTTTTAAGATACAGCACACCTCTGGCATACAAACAAATATTTCTTAATTTTAAGCCGGAGCTATGTGGCTTGACTCAATAGAGAGAAGATTGCACAAGGTCTGTAAGCCTTCTGTCAAGTCTAAATGAACCAATAAAAATGACCCTTTGCTCCCCATGTCTCTGCATAAGCCTGGAGAGTGCACCCACCCAGTGTCCCACACAATCACCTCCCTCCTAGTCTGGCTAAAACTTCAGATAGATTATACTTTCAAGTGGGTGCAAATAGAAAGCATAGCAGTTTAATACTTAAGGGCTGTAACCACCAAACAGCTTCTTCTGAGTCTCCCATAAAGATGCCAGGTTGAAATATTTTGGGATGTCTGACTGCTTTCCTGGTCCAGAAGGAGTGACCAGGATGTTAAGTAGGGCTGCCAGGATGTGAACCAATGTTGATATGTGATCCCAGCAAGTATAAGGCATGGGTTTAGCCACTAGGATACCATGCTATGCTCCTGGGTTTGATCTTTGCGATGACCTATTTGAACTTTTGGTTGACACCCGCTACAGTTCCTAGATGAATTGAGAAAACCTGTTTCTTTGTCTCCTCTCTCAATATGATTACTCACATGGCTTCCTATCTCTGAGACCCAAACAGCCATAGAATGGCAAAGGTACATTTCAAATGTACAATAGGAGCTATTTCCTGGCTGGTTGAATGAATGGGAAAAGCCTTACCAACAGGTTCCTGCCTAGACAAGGAAGAGTCATGGGACACTTAAAAACCTAAGACATTTTACTGTCTCCCTCTCTCCATTCAAGAGGCACACCATCTCTGGACTCTCTCCCAAGAAATACTATTCAGTTCTCTCTGATTTTTACATTCAGTTGGTCACTTTGCAAATAAAACTTCTATCTGCATATATATATATATATATATATATATATAGTTTATACATATATAAAAATATATATAAAGAATAAAATTATTTCACAAATGTGTTTTAATATCCAATTTTCTTTCAGTCCCTGTTTCACTTACGGTCTGAGCTAATATTAAGCATATTTGGGAATGCCTCTCTCTTTGGAATTTTTATGTAATTTTTATCATTACAACTTGCCTGAAAATTATGAATTGACTTTGCTGATTAGCTCCAAGCAGCTCATTCTTTCTGTAGGGATCTGAAATGAGAAAAAGAGTCACCATATTCATCAATCACACTGAAGAGTTTCTTCTCCAATGCCCAAGGAAAGTCAATGATGTTTGTTGCCATTCTAGATACAGCAGATTTTAATATTTTTTTAAAGATTTATTTATTTTATTACAGCCAGATATACACAGAGGAGGAGAGACAGAGAGGAAGATTTTCCATCTGATGATTCACTCCACAAGTGAGCCACACCGGGCCGGTGCACGCTGATCCGATGCCGGGAACCTGGAACCTCTTCCGGGTCTCCCAAGCGGGTGCAGTGTCCCAATTCATTGGGCCGTCCTCATCTGCCTTCCCAGGCCACAAGCAGGGAGCTGGATGGGAAGTGGAGCTGCCGGGATTAGAACCGGCACCCATATGGGATCCCAGGGCTTTCAAGGTGAGGACTTTAGCCGCTAGGCCATGCTGCCGGGCCCCGATTTTAATATTATTAAAATGTGGACATTTATGAGCATTACATCTTTTTTACTAATGTATTCATATAACTTTTTTAAAATAAAAATTACAGAATGTGGCACAGAAATTGAAAATAAGGCTTGGGGTTTCTTATATGCCATAACAGTGCCAATTTGTTTTGCCTTGGCTATTCTGTTTCAAATACAACTTCCTGAAAATGTATCTGGGGAGATGGCAGATGATTCAAATGCTTGGGATCATTGAAAAAGCCAATATGTAGTTCTATCTTTATGGTTATAGGCTGGCAAATCTGAAAGTCACTGCTAGAATAAACCCAAATATGGAGACTGTAGAATGCCTGTTTCTCATCAGCTGTCCTTTAGGAAGAAACTTTAAAAAAGAAAAAAAAAATCAGAGAGAATTCCATTCAACATGGACTGAATTATGTATCAATTAACTACTCACTATGTGCTAATCTACCTGAAAGTGCCTGGTTGACAGAGCTTTCCACTGTCTGTGGTACTGATTCTTGCTCCAACTTGAGGATCACATCAGGCTTTGTCATTTGGTACCCTGTCCATGGAAAATGATGCAAACATTGCAAAATCACTACTAATCCTATCAACTACTAAACCTGATACATTCTTCTTTCATTTGTCATCTATACTTCTGTACATCTCTTCTGCTTGGACAGTACAGAATTTCACTCACCCACAGACAGCAGATTATTATAGGTCTCAAGCATCACCTCTCTGTATAGGGTCCGCTGAGTATTGTCCATATTCTGCCATTCGTCCTGGGTAAAGTGCACAGCCACATCTTCAAATGACACCAACATCTGTAACAGCACATGACTCCTCAGTTCTGGATCACCACAAAGAAATACTGACAGGGTATTGTATGTATATTTAATTTGCAATTCTTATGGATTCAGTTTAAATTACAATCAATACAGCATCATAGAGTAATAATGAAATGAAAATTTCTTGTCCTGTATTATTTTTGCAATTCCAATACTTCAATGAAGCATTCTTTATTCTCTTAAAGGTTGTTTTCTCTAAATATTCAGATTCTAATGAATTGTTGAAGGTACCACTAGAACACACTTTCAATCACTCCTCTTTGGGTGGGCATCTGGATTATTTCCATGTCTTCACTATTGTAATTGTACTGCTCTAAATATAGCATTACACATCCCTTGCCCTATGCAGTTTTCATTTCCTTTGGGTATATTCCTAGGAACAGAAGAGATGGGTCATATGGTCATATGGCAGGGTTATTTGCAGTTCTCTAAGCACTTTCCATACTGATTTCCATAGTGGTTGTACTAGCCTGCACTCCCACTGGGAGTTGGAAATTTGGAGAGGGATCCCAGAGCTTACATAATTATACCATAAAATTGAAACTGAAAAAAAATGCAAAAAATACATTTCTAGTAAACACATCACTCTCATCTTGTCCCTGTATTTGCCATTCTGATCTTCAATTAAATTAAGATCAATAAACATAAACATTGAGCCAAAATACTAACTCAGGAATTGTATTATTAAGCTGAGTGTAATTCTTCTGTGTGTGTTTCATTTGCAACTTCCTTGGATGCAGCTTAATTTATAACCTGTTTAGCAACATAGAGTAAAACCAAAATAAAATATCTTGTTCTGAATTATTTTTGCAATTCTGAAGTTACAATTCCTTTATTCTGTATCAGATTGTTTTCTGTAATAAACATATATATAATATGGCACAAAATATTTAGAAAATCTTTGAATAATGTGTAAATGTTTTTCTCACACACCCTGAGATTTTTAAAAATCATATTAAACAATAATAAGTTTCAATTTTCTTATTCCAACTTGAAATAATGAAATAATGGAAATATTTCTAAGATAAACTTGAATAAGTAAATATTTTCTACTTTACTAGAATTATATATATATTTGCTTCCAATAATTTAAAATATATATGTAAGTATCCCATAATCTTTTATTTTCATTTTTGAATATGTACATATTAATATTCTTTCTACTTTCTGTTTTACATTTTATGGAATAACATTTAAATTAAACTAAAATTTTAATTACTACATAGAGAACTATAGCATAGTAAGGACACAAATTGCAATCTCATACAGAACTATCTTCTTATATGCAGCAGCTAATAACACATAGTCACAGCCTGCATGCTGAGCAGAAAATACACATATAAGGGAAATGCCACAAAGTAACAAACAGATTTTTAAAATTATATTTTAGAAGTCCTTAAACATTAACCACTTCTCTGGTTTTTCTTGTCTTTTTTTCTAGTTAATTATTTACTGAATTTATGTACAGAATTTATGGACTTATTTACAGAATTAATGTAGCTCATACACATAATTTTAGCAACAGAATTATACTTCTTCTGTATCTTTCATTTTTCCCTGTTACATTTCTAAACATCTTATTTATGTTTTAAATTCACATTGCACTCAAGACCTTAATTTTTTTTCCACTAAGTGATTCAAATGAAAGTTAAATGACCTGAGTTTAATAGATAAGGCCAATAAATGTCATGGAATAAAAAGATAAGTTTCTTCATGGCATTGTAAATTTCTATTTTTCTTCCTATTGTTGAGTTTCTAGTGTGGCTTTTCATTTAAGGGGATGTGCAGTAACTGTGAAATGGGGACTAACATATCCAGATGTAAGGATACAATGCAGTATGCATTTCTACTTTCAGACTAAAGATGGGCTCCCAATGAAACTGTTTACTATATGATAAAAGGATGCTGGACTCTCTGCCATTGTCCATGCCCATAATAATGGACATATGACTGTGTATGAAGAACTATACTTTAGTAATGATATAGGGGAACTCTGTAGGGGAGGGGAGTTGGGGAGGGGATAAGGGAAATCCCAGGGGCCCATGGAACTGTGTCATATAATGATGATAATGATAATAATAAGTTAAAGAAATAAAAATCAATCTATATAAAAAAAAGATAAGTTTCAATCACACACAGTTTACAAACATAGATCATTAAAATGAGAGTAGAATATCATCCTTCACCATTTGTTTGACAAAGATATGAATCAAAGAGATAGGATCTCACTTTTTTATTGTTTGTGATTCTTTAAGCTATTCTGCATAATAGAATGTCATATCTATATATCTGTATTTAGGATATTTCACTGAATATCTTACCCTCCAGTTACAGCTATTTTGATGAAATCCACAGAATTTTATTTTTCACATCTAACAGTCTATTGTATGCATAGAGTATGTTTTAATTATTCAGTCATCTAATGATGCACACCTCGATTCATTCCATATTTGGGCATTATGAACAGTGTTACTATAAATAAGATGGTTACAGCTATCTCTTTCATACCATGTGTTCATAACTTTCAGAACATACAACTAGCTGTAAGATTGCTCAATCATCCAGCAAGGTAATGTTTAATCATCTAAGAAATTTTATACTATTTCCCACAGTTACTGAATTGATTCATAATCCCACCAACACTGTATAGTAGTTCCCACTGTTTACACCATCATTGGCATTTTTTACCTTTCCTCCGAATATTAATAGCCATTCTGATAGGGATGAGATGATATTTCATTGCGATTTTCACTTATATTTCCCTGATGGCTACTTTCTGAGAACTATCTAACTGAGCTCCTTTTGTCATTGACTTACCAAACTGGGGAGTTTTATGTTTTTGTTTTTTTTTTTTAAGATTTTTATTGGAAAGGCGGATATACAGAGAGGAGAGATAGAGAGGAAGATCTTCCGTCAGATGATTCATTCCCCACGTGGCTGCAATGGCCAGAGCTGAACCAATCTGAAGTCAGGAGCCTCTTCTGGGTTTCCCACCCGGGTGCAGAGTCCCAAGACATTGGGCCGTCCTCGACTGGTTTCCCAGGCCACAGGCAGGGAGCTGGATGGGAAGTGGAGCTGCCGGGACTAGAACCGGTACCCATACGGGATCTCAGCACGTGCAAGACGAGATCCTTAATCACTATGTCATCACGCCAGGCCCGAGTTTTATGTTGTTAAGATTACATAGAGATTATGTCAGAATACTTAAGATCTACATCGAAAATCTGTAAAACCTACTATACCCTCAATACGCTATGTTAACCTGTAATGGGGGGGAGTGCAGGGAAATCTTTCAGGACCATAAAAAGAGTGAGAAAAAAGTACAATATAGCCTATCAAGATCAAATCTGGTAATTCATAGATAACAGACTCAAAGTGGCACTAAACAACAATAAAACTACTATACCAATGCATGGGGGGGGAATCGGGTGCGATCCCGACAACCTCTTAACAGGAGGTCATGTGCGTGGAGCAGGGGAGCACTCCAGGGTGGAGCAGGTGGTAAGGAGAAAGCCTGGATCCCAACCATGAAGACTCCCAGACCTTCACCACAAACTATTAATACGAGCAACAAGGACTATATCCCAACTGCCAAGGAGGCCACAGGGAATTGGATGCCCTCGGAGGCCAAGTACTCTGAGGTCACCCACCCCCAACCGGAGCTTCCACAGGGGATGGAAGAAGTCCAAACACTACCGTGCAAAAACCAACGTCATCGGAAAGACAACCAGAAGCCCTGAGTGGTCTGCAGAAACAGAAGAACAATAAACGTCCTTCCGGACCAGGGAGGAGAGCTTTCTCTGGTCCGAGACTGGCTCCACCTCTGGACCCCCCCTCCCTCGCAATGACCATCGGGATCGCTTCGAAAACCCCTCACAGCAAACAAACAATCATACAAACTAAAAAAAAAAAAAAAAAAAAACCTAAAATAAATAAACAACAGAAAGTAGAACTTGAAATCTGACAGGAAAGAGCTGGCATGGATTGGCTCATGCCTCGCTGGGTGGGTCACAAAGATTAGTTTTACTCCTCACCATGGTGCTGAGGATTTTCCTGCACACTCCCCCCCCCAAAAAAAAAAAAAAAAAATGTTCTGCACCTAAAATGTTGACATATATCTTGTTAGAGTTACAAGCCAGTCTGGATTATCCTAAAATCTGCCAAGATCAGCAAAATTTTACTTCAACACAACAACTGGCTAAATACTAAGATGAAATGGACACGAAACAGCTGAATGGTGCCTTATGGCCATTTTAAGGTATAGAGCAGCCGGTCCTGTATATGAACTAAATTGAAATGTCAATGAGCTAATCATAGGTTGTGGCTAGGACTTGTTTTCCTTTTTTTTTTTTTTTTTTTTTTTTTTTCTTTTTAATACACTGGTTACTCAAAACCATGTCAATTCCATAACATTGCAAATTGCTGTTGATGTTATATTGGGACTCTTAATTGACTGTGATGATATTCTGCCAGCTCAAACTTCAGACCAGAAAAGGTCTCCCCAAGAAACTGTTCAACCAATCTGGACAATAAGTAGCTGGACTCTATGCTTGGTATATGTTTGCAATGAAAGAATCTTGATTGAATTTGAACTGTAATACTGCATCAAGGTGGAGGAATCCACCGGGGGGAGGGGAGGGGGAGGGAGGGGGGGATTCCCAGAGCCTATGAAACTGTCACATAATGCAAAATAATTAACAATAAAAAAAAAAAAAGATTACATAGAGATTGAGGGGGCCGGGGGCGTGGCCTAGCGGCTAAAGTCCTCACCTTGAACGTGCCGGGATCCCATATGGGCGCCAGTTCTATTTTTTTTTTTTCACATGATAACGCTTTTATTGCTCTGGTTAAATACAGCATACAAATGATTTAAAGTTGATAAAGAAGCCTATTAAATGAATACATCCCTTTTAAAGGAATTGGTATTGGTTTTCTCCTTTTTTTTTTAATTTAATTTAATTGTATTGTTGTTGACAATCTTTACATAGTTAATTGCGGTTAAAAACAAAAAAGGTTCAGGGGATATAGGGAAGTGGGTAATACTATTATGTCCATATTGTTTCCATCATGTATCTGAGGTAAAGGGGGATATTCAGGGAGAAGCCCCACCCAGTTTCCCGCCCACCCCAAGTCCCGGATGTGGGGCATGCTCTGAGATATTTGCTCAAGTGGTTTTAATAGTTCTCCAGTTATGAATCGCTGCCACTTTTGTTTGATGAGGTCATCCACTGATTCATATGGTCCATCATAAAGTCACGGTTTGCTCCATATTTCGCTGCCAACATATAGCTGAGATGAATGATTGACCTGTTCTGTCTTCTGTCTTTTCTTGGTTAGAGTTCTGAGTCCAGCAGTTCGATTGGGGAGATCTCCAAAGAAACTTTGAGGTATTCCCAGACTAGATTCTTGTATGTTCTAGCAAGCACAGGGCCCAGCACATACTTGGCCCCGATCAGCTGGTGGTTTCAATTGCTGGGTTGGTTCTGTTTTCAGTCCCGAGTTGCACTGGAACCAATGGGTGTTGCAGTCCAGTCTGGTTCTGCCCAGCACATACTTGGCCCTTACATCAACCAGTTGGAGCTGCAGCCTAGTCGGGGCAACCCACAATAACCCCCATCAGGCCCAGTATGTGTAGCAGTAGACCAGTCTGTCCCCCATCCCAGTGGGCTCTTGTACTTGTCAATGGGTATTAAAGCTTAGTTCCATCTAACCAACTCAACCATCCAGCCCTCACGGATGTTATTGATTGCCTCTCTGTCTAGCCACCTCAGCCCCCATCCTAGTTTTCATGCCCTCCCGCGGAACTAGTGACCCGGGAAGGGGGAACCCACTTTTTCCCTCCCAAGTCTCTCTCAGTCCTGGTTTATACACTCTTTAGGTGGTTCTGTGATTTGACTTGACAGAATTAGTCCCCAGTGCCAGCTTCTGCCAGCTGATGCTGCGGCCAAGCCCAAACACCCCTCACCTGCTCTAATTTATGCTTGCACCCACAGGAATAATCATCCCAGCCTGGCTTTTCCCTGATCTAGTCCACATGCAGTGCACAGGTGTTGCAGCCTTGCTTAGTCTGGTCTGTCCCCATCCCAGCCCATCCTCTCCAGTGGGAGAAGCTGTCTGGCAAGGGGACCATGGGCGCCAGTTCTAATCCCAGCAGCTTCACTTCCCATCCAGCTCCCTGCTTGTGGCCTGGGAAAGCAGGAGAGGACGGCCCAATGCATTGGGATCCTGCACCCGCTTGGGAGACCCAGAAGAGGTTTCTGGCTCCTGGCACCGGATCAGTGCCAATGGCCCGGTGCAGCTCACTTGGGGAGTGAATCATTGGATGGAAGATCTTCCTCTCTGTCTCTCCTCCTCTCTCTGTATATCTAATTTTGTAATAAAGTTAATCTTTAATAAAAAGATTACATAGAGATTGAAAGATAAAACTCCCAATTTGAACAACACATGGAACTTCTTGTGTCGTTGTATTGGACCAATTTTAAAGTGCAATGTAGAATCTGAAATCAAAGCTCAAAAGGGGTGAATAGTAGAATGAGATTTCATTTCATCTGGCTGAGAATGCAAAACTGTGCTTTTGGGAAGGACTTCATTAATATGACACACTCTGATGAAAGCACTGGAGATACAGTGACACTTGGGATGTTATCAACTAACATTGTGTGTAATTTCAGACTTCAGCAGAAATTTACGACTGTGAAAACCAAATGCTCCCCAAATCAAGCAAATGCTATACTCCTAATAATCCAAGAAACACATACTATAAGTACAATCTCCTTAGGGAAAAAAAATATTTCCAAATGAAATATGACTTTCTTCAGACTTGGGGATTTTCTGTCTTCCTGTTTTTGACAGATTTCTTTACTGAAAATCACTGAAACAGAGAGAGAAGTTGGAGAATTGGGCCTGACAGAGTAGCCTAGGGGAGAAAGCCCTCACCTTGCATGCCCTGGATCCCGTAGAGGCACCAGTTTATGTCTCAGCTAATCCACTTCCTATTCGGCTCCCTGCCTATAGCTTGGGAAAATGGTAGAGGACTAGCCCAAGACTTGGAATGCTGAACCCATGTGAAAAACCCAGAAGAAGCTCCTGGCTTCTGACTTCTGATTGACTCAGCTATAGTCATTGCTGCTACATTGGGAGTGAACCAGCAAACAAAGAATCTTTCTCTCTGTATCTCCTTCTCTTGTATACTTGCCTTTCCAATTAAAAATATATATTCTTGTATAAGTTTTTCATTTTTATTTTTGATGATGTTTACATAGATGATCAAGAGTGGGAGGTTCAAGGGTCAGGAAAAAGTGGTGTGTTCTTTGTTTTCAAATTTTCTATTTTTTCTTCCTGTATAATCCTTTTTTAAGTTTTATTTTATTTTTATTGGAAAGTCAGATATACAGATTGGAGGAGAGACAGATAGAAAGATCTTCCATCTGATGACTTACTCCCCAAGTGAGTAAAATAGCCGGTGCTATGCCAATGCAAAGCCAGGATCCAGGAATGTTTTCCATGTCTCCCACATGGGTTCAGGGTCCTAAGGCTTTAGGCCATCCTCAACTGCCATCCCAGACCACAGCAAGGGAGTTGGATGGGAAGTGGAGCTGCTGGGATTAGAACCAGTGCCCATATGGGATCTCGGCGCATTCAAGGCAAGGACTGTTACTCGTGAGGTCATGCCACCAGGCCCATCCTGTATAATCCTTAAAAAGGTTTAAGACACATGAAGACTACAAGATCTAAAAACCACAAAATTAAATTCATTAAGTAGTTTCTCTGGTCACATGGAATTAAGTTAGAAATCAGTTAAAAAATAAATTTAGCGCCTGGCATGGTAGCCTGGTAGCTAAAGGAGACCCAAAAGAGGCTCCTGGTATTACTAGGATTCCATATGGGCACTAGTTCGTGCCCTGGCTATTCATTTCCCTTCTAACTCATGATTTGTTACCTGGGAAAGCAGTAGATGGTGGCCCAATACCTTCAGACCCTGCATCTGCATGAGAAACCCGGAAGAAGCTCTTAGCTCCTAGATTCAAATTGGCTCAGCTCTGACAGCTCTGTTTATTGTGGCTAGTTGAGAAGTGAACCAGTGCATACAAGAAGTTTCTCTTTGTCTCCGAATTTCCAATCAAAACAAATTGAAAGATAAATTTAACAAATTGCATCTTAACAATGGCATTATAAGTCAATTTGTAGTCATCCAAATTTCACCCCTATTTATACATTACAGCCCATTCAATGTGGGCTGGTTTTAGGAATTGCTTCACCAACATTGAATATAGATGGGAGGTTGAAAATTTATTAAGGTCAATGGATGGTAGAGTTACAGGACAAATTGCATCAGTTGCAAATTAAATAGTAATTTTGTATTACAATGTAAATATGATTGTCAACTTACATGTTATCTGGTGGGCATGAATAATAGCCTACCTGTCAATGACCTGAGGTATGGCTTCCAGCTGTGCATTCAGAACTTGACCTGTGAAATGATTGGAGGTTCTAAAGAGATAGACATTTCTTTCAGTCAATTACAGTGTCATTGTTGAGGAGGAGGACAGTTGGGGACTCCTCCTCTGCTGTCTCCTTTCCTAGTCCGTAGGAGTTGTGCTCACTTTATGGTACAAGGATATGTCCACAGGGTGTCCTGAATCCAAAAATCACTGACGCTTCACCCCTTCATTGGTCTCAGTGGCTGTTCACAGGAGACGCAAATGCAATAAAAACAGGTTCCAAAATGGACAAAAACTAAGATATTTCTACGAAGATAACCAAACGTAAATTAGCATGAGAACATTCTCAGCATGGTTTATCATTAAATGAATGGAAATGGTAACCACTATGAGATACCACTTTAAATGCATTACAATGTATTTCATTAAAAAGTGTTCACAAAGAGAAACTGAAATTAAACATTATTGATCTAAGTGTAAAATAATGAAACTAATATTAGAAATGGCAATAAAGGACTCCCTATGTTGTTAACCTTCTCACAAATTTTGGAACCAGTAGCGGGTATGACCTGGAAGAAGCAGGGAACAGGTCAGTGTTTTCATGGTCTGCCTCTGTTTCCTTTTAATCCTGTTAGCATTTCTGAACTGAACTGTGCCAAGCTGAGCGAGCTTCCCATAAGTGCACAGTTCCTGTCCTGAGTGGTCTACTTTCAACTCAGGTTCCTGCTTTTGTTCTGGGAAAGCAAGAGAGGATGGCTCATTTCCATGTGGTAGACACAAAAGAGGCTCCTGGCCTTAGGTTGGCATAGCTCTTGCCATTGCAGCCATGTGTGTAGTAAAGTTACACATGGAAGATTTCTTTCTCACTCTTCCAACTTCTCTCTGCAACTTTGCATTTCAAATAAAAACCGAAGAGACTGCAACAAGGGGATAGCCCTGTGCTTTAGCAGATAAAGACACTGGCATCTTATATGTACATTGCCTCATATCCTACATGCTCCACTTCAGATCCAACTCCCTGACAACAGGCCTGGAAAGGAAATTAAGGATTTCTCAAGCACTTGAGTACCTGTAATCTAGTTGGAGATATATATCTAGTTGGATAATATTCCTGACTCATGGTTTCAGGCTTACTCACCTCTGCACATTCTGGATATTTGAGGAGCGAAACAGCAGATGGGAGATGTCTCTCCATTTCCCTTTCTTAGTTCTGCTTCTCAGATTAATAAATCTTTAAAATCTTAAAAATTGGAAACACTGGAGATGGCTCAAGCACTTGAGTGAGAGACTCAAATGGACCTCCTGGTTATTCTCTGACATGCTCCAGCACTGACCATTGCAACCAATGGTAAATCAATCAGCAGATAGCAGACAGGTCTGTCTCGGTCTCTCTCCTTCCTTTTCTGCAAGTCAATATCTAAAATAGATAAATAGATTCATTTAAATCTTTAATAGGCAAACAAGTAGTATATATCGCTCTCCACACATTCCTGTAGTATCTCATGAATGTAGTACAGCCTCCAAATGCTATTAAGCAGCATGCAATTTCAGCAGTACTAATAAAGCAAACCTGGAAAGTTAATAAATAGTTTTTTTGTATATATGAAAACTCCTACTATTTGAAAATTTTGAGTGTTTATTTTACGTAGCTTTTAAATAAGTTTCATTTTATCATGTATAACTTCAGCAAACATAATTTCAAACTTTGATATCCTACAATCATTAACAAATTCTTCATTTTAATTTGAATCATGTAATAATAATCATATCTTGACATGGCATCAGAAAACATGGAAAGATTCAAACAGCTTTAATAACTTCAATATCTTAGTTATGACAATTTTACCTTCTTTCTCTCATACTTGCTTTTTCACTGTAGTTTAAAAACCATTGTAGAACTCCTAAAATACAATCTAAAGCAAGCTGAGAAGTAAACAAACAACTTACTGAAGGTACATTTGTCTTTTCTGGCCTGGGAAGTATTTAGTGGACTGCAGGGCAACACCTTCAAGAGAGAGTGGAGAGAGGGAGGTATGGATTGGTCATACTTGTACCTAGTCTGCTTAATTATTGCTATTGTGCTAAGCAATGTCAAGACAAGAGGCAGACACAATGGCTGGAGACACAAAAGCTATCAGCATGGCAAAGAACAGTGCTTTACAAGTGCCAGGAGAGTATCAGAAATGAACAGTATCAGAAATGTCAATGATTGGCAGTGGTTATGTTCAAGTTATCAGATGGTTAGTGCAAACAACTACTACTTATTTTAAAATAATGTTACTGGGCCAGGAACCATAGACAAATGCCTAAAATTCTCACCTTGGATGTGCCGGGATCCCATATGGTTGCTGATTTGTATCCTGGCCAATACATTTCCATTCCAGCACCCTGCTTAGGCCTGGAAAAGCATTCAAGAATGGCCCACTGTCTTGGGACCCTGCATCTCCATGGGACTTGTAAAAAGTTCCTGGATCCTAGCATCAGATTGGCTCAGCTCAGGTCATTGTGGTTACTTGAGGAGTGAACCAGGTGATAGAAAACCCTTCTCTCTGCTGATCTTTTTTTTTAAGCCTTTCCAATGAAAATATTAATAATAATAAAGTTAGCAAAGTGCTAACTTAATTTTCAACAACTATTATTCAAATTACAAAATAATGTAGGAGAAATATCATTTTGTCACTAAAATTTATGCTACATAAAATCATAAAAAAATGCTTATGTGGCATTAAGGATTTCTCCATTTCTACAGATGAGCTGCACAGGACTCCATGTAAAGACTTCCATTAGAACATTCATTTCTGTTAATACTAAAAACTCTAGAAAAGTCAAATATTTATCAGAGTAATTTTGTCTAAATCTAAATATAAAATAATGGATACAATACACATTTATTCTATACACCAAAGGAAAGTTCTTCAGACTTCAATGACACTTCCCAGTTCCTAAACCTTCAATGACACTTGACTTTGCCATTGTATTTGCCTTAGTCCATAGGACATTCATAAATATGACAGCAACATAGTTTGACAAGTGTTTTCACATTACCTCATTAAATAGCTGTGTTACTAGAACAGTCAGAGAAATCCATCAAACTTGAAAGAGTGAACATCATGATACAGGAGGTTAGGCTGCTGCTTGGGATAGATCACACCTGATTCCCAAATGCCTTGTTTATGTCTACTAGCTATGTAACAGATCTAATGAAGTAACCTGGTTGTGCCTGGAACACAGTGGGTGGGTTCCAAGAACCCCCTGGGAAACCTAGATGGATTCTTGTTGCTGGGCTAAGCATGGCAGAGTCCTGTTCAAGTGAATCAACCAGCTGATGGAACATCTCTCTTCTTTCTGTAATGTATCTTTCAAACATACATGGTATTTATAAAAATGATTACACAAAATCATATTGCATCTATAACAACATATTTTAAGTTGATTTGTGTATATATCTTGGTAACAGAATTAAATTTCAAATTCAATTAAGAAAATTTCACGAGGACACTTCTACAACTGATATTTTTGAAGGTACATGGGCACTCTACTTGACTTTTTGCCCCCCTCTTTGTAATTTTATAATAAAATTCCATAGACTCAGGGATTTCCCTTACCCCCTAGAACTGCTAATTCAATATGCAAATAGCGGTCTAAAACACTATATCACAATATAAGCCCAAATATTAGTCTTTTTGACTCATTACTAATAAGAATATTCTTGTGTATTTTAGTGTCTGAAATTTTTTAAAAATTAATTCCTATTTCTTAAAAAATAGGAATTAATTAAAATTTATTTTTAAAATAATTCCTATTTTAATTCCAGTCTTAAAAAGAAAAACACATTATATCAACTTTCCCCCAACTTTTGGATCTGAGACAATCATTTTAATTTTGGTAATTTAGATGTGATCATCCCATAAATATGTTACATTTATATTCATGAAAATTTATAAATATGTAACATAGCCTAGAGAAGAAAATTAAATTCAGTATGGAGTGGAGTTTGACATACTGAATACAAATGAAATTTCTTAGATAATTCATTGTATCATTTTACAATGCCAAAAATCATCTAAGTACTCACAGAAAAGTTATAAATTTAACTCACTGTGCTTCATTATGGTCATCACCATGACCAATTTGAAATTATTTTTGTTTTCTAAAAATAATTGTAATGACCACAGTGGTAAAGTTTCTGCTTGCGATCAATGCAACCCTGAGTGTCTGATTTGAATCAAGCACCACACCTGATTCAATTACAGCTGCCTGAATCCTGAAAAGGCGCTTTTTTTTTTTAACATTTAATTCTTTATGTTCTAAGGTTAGATATACAGAAAAGAGGAGAGACAGAGAGGAAGATCTTCCATCCATCAATTCACTCCTCAAGTGGTGTCAATAGCCAGAGCTGTGCCGATCCTGATACAGGGTGCCAGAGAGATCACTGTGGGCCCAAGTGTAGAATGTGGGGTAGAGTCTGTATTTCCCTAGCTTGGTGACAGCTGCTCCTGCTACACCCCAGGCACTATTGCGCTGAACTGGGAAAGTCAGGAGTTTTTAAGCTCTCATCCTCTGATCAGATTGAGAGCCACATGGCACAATCACAGTTTTAAGCAGGAAAGGAGTTACCAGAGCCTGAAGTTAGTTAACTTACGTAGCACAAAAGGAGGCAGGAGAGGCCAGGTGTGCAGAATGTATGGAACAATTTCTATGGCAAGGTGCACATTTCATGCCTAAAATTAACTTTAATGGGGCTGTCTGCGAACAATTAACCTGATGAACAGGTGCAAGCCATCAATAGTTTTACCACATTACAATCCAAAGCTGGGAAAATGTGAGCTTCTTGCGAGTTGCCCATGTGAGTGGCAGGGTCCCAAGGCTTTGGGCTGTCCTTGACTACCTTACAGGCCACAAGCAGGGACCTGAGTGGGAAGGCTGGCTGCCAATGTTAGAAGTGGCACAAGTGGCATCCAGCCAAGCCTAAGAGGATAACTTTTGTCCTCTTGAAATACAGGTATTCAAATCACTTGCTAAGCTTGCTCTGCTCCCACTTCTGCATCATTAGCTGCCAATTTTAATTTAGCCTAATGTGCAACAAGAATTTGGGTAGTGAACCACCTTCTGAGAGTATTCTCTCTCTCCTTGTTCTATGTCCTTGCTCTAGAACAAAAACACACAAAAAAATGGCATCAGCATCCTGGGGCTAAGCATCCACCTTCAGTGCTGGCACCACATATGCTTGCTGCTTTGAGTTCGGCTGCTCTACTTACAATCCAGCTCCCTGTTAATGGCTAGGAAAGTAGCAAAGGATGATCTATTACATTGCATTATGTGCCAGTTTCATATGCTCTCGGATTCCTCCAACCCCTCCCCGTACCCTCCCCCCTTGGTGAATTCCTCCACCTTGTGGCAGTACTGTGGTTCAAATTCAATTGAGATTCTTTCATTGCAAGCATAAACCAAGCATAGAGTCCAGCATCTTATTGTCCAGATAAATTCAATGATTTATTGGGGAGACCATCTCTGGTCTGAAGGTAGAGCTGGCAGAGTATCATCCCAATCAATTGAAAGCCCCAACACAGCATCAACAACAATTTACAATGTTATGGAATGAATTGACATGGTATTAAGTAACGAATGTGATAAAAATGCAAGTTCTTAAACACATCCTGTGACTACTTCATTGACATTTCAATTTTAGTTTACATACAACCGGCTTCTATACACGTTAAAATGACTATAGGTTACGATTCAGCTGTCTTGTGTCTGTTTTTATTTTAGTCTCCCTAATACCTTTAATATTTCCAGTCCAAAGTCACTGCCAATATGCTTCTTCTATATAGATTAACCCACAGTGGACACTGCATATGGTGAAGATGGGATCTAGGTGTCCTTATGCTCAATAAAGAATCTCATCACCCTAGCAGGCCATGGACCCATATCTCTCAGCACCACTCAGCCATAGCATGGTTCTGGAAACAGGCAAGCGAGGACAGAGAAAGCAGAAATGTCATCTGCTTGCAGTCAGCAGGAGGTGGAGGACGGTGTTCTCAGTTGCAATTGCCTGGAGTGCAGTACCCACATGACCTGGTCATGATGGGGGAGGGAACTACCTGTTTTAGGTTCAAAAAAACACGTAGTCTCCCTGCCTTGATCAAATCTTGAATTTTCTTCAAATAGGTCTCTGCTGTCTCACTAACACCATTTTGAGAAACCTTATAGAAATTTTCTTTGATTTTTTTTTAGGCAGGCTGTCATTCAGAAACAACAGGTTGAGCCCCCAAGTTCTAATGCTGACATCCTGCTATCAGAGCACCAGTTTCTGTTCCAGCCATTCTTCTTCTGATCAAATTTCCAATTATACCCCTAAAATGGCAGTGAATGATGCCAGCAATTGGGCCCCTGATACTACATGGCAGACCCAAATGGGATCCATTGATCCCCAGTGGACCTGGCCAAACCTGGAACTGAACACCATGGGATCTTGGTGTGAGTGAACTGGTGAATGCAGGGTTGTTTTGTCCTTTGCACTCTCTCATGAGTGCTTGCATACTGAGAATTTACACATCTGTTATTGCCACCCAAGAAGGACACATTTGCTAGAAAAAACATTAATTTCAATGATATATCTTCCATTAAGAACCCACATTATTTGTACTTTTGGAGGCTTTGAATAAAACTATACTTTTTGTTAATTTTATAACTAGAATATAATTTTTTTGTATCTTGTAAATATTACATCTAGTTCGTTAAACTGGTAGTATCAATGCATCTTGAAAAATAAACCTATGACAAGTTGAAAATTTAACCATTATAATTGCTCACCAAAGATCATAAAACCAGCTTTGATTTATCATTGGGCTAGTTTAGTAGACAATGTAAGGAAACGGGCAACATTAGCTAAAATTGTCCTACAGTGGTTTTAGGTTTATGCTTTTGGAAATGCATCATTCCATGTTTCATTTAGTTCCAAGTACTACTTGACAATAACAGTGATTTAAAGTGTCAACAAACAGGAAAACTATCCTCATGCTGACTGTTCATTAGGACAGTAATGTATAGGTTTTACATTCCTTAAGTTCTCAAATTTCAATTTGTATCTTAGAAACTATAAATATTGGATAGTATATATGTTCATTTGATCATGCTTTCCTCTTAATTTCTTTTGTGGATTGCCATGTGATTACCTGCATATATACACAGATGTTCTTTTTGAATCTATGGGTATGCAGTGATAATATTTAAAATGAAGCGAAGAGGTCCTAGCATGGTAGCTTAGTGGCCAGAGTCCTCATCTTGCATGCTCCAGTATCTCAGTGGGCACTGGATCATATTCTAGATACTCCACCTTCCTGCTTGTGGCCAAGTAAAGCAATAGGGGCCAGCCCAATGCCTTGGAACTCTAACTCACATGTAAGGCCTGGAAGAAGTTTACTGACACTTGGTGTTGGGTTTCAGATCAGCTCAGCTCCAGCCACTGTTGCCACTTGAGGAGTGAACCAGCAAATGGAAAACCTTTCTCTTTGTCTCTCCTTCTCTCTGTAAGTCTGACTTTACAATATATATATATATATATATATATATATATATATATAACAAATGTACATAAATAAATACATGAAATTAAACTAAGAGCAATTATAACACTAATTTAAAACTACATGCTCCTCAGAGATGGTGCTTGTCTTCAGGACAAACCACTGGGTCCCTTCTATCTGCTATGGACAGAAATACATCTTCCTATATTTTGCGTCATGAGAGGTTGACCAGCAATGTGACTCTACTGTAAGACAACACTTTAAGAAGGTAATTAGCTGGTCTGGTGTGGTAGCCTACTCACTAAAGTCCTTGTCTTGCATGAGCTGGCATCCCACTTACATGGTGGATATTGTCCCAATTGTGCCATTTCACTTCTAGCTCTCAGCTTGTTGCCTGGGAAAGCAGTAGAGGATGGCCCAGGTCCTTGGGACCCTGCCCCTGACAAGAGACCTGGAAGAACCCTTGTGCGCCTGGCTGTGGATTGGCTAGTGTCTGGCCATTGCGACTACTTGGGGAGTGAACCAGCAACTAAAAGATCTTTCATCTGCTCTCTTCTCTCTATAAATCTGACTTGCCAATACATTTTTTAAGAAGGCAATTAGTAGCAAAAATATGCTGACAGTGAAGCCCTACAGCAAACTGCTTGATTTCCTTTAGAAAAGAATGCACAGAACAAAGAAAACACAATGTGAGGGTACAGAAAGATGGAGGCTTTAAGTTGGCCAGAGAGAAACCTCAGAGGACCCAAGTCTATTATCATCATGCTGTTAAATTTCCAATCATTAGACCCTTAAGACGGGTGCCTGGAACCCTTCATGTTTGAACTGTTACTAATGAAGTGGACTTGTGGGGGCCTGGGAGAACAGGCTTACAAGTAAGAGGGGATGGCAAAGATGTGGGGTATTATGCCCATGCAGGCAGAGCAATCCTGGGGGTTTTCTCATGTGCTTGGCTTCAGGAGGTGTGGAAGAATGGAGGAGAGAGCCCTAGGTTAGCATACTGGCATAGTCTGTTGGTGGATTGCGTTTGAAGAACTTTGAGTAGGCCTGGATCTTGTGTTGGTGGAGAGGCAAGGTCCCAGGCCAGCACAGATGCCATGAGCTTGGAACTTTACTGGGTGGGCAGAGCTCCAGGCTATAACATCACTCACTGGTAGACTGGCCTTCAGAAAACTAGGCTGTGGAACCTATATACACCCAGGTGCAGGGACAGTGGATTGCTCAGGGAATGGAGTAAGGGGATGTGCGGGAGGCAGGACCACTGAAAGAATATGTTGCAGGTGAGGAATGACTTTTGAAAGACTTCTACTGTGAAAGCCACTGTACTTGCAGGTAAAGGAGGGAGCTAACGTCTACCAAGTTGAATAGGGCAATTGAGGATCTTTCTGGGTCAGACCAGAGCACCCATCCACAAGGGATACTGAGCTGGGCTGGCTAACATGAACTACAACCAACCACCATCTGCTGGTACACAGTAAAGGTATGACTGGGTTCCTGTATGGAAGAGACAGATTACACTACCTGTCAGTGTGTTCCATAGAAGGGGCAGATAATGTTAGGCTAGGCCATGATACCAACAAGCATACAAAAGAACCAGGTGTCGGGGCAGATTCTGCAGGGGACATATGGGTGAGCCTAGTGGAACTGCAATTTCCACTGCTCTGCTCAAGAGCTGGGAGTTGTAAATGGCTGAGTTAAACATGACCATGGAACCCTCTGACACTCATGGGACTCAGCAGGACACACTGGTCCAGGTTGCAGTCTGCCCCACACAACAACTCACAGAGGAATTATGGTAAAGGGCAGGCCTAGTAGGGGTTACTGGATGTCACTGTGATTGGGATGTAGTTCCCAACTAGTGTATGTGAGGGCTGAGTGTGGGGTGGGTATGGCTGGATTCCTCCACAACATCTATTGGTTTGCATAAGAGATGGGACTAGAGACAAACCTGATCCAGAAACTGCAACTAGCAGTGTGTGCGTAAGCTGATGTGGGTGACAGAGTAAAATGGATCCTGTACTGGCCAAGTCCACACAATACTCAAATCTGGGATAACCTCAGATTAAATTTTATTAGGGATCCCTTCCACTGAACTCATATACTCAGAATTCCAACCATGGGAAGAAATGTGAGATCTGTGCTCTGACCTTGGAATACATGTGTCAGAACTGAGCCTCCACAGTTACTGAAGATGGAGGAGTGGATAGCAAGTTCAGATGCACATGGGAGATATGGCAGTCAATTGGGGCCTGCAGATGACTTCTATTATAGCAAGTGAAGGAGGGCAGAACAAATTGGACAGCTACATCTGCCAAGTACTGACAGCAAAGATCTGCGTGAATGGAGACTTTAGAGTGGACTCTGTCAACCAACAGATCTTGGAAGGATAATTTATGGAAACCACTTGAACAGAAACCTCAGAGCATGCTCCATCTTGGGAACCCTGGTAAATCTGATGGGCATTCCCAGGGTTAGGAGGTGTTGGGGACACTGGGAGTGACTCCTCTCCTTCTTTCCCAATTCCACAGACACAGAAAGAAGAACATTTGGATACAATGGTCTCATCCACTTTCCCCACAGTCACGACCCTTCCTAGCTTAATCAGTGTCCACATGTGCATGCACCCTCCTCAACTGTGTAAACATCATCAAAATTAATTTTAATAAGAACCATAAGAAATGAACTGCTGTGATTGAAGACACATATTTGATTGTATAATTTTATCAAAACCAAAACACACTCTTATTTTCAACTATACTTTCTATTAACAAATAATTTTGAAAGAACCGACCATCATCAGAGAAATATAGAACTCAAACTTTTCACTTAAGCTGTTCAACACCTAAACAACAACAGTAAAAATATCAAATAAGCAACCTAAGTACTAAACTGAAAGTCACAGAAAAATAAAGCACCAAGTCTGGGAAAAGTAAAAGGAAATGCAAACTAAAAATTAGTGACAAAACAAATAAAAACTATACCAAGCAATACTCAAGATAAAACATTCATTTTTCTTTAAAAAAATCAAAATTAATAAATCTCTTGCTAGATTGAAAAAAAGTTGGCTCAAGTACATAACACCAAAAAGGAGAGGAACATATCAAAACTGCTATCACAAAAGTACATGGGACGTGGGCTGTCTGCAACAAAGTGGGTTCTGCCACTGCTTGTGAAGTGAAATTCCCATGTAAATGCCACCTCAAGTCCTGCCTGCTGTATTTTATTTCTCTCTCTATTTATAAAGATTTCTTTACTTTCACTGGAAAGTCAGATATTAAAAGAAAGGAGAGGATGATCATGCATTGGCTGATTCACTCCCCAAGATACCACAATGGCCAGAGCTGAGCTGATTTGAGGCCAGGAGCCCAGATCTTATTCTGGGTGGGTCTCCCAATGCTTTGGGCTGTCCTCCATTGCTTTCTCAGGTCACAACCATGGTGCTGGATAGAGTCTGCTTGGCTTAAAATTGGCGTCCATATGAAATTTTAGCACATGCTAGGCAAGGACTTTAGCCACTAGGCTACCAAGCCAGGCCTGGTTGCTTTATTTCTGAACCTGTTCCCTGCTAGTGCACGTGTGAATGGAGATGTCTCAAGTGCTTGATTCCCTGTACTGATGTGGGAATACTGGAAGAAGGTACTGACTCCTGGCTTCAAGCTGGTCCTGCTTTAGCCATTGTGGTCACTTGGAGAGGGATAAAGCAGACACACATCGCTCTTTCTGACTCTCCCTCATTTCTCTATAACTCTGCCTTCCATATAGATAAAGTCAATGTTTACTGGAAAAAATGCAATGGCTCACTAGGGACTACCAACAACAATTATAAATAGCTAGAAATGCTGAATTTCTGGAAACTTAGTATTGGCCTACCAAACTGAATCAGAAAGACACTAAAATACCTGACAAAACCAATAGTAAGTAACAATAAATCAGGAATAAAATCTCTTCAAACCAAATGTCAACAGCAGGTATCTTCACTACTAAATTCCACCAAAAAATTGAAGGGTACAAAATAGTTCCAAATTTGTACTGGGCCTAACAATACTTAGATTCCTAAACTAGATTGAAACAGTAGTTGGAAGATATTCACCTATATTTCTTAAACACACACACACACAATGGAACTGTTCAGCAAAAAATGCAGTTCCCATTGCTGTACAATTGGTTTTCTGCATATTCTTTTTTAGTGCTTCTTCCAAAATAATTTTTCATCCTCCAGAAGTTGAGTTTTAAAAAATTATTAACAAATCATAGACTAGCTTTCCCGGGCCTGGTGCAGTAGCCTAGGCACTAAAGTCTTGGCGTTACACATGTTGGGAAACCATATGTGTGCTGTACTAAGCCTATGGTCTTTGAAAATAATCCAGGATGGCACAAAACCTTGAGGCCCTGCACCCACGTGGGAGACCTGAAAGAGGCTCTAGGCTGTGGGCTACATTTACATTCAGTTATGGCCATTGTGTCAGCTTGGGGACTGATTCAACAGAAAGACAATCTAGCCTCTCTGTCTCTCTTCCTCTCTGTATATCTGACTTTCCAATAACAGTAAAATATTTAAAAAATTATTGATCAGTATAACTTGAAAAAAACAGATATAAAATCATTATCATAGAAATGTAAAATCAATACAACACATCAATAAACTCAAACATAATAGCCAAGCTGCACCTAACCTGAGGATGTATAAAATGATCCAATAAATGCAAATCAACAAACCAAATGTTTCACATAAACAGGATGAAGAACAAGCATTATTAAAATTACCTTACACAAAGCAATAAATGAAATTTTACACTTATTGTGTAATAACTTCCATATATATATATATGTATGTATGAGTGTGTGTGTTTGTGTGTGTGTTGAGCAAACATACAAATATAAAAGTATACCCCAATATACCTCAACTGAAGTACATAGAAATAGTTCTCAATAAAATAGTATCTACATATGACAAATATAGAGTCACCACACAATTTCATGCCAAAAAACCAAAAACACTTCCTCTAAGATATGTAACCAAATTAGAATGGCTAGTTTTTATTGTTATGTAATTTAATATTAGGCCATGGGCCCAGCGGCGTGGCCTAGCGGCTTAAGTGCTCGCCTTGAACATGCTGGGATCCCATATGGGCGCCGGTTCTAATCCAGGTGGCTCCACTTCCCATCCAGCTCCCTGCTTGTGGCCTGGGAAAGCAGTCAAGGACGGCCCAAAGCTTTGGGACCCTGCACCCATGTGGGAGACCTGGAAGAGGTTCCTGGTTCCCAGCATCGGATTGGCACAGCACCGGCCGTTGTGTTCACTTGGGGAGTGAATCATCAAATGGAAGATCTTCCTCTCTGTCTCTCCTCCTCTCTGTATATCTGACTTTGTAATGAAAATTTAATATTAGGCCAAATAGGCAAAGGAAGGAAATAAAAAACACAAAGGTAAAAACGAAGATACTGCATTCTTTTGATTCTGGATTTCATGTTTCCCCTGATTTCATTAATAGTGAACCAAAATGAATGCCAAGAGACTGCATTCAGCCATTAAAAAGAATAAAGTACTGATAATTGTTACAAAGTAGATGAAACTGGATATCATAAATGAAATAAGGCAAATGGAGAAAAAATCTAATATGTTGTCATATATAAGTGGTAAAAATAGCTGCCTATTTAGAATTGTGATTGCTATGGGTTGATAAATGTGAGGACTGGGAATAGGAAGGAAGTAGAAGAGGTAGCAAAGAAAGCAAGACGGAAGGAACAAGATCCAGTGTTCCATCGCAGTGCGTGGTGACTACAATACACAATATGCTTATGCAGGAAACTGGAATGCAGGACCCCGTATGCAATAAAAACAAACATATGTTGAAATCCTGGGCAGCTGGTTTACTCAGCTTTTGCTGTATGTATACTCAAACACTACACTGTACCTTATAATAGTATTCAAGTACATGTTGATCAAAATTCTCTAGAATTCTAAAAATCAGAATCATCCCTTGACACTAACAATGATCTAGTTAGAAGAAATTGAACACTCCCCCACCTGCAGAACATAAAATATACTTTATGGAATTAAGCACCTGATGGTAGATTACTGTCTCTATGACTTATATAAATAAAATAAATTAACAAAAATTATTTTAAAATAAGAGAAAAATAATTTCAAAACAAGAATTGGCATGATGTTTGGTGCAGCGATTCAGACACTACTTTGAGGACCACATGCTTCTTTGCAGTGATTCTAAATAGAGCAGTACAGTATTTGAAGGAAAATCTAATAGAACAGCAAGGGAAGGTTGGCCGGGCATAATCCGGACAAGTTAATGCTGCAGTGTCAGTGCCCAGCCAGAGGGAACTGATGCTTAGCAATGTGATCAGAGATCTCAGTGAACACTGGATTAAGAAAATAAAGCCAATCCCAGTCCTAGAGAATCACGAAATAAATAAATGCACATGGAGGAAATGTTAGACTGTAATCATTCTACCCTACCAACACCTCATACATCACCAGAATTTATCCACAATTTGTAACTAAGAATACTGCCCCATATATGAGAACATTTGCCAAGAATTCATGTGTGAGAAATGAAAAGCAAGAAAAAATATTTTCACCAGTATCAAAAACTAAAGCAAAGACCAGCATTTTGGTATATAATATGTAAAGCTACCAATTGCAACACCAGCATCCCATATGGAATCAGCTGTTCCACTTCCAGCCCAGCTCTGTGTTCATCTCCTGGGAAAAGCAGTGGAAGATCATCCAAGTGCCTGGGCCCTGATCACCCACATGCAAGACCAGGAGGAAGCTGCAGGCTCCAGGACTCAGCTTGGTGCAGCACTGGTCATTTTAGCCATCTGGTAGTGAGCCAAAGGGCAGAAGATCTCTGTTTCTTATGTTTAAACTCTCAGTTGAAAAAAAAAACAAACAAGCAAACAAAACAAACAATAAGTAATGATAAGAAGAAAATAACTAATAGATATTTTCAAAGTTTATTTATTTATTTGAAGGCAGGGAGAAAGAGATCCATCTTCTGGTTCACTAAATGGCAGCACATTCTGGGCTAAAACAAAGCAAGGAAATTAGAGCTTCTGGGTGTCCCACAGGGGGCAGGAGCCTAAGCACTGGGGACATGCAAGGCTTCATTCCCAGATATCCTAGTGAGAAGCAGAATTGTAAGTGAATCAGCCAGATCTTGAACCCATATGCAGGTAGCAGCTGACTAAACCAATTTGTGTGTGCAAATTGAAAGTGTACTGTTTCCCAAACACACTCTTCTAGCATTTACCTGGGCCATCTCAAGGTTTTAGTCCCCAGTAGCCAAGGCTGAGAAAACCCAGAGTGCATCAATCATTTCTTTGTTTGTTTGTTTGTTTTTGATTTGTTTTATTTTTAATGGCAAGTCAGATATACAGAGAGGAGGAGAGACATAGAGGAAGATTCTGCATCTGATGGCTCACTCCCCAAGTGACCCCAATGCTCAGGGTTGCACCAATCTGAAGCAACCCCAATTCTACTGCACTCTTTCAGGGAGAAGCAGTGATCCAGAAGATAAGTTAGTCATATTTGTTTGTTACAAAGTGTTTTGAAACTCAGAGAAACAGAAACAGTGTTCTGAGAACCAATTACATGTTTCAATGGGGGATTACCAGTTAAGGACATTAGAACAAAATGTATGCAGTTAAGTAAAGGGAGATGTACTAAGACTTTTGAAGCTTAGATTACCTTTATTTAAAAAAAAAAATGGGTGGACTCTTTCATCCACTCTCTCACCTCCCACAAACCACCAGCAACCACAAGACCAAAAAATAAATCAGGTTTTGCACACTGGTACCCAAGCCACTGTCTGCTGCCTCCCAGCAGAGATATTAACTGAACACTGCATTTGCACAGAACTGAAACTAGACATTCTGATAGATACAGGAGTCACAATGTCATCTTAATGTCTCATACACCACTCAGGGCAGTGACTCCTTCCTGTGCTGTGTCAGGTGGGCATTCACTGCTTTTATGCCACGCCTAATTTTCACAGCAAACAATTCTTTTAAAGTGCTAATGCTGGTTTTGTGAGAGGATAAAAAAAATGTTAACTTACTGAATTGTATCTTGGAGGAATTAGTGACTAGTGTTTTCCAGGGCAGAGGGCAGCGCTCGGCATTGAGTAAGAGTTATGAACATTCAGGGGTTTATTCCCTGCTCTCTGTTGAGCCTGACTTGTTCCCTCTACAATTCATGGGGACATTTATTCCCAATTTTGAGAACTTAAGGGAATGGGTGACATCATACCAGATGCCTTCATGATAAATCAGCACTGGTGCCTTAAGAGCTCTTCATCAGGTTCTTCTAAAGAAGTCCTTTACCTGAGTCTCTGTGCACTCCCTTTGCTTGTCTACAAGGTGACTATATTTTTTCTGAAAGTAGAGCTGACAGAATATCATCCCCTCCGACGAAATGTCACTATACAACTTGAACAACAGGAAGAAACATCAAAATTAACAACATCATGAAGTTAATTAACATGGCATTGAGTGACCGATATGTTAGAAACTGCAAGTTCATAACCTCATCCTGTAACTACTTCCTTCACATCTCTTCAAGTTTAATATATACACAACTGGCTGCTATAAACTTTTTTTTTCTCCCAAGATAACATGTTTTTGAGTTTAACCTAAATCAGCGTGGCACAGGAACACTGAAAGGACCAGCATTAACATCCATCATATATAACAGCTGAGTACAAACTTAGCATCAAAGTCTCTATGCAGTTGCATCTTGTTTAGCATTAACAGTCATAAATTGAAAACGCTTTTTTGGGAGAATCTTAAGCCACAATCTAAAATTTGCAGTATATAGTGATTAAGCCATGGTTTTACAGAAGTTTGCATTTTAACAATTGAAGAATAGAAAAGTTTTAGGCAGATGAGCAGTGAAATCCCCAACAACCCAGTGAATGAGGAAGAATTTAACTCTACATCCTACCTAATAAAGTCCAGGAGAAGCAAATAGGGAGCCTGACCAGTATTTGCAGCCTGAGTGATTATAGGCTAGTTGACCCTTTCCCTGAGTTTTCTAGACTGTCTATATCAGTGTCTCTCTTTCTATCTGAAAAGCTAAATGGGCAGCCTGATCAGTAAGGTATAAGATGAAGGATTATCAACTGGGTGACCTTTATCAGTCTGTTTATCTGAAGTAATTTTGGGCCTCACAAGCAATCCTGTCGGTCAGTGTAAGAGAGGGCTGGGAGCCAAGGCTGGAACTAGATAAGGACCAGAGAAAGCTTCTCTCCTGAGTCCACAAGGAAACTTACAATCTTCTTATTTCTGACTGCCACCTGGGGCTCCTGGCTGTAGTTCCGTGTCACCAGACCCTATGAGAGGGTTTTTGTTCAAGGTCAGAGTTGCAGAGGACCCCAAGGCCTCCCTACTCCTCCTCTCCTGCCCCGGGGCCTCAGGAGATGCTCACACACACACACACACACACACACACACACACACACACACTGCTTCCAGTCCAAGGAGTCGGGTGTCCAGCACAGGCTCCTGCAGGGAGGGAGCTCACAGGGCAGCACCTCCTGAGCCACCTGAGTCTTCTTGGGAACACAACAGCAAAGGGGTTATGGCAGAGCTAGAGAATAATCTCCTGCACAGTTTCACAAGCTTTTCCTGTGTGCGTGTGATTGGACCAATCCCACAAACCTGGACAACTCATGACGTCAGAGGATGCTAAACCAATCAGAAGTGCAATGAGTGTAGGCTAAGAATTCTGGAGCTAGGGGGAGTAATGGGCATGGCTTCACGTCAGGTTGGGAGTGGCCTCCTCTGTTGCAGCTTGAGCCTTCCAACAGCAGGGGCCGCTGTCGATTCTCACATAAATCCAACTCTCTACTTCATGTTGCAAGTCTGGAAACCCAGAATTTTGTGACAAGAGGCTCCAGTTGCAATTGACGTTCAATGGATTCTGGGACTTTTCTTCTTTATACTGGCTTTGTTTTCCATTAGTTCATTTGACTTTAAATTGCAGAACTGAAGAATATTTTGAAAAGATATAAAATAAAATTTTCAATCTCATTTCTCTTATTGATGTCCATTAACTGTTCTGTACTTTTTGCTTTTATAATGTACTGTATATGTTTCTTATAAATACATAGTAATTTGATTCTATATATTGATCTCCTGCCCAGAATTCTTGTTGGATTCTCTCATCAGTGTGTTTGGTTTTCCAAAAAAGGGCAATTAGTGCACATGGGCAGTTTTGCTTCTTAAAACTTGACCGTTCTGCTGCAGTTTCCTTTCTGTGCTTAATCTCATGATTACACATTCACAACAATGTGTAAGAGAAAAAGGAACAATAAGGGTTGTCCAGATTAAATCTATGGGAAAAACGTGCTTTGCTATATGTTATAGATATTATATTTATATTTCCTGTTATGCGATACATATATACATATATCTGTAGCCTATTATGATTTCCATAGTTTGTGGCTTTTGGTTTCCACAATTTGTGGCTTTTGGTTTCTGTTTCAAAAGATTCTTTTTTTTTTCGGGGGATTTTGAAAAATTATCTTTCAAAAGTCATATGTACAGAGAGGAGGAAAGACAGTGGAAGATGTTTTGTCCTCTGATCCCTTCCCCAAGTATCCAAAATGGTCAGAATTGCACCAGTCTGAAACCAGGAGCCCAGAGCCTTTTCCAGGTCTCCCTTTTGGGTCAGGGTCCCAAGGTTTTGGACCATCCTCAACAGCTTTCCCCAGCCACAAGCCAGGAGTTGGAAGGGAAGTAGGGCTGCCATGATTATAACAGGTGCCACTTAGGGATGCCGGCATGTGCAAGGCAAGGACTTATGCCACTAGGTTAGTACAGCATGTCCTGCTTTAAAACATCTTATACCTAAGTATTTCAGAAAATTGTCTCATTTCATAAAAGATTAAAATTTTTATGAGGGATGATATTTATATTCCTGAAATTGATTATTTACATGGCATTTTTAAATGACTTTTCCTAATTGCTATTTTAATATTTATTTACTTTTTATTCGAATGACAGATTTACAGAGAGAAACACGATAGGGAGCAACCCAGACAAGGCAAGAGGAAGGTACGCACCAGCATATATTTGGCATAGGTCAGAGGGAGACCAGGATGAAGCAGTTCACATCACCCAGTGGCAAATAAGAGCACTAGAACAGAGTGTTGGTCAGGCCAGTTTTGCGCACAACACATACTAGTGCACATTACACAATGCCAAGATTAGTTGAGCCATACCAGCTGTAGCCACAGTGCCCAAACAGCACATATGATACCCAGAGAGTGAGCAAGCAAAGCTGGAAGGGGAAATGTGGGCTCCCCTGCTGAACAGCCACTCCCATTGGAGAGAATGAGTCGGGATGGGGCCAAAGGAGACCAGGCAGGGCTACAACACCTGTGGGCCTCCTGTGAGCTAGATCAGCAAAAAGCCAGGCTGGGATGATTACTCCAACTGGTGCAAGCATAAATTAGAGTGGGTGAGGGTTGGTTGGGCTTTACCACAACATCAGCTGGCAGAGGCTTACACAGGGGGCTAAATCTGTCAAGTTAAACTCCAGAACCACCTGGAGAGTGCATAATCATGGAGGTGGAGTGGCCTAGTAGGGAAATAGTGGGCACATCCCTCTTGGGTTACCACTCCCACTGGAGAATATGAAAACCAGGACTGGGTTAGACATGGGTAGACAGAAAGTCACCTACCAGTATGTTTGTGGACTGGATAGTGGGAATGATTGGGTTGAACTTGGCTTCAATGCCCATTGGCATATATGTGAACTAAATGGGGTGTGGAGCAGACTGACTATGTCTGTGGTACATAGTGGCAAGCATGGGAACCAGGGTAGGTGGCAGACCTGGTGGGGGTAATGGGGAGTTGCCCCAACTAGGATGCAGCTCCCACAGGTTTATGGCAGAGCTGAGTATGAGGTGGGCATGATCAGGCTGGACTGCAACAACCATTGGTTTGTGTGGAAGACAGGGCTGGAAACAGAACTGACCCAGCAATTGCAACCACAAGCATGTGTATAAACTGACTGAGTTGATGGACTGTCCCAGGCCCTGTACTGGCAAGCAAACACATGAATCAGATCTGGGATCACCTCAGATATAGTTTCTTTGTAGATCCCTCCAACTGAACTGCTGATCTCAGAACCCCAAACACAAAGAGACTATGTCAGCCTGTGGATTCTGAAGAGATATCTTCTTGCTTGTAACAGCAAGATTGGCAGCAAATCAGAACTGTTGAACTATGAAAACTGTTTGAGCGGGTCCCTTGGCATGAGCCACATTGGGGATCTGGGATGGGTGGGAGGCTGGGTGGGCTTCTCCCTCTGTTTCTGCCCTAACCCCCAAATATATTAGTGTGGAAACAATGGTCTTACCCACTTTCCTGCAGCACTTGACACTTTGTGCCCTAATCAACTATGTAAGATTATCAAGATAAAAATATACATTAAAAAAAAATCTAATCCACTGTTACATTGATCCAAGGTAAGAAGGGAACCAATGTTCTATGTTCTAGATTTTATATTAGCATGTAAAATGGTTGGTTACAAAAATGAACATGGAATCTGTCAGCACTCAGCTGGGTCAAGGGACCAGAAGCTGCCCTGCCCACATCTTACCATAGATGCTGAACAAGCAAGGCAGTGGCCCAATGATGGCCAGTCAAGTGAAAGGCCAGGGGTGGGGAGGAGGGGAATCCAGGAAAGCCCCAACAATGATAGGATTAGAAGCTCAGACATTATTTTCTGGATGTGGATTTCATGAAAAATGATACAGAATAAGCATAGGGATCATTTGTTGAAAAGGTTTCTGTTGCTGACAAATAGGAGCCCTGAGAGAACACACTGTGATTCTACCTGGGCCTGGTGCTGTAGCTGGGTAACAGGCTGTCTGAGTGAAGAAGTTGTTGGCCAACTCTGCCTAACCCTTAGCTACAGACCAGGTGGGCGTACTATAGGCTACATACTACTGTCTGCTGCTCGAGAACCAATCAGGCTTAGCCAATGATCCTGCTCCCTCAGCAGGCAGTGTGCTAACCAATCCCTCCAGGGTTGGGTTCCTTCTGACAGTGACCCTAATCCCAGCCAGCATGTTTTGAGTCCCCAGCGCCACAACATGTCCACCCCGCTGTCTCACCTCACCTGCTGTGTCATCCCTCACACCCTGAGCTGCTTGTAAGCTCCTCCAGGGTCAACAGTCTCATTCCCAGAACATTCATTTCTAACCTGTCCACCCCCATAGCCTTCCTGCTGATCCAGTACAAAGTGGGCTAGTGTAGTAGGGAATTCAATGTGAAACACTGCAACAACCTTTTTTTTTTTTGTCTCATGAAAAGATGTTCATGTGAACAACTCTACTTTGCAAAGCAGGATTGATTTAAAAAGCAGAAAGAAGGTGCCTGTCCTAACTGCAGAAGGGAGCTCCAAGGGAAGAAAGACCCAAGGAAGTGATGGAAATTGTGTCCATTGTGCAGTGTCTCAAGGGGGGGGGGGTCCACATGAGTCACCCAAAGGGCAGAGAAAAAGAAACTTATTCACAATATGCATCAATGTCTATCATCTGACCCTGAAACAAAAGGGCTTCCTTCTCCCAATGTTATGGGATAGGCAGCTAGTTCGGGGACACAAGCTTGGAAGTCATACCCCACTGTACCACCTAGGTGTTCCCTCCTGCCCACCTATCATTACACGGAACCTGAGAGGGTTGCATTTTTGTGCAACCACTCCCCTCACAAGCCCTCATAATGGCCCCTGATAGCGGGGGCCTGGCTGTCTTGATCACATGCTTCCATCACTCTGACACTCCAACTCTTGGTCTCCCCAGTAGCTTGTTGCTCTCTGGCTGCCTGCAGATTCTGAGGCCAGGTAAAGCCTGAGCATGGACCCTGTATGTCTGTATTCCTCATCCTCTGTTCACTGCTTCAATGGAACAGTAAAGATGTTAATTCTAGGATGGCTTGCATTTCTAATTTGTGTACTGTTAAGAGTTCCGGGAGAGATGAGGCCTAGCAGTAACGAAATGTGAGCAAAGAAACCAGGGAAATGTGGATGTCTGCACCTGGAGCCTTCTCTCCAAGAAGTGCAGCCAGGCCTGGGCCCCTTTTGCCCATGACCCCATGGCCCAAGCCTGCTTGGTAAACAGCAAAGTTTACAGAGGAGGCAGGTAAGCAGCAGGCAGATAAACAGATTAATCAGCCTAGAATTGTTTATAAATGAAGAGCTATCAGAGTAGGGAAGAGAGACCCGGGTGCAGCATGTCCGATGACAAGACATGTTGGGGTCTGTTAGCCAAGGGCACAGTGTGCCATGTGCCTGTGGCATCCCATATGGGCTAAGCAAGTGGAAATCCAGGGAATAATCTCCCACCCTTGAAACTTGAGCCACATCCCACCACAATGAGTACCTCCTCCCTTACGTACAGTTCGACTTGAAACACATCAGTTAACTACAGTCAACCACAGCCACAAAGCATTACATGAAAAATTCCAGAAATAATTATCCATATATTTTAAGATAATTGTTATCACAGCATATTGTTATAAGGTTCTGTATTCTTTATTATCCATCTCTTACAGTGCTTGATTTACAAATTAAATTTTATATCAGGTGTGTTTTTTTAATGGAAAAAAAACATGATACAGATGGAGTTGGGTACTATCCATGGTTTTACACCTGCAGGAAGGTTTGGAACATGTTTCTTGCAAGAAAAGGGGCACACCCGTATTTGGGTTTCCTAATGTCCAGTCTATAACATCTCCCCCGTTCCCCTCTCTTCAAGTAGCTTGAGCAATAAGGCATTTATAGCATGGACTAACTTTATGTGGCAAGGGAAATGCCCAAGTTCAGTTGAGATATAGCTCCTCTGTGCATGCCAAGAAGTTCAGGGATTCCAGAAGCTCTGCACACTAGAACATCCAGGAAAGCAAGCTCCATACATGGGTGTAGGAATCCAAGGACTTTGGGCCTCTTTGGCTGCTTTACCAGGCAACAAGCAGGGAGCTGGATGGGAAGTAGAGCAGCTGAGACTTGAACAGGCACCCATATGGGATCCTGGTGATTGCAATTGAGCCATTACGCTGGACCCTGCTGGCTCTTGCATTAATAGAAATCTTTGATTGCTGCCATGCAGATGGAAAGTCCCTGAGCTACAGGGAAGGTGTTATTTTTCCATCTATTCATGCATGCATGCATCTAGTCAACAAATGCTAATTGGTAACCAGCCTATGAAAAACGCCTAGACAATGGAGGCACACAGAGACAACTAAAACACAACAACTGATGGTGGAGCTGCCCCGGGCAGTTGTGAAAGTATTGCACTGCTCAATGTTAAAGTGAGGGAAGCAAGTGCAGGCTGAAGTCCAGATAACTCAGTAAGCACAGCAACAGATGAACTGCCTGGACCCAAAGGGATCCCTATTACCCATGAACACCACAGAGGCAACATGAATGAGGCTGTGGCTAAGAGATGGCTACTTGAAGTTCTGGAAGAAAAAGAAGATTATTCTATGAAGCCAGAATTACAATCAAAAGGCAACCCTGAGAGTGCCAAGGGAAGGGTTACTCAAATTGATGTGGACAACCTTGCCGGGGAGAAGGGCCTTGTTGGCCTGAATCCCTGAAGGAAAGGAGACCCAGTGGTCTCATTAGGTCAGGTGATTCAGCCCACAGAGCTCTGGGCCACCAGGGAGTTCTGACGGAGAGCATCAGGCAGGAGGAGTCCCAGGAGGTTAGAGCACATCCCACGCTCATGTCACCAGTATGGACAATGCGCACAAGTAGGACATCTCTTCAGAAGTGGGTGAGTGAACCCACACACCAAAGGCCTGCAGGTACAGTGGCCAGGTGCATTTGTGTGGCAATTGGCCACACCAGCATACTGCCCCGAGCTGCAATGGGCTACCAAGGAAGGGTTGTCAGGTGAGGCAGATGGAACAGAAAGAACCTGTGGCAATGAGTGCTGATTTTCATGCCATAGATACGCCAGGGTGATTGGTGAATTGGCTCCACCTGCAAGTGCCAGAATATTTATATGGGTACTGGTTGGAGTTTTGGCTGCATAGGATACTATCCTATGCATTCCCTTCCTTGAATGCCATGCAGGGCTGCTTCCACTTTTCACATTAGGGCCAGGGGACCAAAGTCGTTGGGTGATCCTCTTCAAGTCTGAGTGTGGTTGGTCAAGAGGCAGAGCCAGGGAGTCAATTGTTGGCCTTGCTTTCAGGTCATTTCCTTTCCTTCACTCCCTTCCAGAGAAAGGATATAGATGTACCTGCCTTGTGTGGTTGACTGGGAGGAAAAATCTGCCCAAGGTGTCCAACCATTACCACACTGTGTCACACACTGACATGTCCCACACAAAGGAGTTCTTAGTTCCTAGTTGCCTACAGTCCACCCCCCAGCCATTGATGAGCCACCAGTCAGAGCTCCCAGCCTGTCGTCTACCCACACCTCACTCTGTGTTCTCCCACTGTCTGGTGCTCAAAAATTGTACCCTCAAGCTACCCACAATTCCCCTCTTCTTCCTTTCCAAGACAACACTGGGTACTAAAAATAAATAGGCAAAGGTGTATGGGGGCAAGGTTGGGGATGTACTAAACCATCATCAGTTACTTATAAGCAACATTGGCTTTGAGGATGATGTTAAACCTCAAAGTGAAGATGCTACTTGGGACTCCTGCATCCTAGATTTGAGTTTTGACTCCCCTGGCTATTCCAGGCTCCTGCTACTGCAGATCCTTGAAGTCAGTAAGAACTGCTCAAGAGACAGAAAGATCTTCCATCTGCTGGTTTGCTTCCCAAATGGCTGCAATAGCGGAACTGAACCAATCTGAAATCAGGAGCCAGGAGCTTCCTCTGGATTTCCCATACAGTTGCAGAGACCCAAAGCAGTAGGTCATACTCCACTGCTTTCTCAGGCCACAAGCGAGCAGTTAGATGGGATGCAGAGCACCTAGGACATGAACTGGTGCCCATATGGGATCTCAGTGTGTGTGAGGTGAGAATTTAGCCAGTGAGCCATCAAGGCAGGACCCTGGAATTTTTCTAAACTTAGTTGTTCTCAGTCTCATGACAGCAAGATTCCCAGGTTTGTATAAATATGAATATGTATTAACTTCCTGTAATAAGAATTTAAAATAAATGTAATTTGTCCTTGACAAAGTATTATTGAGCAACATGGAACATAAGAGAAGTTTCTAGCTTGCTGAAAATGTTCTGTATGTTGATATGACTGGCAGTAACAAGGCTATATTCTTATATAACAATTCACTGGATAAAGAATCTCTGTATTTGCTTTTACAGCTGCAGATGAATCTACAATTATCTCCATAAGACTTTTAATTACAAGTGAGATAGGACCAATGTTATGGTGCAGGGGGTTTAGCCATCACCTGCATTGCTGGCATTCCCCTGAGTGCTGGTTCAAGTCCCACCTGCTCCATTTCAGATTCAGTTCTCTGTTAGTGAGAAAGCAGTGGTTGGCACCCCAAATGTTTGGACCTCTGCCACCAGAGTAGGCAACACAGATGCATTTCCTGCCACCTATCTTCGCCTAGCCTGTCCCAGGCATTGCAGTTATTTGCGGGATTAACATGAGTGTGGAAGAATTTCTACCTCTGCCTTACAAATAAGTAAGGTGGGTTCGCAAACCATGAGGGCAATTTGGGAGCTGGACTAATCTGGCTCCATCCTACCACCATGGAGGCAGGACAAGTTGGGGCGGATTCCATTCTTGGGGCTGGGGACGGACTGAACCACTTCACAGGGTGGCAGCTGCAGGGAGGCGCCTCGGCTAAGCGGAATCCGGCTAAGGGTTTGAGCCAAAACCACCCCGCAAGGTGGTGAATGAGCCTTTGGTCTTCTCCACGCCCATGGAGCAACGATCTCTCCGGTAAGCGGACCCCCGTTCATTGGCAAACCATGAGGGCAATTTGGGAGCTGGACTAATCTGGCTCCGTCCTGCCACCATGGAGGCAGGACAAGTTAGGGCGGATTCCATTCTTGGGGCCGGGGACGGACTGAACCACTTCGCAGGGTGGCAGCTGTGGGGCGGCACCTCAGCTAAGCGGAATCCGGCTAAGGGTTTGAGCCAAAACCACCCCGCAAGGCGGTGGCTGAGTCCTTGGCTCTGGGTGGCCAGTGCACCAATTGGTGCCAGGCTCTGCCAGCTGGCCACCCAGCAACGAGCTCTGGGGCTTTTATGATTTGTAATAGCTGCTCAGGGACACTCATGTTAGGCCAACTTTAGTATAGGTGAAACATGAATTCCTGGTGATTGCCAGTGATAGGGACATGTAACTCCTTGCGCATGCACCTGCAGGTCTACTTTAGCCGGGGATGCCGGGCCACGGTGTCTGGGGCAGAGGCCAGGACAGGAGAGGTCCTGAGACAAGCTGAGTCAGAACAGCCACTGTCGGGTGCGTGATCTGCAGCTAGGAGCAGGCCAAGTCGGACAGCTGGGGGGACACCCTATCTGGGTTGAGGTTCCCACCAAGGGGCATGTGTACTGGAATGGGGGCTGCGTTCTAACTAGGAAACAGTTGTAGTCTCCCATGGCACTAGTATGGCTGGGATTGGATGCACCAGGACGGGCCAGACCCCAGCACCATCTGGTGTTCTGGGGAAGCATGGTGGATTTGGGACTGACTTGGCTAGGTCTCAATCCCTTACTGAGCCATGTGTGAGCTATACATGGGTATGGACAAGCCATGGCTGGGCTGAGACATCCACCAACGGAAACCAGAGTGGGTTGAAAGCCAGCGATGAAAAGTCACTGTTCCTGCTAGGACAGAAGGTGGACTGAGAAGGGCTGGCTCATGGACCCCCTGGTATGCGCAAAATAAGCTCAAGAAGTATGATAGAAAACAGCCCAGAATGGGCCATGGAAAGTTTCCCACTGGCATACATTTGGCATGGGTCAGGGGCAGACCAGGCTGAATCGGTTCACGTCATCCACTGGCAAACCCAAACACTAGAGGAGAGTGTGGGTCGGGCCAGGTTTGGTCGTGACAAAAACCCAGTGCACAATATGGAATGCCAGGGTGAGATTACCTGTACTGGATTTGAATGCAGCACCCAACTAGCTCACGTGAGAACCAGGAAGGGAGAGGGCAGAGCCAGCGGGGGGGGGGGGATTGAGGGGCTGGTCCCCTCACTGGACAGTTACTCTCACTGGATAGCGTGGGCTGGGATGGGGACAGACCAGACTAGGCAAGGCTGCAACACCTGAGCGCCGCATGTGGACTAGATCAGGGAAAAGCCAGGTTGGGCTGATTATTCCTTCCAGTTCTAGCATAAATTGGAGTGGGTGAAGGTTGTTTGGGCTTAACCACAGACAGCTGGCAGAAGCTGGCACTGGGGGCTAATCCTCTCTGCTATGCATACTGGCAGGCCAGGGTGGGGGGCGGGCCTGGTGGGGGTTATTGTGGGTCGCCCCGACTGGGCTGCAGCCCCCACTGGTTGATGAAAGAGTCGAGTGTGTGCTGGGCAGAACCAGGCTGGACTGCAACACCCTTGGTTCCAGTGCAAGTTAGGACTGAGTGCTGAGCCAGCCCAGTGATTGCCACCACCAACTGATCATGGCAATGGACTGTGCTGGGCCTGGTGCTTGCTGGAACATGTGGGAATCTGATCTGGGAATACCTCAAAGTTTCTTTGGTGATCTCCCCAATCGAACTGCTGGACTCAGAGCCCTGGCTAGGAGAGGACGGAGGACAGAACAGGTCAATCAACCACCTCAGTTAAACGTTAGGCAGCGAAATACTGGGCAAATGAAGACTCTGTGATGGACTGTGACAATCAGTGGAATCTTCAATGACCTAATCGAGCTGGGAGTGATGTGACTGGCAGCGATCCATAACTGGAGGACTATTAAGACCACTTGAGCAAGTATCTCAGAGCATGCTCCACATCAGGGACTTTGGTCGGGTGGGAGACTGGGTGGGGATTCTCCCTCAATATCCCCCTTCACCTCAGATGCACAAATAGTATAATAAAAATATATATATATATTAAAAAAACAAATAAGCAAGGTGATTCTTTTTTTTAGATGAATTTAAGCTTTATGTTGATTTTACTATGCTTTTTTTTGACTTTTTTTATTAATTATTATGCATTATGTGACAGTTTCATAGGCTCTGGGAATCCCCCCACCCCTCCCCACGCCCCTCCCCCCTGGTGGATTCCTCCACCTTGGTGCAGTATTACAGTTCAAATTCAATCAAGATTCTTTCCTTGCAAACATATACCAAACATAGAGTCCAGCTACTTATTGTCCAGATGGGTTGAACAGTTTCTTGGGGAGACCATTTCTGGTCCAAAGTTAGAGCTGGTAGAATATCATCCCAGTCAATTAAGAGTCCCAATATAACATTAACAGCAATTTGTAACATTATGGAATTGACATGGTTTTGCGTAACCAGTATGTTAAAAAAAAAAAACAAAAAACAAGTTCTTAACCACAACCTATGATTTGCTCATTGACATTTCAATTTTAGTTTGTATACAGGACCGGCTGCTATATACCTTAAAATGACTATAAGGTACCATTCAGCTGTCTCGTGTCTATTTAATTTTAGTATTTAGCCATTTGTACTATGCTTTTTAAGAAAGAGACACATTTCTATCCCATGAGGTTGGCAGAGAAGTTTCTTATTCAATTTGGCAAGGAAGTAGAGAATAGGGAAATTCTCAGACACTGGTAGGAGAAGAAAAATCCGAAAATGCAAGTGTGTTAGGCCCAGAATTCCAGCCCTAAAGTAGGATGCTATTGGGAAGACATTTCCACAAAGTAGCAAGGATGTGTGTGTGAGAGAGGCAGGTGCTCTTTGGACTATGGTTGTTGGTGGTACAAAATTGAAAACAAGTAAAATGTTTATCATTATCCCATTTTATTTAGAAATAAAGCAAGGGGATAGCATAGGGATCCTCACAGAGTAGGAAGTGTGGTGACAATGTCTGAAGAATTCACATGGCTTGAGGAATTGTGTGCTGACCTATATTCACACATGCTACTAGTAATTATTATTTAAGAATAAAATCAAAGTATCTTTTGTCTCTTAAAAAAGTCACATTTCCATGTCGACTGTCAAGCCTGGAGAGGTGATTTGCTGTGTCTTTATTTTTTTTACTATGCATCTCAAAACAGTTTTATTTTTTTAAATATTTTATTACTATTATTGTTTTCATTTTATGATATAGCTCCATAGGCTCCTGGCATTTCCCTTATCCCCTCCCCAATTTCCTACCTCCCACACCTTGTTTCTCTATATCATTACTAAAATATAGTTCTTCATACACAGCCCTATGTCTATCATTGCGGGCATGGACAATGGCAGAGAGACCAGCATCCTATTGTCAAAACATAGTAAACAATTTCATTGGGAGTCCATCTTTGTCTGGAAGTAGAAATGCATACTACATTGTAACCACACATCTGGATGTTAGTCTCCATTTCATAGCTACTATACATCTCCTTAAATGAAAAGTCATAATATAAAATCAACAATAAAAAGAAAAATAGAAATTTACAATGCCATGAAGTTAAATGACATGTTACTAGATATGACAGTCTCCATTACACAGCTACTATACATCTCCTTAAATGAAAAGCCACAAAACAAAATCAACATCAGGGAGAAAAAAGAAATTAACAACACCATGTGTTACAGTCTGGGCTAAAGCCCCCAGACATCATGGTGCGAGCTAGTCAATCCCCAGAGTACAACAAAGAGTTTCGCTGGTAATGCAAACAGCAAATAGAGTTTATTGCACCAGCATGCTGGGGTCAGACCACACTTGGGCACGGAGGCCAGCCAAGCAGCACGGTCGGACCCTAAACAAGCCCAAGACGGAAGATTATATAGGCCCTTTTGGGCTGGGAAATACATCAAAAATAACAACCTTAGACATGTAAATTTTTTATGACCTTTAGGCACAGGGAGCCTGTTTTGTTCCCATACCCACTATCTTTATGGCTCATCCCATTCTCAAACCCTTATCTTCCTCCTGTTCCTGGGACCGGAGAAGAATTGCGTCCTTGCCCTTCACACCCCCTCACACCTGGGTTCACAAAGTTGCAGGGCAGCAAAGAACAAATTTGTCGCTAAAGCAAAATTCTCCCAAAGCCCGGGCTCCCCCTGGCCTAGCAAAGTAGCAGTTTTCTTCAGCACAAGGGAATCTCACACTGCCCAACAAAAATATTCTGTTCTAGCATACTAATATACTATCACAGCATTTACCTATACTCTAACACTCCCCTCTTCTCTGTATTAGACTGAGGAATCTTTCTCAGTGCAGGGCTGCTGCTGGAACTGCTGTTGGAGGACTAGCAACTGGACAATATTGATATGGGCTCTTATCAATTTTATTAGTCTGTTTAGGATACAGGGCCTAATTGTAACTAGTAGAAGTAGGATGACTATAGGCCCTATTAAAGAGGACAATAGTGTAGTTAGCCATGTGTTCATGTTGAACCACGACTCAAACCACTCTTGCTGGGATTCTCATTTCTCTTTTCTCTGGGTTAGACCTTTACAGAGCTCAGCCATGGAGCCCCTCACTACTTTAGTGAGGTCTGCATAGAAGCAACACTCTTCCTAGGGCTATGCAAAGACCGCCTTGCCTTAGGAACACTAGGTCTAACCATTTATGATTTTGTAGGACTACTTTAGATAAGAAGGTGAGGGATTTTTTTAAATGGCTAATGGATCATTTTATGTGCTCTAGGTCTTTATCGATTGCTGTCCATAAGGAGTTGATCTCTCTGATCTGGGTGATTAAGGATGCAACCGTTGTTTTTGTGCCTGCCAGTTCTAGATCTAACAGGGCAGCTATGGTCTAGAACAGTCATGGGCTCCCTCTTACATCTCAGGACAGAGTCAGTGTGATACAGGACACGAGGAAGAACTGTCACAATTACACAAAAGTTAGTAGTTGCATTAAAAATAGCAGTAGATAAGTGCTGGGTTAATCCAGTGCAAGAGCAAAACCACCAACCCCTTGAGGTGAGAAATAACCAACTAGTTTTAATTGAACCAACAATGCTTGTTATCGAGGAGCAAAGTCTGTGCTTGTCTTTAGGGACAGCATTAATTTAGAATCTCCGTCCATTAACTTGGGCCATAGTTAGAGGGGGGCTCTTGTCAACTCAGTTGGGGCTACTGCTGAATAGCTCTAGGTAGAGTTGACACTTACAGCATCATACAATGGGGGTAGACACTGTAACAAAACCAACATTTTTGGGTAAGGTCAGGACTAGTAACATTTAGGGTGTCATACAGTGCACAGATTAGCTTTCACAGAGGCTTACTCTTTTTTTGACTCTAGATTGGGAGAGGGGAAGCTTTAGTCTGTTTCTCTCCCATAGGGAGTGTTGGAAGGCAGGAGTGTGTAAGGGGGGCTGCTGGAAGAAGAAAGAGGGGTAATGGGCTCCACTGTCTGAGACACAAGGAGGATTCCACTGGGGTTGTGGGTATATGCGTGATATAACACGACACCCTAGATCGATTCAGATATCTACCTCCTATTTTTCTTCCTTAGCTTAGTCAATTTGACTTTGACTAAGTTACATGGGGACTTGCCACAAGAATTTTTAACCTAAGGAGGTGAATGCCACATTTTTCATGGTAATGGGTGAACAAAAGAGAGCTGGATTAAATTCGACTTAGCAATGGCCCACTTTTGGGGCCCATCGTTAGAAGTTATAGAGCCTCAACTCCTACAGTAATAGTCACTTACACGATCACATGTACTGTAAGTCTTTCTAATGGATGCAGGACAAGCATAGAAACCTGTCACACGTACACTGTTTGAGGACCATTTCTTTGTGGTCAAGTCTGTTAAGCTGAAGTATAAATTTGGCCACCACGTGTTTAGACATTGTAAGACTGATGTCCAGGCAAGAACCTCATGAGTGTGGCCATCTCTTAGTTTTTAGGTGATGTTGTAAGACTGATGTGAATTGTCAACAGTGGTTTCACCGCCTAAGGCTGCAAGGACTACAAAGATGAGTCCGAGAGGCGTGTAGACTGCGTGCTGGCCTCGGAGATTTTACTAGCTTGAGTCTTAACGGGTTGCTGGGATGCTGTTGTGCTTTCCACGAGGTGTTGGTCTTTAGCTTGGGGGATGGAGCAGCAGCCTTTCTGATGTGTGTGTGATGCACTCATGGTCTAACTCTGTTGACATTTAGGGCAGATGGGGTAGTAAAAAGTACAACATAAGGGTGCTGGGGTCTATGCAGTAGGTGTGGATGGCATGAAGGTGGGAAGAGAACAGTTTCTCGGCTTGGCAGGGCCCGGGGGAGCTTCCAGCTGTTTGGCAGGGCCCGGTGAATTTCTCTCTGACCACCTTGACTCAGTCTCATCCCCTTTTTGCATGGACACTCAAGCACCCCGCTGAGAATTCTGTAATCTATTGAGGCATAGTTTGCCCCTGTGACATGACTTTGGCTGGTAATATGAGCTTGAGAGTTAATGTTATTGATAATGTCTTGATGAGTGAGCCTTTAACTGCACACAGGAATACAATTAAACCCATGCCATTTCTAGACACCTTATTGTGTGCCTACCCATTGTCCTGAAATCTGGCCCAGACATATAGCGTGCCTTCTGGGAAATGGCTTAATAAGAATTTTACAAACTAATGAAATTGATGGGAGCATGAGTGGAAGCTGCTATGGCAAAAATATAGTTAGTGTGACCTTAAAGGTTAACCTGTCCTTGCAACTTTTTAGAGCATAGAAAATGTAGCTGTTTTATCCGCTTTCATAATTTTTTAACTAGAGGAAATATTGGGCTATTCTATTAACATCACAGACATAGACTTTTGATTATTGTTTGATTGTTTATGAGGTTGTAGGGCCTGCAGTTGTAGGAGGATTTAATGCTTGGGACTTTTTGTCTTAGATCCTTATGTTTTTTCTCTTTTGATGTATTTCTCCCATTAAGTGATAGATAAGTTGTGAAAATAAAATGCAGTAGGAATGTTTTACTGATTAGTAGGTAACCATCTGTGCCTCGGCCTTGGAGTTCTGTCACCAAATGGCTACTTCTGAAGAATGAATAACGGTTTGCTTTAAAGAAACTGATTATAGTAACTTACAGAATTATCTTTAAGAGCACCTGGCTGACCATGAAGTAACAATTAATTGAACATCTGTGTATGCTGTCTTAGTTCTAAAGTTAAAGATAAAAAAATCGGGCCCAGCACCATGGCCTAGCGGCTAAAGTCCTCGCCTTGAAAGCCCCGGGATCCCATATGGGTGCTGGTTCTAATCCCAGCAGCTCCACTTCCCATCCAGCTCCCTGCTTGTGGCCTGGGAAAGCAGTCGAGGATGGCCCAAAGCTTTGGGACCCTGCACCCACATGGGAGACCCGGAAGAGGTTCCTGGTCCCGGCATCGGATTGGCGTGTACCGGCCCATTGTGGCTCATTTGGGGAGTGAAACATCGGATGGAAGATCTTCCTCTCTGTCTCTCCTCCTCTCTGTATATCCGGCTTTCCAAAAATAATAAAATCTTAAAAAAAAAAAAAAGATAAAAAAATCAAACGTTTGTACAGAGGCTTGCGATGTGTCTAAGTAAATAAAAAGGACAGTTTCTTCCTTTTTTTTTAAAGATTCATTTATTTTATTACAAAATCAGATATACACAGAGGAGGAGAGACAGAGAGGAAGATCTTCCGACCGGTGATTCACTCCCCAAGTGAGCCGCAAGGGCCCGTGCGTTCCGATTCAAAGCCGGGAACCTGGAACCTTTTCCAGGTCTCCCACGCCGGTGCAGGGTCCCAAAGCTTTGGTGTGGCGGCTGTGGGGGGTGCCCCTGCCGGGTTGGACCCAATGCTGGGGGCTCACGCCAAAGACACTGCTGCAAGGCAGTGAACGAGTCCTCGGCCTCCCCCAGGGCGGCCAGTGAACCATGTGGTGCCAGGCTTTGCCTGCTGGCGCCCGGCGGCAAACTCTGGCGTTTTTTTTTTAAGATATGTTTGCTGCCTACGGACACCCATGACTAAGCCCAATTTTAGTGTAGGTGAGTAGTGAATCTTGGGTGATTCCCAGTGACAGGGTCATGGAAGTTTTAGGCATGCGTGGGGACTGAGACCTGGTGGTTTGGAGGGAAGTACCCAGGAGACAATTATGGTTAGTTAGATACACCAACCCAATTTGGAATACATATATGACCTGTTTGCCTAGAACATCACTGATCGTCACACAGCAGCCCACACCATGCTATGGATGGGGGCCTCTTTGGCAGTAATGGGTACCATTACCCAACTGGTGGAGTGGTGGAGTGGTCATATTTGGCAGGGTCAAGACTATCCAGCACATGAGAGAACTTGGTCTGGGAGTACACTCTATGGGGTTGTGTGGGCCCAACCCTGTGGAAATACAAGTTCCCCTGGTTAGTTCGCAAGCTGGGGTTGGGATGGACTAAGCTAGATGTGACCATGCCACTTGCCATCACACACAGGTGCAGGAACCCAAAACAGTCAGTACAGGTCAAGGCAGCAGCACCTGAAAGTGCATCCTTTAACAGGATGTGGGGTGGGCCGGGCTGCCACTGGAAGGGGACAGAATGGGCAGGGCTGAACAAACCTTAACTCACAAGAAGCAACAGAAATCAGGTTGGAGCACAGGTCATGCCAAGTAGGTCCTTGCACCTACTGATCTGCATAAGACAGGGATGCTAAGCCACAGCATCTAAGGGGACAGGACAAGAGAGGGGCTCTACCAAGTTGAATCAGAGCAACCATTGGCCTTCACAAGATCCAAGGCTGGGAATAGACCCGGTTGGGCATCTAAGGGGATACTCTAGCTGGGTTGAGTTTCCCACCAATGAGCGCATGGGCTATAAATGGGGCTGCGTTCTGATCAAGATACAAGTATAATCCCACTTGGCACAAGTGTGGACTGGGAATGGAAACACCAAACTGGGCCAGACTCCAAAACCATCTGGTGCTCTGCAGGACCAGGGAAAATGTGGGACTGACTAGGCTAGGTCTCAGCCCTTACAGAACCATGTGTAAGCTGTATGGGGGTATGGAAGAGCCATGGCTGGATTAAAACATCCAACAATAAGAACCAGATTGGATTGAAGAACACTCAGGAAAAGCCACTGTTCCTGCTACGACAGGAGGTGAACTGAACAGGGCTGGCTCATGGACCCACTGGTATGCGCGAAACCTGGCACTGGGAGAGTTTCTGATGGAGGAGCCTGGCAACTCCTCTGGCAGGACACAGTCCCTGCAGGTAAGCGCAAAAAGCACAATAGGAAACAGCCCAGAACAGGCTATGGAAATTATCCCACTGGTATACACATGGCATGGATTGGGGGCAGACCAGGCTGAACCTGTTCACATCACCTACTGGTGGATCCGAGCACCAGAACAGAGTGTGGGTCGAGCCAGGATCGGTTGCAACACATACTAGTACACAATAAGGAATGCCAAGGTGAGATGAGCTGTACCAGATGTTGTTGCAGCACCCAAACAGCACATGTGATAATCAGGGGGAGGAGGCAAAGCTGACAGGGGAATGTGGGCTCCCCTGCTGGACAACTACTTCCATTGGAAAGCGTGAGTTGGGATGGGGGCAGATCACAATAGGCAGGGCTGTAACACCTGTGGGCCTCATGTGGGCTAGATAAGGGAAGGGCCACGGTGGGCTAACTGTTCCGACTGGTGAAAGCAAAAACTAGAGTGGGTGAGGGTTGGTTGGGCTAGCCGCAGTACTAGCTGCCAGAGGCTGGCACTTGGAGCTAATTTTGTCAAGCCAAATACCAGAACTACCTGGAGAATGCATAATCTGGGAGTGGGTATGGCCTAGGAGGGAAATAGTGAGCACCTCCTTCGGGGCTACCACTCTCATTGGACAGCACGAACACCAGGACAGGGGCAGGGGTGGCTGTACAGAAGGGCACCTGCCAGTAGGTGTGTGGGCTGGATAGTAGGTTGGTTGGGTTGAGCTGGGGTTCAATGCCATTGACACGTGCGAGAGCTAAACAGGATGTGGGACAGACTTGACAAGCCTGCAGTGCATACTGGCAAGCATGGGAACCAGGGTAGGGGGCAGAACTGGTGGGGGTTATGGGGAGTTACCCCAACCAGGCTGCAGTTCCAACTGGTTTGCTTGAGGACCGAGTATGAAATGGACAGGATCGAACTGGACTACAACACCCATTGGTTCACAAGGAAGACAGGGCTGGAAACAGAACAAACCCAGCAATCCCAACGACCAGCATGAGCATAAGCTGATTGGTGTGACGGACGGTGTCAGACTCTATACTAGCAAACTCACACAAGAATCAGGCCTGGGATCATCTCAGATGAAGTTTCTTTGGAAATCCCTCCAACTGAACTGCTGATCTTAGAACCCCAACCATGAAGAGACTGTCAGCCAGTGGATTCTGAATAGGATTCATTGCGATTGGAACTGAGAGGTTGGCAGCAATCCAGAACTGATGAACTATCAAAACTGTATGAGCAGGACCCTCAGAGCGCACCTCCCGTTGGGGATCTGGGATGGGTGCGAGGTTGGGTGTGGCTTTTCCCTTTGTTTTTTTCCCTGACCCCAAATACAAAGTAAAATGATATCGATGTGGAAACAATGGTATTACCCACTTTCACCCTGTAGCCCTTGACACTTTGTTCCTTAATCAACTAAGTAAGATTATTAAAAAATAATGGTATATATATATAAAAAAAAAAAGCTTTGGGCCGTCCTCGACTGCTTTCCCAGGCCACAAGCAGGGAGCTGGATGGGAAGTGGAGCTGCTGGGATTAGAACTGGAACCCATATGGGATCCCGGGGCATTCAAGGTGAGGACTTTAGCCACTAGGCCACAACGCAAGGCCCGACAGCTTCTTCTTGTGAAAAAAGCAAGAAGACACCAAGTGACAGTGTGTGTGTCCTTCTTTATTGCCAACTCCACGCTCCCTTCCCAAGCTCCGAACTCAGCTGGAGCTGGACTCTGGCAAGTGGCACCTAACGTGAGGGATTGACGAAGGTAGGTCTTTTCCCTCTTGTTCTTTGCGGCGTGGATAGGACTTCACCCAGGGTGCAGGCCCCCTGACAGAAGGTCAGGTTAGGAGGGGTGAATAGTCACAACATTTCTTGAGAAGTTTTGTACCCTCTGTTGTAAACATGGGATAGAGTGCATCCAGTGACAGAAGCTTGTATGCTGATATTATTAAGCATACTTTACAAAAGAAAGCCATTCAGGTTAGTAAAAAAGAGCTTTCAGGATTTTGGCAGTTTATAGGGACAATTAGTCCTTGGTTCCCAGAGGAAGGAACTTTAGATTTACAAACCTGGGATCAGGTAGGGAATGACATTAAGAAGTGGTATCAGAGCCACGGGGGTGGGGGGAGGGCTGACATGCCTTTTTCAACCTAAGCTATTTGGACAGTATTGAGACAAACACTGGATACGGGGTAAGATACCTATGCCCCGTCCTTCCTGACTGCTCCACCTCTGGAACACACTCCTTGATTAATTGTGAAAAGGGAGGCTCAGGTTCTACTTATGGCTCTATGGAGAATGTCCATCTTGAAGGTAAGGTCAATTATTGTAAAAATGATCAGGAAGGCTTATCAGATGAGGAAGAAGATCTTTTAAAACCAGAAACATTTAGATCAAGAGTTAAGGATTGTGAAAAAAATGGCAGACAGTTGAATTATATGAAAAAGCACAGACAGTTGAATTACATGATAGGTAGTCTCCTGCTGTTGACGATGGACTTCCGAGATATTCGGCTAAGCAGTGCGAGCCCCTTCCAGCTAGACCAGATCCAGCAAAGATTGGCTTTAGAGGAGCAATGCAGCAGGCACATAAGGAAGGTGATTTTTTCTGTTTTCCTGTAGTCTATGAACAGGATGAACCTGAATGGGAACTGTTGCTTTATAAGCTTATTAAAGAACTAAAGCATGCTGTCTCTGACTACGGGCCAAACTCCCCGTACACTGTGACAATGGTGGAGGGACTAGCAGCAAAGTGGATGACACCATACGATTGGTTTTGGGTTGCTGAGGCTTGCCTCACCAGAGGAAATTTCCTTCTGTGGAAGATGGAATATGAGGAATTAGCTAAAGCAGAAGTGAAGTCTCAGGTATCTGTGAGGCATGGCACGTCTCTTACCTTAGACATGCTTTTAGGACAGGGCACTCATCTTGGCATTTCAGAACAACTCACTCTGCCGAAGAAGACATTGCAGCTTCTCTCCTCCCTGGCATTGGAAGCACAGAAATGCCTGCCGTCTCCAGATCAAAAGTCTTCAGGTTTTGTAAGTGTTAAACAGAAGCCTGAGGAGCCTTTGAAGATTTTGTAGCTAGGCTTACCGAGGCAGTGAGCCAGACAGTAATTAACAATACAGCTACAGATCTTATAGTTAAACAGCTAGCTTTTGAAAATGCTACTCCAACTTGACAGACCTTAATTCAGCCAGTGAGAAGGACAGGAGATTTGTCAGACTATGTCTGAGCTTGTGCTGAGGTAACTCCAACTTACATTCAAGGGTTAGCTATCGCTGCAGCTCTTCAAGGTCAAACTGCTACTCACATTTTAAGGAACATGAGAAGCAATCAAGGAAATCAAAAAAGAAGCAATTGTTATTCCTGTGGTGGAGTAGGGCATTTTAGCGACAGCTGTCCCACCAAAAATTTGTCTCAAAATTTCAGACAGGAAAAAACTACTGTGGACAATCCTAAAACTAATATAAATCCTCCTCACACGGTGTGAAAAAGGATTTCATTGGCAGAAGGATTGTCAGTCTAAATTTCACAAGAATGGGACTGTTTTGTTGCCTCAAAGTCAATTTAATTTGAGTAATCAGCCTGTCCAAGCTCAGATGCAGGGAAATGGGAGATGGTCCCAGTCCTGGGCCCCCCAAATAATGGGGACACTACAGGCTTCATTCGACCCTTTCCTGCAGCCAGGTGGGTTTCAGACCTTCAGCGTGCCACCACAGGCAGCGCAGAACTGTACCTCAGCTTCTCCACCTCAGCAGTATTAACCACTGACTCGCCAGTTGTTTGCCTGGCCACTGGAGTTTTTGGACTTTTGCCATTAGGCACTACAGGACTTATTTTAGGTAGAAGCTCTGCCTCTCTACAAGGAATCCAAGTTGTTCCTGGGGTGGTGGATGCTGACTATTCTGGTGAAATGCAAGTCATGATAGGGCCACAAACAAAAACTGTTGTTATACACCCTGGTCAAAGAATTGCACAGTTAATTATTATGCCTTATTTTAACATGGACAGATCAGCATCTCTACTTCCTAGAGGTAAAAATGCATTTGGCTTTAGCAATGCAGCTTTTTGGATTCAGGAAATTCAGACTCAGCGACCTACTAAAGTATCAGAAATTCAAGGGAGAAAGTTTCTTGGACTGATGAACACAGGAGCCGATGTATCTTGCATAGCCGGGAAAGATTGGCCTTCTTCTTGGCGTACTCAAATGACTCTCTCACATCTCATAGGACTTAGTCATGCCTCTAATGTAGCTAAAAGTTCCCAAGTCCTGCCTTGGTCAGATGTGCCTCGGCCTTGGAGTTCTAACTGTCACCAAATGGCTACTTCTGAAGAGTGAATAACGGTTTGCTTTAAAGAAGCTGATTATAGTAACTTACAGAATTATATTTAAGAGCACCTGGTTGACCATGAAGTAAAAATTAATTGAACATCTGTGTACGCTGTCTTAGTTCTAATGTTAAAGATAAAAAAAATCAAATGCTTGGGGCCCGGCGGTGTGGCCTAGCAGCTAAAGTCCTCGCTTGAAAGCCCCGGGATCCCATATGGGCACCGGTTCTAATCCCAGCAGCTCCACTTCCCATCCAGCTCCCTGCTTGTGGCCTGGGAAAGCAGTCGAGGACGGCCCAATGCATTGGGACACTGCACCTGCGTGGGAGACCCAGAAGAGGTTCCTGGTTCCCGGCATCGGGTTGGCGTGTACCGGCCCGTTGCAGCTCACTTGGGGAGTGAATCATCAGACGGAAGATCTTCCTGTCTCTCCTCTTCTGTGTATATCTGGCTGTAATCAAATGAATAAATCTTTAAAAAAAAATTAAGCATTTGTACACAGGCTTGTGATGTGTCTAAATAAATAAAAAGGACAGCTTCTTCTTGAGAAAAAGGCAAGATGGCACCAAGTGACAGTGTCTGTGTCCTTCTTTATCGCCAACTCCACGCACCCTTCTCGAGCTCCAAACTCAGCTGGAGCAGGACTCCGGCATAATACCTGTTAGCTTACATGTGAGTTGAATGCGGGATAGCCAAGCTGCCTTAACCAACTATGTCCAGTGGTGTAGCCATGAGCCAAAGTACGTGCAGGCTGGTTTGCCTTTGTCTCAGCAGCAACTGGCACATTATGAAGAGAGGGCAGGTATGGCAAGACTAAATAACTGGGCCAGGTGCAGTTGGCTAGTGGCTAAAGTCCTCGCCTTGCAAGCACCAGGATCCCATATAGCCATAAGTTCATGTCCTTGCTGTCTCACTTCCCATTCAGCTATCTGCTTGTGGCCTGGTTAAAACAGCTGAGAATGGCCCAAAACCTTGGGACCCTGCACCTGAATGGTAGACATGGTAGAAGCTCCTGTCTCCTGGCTTCATTTTGGCTCAGGATTGACTGCTTTAGCCACGTGGGGGATGAATCAGCTTGCAGAAAGTTTTTCTATCTGTTTTCCCTATATATACAACATTCAAAAGAAAAATAAAAACAAATGAACAAAGCTAATGCAAAAAAGAAAAAAACACCGGGGGAACTTCCCAGCACCTGTATTCACAAGCATCAACAGCAAAAAGACTGTAGTACCACCAAAAAAGTGCAAGATTTATGCCTAGGGGTGGGACTGGTGAGGAATTTGTGGGCACCTCTCAGATGGGCTTCATCTTCCACTGGTGGGTATGAGAATCAAGGCTGGTGGTGGGCCTCGCTAGACAGGTGGTGGTATTTACCAGCATGGCTGTTGGCTGGATTCCATGGTCAATTATGTTGAGCTGCGCTCCAACACTCATATAGGTGTATGAGAACTGAATGAGATGCAGGAAGCCCGCACCTTCCTGATGCAAATAGCAGCATTTTGAAGACTCAGGGTTGGGGGTGGGCCTGGCTGGGTTATTGGGTGTCACCCTGACTAGGCTGCATTTCCTGCTGATGACTATGAAGGGTAATTGTGTGGTGGGCAGTATTGGGTTGGGCTGCAAGATCCATTGGTTTACATGAGAACCAGGTTAAAGGTAGAACTGACCGAGCAATTACAAATACCATTGTGTGTGTGTGTAGGCTGACATCAGTGATGGACAAAGCTGGACTTTGTACAGGCAAGCAAACACAAGAGTCAGGTCTAGGGTCATCTCAGATAAAGTTTCTTTGGGGATCCTCCCAACTGAACTGCTGGACTCTGAACTCTAACCATGGGAGAATCACAGGATCTGTGGGCTGACTGTGGAATACATATATCAGGACTGGGCCATCTCCATGGCTAAGATGCAGCAGTAGTGGGAATGCCCAGATATATGGGCAGCATATGGCAGTGCATTGGGGACTGGAAGGGACATCTGCTACCATAGCAGAGGAAGCAGAGCATAAAATTGGGACAACTACCCCAGCCAAGTGTTGACAGTAAATATCTGGGTGAATGGAGACTGTAGCCAAAGGGCTTTGGAAGGATTTATTGATCCTTGGATTGGCAAGATTGAAAGAATTTCAGAACTATCAAAACTGCGTGTATGAATCCTTGGCAGCATGCACCACATTGGGGACCCTGGGCTGACATCAGTTGGCCATATCCCATCACAGGGTGCTGCTACTGTGGGGAGGCTGGATGAAGCATCTCCTCCAATTTCTCCAATTTCACTGGACACAGAAAGAGAATAAAGAAAATTTGGAAACAGTGATATCACTCATGCACCCATACTCCTAAACCCTTTCTATCCTGGTTAGCTATGTAAACATGAATTGGTAATGGAACAGGATGTACTGGGCAGGACCGAGCAAACCTTAGCCTACAAGCAAAACCAGTATCCAGGAGGGAACCCAGGTCATGCTGAGCTAGGCTCTTGCACCTACTGGTCTGCATGATTCAGGGATGCTAAACTAGTGTCTAAGGCAGAGGTCAGGACAGGTGAGGGGCTGACCCAAGCTGAGTCAGAGCAACCACTGGCAGGTGTGTGATCTATGGCTGAAAACAGACCCAACTGCAGAGCTAAGAGGATACCCTAACTGGGTTGAGGTTCCCACCAAGGGGCGTGTGAGCTGGAATGGGGGCTGCGTTCTGATCAGGAATCAGTTGTAGTCTCCCTTGGCACAAGTGTGGACTGGGACAGGATGCACCAAGCTGGCGTTCTCGAGGATCAGGGTAAATGTGGGATGGATTAGGCTAGGCCTCAACCCCTACTGAGCCATATGTGAGCTATATGTTGGTATGGACAAGCTGTGGCTGATCTGAAACATCCAACAGCAAGAACCAGCTTGGTTTGAAGGCCAGTCAGGAAAAGCCACTATTCCTGCTAGGGCAGGAGGTGATCTGAGTAGGGCTGGCTCATGGACCCCCTGGTATGTGCAAAATCTGGCATTGGGAGGGCTTCTGATGGAGGAGCCTGGGCAACTCCTCTGGCAGGAAAAGACCCTGCAGGTAAGTGCAAGAAGCATGGAAGGAAACAGCCCAGAATAGGACATGAAAAGCATCCCACTGGCATACATTTGGCATGGGTCAGGGCAGACCAGGCTAAATCAGTTCATGTCATCCACTGCCAAATCTGAGCACCAGAACAGAGTGTGGGTCGAGCCAGATTTGGTCGTGACAAAAAAACCAGTGCATGATATGGAATGCTAAGGTGAGGTTGCCTGAACCAGATGTAACCGCAGCATCCAATTAGCATGCGTGAGAACCAAAAAGGGAGGGGGCAGAGCTGGCAGGGCGAATATGCGAGGGGGGGTTCCCTTGCTTGACAGCTACTCCCACTGGAGAGCATGAGCTGGGATGGGGACAGACCAGACTAAGCAGGGATACAACACCTGTGCATAGGAAAACACCAGGCTGGGTGGATAATTCCTACTGGTGCAACCAAATTAGAGTGGGTGAGGGTTGTTTGGATTTAACCACAGCATCTGCTGGCAGAAGCTGGCACTGGGGGCTAATTCTGTCAAGTCAAATCACATAACCACCTGGAGAGTGCATAATCCGGGAGTGAGAAAGAGCTGGGAGGGAAGTAGTGGGCTCCTACCTCTTGGGTTACCACTCCCACGGAAGCACACAAAAACTAGGACTGGGGCAGGGGTGGCTAGACAGAGAAGCACTGAATAACATCTGTGAGGGCTGGATAGTTGAGCTGGTTAAATGGAACTAAAATTAAATACCCATCATCCTGTATGAGAGCCAAATGGGATGTGGGACTGGACTAGTCTATTACACATTCTGGCAAACCAGAGTAGGGGCGGGCATGGTGGGAGTTATTGTGGGTTGCTCTGACTAGGCTGCAGCGCCCCCTGGTTTATGTGAGGGCCGAGTATGTGTTGGGCAGAACCAGGCTGGACTGCAACACCGGCTGGTTCCAGTGGAAGTCAAGGCTGTAAACAGAACCAACCCAGCAATTGCAATCACCATCTGATTGGGGCAATGAACTGTGCTGGGCACTGTGCTTGCTAGAACATACAAGAATCTGGTCTGGAAACACCTCAGACGAAGTTTCTTTGGGGATCTCCCCAATCAAAATGCTGGACTCAGAACCCTAACCAAGGAAAGACAGAGGATAGAACAAGTCAATCAACCACCTCAGCTATGTGTTGGCAGTGACAAACTGGGCAAATGGAGACTCTAAGATGGATTATGTCAATCGGCGGATTCTTCAATGACCTCATCGTGCTGGGAGCAGCAAGAATGGCAGCAATTCATAACTGGTGAACTACCAAAACCACTTGAGCAAGAATCTCAGAGCATGCCACACATCTGGGATCTGGGGTGTGTGTTAGACTGGGTGGTGCTTCTCTCTCAATATCCCCTTTTACCTCAGATACATGAAGGAAACAAGATGGAAATAATAGCCTTACACACTTTCCTATAACTGTTGAACATTTTTACCCTAATTAACTGTAAAGATTGTCAAAAATATAGTAAAAAATAAAAAATACACACACACATACAAAAATAAACCTGGGAGTGGTGAATCTATACCTTATTCCTGTCTCCCTTAATGGCTGCTGGATTGGTTAGGATCATGGCATATGGTCCTTTCCAGAATGGCAGCAGGGCTTCAGTTTAATGTCTCTTGATCCAAACCTGGTCACCTAATCAGAAACAAGGTGGTTGGACTGGAAGTCGCCAGAAAGCTGCCTCCAGGTCAGACTTCAGTTCCTTTTGGATTTCCTGGAAAACCTGCAAGGAACTTAAAAGCTGATCATCAATGATAATTTGCAGGGCTACTTTTATCTTGGGCAAAATGAGTGGGGAGTCTCCCAAACATGGTCTCAAAAGGAGTGAACCCCTTATTGCTGGGGGTACATCTTCTTCCAACTAGGACAAAAGACAGCATACTCACACAATTTTCACCAGTCTCTAGAGATAATTTTACCAAGGTCTCCTTTAGGGTCTGATTTACTCTCTACCTGGCCAGACCTTTGGGGTCTATAGCCGCAATGTAATTTTGAATTTATCCCAAAAGCTTGGGCTATTCCTTGTGACACCTGGGCAATAAAGTCAGGGCCATGAGCTGAACCTTTATGGAGAGGCAGCCCACACTGAGGAATAATCTCATGTGATAGTTTTTCAACAATCATGGTTGCAATTTCAGTCTTAGTAGGGAAAACGTTTGCTCATCCAATAAGTATTTATATCCATATTTTCTTGACTTAATTTTAGTAAAATCAACTTCCCAAAACCTCCCTGGCTCTGTTCCCTATTTCTGATTGCAGTTTATATTGCTGGTCGTTGCCCTGGGTTAACCTGGGAACAAATTTCACAATGTTCTACTACTCCTTCCACTAATGCATTTAGTCCTCGCACACTAAATCCTTTTCTGAGGAGTTCAGCCAGCCTTGTTTTTCCTAAATGTGTGCTCTGATGGAGTTGCTGGGCCAGACGTTACCCCAGGGCTTTTGGAAGAAACATCCTACCGTCCAGGTCTTGGTACCAAATCTGTTCTTGCTGCCTGGTTCCCCCCTTTTCTTGTATCTATTCCAAAGCTTTGGAAGAATATGGATCCGAGGGAAGAACTGAGTTAGTAAATACAGGGAGTATGGCAGTTGCCCTCGTGGCCGCTTCTCGGTAGCCGTGTCATCAAGGCAGTTTCCCTTTATGGTGTCCAGTGCAGTGTATTCTCGTGACTGTGGTGGGAACCAAACAGCAGCTAATAGGTCTTTTTGTTTGTCTTTGGCTATAAGGAGGCCTGATTCCCGGTAGATGGCTCCATATACATGAATTGTAGCAAAGGCACACAGGCTGTAAGTGTGGATATTAACAGCCTTATTAGTGCACATTTTGAGAGCCTGGGTTACTGCAATAAGCTCATGCTTTTGAGCTGTGGTCCTTTGGTGGCAAGGCAGTTTGCCATAAGACTTCAGTGGGTGAAGTCACTCCTGCATCAATCACACATATTCCAACCTGATTAAATCTGCTGCCATCACTAAATGAAATGAGGTCCAGATGAGCTCTGGTCAAACGTTAGAGAGGAGATTATCATCTTCAGACAGGAGTGGAGTAGTTGAGTAACCGAGGAGCCAGAAGGCTGCCTGGGTTAAGGACAAAAGTGGTCAAGAGCTTAATGCAGGGTTGGTCAAGGAGCAAAGTTTGATAGTGAGTTATGTGGGATTTGGAAAGCCAGCGGCTGTATGTGTGGCGGGATTTGTGTTGATTGGCCTGGGTCTGTGGCTGGCCAGTGCAGTGGGTTCTGGGTCTGCAAGTCCTGGGAGTAGAGGGTGTGTCAGACCCCAGGTCTCCTGGCTTGGATACTTCACATGACTGCATGGTGGGTGCTAGCTCAGTGAGCGCCGAGGGTGGGGGTCCAATGGGCCAGGATTGACTGGCTCGAGTTCTTGGTCCACTTTCACGAATTGGTACTCCGCAGTTGAAAGGAGTATTGGACAACTGGCCTAGATCCATCTGGAGATGGAAGGTCACTCAGGCCTAGAGAGCATATCTGGACCATCAAAGAGAAAGAAAGAGAGACAAGATTGGATAGCTATTCCAGCCAAATGTGGACAGAAAATATCTGGGTGAATGGAGACTCTTAAGGTCAACCATGTCAGCCAATGCACATTGAAAGAGTTCCCTCATCCTTCAATTGGTTATATGGACATAATTACAAAACTATTGGAACCAACTGGACAGAAAACTTAGAGTGTGTGGTACATTGACACCCTGGTTTTGAATTGGAGGTGCAGTACCCTTCGGTAGGTATTAGGATGGTTGGGAAGCCAGGTACAGCTTCTCTGCCTATCATTTAGCCCTGATCTAAAACAGGAAGGAAAAATAGAATATTTGGAAGTAATCACACAAATTCTCCTTAATGATCTAACATACATACACCTTGAGTGCAATTAAATCATGCACACACACACAAAATACTCAGAAATAGAAAACATGAAAACAATGATTAGGTTGCCCTCCCTCAGTCCCACCTAACTCATGATGTTGGCCACTGGTGAAGCCCAGGCCTGCCTTGATCTCAAGGTATCCGCTCCCAGTGTGCACGCCAGGAAGGGTGAAGCCTCTTGAGCCCAGGCATGCCAAGGCCCAACCTAACACATGGTCACAGTGGCTGGACCAAGGGTCCAAAGCATGCAACCCAACCCGGACCTGGTATTCCCAGGAATAGCAAGTGTACATGAAGACAGAGAAAATATGGACATTTGGACTCAGTACCAGTTGACAATACTCAGTAGGTGGATATAGACACTAGATCTCTTTCATCTTATTGTCCTGGTAAGTTCAATCGTTTCTTGGTGAGACCTTCTCTGGTCTGAAGGTAGAGCCAGCAGAGTATCATCCCAATCAATTAAAAGCCCCAACATAATATTTACAACCATTTACAACAGTATGGCATTAATTGACATAGTATTGATTAACCAATGTTAATAGGAAAATGCAGGTTCTCGACCACAACGTGTGACTTCCTCATAGACATTTCAATTTTGGTTTATATTCAACCATGTTCTATGTACCCTAAAATGGCTATAGATTGCTATTCAGTTGCGTCATGTCTGTTTTAATGTTAGTATTTAGCAGTTTATAGCATTGAAGCATGATTTCGCTGAACCTGGTTGTTTTTCGGGTAGTCTAACTCTATAACTCTAACAGGACATACGTCAACAGATTAGGTGAACGTTTCCAACTTTGGGTCCCCACCCTCTCTCGTAATGACCATCAGGATTTCTCCAGAAACCCCTCAAAACAAACAAGCAAACAAACAAACTGGAATAGACAGAGAACAACAAGGAAAGCTTAGAAACAGACAGGAAATGGTCAGCAGGAATGCACTTATAACTCACTGGGTGGGACACAAAGATTAGTTACTCCTCACTGGGGTACTGAAGATTTCTCTGCACACACCCCCCCAAAAAAAGTTCACCGAAACTAGATCTCAGTCATTTTTTCAGTGTATTTTTTTGGAGACAGAGAAGTTTTATTTGCAAAGTGGCCATGTGAGCAGGGGAAAAGGAGGAAAGGGGAAAGCACTTCCCAAGAGAAAACCAGGTGGTGGTGTGCCGCTTGAAATTAGAGACACCCATTTAGTAGTCATTGAATGTTGTTCCAACCCTTGGTTAGTGCAGCAGGATGTATAACTGGAATAAAGGACCCACTCCTATTTTCTCCCAATCCCTGTGAATCCCATTCTATTCCACACACCTATAATGCAATTACAAAAATCAGAATATGTTAGGATGGTGTCAGAGACTGGGAATGTTTTAAAAGTGGAACAGCAAAATATTCAATAAATCTCAATGTTGCAGGAGGCTCTCTCGGGTGTGTTCAAGGGAGGACCTGAGCCAGGATCTGATCAGCAACAATAGCAGAGAGTTCACATCTTGGGGCTCACATGAGAATTCTGGTGGGAAGCAGGTAGGAGTGTACAAACTTCATTCGGAAGTTGAACTAAGGCATTGATTACATGGCAGATTTTGAAAAAAAAAAAAAAAGATGCCTCTTATGCCCTCAGTGCTCATCATTGTTGGTCTTGATAGGCCCTTGACTAAATATTAAGTAGTAGAAGTGATCCAGGTTGTCGTGCATGAGATGCATGTCAATGGTTTTCACAAAAAACATTTAATTTACCTCAACAACAGTCATGGGACCCACTCTTACAAAATTTTTTTATTTCAAAGGCAGAATTACAGTGAGAGAGCATAAGTAGGGAGACATCTTCCATCCATTGATTCATATCCCCAATTGCTGAATTGCAGTAGCTGCACTGCTGTGAAACCAGAAGCCAAGAGCAAAATCATGGTGGATTGGCTAGGATCTTGGATAGCTTACCTACTATTTAACAATGCTGGTCCTGGGGCTCACTCTTACAGTTCAAGACTTCAGGCACAGGCTGATATCTTATAACTCATACAATTGCAAGAAACTTACTGTGGGAAGCCATGATGCATGAAATCAGTGTGACTCTGAGCAGTAGTGGTGGCAGCTGACAAACTCCACCTGAAAGAGGAACTCCAAGACTCTGATGTCAAACAACTCTTTTCTGAGATATGCTTCCTAGATATGTCTCCTAGACCAGCAGTCCCCAAGACCCCTGAGGGCCATGACGATGTTGTTGCTTGGCTGCAGAACTACCTGAGATAAATTGGTGAGGGATGTCCGTTTACTGGAAAAATCATACGAGCATATATAAAGCTGTGAGGGGGAAGGTAGAGGGTGGTCTCAACAGTACTCCCAACCTACACTGTAATTATAACTGGTCAGTAGGCATGCCTCTTTCTCTGGACACTAATCAAGTCACCAGCTGAATTCTCTAAGCAGGTTTGGGAGCCTAGTGTTTTAGGCCATGTGTAGGTAGACCAAGATATACTAGCACCTGGGCTGAAAGCTATGCCCTTGAGCATGATCATTACATGTGACTGGTAAACAGGATGACGGTTGCATTTCACTCCTTAGAGTTGCTTATCAGAAAAATTCTGGCACAGCTCCTCAGGGACAGAGACAAAGGGATACAGCCTACTACTCGATGTATGCCTAGTTACCAGGCCAAGATGGAGTCTCTGTTAGCTGAGACTACTGCCAGGAGTTTGCCTTGGAGAGACAGTGTGCCATGTGCCTATAGCATCCTGCATGGGATAAGCAGACAGAGATGCAGAGGCAATCTCACACAGTGATTATTCAAGGAGGACAGTGGCCAAAGATGATCCTCATTTGGCCAGGTATCACAAGAGAATCTTCCCTCTGGACAAGATTCATCCTTCAAACCTTTATCATTACAGTTGCCACATGTATCAGTTGATAGCTGTGATTCCAATATAATTCTGTAATAGGAGAGGAATTTTCAGATTCTAAAATAGCTCAATTACATACATGTGTAAATGACAAAGATGGTTTTTCGTTTTTCTTTTTTTAAAAGATTTATTATTATTAGAAAGCCGGATATACAGAGAGGAGGAGAGACAGAGAGGAAGATATTCCATCCGATGTTTCACTCCCCAAGTGAGCCGCAACGGGCCGGTACACGCCAACCCGATGCCGGGAACCAGGAACCTCTTCCGGGTCTCCCATGTGGGTGCAGGGTCCCAAGGCTTTGGGCAGTCCTCGACTGCTTTCCCAGGCCACAAGCAGGGAGCTGGATGGGAAGTGGAGCTGCTGGGATTAGAACCGGCGCCCATATGGGATCCCGGGGCTTTCAAGGCGAAAACTTTAGCTGCTAGGCCACGCTGCCAGGCCCAAGACCATTTGATTTGTGTGATTCAGCCTACAACTATTCCTACTCAGGCAAGGCCACACCGCCAGGCCCCAAGCATGGTTTTTCAAACAAGTATTACACACTGAGCATTTATTATCAACATTAAATATGAAAGCAGAATTCATTCACATTTTCCACCTCACAACAAAGGGAGATCATGTACAAATTGCATCTTAATTATTTTAGCATCAAATAACCTCTCTTCTGAAATAAAATGATACTCCTCAGGTTTATTATTTAACAATTACTGAGACTTTCAACGTATGTTTCCACAACCATTGACCTGTTACAATGTTTTGTATTTGCACTGTTGCTAATGGTTGTTTCATTCACTTTGTAAGCTCTGACAGACAATAATAACAGGTTTATGGTAGCTAGTCTTTCTGGTTACATGTTTTTGTAGTTTTGAGGTCTGTTACTCTGCTAATGATTGACATCAGAAAAATCTCTCAGTCAATGCAGAGATATTTTACTCATTTCTGTGGATATACTAATTATTGAAGCATGTATGCTTTCCAATGCACTCAAAATGTGTTTGTGCATGAATTTTAAACACATGTAATATATTCATTCCTTTCCCATGTGAATTCTGATAGTTCATGAAACTTGGCTTCTTGCAACAGAATTTTCCACACTCACTACATTCATAAGGTTGTTAAATAGTATGGATTTGCAAATGTCGAATGAATCCTGACTAACAAGTAAAGGCTTTCTCACACAAATTATATTTATAAGGTTTCTCCCCTGTGTGGACTCTGATGTTTCATTAGGCTTGACTTTGGCGAAAAAGCTTTTCCAAACTCAATACATTGATAAGGTTTTTCCCTAGTGTGGATTTTGTGATGTTTAACAAAACGTGACTGATCGGTAAATGCATTTCCACATTCACTACATATATAAGGCTTTTCCCTGTGGGTTCTCTGATGTGTAATGAGGTTTGACTTCTGAGTAAAAGCTTTTCCACACTCTCTACATTCATAAGGTTTTTCCCCACTGTGGATTCTCTGATGTGATATAATGCTTGATTTAGTAGAAAAAGCTTTTCCACACTCACTACACTCATAAGGTTTTTCCCCAGTGTGGATTCTCTGATGAATAATGAGGTTTGACTTATGAGTAAACGCTTTTCCACACTCTCTACATTCATAAGGTTCGTTCCCAGTGTGGATTCGCTGATGCTGAAGGAAACCTGACTGATGAGGAAAGGCTTTAAGGCACACACTACATTCATAAGGTTTCTCCCCTGTGTGTAATCTCTGATGTATGATTAGCTGAGACTTCTGAGAAAAAGCTTTTCCACACTGGCTACATTCATAAGGTTTCTCCCCTGTGTGTAATCTCTGATGTATGATTAGCTGAGACTTCTGAGAAAAAGCTTTTCCACACTGACTGCATTCATAAGGTCTTTCCCCAGTGTGGATTCTCTGATGTCTAATGAGGTGCGACTTCCGAAGAAAAGCTTTTCTACACTCACTACATTCATAAGGTTTTTCTCCTGTGTGGATTCTCTGATGTCTAATGAGGTGTGGCTTTTGAGGAAAAGCTTTTCCACACTCACTACATTTATAAGGTTTTGCCCCGGTGTGGATTCTCTGATGTGCTATAACGCTTGATTTATGAGAAAAAGCTTTTCCACACTGGCTACATTCATAAGGTTTTTCCCCAGTGTGGACCCTCTGATGTATCACTAAGCTTGACTTATGAGGAAAAGCTTTTCCACATTCACTGCATTTATAAGGATTTTTCCCAGTGTGGATTCTCTGATGTCCAATGAGGTGTGAATTCCGAGTAAAAGCTTTTCCACACTCACCACATTTATAAGGTTTTTCTCCTGTGTGGATTCTCTGGTGTCTAATGAGGCGTGACTTCTGAGGAAAAGCTTTTCCACACACATTGCATTCATATGGATTCTCTGCACTTCGAAGGATCTGATCTCTAATGAGTTCTGACTTCTGCTCCATGTTTTCTTTACATTCATTGGACACATACAAATTGTCTTCTGTGTCAGTTCTCTGTTTGGTGGCAAGGCAAAATTTATAGGAGCCAACATGAATTGCTTCTTCCACACTGACAGGTTGCAGATTACATATGTCTTTGGTATAAACTTGTTCACACATAAGGACTATCATCTTACCACTACAAGTTTTCTCATTTACATTGTGTTCAAAGGACTGCTGACAAATGTGAATCTTGTCAAGCTGACTGAGACTTTCCTCACTCTCGAGGTTGTTCTCAGGGACATTAGAGGCATGCTTCTTTTCAAATGACATTTCATCAGGCTTCCTGTGGGAAAAAAGGATTTAAAATAAACTATGGTGTCATTCAATCTCTACTTTCAAAAGGCACCAGATCTCTGAGTCCCTCCTACTTTCCCCCTGCCCTCTTCCAAGTTCAAATGGTCACTTAAAAAGTAAAATTTTGGTCTACAACTGGTTTCCATTTTCTGCTTCTATACTAAGTTAAAGGAAAGAACCACTGAACTGTCCTGGTAATGTTTGGTTTGGTGCAAAATATGGGACTTAAAGAATTCTGGCACTTATACAAGATCTGTGTGCTTGACTTAGCAAAGAGAAGACTATAGAAGGCCTCTATTGAACTTGTGGAAATGACTCTTGGCACACCACGCCTCTGCAGAAACATGAACACATACAATACCTAACCACCAGCCTAACTCCAGCTAAACCTCCAGATGGATTGTACTTTTAGGGGGTGGGGGTGGAGACAGGAAGGACAACAGTTTAGAAATTAGAGGCTCTAATCAGCAACTATCTATTTTCACAGTTCCTATCACATTAATTTTCATTTTAGAAGCAAGTTTCTGGGTCTTTATATTTGGAAAATCCCTGATGTAGGTTTGACAGCCGCCAGAAGAGGGCAGTTTTCTGATGACTTGAAATTTCCTAATGGGATCCTGAATCCCAAATACCTGACATGGTAACAAAGTTCTGGGCTCCTTTTTTCATGCTTCAGGCTGGCTTATCCTCATTAGAAGGGTAATGAGAGTCCTGGCACCATGAAATATTCACTTTGGATTTATTTCTTAAATTTTAAGATGTATTTATATTTACTGGAAATTCAGATATATAAAAAGGATGAGAGACATATAGGAAAATCTTCGTTGTTTTGATTCACTTCCCAAAAAACCACAACTGCCAGAGCTGAGCTGATTCAAAACCAGATACCAGGAGTTTCTTCCGGGTCTCCCACACAGGTGTTCAGTCACAAGAGTGTGAGTTGTCCTCAAAAGTATTCCCAGGCCACAGGCTGCTGGGGTCCGTGTGGTGAGTGTGGAAGACATGAAGGTGTGAAGAGATGTGCTCCATCGCAGGCAAGGCTGCAAGGACTTTACCACTGCATGGCAAGGGCTAGAGGATGTCTCTACAAACACCTGAAAAGCAGTTCCACCTCCCTTTGCATACATAATTAACAACCCACAGAGATTTCTGTAATCTATTTATGCATTGTCTGTCACTGTGAAGTTGGTTTTTATGATCAATGTGAGCTTGGAAGATGATGTTGCTGATAACATCTTAGCAAAAGGGCCTTTTACCATTTCTGCTCTCTCAGCTGCCGCCCTGATCATCTGATAATCAAGGGTGTTAAGTTCCTACATGTAGCAGAATCTATGCTTATGGTCTTAGTCCCCCATTGACCATAGGCTAATCAAGGATGTTAAGTCCCTAGGAGTAGTAGAAATCTATTCTTTCCCTCTTTACTTAGTCTTCAGGTCCCTCCTTCTTTGAAGCATTTCCTCCCTGAACTGAATCAAGACTAAGTTGTAGCATCAGAATTGTAATAGGAATGTGTTACTGATTGACACGTACCATCTATTGAGAACTTCCTGACCACAGGATTAGGGTAGCTGATATCCTGCCTCAAGGTGAAACGATTGGCAGAAATATCCTTGGGAATGCCTACTTGACCAGGTGTGAAAAGTGGGTGCCAGAGTCTGTGAAGGCTTTTGTATAAATTAAAAGGACAGCTTTTTCGCATTTTCCATTATGATACTGAAATTTTAGTGGCCTGTTTATTTTCTATGCCTACTCCAAGCACCTTTCTCGAGTTCCCAACTTGGCTAGAGCTGGATTCTGGCAACAGGCAGAGAGCTGGATGTGAAGTGCAACTGCCAGGGCACAAACCAGTGTCCATATATGATCCCAGTACATGGAAGGCAAGGGCAAGCCACTAGGCTACCAAGTCATGCCCTCAGGCTTGATATTTTGAAATGACTTACATGGGTATTTGGATGACCCCCTCTACACTTCATAGATAAGCTGAAAAAAGGCCAGTTTCTTCAACTTTGTCACTCATGTGGCTTCCTACCTCTAAGAGCTGAATAGCCATAGAATCGCGGGTGTACATTTGAAGCTGTGTAGTAGAAGCTATTTCCTTGCAGGCTGAGAAACAACCAATGAGAAGTGTCTTACCCAAAAGTTCCTATAGAGGCCAGGAATGCTCAGGGGACACTTAAAAATCTGAGAACCTCCTGAAAAATTTTGCTGTTTCCTTTCAAGAGGCATAACATCTGGCTCTCTCCCAATAAATGCTATTTGATTCCCTCTGCATTCTACATTCACCTGGTCATTTTGCAAATAAAACTTATGTCTGCAAAGGGAAAAAAAAAAAGGAGAAAGAATGAAATCCTACTTCTCAAGTCTCATTTTTGTACAATTTCTCATTCTTAATGTGTTTCAATTATGGCCAGAAATAATGCTAAGCATTTTTGTGGCAATGCAACTCCCTTTTCAATTATTATTATATAATTGTTGTGATTACAACTTACCTGAAGATTATGTCTTGACTTTGCTGATTAACTCCAAGCAGCTCATTCTTTCTGTGTGGATCTGAAATGAGGAAAAGAGTAACCGTATCTAAGAATCACATCTAAATGTTTCTTTTCAAATGCTCAAATGAAGCCAATGAGATTTGTTGCCATTCTAGATAGAGCAAATTTTAATATTAGTAAAATGTGGACATTTATGAGCATTATTAATGGGCATTAAATCTCATCTACTAATGCCTTAATGTAATACCCATTTTATAAATAAAAATTTCAATTACTTGAGATTATGTATTTAAGTTAAAATGAGATATGAAAGAAAATATGGTCTAAAAATTCAAAATAGGGCTTAGTGCCATGGCCAAGTGGCTAAAGTCATATTGAACATGACTGGATCTCATATGGCTGCCAGTTCTAATCCTGCTGGCCCCATTTCCCATCCAGCTCCCTGCTTGTGGCCTGGGAAAACAGTTAAGGACAGCACAAAGCCTTGGGACTCTGCACCCATGTGGGAGACCTGGAAGAAGTTCCTGGCTCCTGGCTCCAGATCGGCATAGCACTGGCCTTTGCGCTCACATGGGGAGTGAATCACTGGATGGAAGATTTTCTCTTTATCTCTGCTCCTCTCTGGATATCTGACGTTCAAATAAAAATAAAATGTATCTTTGAAAAAAAAATAAAAATTCAAAATAAGGCTTGGGGTATCTTATATTCCATCTCAGCACTAGTTTATCTTTTCCTGGCTACTCTGCTTCAAATACAAACTCCTGAAATTGTATCTTGGCAGTGGCAGATATGATTCAAGTGTTTGGTATCATGAAAAGACCCATATATAATTCTAGATTTATGGTGACAGGCTGGCAAATTGCTAGAATGAACCATACATGGAAACTATAGAATACCTGTGTCTCACCAGGTGTTCTTCTGGAAGAAACTCAAGTAAAAATCAAATATAATTTCAGTCAACATTTACTGAGTTATGTATCAACTTCCCTGCCCAATATGTGCTGACCTACCTGGAAGTTTCTGCTTGACAGAGTTGTCTGTCCATGGTGCTGATTCTTGCTCCAACTTGAAGATCACATCAGGCTTTGTCATGGAGTACCCTGTTCATGGAGAATGATGCAGATTTTCCAAAATCTAAGCTTGTCCTACCAACTACTACATTTTATAAACGCTTCTTTCATTAACAAAGTATACACAAGTGTTCTGCTTCGGAATGACAGAACTTCACTCACCCAAGGACAGCAGATTGTTATATGTCTCAAGCATCACCTCCCTGTACAGGGCCCTCTGAGTATCATCCATATTCTGCCATTCTTCCTGGGTAAAGTACACAGCCAAATCTTCAAATGACACCAACACCTGTAACAGCACATGACTCCTCAGCTCTAGATCATTAAACAGAAACACTGACAGCACATTCTATGCATATTTAATTTGCAACTTCTATGTCTGCAGTTCAATTTAGAATTAATACAGCATCACAAAGTAACAGTTAAAAGAAAATATCTTGTGCTGTAGTATTTTTGTGATTCCAAAACTACAACAGAATATTCCTTACTCTATTAAAGGTTGTTTTCTCTAAAGATTCTCATTCTAATGAACTGTTGAAGGCATTGCTAGAATATCTCCTCAAGTTTGTCCATTATTGCCACTCTGCTTTTCAACTAAATTAAGACAAATAATCATATTGACACTGAACCAAAATATTAACTCAGGACCTATAATACTAAGTTGAGTTTAACTCTTCTGTGTGTGTTCAATATGCATTTTCTATGAATGCAGCTTAATTTACAATCTATATGGAAACACAAGGTAAAAACAAAACATTTTGTCCTGTATTATATTTGTTATTCTGAAGCTATAATTCCATTAATATTCTGTATCAGATTGTTTTCTAAAGCAAGTAAAAAATGTGTTCATTCTGCAATCTTTAGATACACATGAGCTAAATAACATGCTAGACTAGATAATTAAGATAAATACTTAATATTGCACAATGAGAAAATTTTTGAGTACCTTACTAATGATTTCCTCAAACATGCTTAGATACTTAAAAATATTATAAAGCAATAATAAAATTCAATTTTCTTATTTCAAAGTGAAATAATGAAACACTGAAAATAATATTAAACTACACTTGCATGAGGAAATATTTCCTACAATTTATACTGGAATTAAAATATATATAATCTATGATCATATACATCAATAATACATATCATATATGTACATACTCAAAAGTAAACATGGAATCCATGTACATGTAATTCCAATGTATATATGTACATACATAAAGTTGTATATATACATTCATGTTTTTCTACTTTTGAGTATGCCCATATTCAAATTCTTTGTGCTATCAGCTGGCAGAAGATGGCACTTGGGGGCTAATTCTCTCAAGTCAAACCACAGAACCACCTGGAGAGTGCATAATCTGGGAGTGGGAGACGCCTGGGAGGGAAATAGTGGGCTCCTCCCTCTTGGGTTACCACTCCCACTTCAGAGCACAAAAACTAGGACAACGGCTGGGGTGCCTAGACAGAAAGGCAATCAACAACATCTGTGAGGGCTGGATATTTGAGCTGGTTAGATGGAACTAAGCTTTAATACCCATTGACATGAACAAGAGCCGTATGAAATCTGGTACAGAATGGACTAGTCAGCTACACAGTGGTAAAATAGGGTATAGGGTGGGCCTGGTGGGGGGTTTTGTGGATCATTCTGACTTGGGATGGGTGGGAGACTGGGTGGAGCTTCTCCCTTAATATTCCCCTTTATCTCAGATACATGAAGGAAACAATATGAAAATAATTCTTACCCACTTTCCTGTAGCTCTGGAACATTTTACCCTAATTAGCTATGTAAAGATTATCAAAAATATAATAAAAAATGGAAAAAGTTAGAAAAAAATATAAAAAAGATTCTTTCTGCTTTGTTTTGCTTTACTTTTTGTGGAATAACAATTAAAATGAAGTTTTAATTTCCACATAGTAACCTATGGCTTAGGAGAGACACAAATGATAGTCTCATACAGAATTACCTTCTTCTGACAATTAGTTCGTATCAGCTAGTCATAGCCTACCAGCTGAACAGAAAATATACATATAAGACAAATGCCATGCTGTAAACAAGTTTAGTCCCCTTTATTCTTTAATGTTTTGAAAGCCCTTTAGCATTAACCAGTTATCTGTTTTTTTCTTTTGTTCCACTCATTTATTTACTAATTTTAACACAAAAACAGAGCTAATGCATACATAATTATAACAGTGTGATACTGTTTTTGAATCTCCCCTTTTGCACCATTACTCTCTTAAACTTTTGAAATGACATGTTTTAAGCTTACATTGTACTCAAGATCTTAATTTTTCATGAAGTGATTAAAAGGAAAGTAAAATGACCAATTTAATAGGTAAGCAGCAATAAATATAATGAAATGTGGTTCTAAATTGTATGTATAAATCATACAATTTACAAACACAGATCATTAAAACTACAGTAGATTATCATCATTCGCTATGGGACAAAGATATAAACCAAAAGTGGCAAATCATGTTTGCACCAATAATGATATATACCATTGTTTCCTCCACACCTTCTCTGTTGTTGTTTGTGATTCTTTAAGCTACTCTACATAACAGAATATTTGCATATCTGTATTTAGGATATTTCACTTATCTTCTTCCCCTCTACTTACACTCATTTTGATATAATAAACAAAATTTTGTTCTCACGGCTGAATAATAGGCCATTGTGCACATATACTATGTTTTTCTTATTTAGTATCTAATGACAGACACCTCAATCCATTCCATATCTTGTGTAATATGAATAGTGCAGCTATAAAAAAGATAGGATCCCCTTTCATACAAGGTGTTCATAACTTTCAGAAAATACAAGGAGATTTCTCAAAATTAGGCCAATCTTGTCTAAATTTAATCTTTTCTTATATCATTTAATCTTTTTTAAAAAGATTTATTTTTTAGTGCAAAGTCAGATATACAGAGTCATACAGTGACAGAGAGGAAGTTCTTCCATCCGATGATTCACTGCCCAAGTGGGCTCAACAGCTGGTACTACGCCAATCTGAAGCCAGAAAGCAGGAACTTCTTCCATGTTTCCAATGTGTATGCAGGGTCCCAAGAAGTTGGGGCATCCTTGACTGCTTTCCCAGGCCACAGGCAGGGAGCTGGATGGGAAGCAGGGCTGCTGTGATTAGAACCAGCACCCATATGGGATCCCAGTGCCTTCAAGGTGAGGACTTTAGCTGCCAGGCCACTGTGCTGGACCCAACAATCATTTCTTTTTTTTTATAATTCATTCATTAATTACATTATCTTATGTGACAGTTTCATAGATACTGGGATTCTCCCCTCCCCTCCCAAACCCCCCCCCCATGGTGGATTCCTCCACATTGTTGCATAACCAGCAATCTTATTTCTAAATCTTTAAGAAAGATTGGGCCTGGAGCAAGAGTGTAGTGGTTAAGGTACTCACCATGAGTGCGCTGCGATCCCACATGGGTGCCAGGTCTAACCCTGGCATCTCCGCTTCCCATTCAGCTCCCTGCTTGTGGCCTGGGAAAACAGTCAAGGTCAGCCCAGAGCATTGGGAGCCTGCACCCACGTGTGAGACCTGAAAACAAGTTCCTGGCTCCTGGCTGTGCAACAGCGCAGCACCGGTTGTTGCAGCACCATGGGGAGTGAATCATCGGATGGAAGATCTTCCTCTATGTCTCTTCTCCTATCTGTACTTCTGCCTTTCTAATAAAAATAAATAAATCTTTTTTTAAAAAGAAATTTTATACTATTTATCACATGCTGAATTAATCTATAACTACATCAACATTGTAACAAGTTCCCATTTTTTTTAACTTTTAATAAAGTGTATTTTATTAAAACCATAAACTTTTATTCTTCCAATGACACTGTTTAGAAAATGAAAAGACAAGTACAGACTGGAAGAATATATTTGCAAGTCACATGTCCCTCAAAAGATTTTTATCCAAAATACAGAAAAAAAAACTCTCAAAAAATCAACCATATGAAAATTAACATTCTGTCAATTTAAAAACAGTAAAAAATATTACCTTTTCGGTAAACTGTGTCAAGAATATACAGAGTTTCTCTGTATTATTTCTTCATGTACATGTAAACATCAACAATTATTTCAATAAAAACTTCAGTTAAAATAAAACAGGATATAGGAAAATGGCTAAAGCTTTGAAGAGGCACATCAACAAAGACAATATATGGACAACACAAATAAGCACAAGAAAAACACTTATCATCACTAATCATTGGGGAACTGCAAATTCAAACCCCCTGGTTAGACTAGCACATACCTTTGTAGATTGACTAAAATAAAGAATACTAATAATGCCAAGTGCTGAGGAACATCTAGCTAACTAGAACTCTTACTCATTGCTGATGCTAATGTAAAATGATATAGCTGCCTAGGAAAACAGTTTCATAGTTTCTTAAAAATTTTGAATATCATTAGCTCAGCAATCTTTTAGGTATTTTCTTCAAGTGAACTAAAAACTTATGTTCACCAAAAAAAGCTGTGCATAAACGTTTACAAACCAGCTTTATGTGTAAAACTCAAACTGGAAACAACTCACATACTCTGCCAAAAGGTGAAAGGTGAAGGAATCAGCAAGCTGTGGTACATCCACAGACTGGGTTACTGCTTACAGATGAACCACTGTAACACCAAAGAACTTGAAACAATTCCAGAGATTGTTCTGAGCTTAAAAAAAAAAAAACTCCAACCCCAAGAGGCATTTTTTTTTTTTTATCATGAGCTAGCATTCCTTTGAAACATATTGCTTATAAATAGTTGGACAGCTGTGTGTAGAAGAGCCCAACATCAGGCCAGACAATGGCCTCTGATGCACTTCTCATCATGAACCAAGATGAGCAGGGCAAATAAACTAATCTCTGAGGTACAGGCATTTGGTGCAGCAATTAAAATGCTTACATCCCATGTTCAAATGCTAGCTCTGCTTCCAATGCCACTTCCTTCCAGTTTATACTCTGGGAGGGAACAGGTAAAAGCTAATGTGTGGTTCCCTACTGTCATGTGGGGGACACAGATGCTATTTAAGTCTTCTGGATCTGCCCTGGTCTTAGGAAATTTTAGGCAATCAGGGGGTAAGGGTGGGCCAGCAGACACAATCTGAGTATGTCCACCATTGTCTCTCTAAATTTCAAATAAATCTAGAAACTCTAGATATTAAGTTTTGGCAAAGCGGATAATGTCACCACCTGCAAGGCTGACATGCAATATGAGTGCTGGCTCATGTCCCAATTATTCTGCTTCCAAGCCAATACCCTGCCAATGGCCTGGTAAAAGCAGAGAAGATGGTGCCAAGTGCTTGAGCCCCTGCTATGCATGTGGGAGACCTGGAAGAAAGTCTAGTCTTCTGGCTTAGGCCTCACCTAGTCCTAACAATTGTAGTCATCTGGGGGAATGAACCAGTGGGTAAAAGGTGTCACTGTTTCTCCCTGTTTGTGTAACTCTTACTCTCAAGTAAATAAATATTTTTTCCATTTGGATTATGAAAAATGAAAAATTCAAGTAAGTAAGTATCTGAAAGTGAAACAATGTTTTCGGATTACAACAAACCAAAGTCATTTTAAAGCCAAAATTTGAAGGAAGAAAAAGTATGCATAAAAACAACACATTTGAGACAGACAGAATGCAATCAAGGATAGCCATGGTGATTTGTAATCCAATGAAAAGCACATTGCTCCTGCTATTTAAATACCAAAGGTGCTTCGTTCAAGTGTACCATTCAATCCTATCTTTATGAGGATCACTCAAAATACAGCTTCTATCCTTAAATTCTCTATTACTTGTCTACTGTTGCTACAACTAATGATCAAAAACTGAGTGGCCTGAAACAATCACATTTATTAGCGAAAGTTCCCATTTTTTACTTCCTCACCAGCATTTGTTACCCTTTCTTCCAAATAACTGCCATTCTGAGAGGGTTGAGTTACCTCATTGTGATTTTGATTTACATATCCCAAATGGCTATGTTTTTATCTACTGAGGTCCTTTGATCATTTCTATGCTGAACAGAGGATGTTTAAGTTGTTACGGTCACATGCACCATGCCAATTTGAACACATGGAACTTCCTGTGTCATGATATTTGACAAATTATTGAAAGTGATATAGAGGGCCCAGCGTGGTGGCCTAGCCACCTTGCCTTGAACACGCCGGGATTCCATATGGGCGCTGGTCCTAATACAGGCAGCTTCACTTTGAGTCCAGCTCCCTACCTGTGGCCTGGGAAATCATTTAAGAACAGCCCAAAGTGTTGGGAGCCTACATATGCGTGGGAAACCTGGAGGAAGTTCTTAGCACCTGGCTTCAGATCAGCACAGCTCCACCCATTGTGGTCACTTGGGGAGTGAATCATCAGATGGAAGATCTTCCATCTTACTATCCCTTCTCCTCTCTGTATATCTGACTTCGCAATAAAAATTAAAATAAAATTTTTTGAAAAAACAGTCATAGAGAAACCCTAATAATCAAAAAAGATCATACAACAAGTACAATCTCTCTAGAAAAACATCAACAACAAGAAACCTGATATTTGCTAATGAAACATGACCTCCATTTAGATTAGGGATTTTCTGTTTCCCTGTTTTAGAAACATTTATTTGAAAGCCACAGATGGAGAAATTGGGAAAGGAGCCTGGTACAATAGCCTAGGGGAGAAAGCCCTCAGCTTGTATGCACTGGGATGCCATACAGGTGCCAGTGTGTGTCCTGGCTAATCCACTTCCTATCCTGCACCCTGCCTGTGGTGTGGGAATGTGGTAAAGGACGGCCCAAAGCCTTGGGACCCTGAACCTGTGTGGTGGGGGTCCAGAAGGAAACTCCAGGCTTCTGATTGGCCCAGCTTGTTCCATTGCAACTCTTTCGGAGAGCAGATGGAGAATCTTTGTAGCCCCTTCTTTCTGTATATCTGCCTTTCCAGAAAAAAAAAAAAAATTGTTACATGAATGTTTTTGTGTGTGTGTGTGGAGGGATTTTTTTATTAAAATTTATTTCTGGGGAAAGAAATGATTCTGTTTTTCCATAAAATGTGAATGTTTAAACTATTTTTCTATGCTTTCTTTGAATCTCGTGCCTTTTTAGATTTTTTTTTTCTTTGAAAAAGCTTAACTTTATTTTCTGAAACTTTTAAAAATACATGCATGTTTTTTTGTTTATTGTGGATGATGTTTACATAGATGATCAGGGTAGGAAGGTTCAAGGATTAGGGGAAAGTTGATGTGATCATTGTTTCCAAATTTTCTATTTCTCCTTCTTATGGAACTGGTTCATATCCTGGTTGGTCATTTCCCATCTAGCTCCCTGCTTGTGGCCTCGGAAAGCAGTAGAAGGAAGCCCAAAGCCTTGGGACTCTGCACCTGAGTGGAAAACCTGGAAGAAGTTCCTGGCTTCAGATTGGCTCAGCTCTGGCAGCTATGGCCACTGCAGCCACTTTGGGATTATACCAGTGGATGGAAGATCTGTCTCTCATTCTTCATGTAAAGCTGACTTTCCAATCAAAATAAATGAAAAAATACATTTAACAAATTGTACCTTAGCAATGACATTATTGGTTTGTTTATAATCATCAAGATTTCACTCCTTCACACATTACAGCACATTCAGTGTGGGCTGCATTTAAGAATTGTTACTCCACCATTAAACATAGCAGGGACACGGAAAAGTTATTAAGGCCAATGCATGGTAGTTTCAGGACAATCCTCATTTAATTTGTATATCAGTCGCAAATTAAATAATCATATATTACAATGTAAGTATGATTGTCACCTCAAATACTACCTGGTGGGCATGACTAACAGCCTACCTGCCTATGACCTAAGGCATGGCTTAGTGCGTGTGTGCAGTACTTGACCTGTAGGGTCTAAGGGGATAAACATGCCTTTTAGTCAATTACAGTGTCCTTGTTGTGTGGGAGGGCTGTCTGGGACTGCCCTTCTACTGTCTCCATCCTAGTGTGTATGAGTTGTGCTCACTTTATAATAAATGGACATGATCCCTCAGACTATCCCCGTGGTTCTTGCAGCCCAAGAAAACTGGCACCTCAGCCCCTTGCCTGTTGGCAGGAAAATCCCGAAACTGAAAAGCAGTAAAAACAGATACCAAAATGGACAAAAGACTAACTATATTTCTACAAAGATGATAACCAAAAGGTTAATTAATTAGCACAAAAAGAATTTCAGCATGATTGATCATTAAATGAATGTAAATGGCAAACGCAATGATATACCACTTTATATCCACTACAATTTCCTTGATTAAAACAACCCAGGCAAGGATGGCTCACACTGCCTTCAAGCAATCAGGCCCTGTTCTGACCTTCTCCCAACCAGCTAAAAGTGGCAGCTGGGACTAGAGTTCCATTTGCGCACATGCCAAGGCCACAATGGCTCAAGCTGCCTTCAAGCAACCAGACCATGATGTGCCCCTCACCTCAGCCAAAATTGGTCAATGTGGTCCAGGGTCCAGTTTGGCACTAAACCCAGGCCAGAATGGCTCAGTTGCCTTTAAGCAGCGAGGCTGGGCTATGCCCCTCCCACCACCAGCCAAGAGCTGACACTGGGTACAAGATCACGTTTACACCTCATCCCAGGCCATGATGTCTGAAGCTGCATTCAAGCAGCTAGGCTGGTCTGTTTGATTCCCAAGAACAGGAACTGCTGATTGCTCAGGAAAAGGGTAAGGGGATGTGTGGGAGGCACGGTCACTGAAGGAGTATGTTGCAGGTGAGGAATGACTTCTGAAACATTTCTACTGACAAAAGCCACTTTACTTGCAGGTAAATGAGGGGGTTAACACCTAGTGGTTTGTAAACTAGAACTGAGGAAATTTCTAGGTCAGCCGAGTGCATCTACCCACGTGGGAGAATCGAGCTGGGATGGTTAACATGGACTACCACCACCCACCAGTGAACACTTAAGGTAGGGCTGGGGATCTGTCTGGCAGGGAAAGATTACACTACTGCCAATGAGTTTCATAGAAGGGGCAGAAAATGTGAGGCTGGGACATGTTACAGACAGGCATGCATAAGAACCAGGTCTGGGGGCAGATCCTGTGGGGAATATTAGGGCTCAACCTGTGGAACTGCAATGTCTGCTTGTTGGCTCAAGAGCTGAGAGTTGTAAAGAGCTGAGCTACAAATGACCATGGAACCCTCTGATACTCATGAATACTCGGATTGGAAACTGGACATACTGGTCGAGGATGCAGCAAAGCGCAATCTGCTGCCAAAACATGCAAAGAAACCATGATGGGGGTAGGCCTAGTATGGGTTATATGGTGCACTGTGACTGGGATGCAGTTCCCAACTGGTGTGCAGGAGAGCTGAATGTGGGATGGGCACGGTTGGGCTCCACCACAGCATCCACTGGTTTGCATAAAAGATGGGACTGGAGACAAAACTTATCCAGCAGCTGCAACCACCAGTGTGTGCGTAGGCTGATATGGGTGACAGATTGAGGTGACCCTGTACTGGCAAGTACACACAGATGTCTATCATCACCTCAGATAAAGTTTTTTGAGGGATCTGCACCTCTGAATTGATGATATCAGAACCCCAATGTTTGGAAGAAATGTGGAATTTGTGCTTTGACCTTGGAGTGCCTGTGTCAGAACTAGGCCTCCTCATTTGTTGAATGAACACGTTCAGATGCTCATAGGGGATATGGCAGTCTATTGGAGCCTGCAGATGAAGCAGGGCAGAATAGATTGGACAACTACACCAGACAAGTGTTGACACTAAAGATCTGGCTGAATGGAAACTAGTTGGAATGTCAACCAATGGACCTTGGAAGGATTTCTTATGGAAACCACTTGAACAGAACCCTCAGAGCATGCTCCACAGCGGGGAACCTGGAAAATCAGATGACCATTCCATATCAAAAGGTTCTACTGTGGCAGGGATTCTGGGAGTGGCCTTTCTCCTCTCCACCATCCCACAGACACAGAAACAAGGAAATTTGGAAGCAATGGTCTCATCCACTTCCCCCCTAATTCTCTATCCTTCCTAGCTTAATCAGTATCCACATGTGCATGCGTGCTCCCTTCTCAACTGTGTAAACATAATCAAAATAAATTTTTTTTTAAAAAACCATAAGAAATGAATTACTGTGGGCTCGGCAGCGTGGCCTAGTGGCTAAGTTCCTCGCCTTGATCCCATATGGCAGCTGGTTCTAATCCCGGCAGCTTCACTTCCTCTCTGTCTCTCCTCCTCTCAGTATATCTGACTTTGTAATAAAAGTTTAAAAAAAAAAAAAAGAAATGAATTACTGTGATTCAAGACACATATTTTATATTATATGTTTATGACAACACAAACACACTCTTATTTTCAACTATACTGCCTATGGCCAATGAGAAAAACTGATCATGATCAGAGAAATCAAAGGTTATGACTTCAGATGGCCAACACTAAACAACAACAATAACAGAATGTCAAATAAGCATTCCAAGTACTGATCTCCAAGTCTCAGAAAAGTAAGAAGTCAAGTCTAGAAGTAGAAAAAGAAAATCCAAAATACAGATTAATGAAGAAATGAATAAAAACTGTATTGAGCAACACTAAAGATAAAGGAACTTTCATTGTTCTTAGAAGGAAAACAAAATCAATAAACCCTTTGCTAGATTAAGCAAAAAGTAGGCTAAAGCACATAACATCAAAAAGAGAGGTACATATTAAAACTGCTATCACAGGGGAGGCTGCTGGGAGGGGGCTACAGGATGGGGTGATCCTGCTTGGATCCCAACTCCAGTCACCATGTGCACGTGGTGAGCTGTCCCCACTGTGCTTCTGGGATCTGAGTCAATCCTAAATATTCCCAATGGCAGTAACTCTTCCTTTGAAGAACTTGTAATCACTTAACAACGCTGAGCGGTGAACACCTTTCGTGCAAAAGTTAAACCTTGGGGCTTGTCCAGCAGGATATCCTTTTACCTGACATGATGATGGATCAGGAGACTGGTCACATTAGGCAGGGCCATAACATTAACTAGCATAGAACCATATCTTGGGGTAGATTCTGTATGGGTTGTGTGGGCCACACCCTATGGAAATTCTAGCCCCACTGGTAAGCCCAAGAGTTTCGGTGGTGATGGACTAAGCTAGGTGTGACCAAGGAGCTTGCCATCAATCACACGTAAAGGGACCCTCAACAGTCTGGACTGGGCAAGGCAGCAGCACCCGAATGTGCATCCTGAATAGGGTGTGGGGTGGGCCGGGCTGCAACATTCACCAGCTCATAGAAGGCCAAATGGAAGGCCAGATTACACTGGGCACTGGCCTAAAATCCATTGACATATATGAGAACTGGGTCAGGGAGTGGATCAAGTGGTTGCAACTTGGGAAACTCTCCTGGTAAGTCATAGCTCCCACTGATGAACGTGTGGTCCAGAACTGGGGTTCGGACAAGCTGGGCGAAGTAGCTCCAAAGTGTGTAAGTTGGTGATGGAACAGGATGTACTGGGCAGGACTGAGCAAACCTTAGCCTACAAGTGAAACTAGAAGCCAGGATGGAGCACAGGTCATGCCAAGCTTGGGTCTTGCACCTACTGGTCTACTTGAGTCAAGAACGCTAAGCCACAGTGTCTAAGGCAGAGGCCAGGACAAGTGAGGGACTGAGACAAGCTGAGTCAGAGCAACCACTGGCAGGCGTGTGATCTACAGCTAGGAACAGGCCTGGTTGGGAAGCTAAAGGACACCCTAACTGGGTTGAGGTTCCCACCAAGAGGCGCATTTGCTGGAATGGGGGCTGCGTTCTAACTAGGAAACAGTTGTAGTCTCCCGTGGCACTAGCGTGGGCTGGGATTGGATGCACCAGGCCAGGCCAGACCCCAACACCATTTGGTGCCCTGGAGAACCAGGGTAGATGTGGGACTGACTAGGCTGGGTCTCAAACCCCTACTGAGCCATGTGTGAGCTGTATGTGGGTATCGATGATCCATGGCTGGGCTGAAACATCCAACAACAAGAACCAGAATGGGGTGAAAGCCAGTCAGGAAAAGCCACTGTTCCTGCTAGGACAGGAGGTGAACTGAGTAGGGCTGGCTCAAAGACCCCCTGTTATGCACAAAATCTGGCATTGGGAGGGGTTCTGATGCAGGAGCCTGGACAACTCCTCTGGCAGGACACAGACCTGGCAGATAAGCACAAGAAGTATGATAGGAAACAGCCCAGAATAGGCCATGGAAAGTTTCTCACTGGCATACATTTGGCATGGGTCAGGAGCAGACCAGGCTGAATCAGTTCATGTCATCCACTGGCAAATCCGAACACCAGAACAGAGTGTGGGTTGAGCCGGGTTTGGTTGCGACAAAACCAGTGCACAATATGGAATGCCAAGGTGAGGTTATCTGTACTGGATGTGACTGCAGCACCCAACCAGCACACATGAGATCCAGGAAGGGAGGAGGCAGAGCCAGCAAAGGGATTAAGCGGCTGGTCCCCTCACCAGACAGCTACTCCCACTGGAGAGCGTGGGCTGTGATGGGGACAGACCAGACTAAGCAGCGCTACAACACCTGTGAGCTGCATGTGGACTAGATCATGGAAAAGCCAGGCTGGATGGAATATTCCTGCTGGTGCCAGCATAAATTAGAGTGGGTAAGGGTTGTTTGGGCTTAGCTGCAGCATCAGCTGGCAGAAGCAAACACTGGGGGCTAATTCTATCAAATCAAATCACAGAACCACTAAAGAGTGCATAAACCGGGATTGAAAGAGACCCGGGAGGGAAATAGTGGGTTCCCCTCTCTTGGGTCACTACTCCCGCGGGAGGGCATGAAAACTAGGACAACGGCTGGGGTGGCTAGACACAGAGGCAATCAACAACATCCATGAGGCCTGGATAGTTGAATTGGTTAGATGGAACTAAGCCTTAATACCCTTTGACAAGTACAAGAGCCAAATGGGGTGTGGGGTAGACTGGACTAGTCTGCTACACATACTGGCAAACCAGGGTAGGGAGTGGGCCTGGTGGGGGTTATTGTGGATCACCCCAACTAAGCTGCAGCTCCCACTGGTTGAAGAAAGGGCCGAGCATGTGCTGGGCAGAACCAGGCTGGACTGCATCACCCATTGGTTCCAGTGCAAGTCGGGACTGAAAACAGAACCAACCCAGCAATTGCAATCACCAGCTGATCGGGGCAATGGACTGTGCCGAGCCCTGTACTTGCTAGTACATAAAAGAATCTGGTCTGGGAATACCTCAAAGTTTCTTTGGAGATCTTTCCAATTGAAATGCTGGACTCAGAACCCTAGCCAAGATAAGGCAAAGGACAGAACAAATCAATCAACCACCTTAGTTATATGTTGGCAGCGAAATACTGGGCAAATTTAGACTCTATGATGGACTGTGTCAATCAGTGGATTCTTCAACGACCTCATCGAGCTGGGAGTGGTGAAACTGGCAGTGATTCATAACTGGTGAACTATTAAAACCACTTGAGCAAGTATCTGAGAGCATACCCCACATCTGGGACTTGGGGTGGGTGGGAAACTGGGTGGGGCTTCTCCTTCAATATCCCCCTCTACCTCAGATACATGAAGGAAACCAAATGGACATAATAGTCTTACCCACTTCCCTATAGCCCCTGAACGTTTTTTTACCATAATTAACTATGTAAAGATTGTCAACAATACAATAAAAAAAAAAACCCTGCTATCACAGAAGTACAGTGCATCAGGGCTGTCTGGACAAAGTGGGTTCTGCCACTGCTCGTGATATGAACATCCTACATACATGCCACCTTAAGCCCAGGCTGCTGTACTTTTTCTCTCTCTCTCTTTTTTTTTTTTTTTAAATTAATCTACTTTTTTGGAAAGTCAGATACAGAAAAAAAAGAGGACAGACAGAAAGGATGATCTTCCATCTACTGATTCACTCCCAAAGTGGGCACTATGGCCAGAGCTGAGCAGATTGAAAGCAGGAGCTTCTTCTGGGTCTCTCATACAGTTGCAGGGTCTTTACCCACTAGGTTACTGTGCCTGGTCCAATTGGTTAATTTCTGATCCAGCTCCCTGCTAGTGCACATGGAGTGCGGAGGATGTCCCAAGTGCTTGATTCCCCGGACTGATATGGGAGAACTAGGAAGAAGCTTCAACCTAGACCTGTTTTACCAACAGGCTTGATCAAAAGTGATCTTCACCACGACATATGATCATCAAGCTCTCTTCAATCAAACATAAGGAAAAGATTCTTAAATGTGAACGTAGAAAAAGTTAATTGACATATAAAGGAATGCCAATTAAACTCATAGGTGATCTCTCACAGGAAACTACAGGCAAGAAGAGAATGGAGTGACATATTCCAGATTCTAAAAGAAAAAATTGTCGGCCAGGGATAACATATCCAGCAAAGCTTTCTTTCATCTTTGAAAATGGAAAAAAAATTCTTCCACAGTAAAGAAAAGCTAAAAGAATTTGCCTCTTCCAAACCTTCCCTACAAATGATACTTCAAGATGTTCTCCTGGCAGAGAAGAGGAATGGCACCTACCAAAACCAAAGGCATATGGGAAGAAAATCCCAATAAAATGGCAACAGAAGACTAAACCAATGAACAACCCATTCCTAAAATGACAGGACCAAAGTAACACCAATGTATATTAAACTCTGAATGTAAATGGCTTAAATTCAATCAAACACCATCAATTAGTAGACTGGATTAAAAAACAAAACCCATCTGTTTATTGTCTAGAGGAGACACACTTCAACAAAGATCAGCAGAAACTATATCACATGGGTTTTGTTGCTTTCCTGTTGGTTTCATCTCTTCAAAACACTTTCTTCTGATTAAATCATTCAATGACTTGTAGATCATGCAGTGGCATCATTTTCTTCAAGAAGGTTCTTGATTTTTATTTCTTCAGCTACACATTAGTCATTTAATAGCATGTTATTTAACTTCTTGGTGTTGTTAATTTCTTTTTTCTCCTGGATGTTGATTTTGATTTGTGGTTCTTCATTTAAGGGAATGTATAGTAGCCGTGTAATGGAGACTGTCATATCTGGTAACATGTCATTTAACTTCATGGCATTGTAAATTTCCTCTTTTCTTTCTATTGTTGATTTTGTATCATGACTTTTCATTTAAGGGGATGTACAGAATCTGTGAAATGGAGACTTAACATCCAGATGTGAGGATGCAATGTGGTATGCATTTCTGCTTCCAGACAAAGATGGACTTACAATGAAACTGGTTACTATGTCTTGACAATAGGATTCTGGACTCTGCTCTTGTCCATGCCCGCAATGATGGACATATGACTGAGTATGAAGAACTATATGTTAGTAATGATATAGAGAAACTAGGTGGGGGGGAGGGAATTGGGAAGGGGATAAGGGAATATGGAACTGTATTATAAAGTGATAGCAATAATACAATGTAAAAAAAAGGAAAAAATGAAATACAATGGATCACTAGGGACTATCAACAGCAGTTATAAACAAATAAATTGTTAGAAATGCTTAATTTCTGGATACTCAGTACTAGTCGACAAACTGAATCAAAAAGACATTATAAAACTTGACAAAATCAACAGACAGTTACCAATGAATTAGGACTAAATCTCTTCAAACCAAAGGTCAACACTAGGTGTCTTCACTACTAAATTCTACCAAATTAACACATTTTCTAGAATTACTGTAAAAATTTTAAACAAAGAAAACAATTCCAAAATTATGCTAAGCCTAACAACACTGATATTTCTAAACTAGACTGAATCAGCAGTAGGAATATCTCCAAATATGACTATTTAAAATATAAATAAATAGACAAAAACAAGAGATGGAATTTCTCAGTAAAAAATGCAATCTCCATTACTGTACAATTAGTTCTCTGTATATTTACTTAATGCTTCTTCTGAAATAATTGCTTATAGTCCAGAAATCTAGTTCAAGAATCACTAAAATATCACAAACCAGTATACCTGATAAAATAGATGCAAAATTCTTATCATATTGCCCAGTGCGGTGGCCTTGTGGCTAAAGTCCTCACCTTGCTTGCCCCAGGATCCAATATGGACACTGTTTCTAATCCAGGCACCCTGCTTCCCCACTTGGAGAGTAAACCATCAGATGGAAGACTTTCCGGTCTCTCCTCCTGTCTATATATCTGATTTTGCATTAAATAAAATCTTTAATAAAAAATTATCATAATACATGTAAAGTAGGGCCTGGCACCACAGTGTAGCAGCTAAGTCCTTACCTTCATTGCTCCAGGATCCCATACAGGTACAGGTTCAAATCCCCGCATCCCCACTTCCCATTCAGCTCCCTGCCTTTGGCGTGGAAAAGCAGTTGAGGATGGCCCAAAGCTTTGGGACCCTGCACCTGTGTGGGAGACCTGGCAGAAGCTCCTGCCTCCTGGCTCCAGAATGGCTCAGCTCTAGCCACTACAGCCACTTGGGGAGTGAACCATAGGAAGGAAAATTTTTCTTTCTGTCTTTCCTCCCCTCTGTATATCTGCTTTTCCAACAAAATAAATAAATATATTTTTTTAAAAAGCATGTAAAATAAATGCAACATCACATCAATAAACTCACATGTACTAGCCAAGGTGCACCTAACTAAAGAATGTAGAAAATGGGCCAATAAATGAAAAAAACAAACCAAGTATTTCACATAAACAGGATGAAGGAAAAGCATCATTATAATCACCTTATAGAAAGCACTCAATGAATTTCTACATTTATTTTGCAATAACATAGATGAAAGTTGAGGCAACCTACAAATATATAAATATACCCCCGTATACCTCAGATGAGGTACATAGAAATAAGCCTCAAGAAAATTGTATCCACAGATAACAAACCTATAGCTATCACACAACAGAATGCCAAAAACCAAAAACATTTCCTCTGGATATGTAACCAAATTAGAATTATTTTTTGTTGTTATGTAATTTGATATTTACCAAAATCATGTAGGCAAAAAAAGGAAATAAAAGTCACAGAAATAAAAGTGAAGATGCAGACCTTATTTCATGGCTCCTCATTTATAGAAATGTACAGTGATGGAATAGTGAGGTCTACCATATCCAGATGTGGGGGTACAATGCAAACTGCATCCCTGCTTCCCAACAAAAGATGGACTCCCGTGAAACCATTGAAAATGTGTAGACAATGGAATGCTGGATTGTTTTACACTCCCTGTACCAGCAATGTCGGGGCACACTTTAACAAGAAGCTGATGAAATTGTGACTCCATATGTAGGACTTTTCCATTATAGCAACATGGGGAAAATCTGTTGGGGGGGGTGGGAATTTTGGAGGGGGTAATCCCAGTCTATATGAAATGATACCACTAAATTCTAAAATTCAAAATAAAAATATTAGAAAAAAATGAATGCTAAATAAGTTTTAATGCTAGATTTCCACTGATTTTATTAATAGTGAAACCCAACGAGTGTCAAGAGACCGTATTCAGCCATTAAAAAAACCAAATTCTTATTTGTTACAAAATAGATGAAACTGGATATAAAGAAAAGAAATAAAGCAAGTGGAGAAAAAACTAACATGTTATCCTATGTCAATGTCACAAAAAGCTGCAAAGTTATAAGGCGATTATTACAGGTTGAGAAGAGTGAGGCCTAGAGAAAGGAAGGAAATAGAACAGGTAGCAAAGAAAGTGAGACAGAAGGAACGAGATCCAGAGTTCCATCCCAGTGCATGGTCACTGTAGTTCACAATAGGGTAAGGTTATGCAGGCAACTGGAATGGAGCACCCTGTGTGTTGTAAAAACAAAGATAAATGGGAAGAAGAGAAAAAATGGCCGACCATGGAGGGATGATGTAAAGGGGAAGGCAGAGAGAGAGGGCCAAAAAGTGCCAGAAGAAGGAGCAAGTCTAGTTAAAAATAGTATACACAGGTGTGCGAATCCCACAGGACACTGCGGAATCAACAAGATCCACGCAATTTAGAGAATCAACCAAAAATAACAACAACAAATAAACCAAGGCAGCGCTCAGCGGCGCCGCAGCTCGAAAACAGTGAGTTGGGAACCCAGCAGGGGAAAGGCCGGCGGGAGTTTTGACTGGAAAATATACAGGCAATTTTGGGAGATAGTTGCACAAGGCCCCTCCAGTGGCAGCTGGAGACTGCAGGAGTGCTGAAACCTCTAGCACTGGTGGCGATATTAATAACCTTGGTGGGACTCAGGCAAAGACAGGGATGGCTAAGTAACACACATTCCCACATAACGAACGCTACGGTACCGGAAGGGCGCTAGGACCCTGAAGTGCGGTAGCCGGCAGCTACCCCAGGATCACAGCTAAACTAAATTCTGGACCAACCCAGGCCGAAGGAAAGCGGCCATGCCTCAGACAAAAAACCAAAGCAAAACAACAACAACAAAAAAACCCTAGGCACTGAAACCTAAGGCGCTGAAACCTGAAACCCAGAAGGGAAACAAAAACAACTCCCTGGGCCAAAGGAAAACAAAAACCTAGGCTAGCAAGACCTCAGGCCACCCACTAGGTGGCAACAGAGGTCAAGGGTGAGAATTCAGCAACACCTTGGGCCACAAATATGAAATGCAATAAGAGAGGTAGTGACCTAGACACAGCTTCCTCCACCCCAAAAAGCCACCATAAAGCCTGGTCAATCGCAGAGATTACAGATGAAGAAATTGAAGATGTCTCTGATAAGGAGTTCAGAAAAATAATTATAAAACTCTTCAGAGACAATGAAAAACGATGGGACGAGCTCAAAGATTTTAAAAACCACATAATCACAGAAACAAAATCACTCAAAAACGAGATCCTGGACTTGAAGAATAAAGTTGAGAGCTTAGCCAACAGAATTACAGCAGCAGAAGACAGGATATCCGACTTAGAAGATTCCCAGAATGAAAGCAGGCAGATTATTAACCAACTAGAGTCACAACTACACAAGGCGACCAAGACGATCCAGGAGATGAACGACAACATCAAGAAGTCAAATATCAGAATCATGGGGCTCCCAGAAGGAGTGGAAAGAGAAACAGGCATACAACCAGTACTTGAGGAAATTATGCAGGAGAACTTCCAAAATACCTGGAACATGAGTCCAATCCAAATTCAGGAAGGCCAGAGGACTCCCCACAGGGTGGACCCAAAATGACCCTCCCCAAGACATGTGGTAATCAAGCTACCCTCCAATGAATACAAAGAAAGAATCCTAAGGTTAGCATGAACCAAAGAGAAGCTTACATTTAGGGGCAGGACCATCAGAATCACTGCCGACTTCTCAGAACAGACGCTCCAGGCAAGAAGGGAGTGGAACAAAATCTTTCAAGTACTGAAAGAGAACAACTGTCAACCAAGAATACTCTACCCATCAAAGATTTCATTTGTATACGAGAACGAAACTAGATACTTCCACAGCAAAGAGAAATTAGAAGAATATGCCAACACAAAACCAACTCTACAAAATCTCCTTAGAAATGCACTACTCCCAGAGAAAAAGGAAGCAAGCCATAAGCAAGGATGGCAATCAGGGAGATCTCAATAAAGTCCATCCACGGAAACGACAATCAATTACCAACAACCTCAAAAACACAGGCATATGTCACGGCATAATTATAATTTCTCAATATTAACCCTCAACACAAACGGCTTAAATTCATCACTCAAAAGACACCGATTAGCAGACTGGGTTAAAAATCAGGACCCAACTATATGCTGCTTGCAAGAAACACATCTAACCAGAAGAAACTTCAGGAAACTCAAAGTGAAAGGATGGAAACAAATATTCCATGCCAATGGACGAGAAAAAAAGGCTGGTGTGGCAGTCCTATTCTCAGATGATACGGACTTCAAAGTAACAAACGTCAAAAAGGACAGGGAAGGGCGCTACATCTTCTTGAAAGGGAGGATCCAGCAAGAACCAATCGCCATTCTTAACATTTACGCTCCTAGCCTGGATGTACCCAGCTACGTGAAACAACGACTTTTGGACTTAAAGGGAGACATAGATGAACATACGATAATTCTGGGAGATCTGAACACCCCACTAACACCAATATCAACGCAGCAAATGCTCAACAGAGAAGCCACAGAACTCACACAAACAATAGAACAACTGGACCTAGTAGACATCTATAGAAAATTTCATCCTAAGGCCACAGACTACACCTTCTTCTCAGCAGTGCATGGCACCTTCTCCAGGATAGACCACATAATAGGACACAAAGCAAGTTTAACTAACTACAAAAATATCAGAATCATACCATGTACCTTCTCAGACCATCACGGAGTGAAACTGGAAATCAACAACTCAAAATGTCCCAGGAAACATGTAAACTCCTGGAGGCTGAACAATATGCTACTAAACGAACAATGGGTCAGGGAAGAAATTAAAGATGAGATCAAAAAATTTATGGAAACCAACGAAAACCCAGATACAAACGTCCAAAACTTATGGGACACCACCAAAGCAGTGTTACGTGGTAAGTTTATTGCAGTTAGCGAGCACGTCAAAGCCCAAGAAAGGCAACAAATGCAGGAATTAAGCACACACCTCCATGAACTGGAAAAGCAACAGCAGAAGGACCCCACAAACAAGAGAAAACAAGAAATTATCAAAACAAGACAAAAACTAAATCAGAAAGAAATTAAAAAAACCATTCAGAAAATAAATGAATCAAAAAGCTGGTTCTTTGAGAGGATAAACAAAATAGATACCCCACTGGCCCGATTCACAAAGAAAAAACAAGACAAAGCAAGAATTAACAGCCTCAAAGATGAAAAAGGCAACATAACAACAGACACTACTACCATTAAGGAAATAATTAGAAATTATTACAAAGAACTATACGCCAACAAATCCGATAACCACTTGGAAATGGAAAGATTCCTAGACACCCACCACTTACCAAAACTCACCCCAGAAGCAACAGAAGACCTGAATAAACCCATTACCGAATCAGAAATAGAATCAGTGATTAAAGAGCTCCCAACAAAGAAAAGCCCAGGCCCAGATGGTTTTACCACAGAATTCTACAAAACATTCCTAACAGAACTAACCCCAATCCTTTACAAGCTCTTCAAAACAATAGAAAAGGAAGCAACTCTTCCAAACTCATTCTATGAAGCCAATATCACCTTAATCCCCAAACCGAACAGAGAATTAACAGAGAAGGAAAACTACAGACCGATCTCCCTGATGAATGTTGACGCTAAGATTCTCAACAAAATCCTAGCCAATAGAATACAAAAAGGCATCAGACAGATCATCCATCCAGACCAAGTAGGTTTCATCCAGGGAATGCAGGGATGGTTCAACATAAGGAAATCCATAAATGTGATACATCACATCCAAAAACTGAAAAACAAAAACCATATAATTGTATCAATAGATGCAGAAAAAGCCTTCGACAAAATTCAACACCACTTCATGTTAAAAACCCTAACCAGGGTGGGGATAGAAGGAACAATCCACAATATAATCAAAGCAATATATGAAAAACCCAATGCCAGCATCATACTAAATGGAGAAAAACTGGATCCCTTCCCACTGAGATCTGGAACAAGACAAGGCTGCCCACTATCACCACTGCTATTCAATATAGTCCTAGAGGTACTTGCAGAAGCCATAAGACAAGGCAAAGAAATCAAAGGAATCCAAATTGGAAATGAAGAAGTCAAGCTTTCACTATTCGCAGACGACATGATTCTCTACATAGAAGAACCAAAAAACTCAATACAAAGACTCCTAGAACTCATACGAGAGTTTGGCAGAGTGGCAGGATACAAGATAAATGAACAAAAATCAACAGCCATGGTGTATGCAAACGGCCGCAAGATGGAAGAAGATCTAACTAACAAGCTGCCGTTCAAAATAACAGAGAAAAGCATGAAGTATCTGGGAATAAATTTAACCAAAAGCGTAGATGACCTTTATGAAGAAAATTACAAAACACTCAAAAAACAAATAGAACAAGACCTCGAAAGATGGAACAACATCCCATGCTCCTGGATAGGCAAAATTAATATCATCAAAATGACTATACTACCAAAAGCAATATATACATTCAATGCAATCCCAATCAAATTACCCACAGCATTCTTCATCGAACTGGAAAAAATGATACACAGATTCATCTGGAAACACAAAAAACCACGAATAGCCAGAACCACTCTGAAGAACAGGAACTTAACAGGGGGAATCACAGTACCGGATCTATGGACATACTATAGGGCAGTGGTCATCAAAACAGCCTGGTACTGGCACAAAGATAGAGAGGAAGATCAGTGGAACAGAATAGAAACAACAGATGGAAACCCACACAGATACAGTCAATTAATCTTTGACAAAAAGACAGACAACAACCCAAGCAAATGGAAAGGTCTGTTCAATAAATGCTGTTGGGACAACTGGTTGATAGCCTGCAGAAACAAAAAGATAGACCCACATCTCTCACCATATACTAAGATCAAATCTAAATGGATAAAAGACCTAAACCTACATCCAGAAACCTTCAAACTTTTGGAAGAAAATGTTGGAAACACACTGCAACACTTAGGGGTAAGCCCTCACTTCCTAAAAAAGACTCCAAAAGCAGTAGAAATTGAGACCAAAATAAACAACTGGGACCTCATCAAACTAAGAAGCTTCTGTACAGCTAGAGAAACAATCGACAAAGTAAAAAAACAACCTACAGAATGGGAGAAGATCTTTGCACACGACATAGGTGATAGAGGGCTGATCTCCAGAATATACAAAGATCTCCAGAGAAACCAAAACACCAGAACAAACAAACTGCTCAAGAAATGGGCACGGGAAATGGGCAGACATTTCACAAAAGAACAAACCCAAATGGCAAATAAACATATGAAAAAATGCTCAAGTTCTCTGGCAATAAGGGAAATCCAAATGAAGACAACAATGAGGTACCACCTAACTCCAGTAAGGATGGCACACATACATAATACCACCAACACTTGCTGGCGAGGATGTGGGGAAAAGGGGAACCCTTCTCCACTGCTGGTGGGACTGCAGACTTGTACAGCCTCTATGGGAATCACTTTGGCGAATACTCAAACAACTGAAAACCAGCATACCATATGATCCAGCAATAGCACTCCTAGGGATATATCCAAAACATCTCCTACACAAGAAACCAACATGCACGCCTATGTTCATAGCAGCACTATCTACAATCGCAAAAACCTGGAAGCAGCCAAAATGCCCATCAATAGAAGACTGGATAAAAAAGCTATGGTCCATCTACTCTATGGAATACTACTCAGCTATTAAAAAAAACGAAATGCAGTTCTTTGTGGACAAATGGGCCCGACTGGAATCCATCATGCTAAGAGAAATTAACCAATCCCAAAAGGTTAAATACCACATGTTCGCCTTAATCTGAGATGAAAAGATGACAACTTGGAAGATAGTACCTGTATATTGTAATATTAGTGCAATCTCTAACAACCTGTATCCAATGCAATAAGATAACGCGATATAATCTATAAACCAACAATTAATGTCAGAATATTTAAGATCTACATCATAAAACTGTAAAACCTACTATACCCTCAATACGCTGTTAACCTGTAATGGGGGGGGGAGTGCAGGGAAATCTTTCAGGACCATAAAAAGAGTGAGAAAAAAAGTACAATATAGCCTATCAAGGTTAAATCTGGTAATTCATAGACAACAGACTCATACCGGCACTAAACAACAATAAAACTACTATACCAATGCATGAGGGGGGAATCGGGTGCGATCCTGACAACCTCTTAACAGGAGGTCATGTGCGTGGAGCAGGGGGGCACTCCAGAGTGGAGCAGGTGGTAAGGAGGAAGCTTGGATCCCAACCAGGAAGACTCCCAGACCTTCACCACAAACTACTAATACGAGCAACCAACTGCCAAGGAGGCCACAGGGAATTGGATGCCCTCGGAGGCTGAGTACTCTGAGGTCACCCACCCCCAACCGGAGCTCCCGCAGGGGATGGAAGAAGTCCAAACACTACCGTGCAGAAACCAACGTCATCGGAAAGACAACCAGAAGCCCTGAGCGGTCCGCAGAAACAGAAGAACAATAAATGTCCTTCGGGACCAAGGAGGAGAGCTTTCTCTGGTCCGAGCCTGGCTCCACCTCTGGACCCCCGCCCTCCCTCGCAGTGACCATCGGGATCGCTTTGAAAACCCCTCACAGCAAACAATCATACAAACTAAAAAAAAAACCTAAAATAAATAGACAAACAACAGAAAGTAGAGCTTGAAATCTGACAGGAAAGAGCTGGCTTGGATTGGCTCATGCCTTGCTGGGTGGGACACAAAGATTAGTCCCTCCTCACCATGGTGTTGAGGATTTTCCTGCACACCCCCCCCCCCCAAAAAATGTTCTGCACCTTAAATGTTGACAAATATCTTGTTAGAGTTACAAGCCAGTCTAGATTATCCCAAAATCTGCCAAGATCAACAAAATTATACTTCAACACAACAAATGGCTAAATACTAAAATGAAATAGACATGAGACAGCTGAATGGTACCCTATAGCCTTTTCAAGGTATATAGCAGCCGGTCCGGTCCTGTATATAAACTAAAATTGAGATGTCAATGAGCTAATCATACGTTGTGTTTAGGACTTGTTTTTTGTTTGTTTGTTTGTTTGTTGTTTTTTGTTTTTTAACATACTGGTTACTCAAAACCATGTCAATTCCATAATATTGCAAATTGCTGTTGATGTTATATTGGGACTCTTAATTGACAGTGAGGATATTATACCAGCTCTGACTTCGGACCAGAAATGGTCTCTCCAAGAAACTGTTCAACCCATCTGGACAATAAGTAGCTGGACTCCATGCTTGGTATATGTTTGCAAGGAAAGAATCTTGATTGAATTTGAACTGTAATGCTGCATCAAGGTGGAGGAACCCACCAGGGGGGAGGGGCATGTGGAGGGGTGGGGGGATTCCCAGAGCCTATGAAACTGTCACATAATGCTAAATATTAATAAAAATTTAAAAAAAAGATAAATGGAAAGAATAGTTACCTAGTTTACCTAGCTTATGCAGCATCTATACTTAAATACTACACTGTACCCTATAATAGTATTCAAGTACATGTTAATCAAAATTCACTGGATTTTTAAAAAATCAGAAACATCCCTTCACACTAAAATGATCTAGGCAGATGCCTAGTTTGCACTGTACTTAGGTAAGTGTTACACAGGTGAGAGAAAAGCAGCTAACACCTGGAGGGCATCCTGGGTCTGGTTAATGCCAAATATGTGTTAACTATACCAGTGTGTCACCATAGCTGCACATTCTTTTTCTTTTTTTCTTTTTCTCCTTTTGTGTTTTTAAAGATAAGTGAGAGGAACCTTGGGAGCTGCTTGCAGTGTAGCGGCTGCTGGGGGTACCAGAGTCAGCTCACATTCAGTGCTTGGAGCCCAAACAACAGTCACCAATGAAAAGCGGTGACTGAATTCTGGGCTTGTGGGCTGCCAGAGCACCAACCGGCACCAGGTTTCTTCTGCTAGCAAACCGAGGGCAAGCCCAGGAGTCTTGAGGCATGAAATTACTACATAGGGGCATCATAGTTAAGGCGGCTGTACATGTAGGTAAAGAATGAATCCTGAGGGACTCCAATGACAGGGTGACTGTACTTGCAGCTAAGTGAGAGGACTGAGACATAGTGGTTTGCAGGGAGAGCTGTATGGGTCAGACTGATACACCAACCCATATGGGAGTCCTGACCAGGGATTCTTAGTAAGGAATATTGTTTACTGGGAATAATACCTTAGTAAGGAATATTGCTGACCACCACACGCTAGCCCACGCAAAAGTTAGGGATGGGGATCTGTCTGACAAGGCTAGAGCCCAGTGCTGAACTGAATGTTAGAACAGGGATGGGTCAGGATAGGCAGGGCCATGACATCAGCAAGTAAGAGAATCAGGTCCAGGTGTAGATTCTGTGAGAGAGATGTGGGCCTAAACCTGTGGAAATACAAGTCCCACTGGTTAGATCAAGAGCTGGGAGGGTGATGGGTTGAGCTAGGTGTGACCATAGAACCTGTCAACATTCGTGGGTACAGCCACCGAGAATAATCCGGGCAGGTCCAGGCTGCAGCACCAGCATATGCATCCTAAAATAAGCAGTGCAGCAGCCTAGGCTTCAAATTTCATAAGCTCATACAAGGCCAAGATGGAGAGGCAGGCTATGCCAGTCAAGGCCCTAGCACCCACTGACATGAGTGAGATCAGGGTCTGGCAGTGGGCAGAGTGGGAGAACTTGGGAAACTCTCCTGCTGAGTCATAGCTCCTGCTGATGAGTGCATGATCCAGGTCTGGAGGTTGGGTAAGGTGGGTAAGGTAGCTCCACCTGTTGGCAAACATGTGGGTTGGTAGTGGATGGGGGTAGACCAGGCAGAGCCAAGCAAATCTTAGCTCACCGGCAAGTGCAGAAACCAGGCTAGAGCACAGGTCATTAGAGGCTAGGCTGTCACACTACCCACATTCATGAGCCAGGGATGGGAACAGACTGAGCAGGTCTAGGTTACAGTGCCCACCAGCAAGAGTTGGGACTGGGGGCAAGCTGGGTCCCACCAGCCTCCAGTATTTGAAAGCAAAGGCCAAGACAGGTGAGGGACTATGCCAAGCTGAGTCAGAGCAACCACTGGCACAAGTAAGATCTATGGCTGGGAACAAGCCTGGTTGGGGAGCTAAGGGGACATACTGGCTGGGTTGTGGCTCCCACTGGGGGGTGTGAGGGCCAGAGTAGGGGATGTTATCTGGACTGGACATGGCTGCAGTCTCCTTGTGGCACAAGTGTGGACTAGGTCTGGTGTGTGCAGACTGAGCTAAACTCCAGCACCCACTGGTGCTCCTCAGAACAAGGCTTAATGTAGGATGAACTAGGCTATGTCTTTGTCCCTGCTGAGCTATGTATCAGCTGTGTCTGGGTGTGGACAATCCTGGGCTGGGCTGTAATACCCAACAGAAAAAAACAGAGTGGGTTGAAGGCAAGTCAGGAAAGGCCACTGCTTCAGCAAGACAGGAGATGGACAATGTAGGGCTGCACCATGGACCCACTGATCTGGCATTTAGATAAGTTATCATGGAGGAGCTTGTGGAATTCCTCTGATGGGACACAGTCCCTGCAGATGAGTGCAAGAACCACGACAGGGAGCAGCCTAGACCAGGCCAGGTTATGTTACCCAAGGGCATACCTTTGGCTCAGGTCTTAGCAACCAGGTTAGGACAGTTCATATCACCCACTAGCAAATCTGAGAGCCAGAATGGTATGTGCATCATGCCGAGTTGGGCCACAGCACCACAAAATGCACATTACAGATAGGACTCTGGGGCTGCTTAGATTGGCTAGGCTGTAGACCCCACCAATGTGAGCTGAAACTGGGAACAAGCTGGGCCAGGCCAGGCTGCAAAACTCCGCCGGGAGGGTGGGGACACACACACACACACACACAAAACAAACAAACAAAAAAACTCAATGGCAAAAGCCAAGGTGAGCTATGCTATGCCAGATGGGCCACAGCACTTAACCATCACAAGTGAGACCAAGGGGAAAGCAGGCAAACCCAGTAGTGCCAGATGGGCCACAGCACGTAACCATCACAAGTGAGACCAAGGGGAAAGCAGGCAAACCCAGTAGTGGGGTGGGGGGTCTGCAGTGAGTTCCCCTATTAAGCCACTACTCTCACTTGGGAATGTGAGAGTTGTTATTTGCGCAGATCAGTCCAGGCAGGGCTATAACAATGGTGGAAATGTATGTTTAGTGGAAGAGGGAAAATCCAAGGTGGCAGATCGTACCTCCTGGTACCTGCATAAGCCAGAGTGGGAGAGGGTTGGGGTGGTTGGGTTTTGCTGCAGCATCACCTAGCAGATGATGGCTCAGGCAGGGGAAAGCTCTTTCAAGCTCAACTGCAGAAACACCTGGAGAGTGCAAGATCCAGGAATGGGAGAGAGCCCATGAGGGAAATAGTGAGCACCTCTCTGATAGCACTCATTGATATGTATAGAAGAGAGGGCTGGAGACAGATCTGATCCAGCAATATCAACCACCAACATGTGCATAAGCTGATTGGGGTGACTGTATGTGCTGGACCCTCTATTGGCATGCACACACAAGAATCAGGTCTTCATCACATCAGATCAAGTTTCTTTGGGGATTCCCCCAACTGAATCACTGGATTCAGAACTCCAACCAAGGAGAGAACTGCAGGTTCCATGAACTGACCATAGAGGGCATTTGTCAGAGCCAGGCCTCCTCTTTGGCTTCAATGGAGCAGTGAACAGCATATTCAGGTGCACATGGAGGATATGACAATACATTGGAGCGTGCAGAGCACACTGGGTACCATAACAGAGCACAAAGAACAGAACAAACTGATCAACTACACCAGACAAGTGCTGGAGGTGAATTCATGGGCAAACAGAAACTGTAAGATGGACTGTATCAACCAGTGGATTCTGGACAGACTTCACTGTGCTTGGAATGGAAAGATGGGCAGTAATTCAGAACTGCTGAACTATCAAAACCTCATGAGCAGGACCCTCAGAGCATGCCCCACATCAGGCATCCTGGGATGGTTGGAGGCTGGGTGTGGCTTCTCCCTGTATGTCCTCCCTTCCCCAGACACAGGAAGGAAAAAGAGAATGTGGAAATGGTGTTCTCACCTAACTTCCTGTAGCCTTGACCAACCACCCAAAACAACTACGTGAAATTAACCAAAAATAAAAAGAAACATAATAATAAAAAAGAATTTCAACAGTCCCCAATCTACAGAGCATAAAATATAGTGGGTTTTTTAATTCCTTAAAAAAACAATTTACTTACTTAAAAGTGAGAATTACAGAGCAGCAGTCAAAACCAGCCAGACAGAAAGACCTTCCCTCCACTTGATTACTCCCCGTGGACACAAGAGGCAGCAAAGTCCAGGATAAAACCAGGAGGCTGAACTCCATTCTGATCCTCCACAGGGGTGCAGATGTCCAAGGAACTGAGAAATTTTCTGCTACCTCCCAAGCACATTAGAAGGGAAGTTGATCAGAGGGTGAATATCAGGGACTTAACTGGTCCTTACATGGAATTCTGGCATTGCATGCAGCAGTGTAACATGTTATCAGAGAACATGCCACAAGGATTATTTAAATAAAAAAATCTGGTAATCAAAAGACAGAAGTTTCCACTAAACCTCCTCCTTATGCCATACCTGATATACAATTGATGATGTCTGGCATTTTGTATAATGTAAATACCACTGCTGGAAAACTAACCTTGAAGCTGGATGGAAAGATAATACACTGCTTTTACAATGTCACTATTCAGCTGAAGGGAAGCATGCCAGAAAAACATGTTTTGGGCCAACTTTTTTCTGAATGCCTTTAACTGAACAGACTGACTCCAGGTCCCCCTCTTGCATCTCACACTTGGTTGGGGCAGATGCAAGTACTTATACCACCACCACATGCTTGCTAGATGCATTAGTAGTTGGCTGGATTGAAAGGGTGGAATAGAAAGGACTAGAATTAGGTGCACTATAATTACATGCATTCATCCCTGTATACTGACACCCTGTTATACTGTTTTATTCATTTTCTTTGTAAAGGTTTATTTATTTTTTATTGCAAAGTCAGATAGGCAGAGAGAAGAGACAGAGAGACAGAAAGAAACATCATCTGTCCAATGATTCAACCCCAAGTGACTAAAATGGCCCATGCTGGGCCAATTTGAAGCCAGGAGCCCAGATACTCTTCTGGGTCTCCCACTCGAGTGCAGGGTTCCAGGACTTTGGGCCGTCCTTGACTGATTTTCCAGGCCACAAGCAGGGAGCTGGATGGGAAGCATGGATTCCAGTATTAGAACTGGCATCCATATGGGATCACATTGCATTCAAGGCGAGGAATTTAGCTGCTAGGCCACAACATTGGGCCCATGTATTCATTATAATACCAAATCAAACTACTGTCAATATATCTCAGATAGGGCCCAGAGTGAATCATTGGAGGGAAAATCTGTCCCTCTTTCTCTCTGTATATCTGACTTTGCAATAAAAATAAATAAATCTTAAAATATGCATATATATGAAACAGAACCTGGAGAGAAAGTTTCAATCAGCTTTGACAGTTCCAATGTTTTGTTATCAAAATTTTACCTTCTTTCTCTCACATTTTTTTTCATTATAGCTTAAAAACTATCATCATGATCCCCAAATACAATGTAAAGCAAGCTGAGAAGCAAACAAAGAACTTACTGAAGGTGTGTTGGTGTTCTCCAGCCGGGGACTCATGTTGCAGGCTGCAGGGCTACTCCTGCAAGAGAAGGTGGAGACAGGGAGTTATGCATTGGTCTTGATTGTTCCTAGCCTCTTCAGTGGTTCCTACTGTGCTAAGCAATGTCAACTTGGAGGCAGACACAGTTGCTGGAGAAATGAAAGCCCTCAGCTTCCCTGGGCAAGAACAGTGCCTTACAAGTGACAAGAAGGCATCCTTGACATAGTATCGATAACTTCAATAATCGGCAGTGATTAAAGTCAAGTAATCATTATGTTAATGCGAACAGTTGCTGTTTATTTAAAAATAATGTTACTGGGACTGGCGCTGTAGCCTAGTGACTAAATTCCTCACCTTGCACAAACAGGGATACCATATCGATGCTGGTTTATATTCTCAGTGCTATATTTCCCACCAAGCACCCTACTTGTGGCCTGTGAAAGCAGTCAAGCACAGCCCAATACCTTGTGAGACTGCACCCGTTGGGGAGACTCACAAGAAGCTCCTGGCTCCTGGCTTACATTTGGTTCAGCTCCAACCACTGTGGTGACCTGGGGAGTGAGGCAGCAGATGGAAGATCTTTCTGTCTCTGCTATTGTAAATATGACTATCCAATGAAAATTTTTAACAAATTAAGCAAGTCATAATGTTATTGCAAAGCACTAACTTATTTTTTCAACAACTATTATTCAAATTACAAAATACCATAGAAAAACCATATTGTCACTAAAATGTATGTTTCAGAAAAATAACTGGGTGGTATTAGTACTTCAATATTTCTACATTCAAAGTAATTTTCTCTATAACTATATATGAAATTGAATATAGTATTTAATCTATAAAGTTTTCTAGTAATTGTTCCAAATGAAAGTTCCCAAGTCTTCAATGACACTTCCCAGTTCCTAAACCTTCAACAACACTTGACTTTGCCATTTCATTTGCCTCAGCCCATAGAACATCCATAAATATGACAGCAACATAGTTTGAGAACTCTTTTTATTCTCCCTCATTAAATAGTTACATTAGGCAACAGCAAGAGAAAACCATTAGATTCGAATGAGTGAATGTCCTGATACAGGAAGCTGGGATGCTGTTTGGGATAGATCATATCTGATACCCAAATGCCTTTTTATGCCTACTGGCTGTGTAACACTTCCAATGCAGTATCCTGCTATTGTGCCTGGAACACAGTGGGTGGGTTCTAAGAACCCCCTTGGAAATCTAGATGGATTCCTGTTGCTGGACTAAGCATGGCAGGACCCTGACATCTTGGAATGAATCAACCCAGTGATGAAACATCTTTCTTTTCTCTGCAATTTACCTTTCAAACATACATAGTATTTATAAAAATGTTTACAAAGAAACATACTGCATCTAGAACAACATATTTTAAGTAGATGTGTGGATATATTTTTGTGAGTAATAAAGAGTAACATTTCAAATTCAATTCAGAGGACTTCACAAAGACACTGCTACAACTGAAATTTTTATACATATTTGGGCATTCTACTTTTTTCCCTCTATATTTTTACTTTTAATGTATTTTTTGCATTTGATTAATTTATTTCTTTTTATGACACAGTTTCACAGGATCTGGGATTTCCCCACTCCTCTGAAAAGCCCCCCCCCCATATTGAACTCGTCCATATTGTTACAGTAGTACAGATTATATCGATTCATGATTCCTTCACTGCGGGCCTGGACCATGCAGATTCCAGCATCTTGTTGTCCAGACACATTCAACAGTGTCATTGGGAAACCATCCCTGGCCTGAAGTAGAGCTGGAAGAATATCATCCCCTCCAATGAAAAGCCACTACCCTTCCACAACCCTTCCAAACTCATTCTATAATGCCAACATCACCTTAATCCCAAAACCGGATAGAGAATTAATAGAGAAGGAAAACTACAGACTGATCTCCCTGATGAACACTGCTGCTAAGGTCCTCAACAAAATCCTAGCTAATGGAATTCAAAAAAACAAAGAGATCATTCATCCAGATCAAGTAGGATTCATCCCAGGAATGCTGTGATGGTTCAATATTCGTAAATCCATAAATGTAATACACCACATCCAAACGCTGAAGAACAAAAGTCATATAATAGTATCAATAGATGCAGAAAAAGCTTTCAACAAATCCAACATCACTTCATGCTAGAAACCCTAAACAAGGTAGGCATGGAAGGAAATACCCACAACACACTAGGAGCAATATATGAAATACCCAGCATCATACTGAATGGGGGAAAATTGGAACCCCTTACACAGAGACCTGGAACAAGACAAGGGTGCCAATTATCACAACTGCTATTCAACATACTACCACAAGTACTCACAGAGGCTATTAGATAAGAAAAAGAAACCAAAGGAATTGAAATGGGAAATGAAGTTGTCAATCTTTCACTATTTGCAGATGATATGATCCTATGCATAGAAAAAACAAGAGATTCAATACAGAGGCTGCTAAAACAGATGCAAGTTTGGTAGAGTAGCAGGGTATTTTTAATTTTATGATACACCCATGGGCTCCGGGGTTTGCTTTATCCCTTGGCACTGCAATATTCTATGCAGTATGACCAGCAGTGATATAACACACAACACCACAATGCAAGCCTCAAAGGTTAGGCTTTTTGAATCATTACTACTGAAAATATTCCCAAGTACTATTGGTGTTTGATCACAGATTTTTTAAAAAAGTATTCATTTTGTAACCCATTCTTCAAAAGACAATCACATTAATGTTCCCTTTCCCCAAAACTCTGGAGCTGAAACAATCACTGTAATTCATGTCACTGATGTGTGACCATCCCTTATGGTTACACTTATGTTCAAATGCAAAGTAACCTATAGAGGAAAACCATGTTTACTGTGGATTGGAGTTTGAAATAGTAAAATACACTTGAAAATTTTGAAATGAGTTATTGCATTCTTTCACAATGTCAAAAATCACTTAAAAACTCACCAGATAATTTATAAATTAAACTCATTGTCCTTCAATTATGACCATCATCACCATCAATTTTCAAATATTTTTACCTTCTAAAACCTATTGGAGTTGATCATAGCGGTAAACTTACTGCTTGGGATCAACACAACCCAGAGTGCCTGGTTTGAATGCAAGCACCATGCCCAATTTCATTACAGCTGCCTGCACAAGTCCACACCAGGGCAACACTGAAATGTGAAGTTCAAGTACACATCTCAGTTATGTTGAATACTTAGATTTAACACATAACTTTCAACCAGTAACAATTATTTATTTACTTGAAATGCAAAAAGAGCTTACGTCTAGTGGTTCATGCTACAAACATTTGCAAGAGCCAAGCTGAGTCAAATCAAAATTAGAAAGAAGGAACGCCTTTTTTCTTACAGATTTATTATTATTATTGTTGTTATTGTTGTTATTGTTATTATTGGAAAGTCAGGTATACAGATGAGTCAGGCCAAAGCTAAAAATGAGGAATTCTATCCATGCTCCCATAGGGATAGTGGTGGCACATTTTTGCTGTCTATCCAGGAAATAGCTAATTAAAAGTAGCCAAATCCTGAGCTAGGAATCCTGAAAGATAATATAGGTATTAACATCACTTGATAATCTTGCTGTACTGCCATACATGCCTCTTTACTACCCAGTTTTAACTTAATCTAATATGGTACAAGAATTTGTGTAGGACACCAGCTTCTGACAGTAATCTCTCTCTTCATGCTCTCTCTCCTGGCCTCTAAAACAAAAACACACAACAAGATGGCACCAGCATCCTGTGGCTAAGCATCCACCATCAGTATCATCCCATATGGGTGCTGCTGCAACCTGGGCTGCTCCGCTTACAATCCAGCTCCCTGCTAATGGATAGGAAAGAAGTAAGGATGGTCCAAGTCCTTGAGCAACTGTGCTTATGTTGGAGAGCTAAGATAAATTCCAGGCTCTTAACTACCACCGGCCACCTTCAGCTAATGAGGACAGTTAGGGAGGGAACCACCAGATGGAAGATCCCTATCTGTCTCTGCTTCTTTCTCTGTAATGCTGCCTTCAAATAAAAATACATTTTAACAGAATATATATTTCAAAACAGAAAAAGAAAAGACCAGTCCTCTGTGGACTTCTTCCTAATACCTGTAGTATTTCTAATAAAAGTCACTGCAAATGTGCTGCTTCTATAGAGATTCACCCACAGTGGACACTGCATATGGTGAAGATGCAATCTAGGTGTCCTCAGGATCAATAAAGAGCCTCATCACCCTGGCAGGCCCTGGGCCCATACCTTTCAGCACCACTCAGCCAGAGCATGGTTCTGGCAACAGGCAACATAGGATAGAAAAAGCAGAGGTCTTCTGCTGGCAGTCAGCAGGAGGTGGAGGTCTGGGTTCTCAGTTGCAATTGCCTGGAGGGCAGTTCACACCTGACCTGGTCATGATGCAGGAGGGGGGTGGGGGGAGAAATGAGTTCTAACTTCAAATAACACTAAGTCTTCCTGCCTTGATCAAATCTTGAATTTTCTTCAAATACGTTTTTTAAAGAAGGTAATAACCAGAAACTGTGGTAACTGAATGTTTCAAAATGCCTTAGGTTCCTTTAGAAAAGGATGCGCATGGACAGAGGAAAGACTACATGAGGGTATAGCAAGATGGGGGTTGTGAGTCGGCCAGGGAGTGACCTCAGCAGAAACCAAATCTAACATCACCTTGCTCTTCAACTTTCAACAATTAGAAACATAAGATATTAATTAACTTGATTCAAGACACATTCTATAGTACAGTTTATGACAAATTTTCAACTATACTTCTTCCTGCCAATGAGAAAGAACCCACTATCAGAGGAATACAGAAACCAAAGGTTATAAAAGTCAAATAAGCAACTTAATTACTGATCTCAAAGACCCAGGAAAATAAAAAACCATCTAGGAGTAGTAAAAGGAAATTAGAATTAAAGATTGGTGAAGAAATGAATAAACTAGATTAGACAATACTGATGGAAATACTGATTCTTTGAAAAGACAAAATTAATAAGCCTAGATTTAGAAAAAGCAGGGCCCTGCATGGTGGACTAGCAGCTCAAGTCCTCGTGTTGCAAGAGTCAAGATACCATATAGGCACTGGTTCTGATCCTGGCAGCCCTTATTCACATCCATCTCCCTGCTTGTGGGCTGGGAAAGCAGTGAAAAATGGATCAAAGTCTTGGAACCCTGGACCTGTGTGAGAGAACCAGAAGAAGCTCCTTGCTTCTGGTTTTGGATCAGAGCTGCTCAGGCTGCTGTGGTCTCTTGGGGAGTGAATCAAAGGATGGAAGATCTTCCTCTCTCTCCTCCTCTGGGTATATCTGAGTTTCCAATGAAAAGAAAATAAATCTTGGGCGTTGTGGCCTAGCAGCTAAAGTGCTCACCTTGAAGGCACCGGGATCACATATGGATGCCGGTTCTAATTCCAGCAGTACCACTTCCCATCCAGCTCCTTGTCTGAGGCCTGAGAAAGCAGTCAGGATGGCCCAAAGCCTTGGGACCCTGGACGTGTGTGGGAGACCCAGAAGAGCGCTCTGCTCCTAACTTTGGATTGGGACAGCATGGGCATTGCAGTAACTTGGGAATGAATCATCGAAAAGGAAAATATTTCTGTTTCTCCTACTCTTTCTATATATATACCTGACTTTGCAATAAAGAAAAATAAATCTTTAAAATAAAATAAATCTGAAAAAGAAAGAAAAAAGGTAGATTGAAGTACATAAAAGCAGAAATGGAACATATTAAAACTGCTGTCACAGAAGTATAGATGAATCTCATCCTTTATCCCAGATAGAGGAAGAAAAATGTGGAAATAATACTCTTACCCACTATCCTGTAGCCCTTGAACTTTTCTGCCATAATTATGTAAGGATTGTCAACAATAAGAGAGCGAAAAAAAGAAGTAGTATAATGGATCAGGGCTATCTGGACCAAGTGGGTTCTGCCACTGGTTGTGATGTGACCATCCCATGTGGATGCCACTCCAAGTCCTGGCTGCTTCATTTCTCATCCAGGTCCCTGCTAATGCATGTTGGAATTCAGAGGATGACCCAAAGGCTTGAGTCCCTGTGCTGATGTGGGAGAACTGGAAAAATCCACTGACGTCTGGTTTCAACTTGATCCTGCTTTAGCCATTATGGTCACTTGGAGAGGGATAAAACAAATGGAGATCTCACTTTCTAACTCTCCCTCGTTCTCTATAATTCTACCTTTCATACTGATAAAATTGATCTTTACTGGGAAAAAAAAAAGAAAAAAAATAAAAGAAATACAATTGATCACTAGGGATTACCAACAATAATTATAAACAAATAAGTTGTAAATCATTTTGGATACTTAGTATTAGCTTACAAAAGTGCATCAGAAAGACACTAAAGGGCTCGGCAGCATGGCCTAGTGGCTAAGGTCCTCACCTTGATCCCATATGGCCGCTGGTTCTAATCCCGGCAGCTCCACTTCCTCTCTGTCTCTCCTCCTCTCAGTATATCTGACTTTGTAATGAAAATAAAATAAATCTTTAAAAAAAAAAAAAAAAAAGAAAGACACTAAAAGCTGACAAAGCCAACAGTAAGTAATAATGAATCAGAAACACAATCTTTTCAAACCAAATGTCAACACCAGGTGTTTCCACTACTAAATTATACCATATCAACACGAAATTTTCTAGAACTATTGTAAAACACTAAAAAGGAAAAAAACAGTTCCAAACTTAATGTGCACCTAACAATATTTAGATTCCAAAATTAGACTGAATCAACAGTGGATGACTTAAATTACACCTGACTGTGTTTTAAACTGAGAAACACAATGTAATTGCTCAATCAAAATACAATCTCCATTGTAGCATTAGTAATCATCCATGTATTTGTTTTTAATGTTTCTTCTAAAATACGTTCTTAACCATAAATCTAGTTAATAAAAATCATAAACCAGTATGCTTAATAAAAACAAAGGTAAAATTCCTTACATAATACACATAAAGTGAATTCAACACCAATATATGCACATATGATAATCAAAGTGCATCTAGCCAGAGGATGTAGAAAATGGGGCAACAAATGCAAATCAACACACCAAATACTTCACACAAGCAGGATGAAGGAAAGCATTATTAAAACCATCTTACTGAAAACATGCAGTAAAATGCTTCATTTAATAACGTACATATATAAGTTGAACAAACCAAAATTTCAAAGGTAACTCAATTGGAGGTATATTGATATATTTTCTTCAAGATACACAATCAAATATTAATGCCAACTTTTCATGGTTATTCAATTTAATATTTTCCCCAAGAAAGTAAATAACAAAAGGTTTTAAAATGCACAGAAATAGGAATCCAGAGACTCAACTTTGTTTGCTTTTGAATTCTTTTCCCTCATTTTCTTAATAATGAAACCTAATGAACACGACAACTGTATGCAGCCATTAAAAATAAAATACTGTTACTTGCTACAAAAGAGAGGAAACTGGATATGATAAAATCAGAAAAATGTACAAATAGATCTAACATGTTATATATATATAAGTCAAAAATTCACAGCTGCACGTTGAGTGGTGATTATTACAGACTGAGAAGAGTGAGGCCTGGGGAAAGGAAGGAGGTAGAACAGGTAGCAAAGAAAGTGAGACAGAAGGAACAAGATCCAGTGTCCCATCCCAGTGTGTGGTGACTACAGTTCACAACAGGATAAGCTGATTCAGGAAACTGGAAGGGAGCATGCTGTATGCTGTAAAAGCAAAGCTACATAGAAAGCCTGGGCACATGGTTTACTCAGCTTAGGCTGTATATGTACACAAACACTGCACTGTACCCTGCGATAGTATTCAAGTACATGTTGATCAAAAATCTGTAGAACTTTTATAAATCAGAATCATCCCATCACAGTAACAATATCTAAAAAATTTAAATAGTCCCAATCTCCACAGTGTAAAATACATTTAGTACTTTTTAAATTCTTTTTTGTATTTTCATTTTGTAAAGTATTTATTCATTTTCACTGAGAATTCAGATTTACAGAGAAGAGACCAGAGAGAAACATCTCCCATTCACCGGTTCACTGCCCGCTTGGCCATGACAACCAGAGTTGAGCTGATCTGAAGCCAGGAGCTAAGAGCTTCTTCTGGGTCTCTCATGCACATGCAGGGTCTTAAGACTTTGGGTTCTCCTCTACATTTTCCCAGGTCACCAGCAGAGAGCTGGATAGTAATTGGAGCAGCCGAGACAAGAACTTGTGCCATTATAGGATCCTGACACATGCAAGATTAGGACTGTAGCAACTAGGCTATCATGCTAGGTTCTTTATTTCCAAGAAAATGTAATCTTAATTTTATTTCCTTTTTCGCTTTTCTTATTATTATGTTATGATAAATTTCCATAGGCCCTGGGATTTTTCTTACCCCCTCCTTTTTGATTATTGAAAAGCAATTCATTTATTTCCTTAAATGTGAAAATTACACAGCAAGAGTCAAAGACAGACTGAGATCTCCATGCCACTTGTTTACCCCCCATGTAGCCACAAGAGGCAGCAAAGTCCAGGCCAAAACCAGGAGCCTCAACTCCATTCTGATGCTCCACAGGGATACAGGTGTCCAAAGAACTGGGACATTTTATTCTATCTTCCAAGCACATGAGCAGGGAACTACATCGGAAAGTGAACATCACATTGCAACTGCTGTCTCTCACATCCTTTTCAGCAAACAATAGAGAAATGAAATAAAAAGTACAATGTGATCTTAGATGCTGGGTCATTCAAAGAAAACTGACACCAAATGATGGTATAAACATTCACTTTCTCCATTCTGATACCTTTTAACATATAAATAGATATTCAAAAGGATACTACCAAAAATGAAGAAAATTGTTGCTCTTGATACTAAGTAAAAAGAATGGCAAAAATTACATACAGCATAGGTGAAAACAGTTAACACCATACCTGAACTTCTCAAGAAATTGGGAGTATACCTGAATTTCTAAACAACTGAGGCAGGGCTATCTACAATTGGATTTAGATTATCTTCAAATTTACTTAACAGAATCTAGGGAAACTACTCAAACAAAAATTTAGGAGATACATTCTTGGTCTCTTAATAGAGAACAGAATATGCACCAACTAACATATTCAGTTAAAATGAGGAGATGTGGACATCTAGTAGCAGTGGATGAGAAACTGCTTAGGAGACACTCACCCTACACTGGACTTCCTGTGTTTGCGTTATTGCTCTACAACAAATTCCATCTTGCTACAATCTCACTCTCTGGATGCAAGCAAGAAATTTCTCAAGTATGCGAGTCTTTGCACCTGCCAAAAGGGAAACACATTTCTTGGCTCCTGTCTTTGCCTTGAACATGTCACAATTTTCAGAACTTTAAGGAGTTAACCAGCAAGCACTCTTTCTTCATGACTTCTATAAATAAATTATACTAACAATAACTATTTAAAAAATGATGAGAAAAAATAATTTCAAAACAAGAATTGGCATGGCTGTTTGGTGCAGCTTTTCACACGCAATACTGAGGACCACATGCTTCTTCCCCATGATTCTAAACAGAGCAGTGCATTCTTCAAAGGAAAATCTCACATAAAGGCAAAGGAAAGTGCACACTCAATGACAGCAATGAGTACGAGTTAACATAACAGTGCAGCTACTGAGCCTGTGGTAACTGCTATTTAACAATGTGATTAGAGATCTCACTAAACACTACATGAAGAAAAAGTCAAGCCAAATTCTAGAGAAACTCAAAATATGTGTAAATGGAGGAAATATTAGACTGTAACCCTTCTACACTGCCCATACTTCATACACCATCAGAATTTATCCACTATGTGTAACATAAATTTTCCCATATGCAAAACACTTGCAATGAATTAGCATATGAGAAATAAAAAGCAAGAAAAATACTGTCATCATATCAAAAAATAAAGCAAAGCCTAGCATTGCAGTATAATATGTAAAGCTACGAACTGCAACACCAGCATCCCATATGGAATGAGCTGTTCCACTTCCAGCCCAGCTCTCTGTGAATTTCCTGGAAAAAGCAGTGGAAGATCATCCAAGTGCCTGGGCCCTGATCACCCACATGCAAGGCCTGGAGGAAGCTGCAGGCTCCTGGACTCAGCTTGGTGCAGCACTGGTTATTTTAGCCATCTGGATAGGGAGCCAGTGGGTAAAAAAGCTCTGTCTCTTATTATTCTAAAAAAGATTTATTTATTTTCATTGAAAAGTCAGACATATACAGAGAGACAGGAAGGGAGACAGAAATATTTCCACACCGATGATTCGTTTGAGAAGTGACCACACTGTCAGGTGCTGCACCAATCCTAAGCCAGGAGCTCTGGCAACCTCACCGGGCAACTTCATCGGGCCCTGTCTCTTACTTGAACACTCATTTAGCATAAAAAAATAAAACAAACAAAAACGTTAAAAAAAACAAAATAAACAAGAAATGTTTTAAAAATTTATTTGCCACACCATATCAATTTAAATAATTCAGTTTAAGAAATCACAAACATTAATTACCAGACAGTACTAGGATTCAGTCACTTCTGGGGATGGAAGATCAAAGAGACTGAGACCTGAATGGACAAAGGCTTTTTTCTAGATGAGTATGCGGTTTATACTGTTTACACTCTCACTGAAAACTTCACAGAAAATCAAGTTGTCAAGAATTTAGTTTTCTTTCACCAAGACCATTGCATGAACGCTGATTCCATGCAAGAGAATAAAAATGTAACATTCCAATCAGGGCACAACATCCCTGCCTAAGTGAGCAAACTGGAAATCAAAGCACCAGGACATGACAGAGAATGAGCTCTGGGAAGCAGCCTGCTTACACTTCACAGGGAGACCCACACTCAGCAGCTTCCCCACGTTCCCAGGCCTTGGGGATCACTCTCACTCAGGACACAGTGCCCAGGGGGTCTCTGAATTGACTGAGAATCCCAAGCAGCCAGAAATGTGACAGTATGGACTTGGGAACTCTTCACAGCCTGCAGTGTCTCCTCCAGCATTTAGCTCTCGGCTGACACCACACATTTAAGATCAAGTGAAAGCTGTGGCCTCTGATTGTTTTTTTAACACCAGATGTGCTAGGTTTGCTTAATACCAAATTGCCATCAAAAACTAATCACAACACAATTGAATTATTTCAATATCTGCAATTAATAGAGGCTTCAGGGTCAAGCTCAATCTCTATACACAGGTGCTGTGGCAACTTGGGCAATGAATCAAAGGACGAAAGATATTCCTCTCTGTCTCTTCTCCTCTCTGTGTATCTGCTTTCCAATAAAAATAAAATTTAAAGAAGACCATTGTCCCAGATACTGAGCACAAATGACACTATTTACTAATCAAATACATTCACAACTTTAATTACCCTTTCTGCCACCAGAATTGGACACTGCAAATATTTACTGAAAGAACTTATGAAATCAGTCACAAATACTCTAGGCCACCAAAGTTTTAACTTCAACAAGACTTTTTGGTGGTACAAATTATTCTCTGACTAAACCAACTTGTGGCTACAAAAAGAAACTGCTGTGTCTTAGAATTTACGTGGGCCTTTGCCAAAGTTTTACTCCCTAGGTAGCCAAGGCTGAGAGAACTCAGACTGCATCAATCATTTCTTTCGATGATATTAATATGTCACGAAGGAATGGAGCTCTGGATGGGTAAAGAAAATATTAATGCTCCAAGGGGATAGCTAGATAAAAGATACAGAACACAATAGATACCCTCCAATTTTAGGGCATCAGCTGCCACTCTGAATAGCAACCCCCATTCTACTGCTATCTTTCAGGAGGAAAGAGTGAGTCAGAGGATCAGTTAGTCATACCTGTTTGTTACAAAGTTTCGAACCTCAGAAAAACGAAAAGAATGTAGTGAGGACCATGCAACTATTTTAAAGGGGGAACCAAGTTGAGGATATTCTCATGAAATGTATGCCTTAAGTCAGCAAAAAGGAGATGTACGAAGGCTTTTGAAGCTTAATTTAGTGTTTATGTTATTGACGGAGCAGACTTTTTCATCCACTCTGACTTCCCACATGGCTGCAACAGCCACATGACCAAAAATAAGTCAGGTTCTTAACACTGGTACCCAAGCCACTGTCTGCTGCCTCCCAGTATGGGCAGTAGCTATACACTGTATTTGTACAGAACTGAAACCCAGGCATTCTAGTGGAGACATAGGACTCAAAGTGTCATCTTTTTTTTTTCTTTTTAAGATTTTATATATTTGAACGCAAAGTCAGAAATAAAAAGGAGGAGAGACAGAGAGGAAGATCTTCCATCCAATGATTCACTCCCCAAGAGGCCGCAATGGCTGGAGCTGAGCTAATCAGAAGCCAGGCTACCAGCAATACTTGCGGGTTTGCCACAAGGCTTCAGGGTTACAAGGTTTTGGGTTGACCTCTACTGCTTTCCCAGACGACAAGCAGGGAGCTGGAAAGGAAGCGTGGCTGCTGGGATTAGAACCGGCAACCATGTGGGATCTCAGTGCGTGCAAGGCAATGACTTTAACCGCTACTCTATCTTGTAGTAGTCCCAAGTCATCTTAACCACTGTCACACACACCCACACAGGGCAGTGATGCCTTCCTGTGCTGTGTCAGGTGGGCATTCACTGCCTTTTCTCCCAAGCCTATTGTTCACAGTTAACAGTGCTCCTAAGAGTTAAAGCTTCTATTGTAACTCAGAAAAACAAACAAACAAACAAAATACAACTTACTGAATTGTATCTTGGAGGAAATAGTGACTCCTTTTGTGATCTTTCAGGATAGATAGCAGCACTTGACATTGGGGCAAGAGTTCTGGACATTCAGAGACTTATTCCCTGCCTTAATGCTCTCTGCTGAACCTGACTTATTCCCTCTACAATGCATGGGGATATTTAATCCCAACTGATAGGACTTAAAAAGAATGGGTGACAACATGCCAGAAACCATCAGGATAAATCAGTAGTGCTGCCTTAACAGCTCCTTCACCAAGTTCTTCTAGAGAAGCCCCTTTGCATGAGTCCCCGTGCACTCCCTTGGCTTGTCTACAAGGTCGCTGTGCCACCCCAGGCCTCTGCCAAGCACAGCGCCAGCACCACATGCTGCCCCTCAACTTGCAGCAAAACTCCCAGGAAAACAAGGCTGTTGTTCTAACTGCTGGAGTCTGTGCTGCTCTGGTGTCAGCAACAAGAAAACTGCCCCAGACCCTTAGGAGGAGCTTCACTGAGGACTGAGCTGGGGGCTCCAGACGCTGTGGCTCAGGTCAAAGCATAACTTTACTTAAAGAAAAAGGAAACCATGCCCAACATGAAGGTTGAACTGTCCCTGGGCACTCCCCTCTCCTCACTGCACAATGGGTTCAACTGGGAGTCCTAGTGTTCAAGGTCAGTGCTGCAGAGTGAGGACCCCAAGGTTCCCCTCCCCCCCGCCCGGGGGCCCCGGGGCCTCAGGAGATGCTCTCACACACTCACCCTTCCCAGCTTCTGACGAGTCGGGGGTCCTGCAGAAGCTCCTGCGGGGAGGGAGCTCACAGGGCAGCACTGGCTCAGCCACCTGCAGCTCTCCACCAGCAGGACAAGCAAGGTGCCTATGGTGGTGCCCCACAACAACCTCCCACCTGCTGCCACAGGGCTTCCTGGGCGCGCCTGATTGGACAGCTCCCACAGACCTTAACTATGCATGACGTCAGAGATCTGAAGCCAATCAGCATCACAAACAGTATAGGGACAGTGGAGGGATGGAGGGGGTGGGGCGGGGCTTCACCTCAGGCTGGAAGGGGCCTCCTCTCTTGCAGCTTGAGCCTTCCGACAGCAGGGGCCGCTGTCGCCTCTCACATCAGTCCACCTACTGGCCTCTCCTTCCCTCTCTGCTTCATGTTCAAGTTTGGCAACCCAAATATAAACGACAAGTGTTTGCAGATTCACCTCACTGAATGCTCAACAGACTCTGGGACTTTTCTTCTTTATATTGCCATTTTTCTCCACTAGCTTATTTGATGTTTTAAAATGCAGAACTGAAGAATATTTCAAAATATAATGTTTTAAATCTCACTTATCTTAGCCATGTTCATTTCCTGATCCGTATTTTTTTACTTTCATAGTGTTCCTCTTATTAGTACATACAAATTTGACCTCGTATATTGATCTCTGTCCCAACAATCTTGCTCTAATCTCTCCTCTGTTTTACTTTGGTTTTCCACAAAAGCACCATGAGTGTATATTGATAGTTTCATGGCTTATAACTTGACAATTCTGCTACAATTTCCTTTCTGTGTTTAATTTCCTGATTACACATTCGCAACAATTTGTGAGAAACAAAGAGAGAAGAGGGCTTGTCAGGATTCAATCTAGGGAAAAAAAACATGCAATGTTATATGTAGATTTAGCATATTTATATTTCCTATGTTAAGCACTAGATATGTATTTTTTCTTTTTCTTTTTAACTTTTTTTATGTATTAATTACATTGTATTAGTTTCATAGGTACTGGGATTTCCCCCACCCCTAGATATGTATTTTTGTAACTTGGTTTCCATATGTGTTTCTTGTGGTTTTTGCTTTATAAATAGCTTTTTTGTAAGGATTTTAAAATATTCTTCTGGAAAGTCAGATAAACAGAGTGGAAGAGAGACAGAGGGGAAGATCTTCCTTCTGCTGATTCAATCTCCAAGTGGCCACAATGGCAGCAGCTGTGCCAGTCGGAAGCCAAAAGCCCGGATACTCTTCCCAGTCTCCACGTGGGCTTTGGGCCATCATCAACACTGGCCCAGCCACAGGTAAAAAAAAAAAAAACAACAACAAAAACATGGGAAGTAGGGCAACTGGGATGAGATTTGGTGCTCATATGGGATCCCAGCGCATACAAGGAAAGGATCTAAGCAATTAGGCTACTTCTCTGAGCCCTGATTAGAAACATCTTACTCCTAAGTATTTCAGAAAATCCTCTCATAATCTCATGAATGATTGCAACTTTTCCTGGCTCCAAAGCCTAGTGTTTAAGGTCCTCGCCTTGTGCTCCAGGATCCCATATGGGTGGTGGTTCTAATCCCAGTGGCCCTGCTTTCCATCCAGCTCCCTGCCTGTGGCCTGGGAAAGCAGTCGAGGACAACCCAAGGCCATGGGACCCTGCACCCATATGGGAGACCTGGAAGCAGCTCCTGGCTTCAGATTGGCACAGCACTAGCCATTGTGCCTGCTTGGGGAGAAAATCATTGGACGGAAGACCTTCCTCTCTGTCTCCGCTCTATGTATATACTCCTTTCCAATAAAAATTAAACTGAATCTTGTGAGGGTTTATGTAACATATTCTATATTTCTTCCTGTGTTTTAGAAACTTATACAAGCTTTGACTGCCTCCTATATGCTGGTATCTAAGACTGGTTTTGTATATCTCTGATTTAGTTCCTGGGGCTATATGCAATCTGCAGTTTCAACACCTCACATGAATGCAACCTGTATTCATCCTTGCAGTTTGTCATTATAGAAATCTATCATTTGTGTCTGGCATGGTAGCCTAGTGGCTAAAAGTCCTTGCCTTACACTAACAGGGATCCCATTTGAGCAATGGTTCCTGCCCTGCTGGCCCCTACTTCCCATCCAGCTCCCTGCTTGTGGCCTGGGAAAGCAGTGGAGGATGGTCCAAAGCCTTGGAAATCTTATCAACATGGAAAACCTGGAAGAAGTTCCTCACTTCTGGGTTAGGATCAGTTCAGCTCTGGTCGTTGCAGCCATTTGTATATTCCTTGTGCCTACAGCATAAGCCAGCTGCCTGTAAAGCAATATTATACAATCTGATCAATAATCAATATTTCCCTCCACCCTCTCCCTTCTCTCTAAGTCACACTGAGCTCCACCTACTTCTCACATCACACTCCTTCCTTCACCCTCCTCTGTCTGAAGTTCCCCAGCTAGCTTTCCTCACTGAGAATCTGAGCGACCACAACCACTTCTCCCCCTCCTCCTCCCTCTTCCTCTGCTTGAAACTAGTTTTTCCAAGCTTTAAGCTTTTTCTTTTCTCTTTTGTATGCTTCAGCCACACCCACCCCTAAACCAGAGGGAGAGTGTACAAGATAAACTAAGTAACAACTACTTACAAACCAAACCAAACCGGTTACTTGCAAAACTTGCTCAGGAACTTGCTAGAACCTCTAGAGCCCTCCAAAAACAATGAATATTCAACTAGAGATTTCTATACCTTAACTTTAAGTGAGAACAATATTTTCTAAATGTGAACTTAAAAATACATAACCTCTTGTATTCTATGAACAACGTTTGCACCTGATTAAATAAAGCCCTGACACAAAATCTAAAACATGTAACCATTATATCAAGGGTAAAATCTAACGCACTGTTACGTTGTTCCAAGCTAACAGGGGATCTCATGTTCTCTATCTTCTAGATTTTATATTAGCATGCAAGATGGTTATATGCATGGTAATGTGTTCTTGATGAGGAACACTGTGAAACAGAAATCTATGCATGATATAGTTAATGATACTCCGTCAGGTATAACTTGTAGCATTTTCTAAGTATTTATCATGGATAATATGAAACTGAAGTTTTACAATATGCATGTTGTTGCAACATCTCCTTTTAAATGCTCTTTATGGCAGCAACCTTAGGACTCAAGGTGCCCAGCAGCAGCTATTCCAAGGCCAAGCTGATGCACTCTGTGCCCGCTGTCTGCCTGCCATCTGGTTCATTGCCAAGTCATCATGGCTGGTGTCCCTGCTGTCACAGGATTATAGTCGTTGCCTTCATGGCCAGACCCAATTGTGCTCTGGGGAGGGTGCACCTCTAACAAATGCCCGTGGCTGCCCCGCTTGCTTATCCAGGCCAGGCTTGGTGAGCAGTGCAAGCGCGCCTCTATCCCATGAGCACTGCCACTCCACCCATCATCTGCTGCTGGGAGCCAGCCAGGCTTAGCCAGTGGTCCCACTCCCTCAGCAGGCAGTGCACCCACTAGCCATTCCAGGGCTTGGCCCGTTCTGCAGGCCACACTGTGGCCCCAGCCTGCATGCCTTGAGTCCCCCACTCCACAATACACCCACCTCGTCACCTCACCTGAACTCCCAGTGACTTCTTCCACACCCTTGGCCTGCTGCAAGATGCTCCAGGGCCAGGCTGGCTGGGAAGCTCCAACACTCACTTCTAGCCTGTCCACCCCCCACAGACTTTCTCCTGCTCCACGACAAGGCAGGCTAGAGCTGCAGAGTATTCAAAGCAAAACACTGCAACAACCTGTTTCTTGTCCAACATGAAAGTTTCCATGCAGAGAACTCCAGTTTGCAAAGCAGGATTTATTTCTTAAGAGGAAGGAAAATGGCTTCTGTCCCAGTGGCAGGAAGGGGCTCCAAGAGAGAAAAGACCTGAGAGAAAATGTTGGAAATGGTGTCCTTTAAGCACCATGCTGGTGGGATCACAAGAGTCACCCCAAGGGCAGAGAGAAAGAAACTTATTCACAATGGGCAGCAATGCCTACCACCTCACCCAGAAAAGAGGGTGAGGCTTGTAACCTCCTTCTCCCAATGTTATGAGGCAGGCAACTAGTTCATGGTCATGAGCCTGGAAGCCACATCCCATCCCAACATCTAGGCATTCTCTTCTGCACACTTGGAACCTGAGAGGGGCAGAATTGCATTGTTGTAGAATCACTTCCCTCACAAGCCCCCATGAAAGCCCATGATAGGGAGGGGCTCAATCTTTTGGTCACGTGCTTCCCTAACTCTTGCACTCCAACTCTTGGCCTCCCTAGTACCTGCTTCTTCTCTGGGATTTCTGCGGAAAAACTGCAAGGACAGGTAGTGGTTGAGCATGACCTCTGTATGTCTGTATTCCTCACCCTCTGTTCACTGCTTAGAGGGAACAGTAAAGATGTTAATGCTAAGATGCTTTGTATTTCTTTTAAGATTTATTTTATAAATATATTTTATATTTATTTATTATTTATCACAAAGTCAGATACACAGAGAAGAGAGACAGAGAGGAAGATCTTCCATCCGATGATTCACTACCCAAGTGACCAAAATGGCTGGTGCTGAACCAATCCAAAGACAAGAGCCAGGAACCCTTATGGGTCTCCAACTTGAGTGTAGGGTCCAACAGCTTTGGACCATGTTTGACTACTTTCCCAGGCCACAAGCAGGGAGCTGGATGAAAAGCCGGTTTGCCAGGGTTAGAACAAATGCTCATAGGGAATACCAGCGTGTTCAAGGCAAGAACTTTAGCCACGAGGCCACTGCACCAGGCCCTGCTTTGTATTTTTAATTTATGTATTTTCAAGAGTTCCAGGAGAGGTGAGGCCTGGCAGTAATGGAATGTGGGCTGAGAAACCACGGAAGGTGGATGTCTGCTGCTTTGTCAGTGTGGCCATGTATGTCTCTAGGAATAACTTATATTGCTGGGGAAGCTGGAATATAGGTCTTCAGTTTAATAGGTGAGCTTCAGGGTAATGCCCATTTGTTCCTCTTGGTGCTTCCATTCAGACTGGATTTTCACATGGACTTGTGATTTGCTAATTTAAAGTGGGCCCCATAATCACCAATCTTGGCTAATAAAGACTGCTTAAAACAGCCCAAATTGTCTGGTGTGGTCTTGCTTGCACCCCACAACACCATCCTGAACCTGAAAGCTCAAGTGCAATTCCTTTGACAAGGACCCAGACCTGAGATTTGCGGGAGCTAGGGTGAGCCCTGTCTCACTGCTTTGGATGTGGCAACAGCTCTAAGAAATTGGGATTGATATGCTGATTCTATCCTTTTGTTCCCTCCCAATGGAGAACATGTCCCTAGAAGGATATGGAAATGGGGGAAACTCCAGTTCTTACAGTTTAAAAGATAATCTTACCAGGGACCAGGAGATCCTGACTGCCTACTGTCCAGTCTGACTCCTCACATACTCCTCCAGTGCTTTTATGCACACAACAGCCCTCTGCTTGTTCCAGGGCAGGCAGGCTAGGACAGCCTAACCTTTCACGCTTGTTGCTTAAAGACAAAACCAGCTCTGGCAGTGCCCATGATATCCTCAGCCTGCCTGCTGGGGCTATAGGACCAGACCTCTTTAAAACACCATAGACGTGTTTGGCATGATCTTGCCTGCAGCCCACAAACATTGCTAGTGCTTCAGGACACGGGCATAGCCTTTCCTAGTCTCTTAACTTACTTACTTCACTCATTTAAAACAAATAACTAAATTAATAATAAAAGGGTATTTTTACTGTGCTGGCCAATAAGACATTGAAAAATCCTGGAGATGAGTTTTGAGAGTAACACATGGGAAATCGATATAAAGGCCAGCACCTCCAAATACAACAGAGAAGCAGGGACTGTGATGAAGGACAGTGGACAGAATTGGCCACCAGTGATTCCTGCAGCCGCAGCTGCTCATATCTAACGTTTCCCCCTCGTACATGTGCCAAATTCTGGGTGCTGTTATGTGAATTATTTCATTTTAAATACTCACAGGAACTGCATGAGGTCAAAACTACTTATTTTACACCAAAGAAATACAAGTTAGGGCACAATCTTTTTCCTATAAGAGACCAATAAAGATGTCCACATCCCATATTGGAGTACTTAGGTTTGATTGCATGCTCTGAATCTAGCTTGTTGCTATTACACACTCTGGGGAGGCAGACCCAGTGTTCAAAAAGTTAGCTGCTGCTGGGCTCCACACATCCAGATTGAGTCCCTGGCTTTCAGCTCTGGTCACCTCTGGCATGCCAGTCATTTGAACAGTGAGCCAGCAGGTGGAAGAACTCTGCTGTATTATCTCCATCCTCCTCTCATATAAGTATGTAACAAACCGGGATTTAAGAAAGATGAGTTGCTGAGTGTCTGCCGGGCTCCCTGACATGTCAGTGGCCTTCGTTCCTGACTGGCTGCGGGGCAGTGCTTAAATCAATCAGGAGACCACCCAGCAGCTCCTGGAGGAGAATGATCAGCTCATATGCTGCGTTGTGCAATACGAGAACAAGGGCCAAGCCCACGAGTGCGTCCAGTACCAGCATGTGTTACATGGAAATTTCATTTATCAGGCCCAGCAGTGTGGCCTAGCGGCTAAAGTACTCACCCTGAACGCGCCGGGATCCCACGTGGGCACTGGTTCTAGTCCCTGCAGCTCCACTTCCCATCCAGCTCCCTGCTTGTGGCCTGGGAAAGCAGTTGAGGATGGCCCAAAGCGTTGGGTTCCTGCACCCACATGGGCGACGTGGAGGAGGTTCCGGGTCCCTGGCTTCGGATCGGCGCAGCACCGGCCATTGCGGCTCACTTGGGGAGTGAATCATTGATGGAAGATCTTCCTCTCTGTCTCTCCTCCTCTATAAATCCGCCTTTCCATTACAAATAAATAAATCTTTAAAAAAAATTTCATTTATCTAGTTACCATTACAGATGCCAGCCTAACCAGTACTTCAAAAGCCGAATAACCTTCCAGTTCGCTATTGTGAAAAGAAACTGATATAATCCCTCTCCTACAAAACGGACACAAGATCTTTGCCAATTCAACTACTCAGAATGTAAATGAAATTCCTATTGTAAAAATATGAAGAAGGTTAATGACTTGATTATGTTTTAATGTAAACACTCATTTTCTTTTTTTTTAAGGGGGATCCCTGTGTTTCTTTTTTTTATTTTAAGATTTATTTATCTTTTTTATTACAAAGTCAGATAGACAGAGAGGAGGAGAGACAGAGGGGAAGATCTTCCGTCCGATGATTCACTCCCCAAGTGACTGCAATGGCCAATGCTGTACTGATCCAAAGCTGGGAACCAGGAACCTCTTCCAGGTCTCCCACATAGGTGCAGGGCCCCAAAGCTTTGGGCCATCCTTGACTGTTTTCCCAGGACACAAGCAGGGAGCTGGATTGGAAGTAGAGCTGCTGTGATTAGAACCGGCGCCCATATGGGATCCTGGTGCATTCAAAGCGAAGTCTTCAGCCTCCTGGCTACGCCGCCGGGCCCTAAACACTGATTTTCATAATGAAGCAGAACCCTCAAGAGATTGGCTCTGATGTCGTCTTTCCTGAAATGAAAGTATGTTTGGATAAGATGGGCATCTTCAAGGCCACATTTTTGTTGCATCTTAAGAGGTTTCAGCTGGGTTTGTGTGGTCAGACTCTGGCCTTGCCAAATGGACATGCCATTGTGCCCTCCCTCCTGCCAGTTCGTAAATACACACTCCTGACTGTTTTCAGGCTTGAAATAAAGCTTGCTTTTCCAGAAAAAAAAAAAAAAGAAAAAAAAAGATAGATGAATTTGCCCACGGTATATAATCAGTAAGTGGTAATGTGAGATGAACTTCCACTATTAAAATTTCATTTTAATCCCATTTTCACACTACTTTCTAAACACTGAAGGGATAAAAATGGTCACATCAGGCAGAAAGGCACCCCCAACACACACACATAGCTGTTCTGAAGTAACATCCAGACTGCAAAGACCAGGAGATCAAACAGCAAGGTAAAGTTCACAGTACATTTGGTGGTAAGAGAACAATTGCTGGGTGGGAGACCCTGAAGGTGCTCCTGGCTCCTGGCCTTGGATCAGCTCAGCTCTGGCTGTTGCTGCCACTTGAGAAAGAGAATCAGTGGATGAAAGATTTTTCTTTCTATCTCTCTCTGTAATCTGACTTTCCTACAAAAACAAATCATGAAAACAACCACCACCAGTGATATCACTGGGATTCTCCCCTAAGATACACACACACACACACACACACACACACACATTCACCATTACTCTCTGCTCTATATATATCCTTATCTATTTATTTATACATATGTGTGTGTGTGTGTGTGTATATATATATATATATTTGGCAGAAAGCTTGACTGAAAGAAAATACTTTGAGAAAATACTTTGTTCCAAAGCACTTGAATGGAATGGGAGAACAGTTACTTGTATTTCTTTCCTGCTGTAGATGTGCATATCACAAAGATCCAGACTACAGCACCAAGTGGCCCATGAGGCTCTGTGTTGGCCCTTCTTGCACTGGCACAGCACTACCCACCATTACTTGAGACTTTCAGGGAAGTTCTAAAACAGCAGCTTCTTTTTTTGTTTGCTTGCTTCTTTGTTTTTTTAATGGTACCTTGAGAATCTGATATGAGGGTCAAAGAATCTCCCTTTCTTAAAAGATTTTATTTATTTTTATTGCAAAGTCAGATATACAGAGAGGAAGACAGACAGGAAGATCTTCCAACCAGTGATTCACTCCCCAAGTGACCACATCGCCGGTGCTGTGCAGATCCAAAGCCAGGAGCCAGGAACTTCATCCAGGATTCCCACTCAGGTGCCAGGTCCCAAGGCTTTGGGTCTTCCTTGAATGCTTTCCCAGGCCACAAGCAGGGAGCTGGATTGGAAGTGAGCTGCTGGGGTGAGAACCTGCGCCTATATGGGATCCCATTGCATTCAAGCTGAGGACCCTAGATGCTAGGCCATTGCACAAGGCCCAAAATAACAGCTTCTATACAATCCCTCTGAGCCTTTACTAATCCTCCACCAGCCTCACAACCACAACATGCTGGTCGCCCGGCAGCGAGTTCAGGAGTTCTGGGGCTATGAATTGCTGCCTAGGTACCTCCATGTACAGCACACTGTACTTCTGGGTTGCAATTCAACCCTGAACACTCCCAACGACACAGTAACTTTTTCCTTTGAAGGTAAGCGAGGGTACTGAGACCAGGAAGTTTGGGGGAGAGGGACCAAATGATCTTCATGGGTCAGATGATACACCAGCCTCCTTTGAGTCCTGTGCAGAACTTGTTGTCACCGAACAATGCTGACGACTATACATCAGTCCATGCAAAAGCTAAGGCTGGGTAGTTGTCTAGCAGAACCAGATCTTAGTACCTGACAGAATGATGGATCAGGAGACGGGTCACATTAGGAAGGGCCATAACATTAACCAGCACAGAGAAAACAATTTCTGTGGTAGATTCTGTGGAGCATGTAGACCCAACCTTGTGAAAATACTAGTCCCACTGGTTAGTTCAAGAGTTGGGTAGTGATGGAATAAGCTGGGTGTGACCAAGGAGGCTGCCATCACTCATCGGTAAAGGAGCCAACAACAGTGTGGGCTGGTAAAGGCAGCAGCACCCAAACGTGCATCCTAAATAGGGTGTGGGGTGGTCCAGGCTACAATGTTCACCAGGTCACATAAGTCCAAATGGAAGGCTGGACTATGCCCAACAATGGCCTAACACCCACTGACATGTATGAGAACTGGGTCTGGGAATGGGTCAAGTGGAGGAACTTAGAAATTCCCCCTGGTGGGTCCATAGCTACTGCTGGTGAACACAGGGTCTAGGCCTGAGGGTCGGACAAGCTTGGAAACGAAGTTCCAATGGCTGGCTAATGCATGGGTCGGTAAAGGAATGGGGTGAACTGGGAAGGTGCGAGCAAACCTTGGTTCACAAGCAAAAATATAAACCAGGATGAAGCACAAGTCATGCCGAGCTAGGCTCTTATACCTACTGGTCTGCATGAGCCAGGGATGCTAGACCACAGCATCAAAGGCAAAGACCAAGACAGGTGAGGGGTTGTGCCAAGCTGAGCCAAAGCAACCACTGACATACGTGCAATTTATGGCTGGGAACAGGCCTGCGTCGGGAGGTAAAGGGACGTCCTAGCTAGGTTCGGGTCCCAACTGAGGAGCATAGGGGCTGGAGCGAGGGCTGCATTCTTGTCTGGGTATGGCGGCAGTCTCCCTTGACACAAATGTGGACTGGGACTGGACGCACCAAGCCGGGCTAGACTCCAACACACATCTGGTGCTCTGGAGGATCAGGGTAGATATAGGTTGGACTAGGCAAGGTCTCTGCCCCTACTGAGCCGTGTGTGAGCTGTGTTTGCATATGGATGAGCCTTGACTGGGCTGAAACATCCAACAATTAGAACCAAAATGGGTTGAGGGCCAGTTAGGAAAGACCACTGTTCCTGCTAGGACAGGACACGGCCTGAGTAGGGCTGGCTCTTGGACCAACCAGTATGTGTGAAATCTGGCATTGGAAGAGGTTCTGATGGAGCAATCTGGACAACTCCTCTGTCAGGACAAAACCCTGCAGCTACCCACAAGAAGCACAACAAGGAACAGCCCCAGATCAGGGCAGGGAAAGATATCCACTGGCATACATTTGGCACAGGTCAGGGGTGGACCAGGCTGAACCAGTTCACATTAGCCATTGATGAATCCAAGCAACAGAACAGTGTGGGCCATGCCAGATATGGTCGCAACACATACCAGCACACATTACAGCTGGGATAGGGTACACAATGGGCTGGGCTTGACTATAACCCTCACCAGCTGGAATTGGGGTTGAGCTGGCCCGGGCAGGTTACAGTACCCACTAGCAAATGCTGAGATAAGGCGGGCCATGCCAGACTGGGCTACAGCACTAGTAGGAACCAGAGAGGGAGGGGGTAAAGCTGGTAGGAATGTGGAGGACCCCTAACATCTCACCCACCGGACAGCATAAATTGGGATAGGGACAGACCAGACCAGGTAGGGCTATAACACCTGTGGGCTTCATGCAAGCCAGATCATTTAAGAGCCAGGATTGGTTGACTGTCCCTACTGGGGCAAACATAAAGCAGAAAGGGTAAGGGTTGGATTGGTTTTACAAAAGCATCAGAAAGCAGATGCTGGCACAGGTGGCTAATCTGTCAAGTTAAACTAAACAACCATCCGAAAAGTGCATGATCTGGGAGTGGGAGTGGCCTAATAAGGAAAAAATGGGCACCTCCTTCTTGTGTTACCATACCCAGTGGAGAGCATGAAATCCTGGACTGGGGCAGGGGTGACTCAACCGAATAGCACCCAACAGCATGTGTGTGGACTGGATAGTGGACCTGGTTGGGATGAATTAGGCTTCAATGCCCTTTGACATGTATGAGAGCTGAATGGGATATGGGACAGACTGAACTAGTCTGCTGCACATAATGGCAAGCATGGGAACTATGGCAGGGGATGGACCTGGTGGGGGTTATTGTGGGTGGCTCCAACTAGGATGCAGCTCCCACTGGTTTATGTGACAGCCAAGTGTGTGCTGGGCAGCATGAAGCTGGACTGCAACACTCACTGGTTCCAGTGGAAGACAGGACTGGAAACAGAACCGACCTAGCAAATGCAACCACAGCTGATTGGGGCGATGGACTGTGCAGGGCCCTGTACTTGCAAAACACACAAGAATCTAGTCCAGAATCACCTCAAAGTTTCTTTGGGGATTTCCCCATTCAAACGGCTGGAGTCAGAACAATACCCAAGAAGAGAAGTGCAGGTTCCATGGTCTGCCATGGAGTGCAAGTACCAGAGCCGAGCCTCCTCAGAGGCTCAGAATGGAGTATTGGAGTGCATAACCAGGTACACGTGGAGGATATGGCAGTCTATCAGAACCTGCAGAGGATACCTGGCACCACAAAAGAGGACAGAATAAATCAGTCCACTTATCCCAGCCATATGTTGCCAGTGAAAAACTATGCAAACAGAGACTCTAAGGTGGACTACATCAAACAGTGGATTCTACAGCGACTTCATTGTGCTTGGAATGTTTGGCAGCAATTCCTAACTGTTGAACTATCAAAATCACTTGAGCAAGACCCTTGGAGCATGACCTACATCAGGGATTTAGGATAGGTGGGAGGCTGGATGGGATTTCTCCCTTTATCTCCCCCTTTACCCCAGACACAGACAGAAAAGAAAATGTGGAAATAACAGTCTTACCCACTTTCCTGTAGCCCTTGAACCTTTGTGCACTAATTAACCATGTAAAGATTGTCAAAAAAAATATGAGACACATATCCTGGTATCTTAAAAGGAGAGAAAATGCAATCTATAACATATTCAGTTAAAATGAGGGATATGGAAGGTTGTCCCAGGACCCTGAGAAGCGGGTTGGGAACGCCTCTGAGCCGCCATGCCAGGGGCTGGAGTGAGTGGGGGAGGAGCTAGCTAGCACGATCCAGGCGGGGGCCCAAGCAGCTTGGCCCCGGGCCGCCATGCGGCCCGGGTGCGAGGGTCCCTGCCACGATTCCAGCCTAACACAGCCAAGCTTTCCACCACCTGCGCAGGTACATGGGGTGCGAGGCTCTCGGGCAGCTTTCCAATTTGCCGGGGTCCTGGTCTGATGGCCTCCTTCTGGGCGGGAAGGTTGTCCCAGGACCCTGAGAAGCGGGTTGGGAACGCCTCTGAGCCGCCATGCCAGGGGCTGGAGTGAGTGGGGGAGGAGCTAGCTAGCACGATCCAGGCGGGGGCCCAAGCAGCTTGGCCCCGGGCCGCCATGCGGCCCGGGTGCGAGGGTCCCTGCCACGATTCCAGCCTAACACAGCCAAGCTTTCCACCACCTGCGCAGGTACATGGGGTGCGAGGCTCTCGGGCAGCTTTCCAATTTGCCGGGGTCCTGGTCTGATGGCCTCCTTCTGGGCGGGAAGGTTGTCCCAGGACCCTGAGAAGCGGGTTGGGAACGCCTCTGAGCCGCCATGCCAGGGGCTGGAGTGAGTGGGGGAGGAGCTAGCTAGCACGATCCAGGCGGGGGCCCAAGCAGCTTGGCCCCGGGCCGCCATGCGGCCCGGGTGCGAGGGTCCCTGCCACGATTCCAGCCTAACACAGCCAAGCTTTCCACCACCTGCGCAGGTACATGGGGTGCGAGGCTCTCGGGCAGCTTTCCAATTTGCCGGGGTCCTGGTCTGATGGCCTCCTTCTGGGCGGGAAGGTTGTCCCAGGACCCTGAGAAGCGGGTTGGGAACGCCTCTGAGCCGCCATGCCAGGGGCTGGAGTGAGTGGGGGAGGAGCTAGCTAGCACGATCCAGGCGGGGGCCCAAGCAGCTTGGCCCCGGGCCGCCATGCGGCCCGGGTGCGAGGGTCCCTGCCACGATTCCAGCCTAACACAGCCAAGCTTTCCACCACCTGCGCAGGTACATGGGGTGCGAGGCTCTCGGGCAGCTTTCCAATTTGCCGGGGTCCTGGTCTGATGGCCTCCTTCTGGGCGGGAAGGTTGTCCCAGGACCCTGAGAAGCGGGTTGGGAACGCCTCTGAGCCGCCATGCCAGGGGCTGGAGTGAGTGGGGGAGGAGCTAGCTAGCACGATCCAGGCGGGGGCCCAAGCAGCTTGGCCCCGGGCCGCCATGCGGCCCGGGTGCGAGGGTCCCTGCCACGATTCCAGCCTAACACAGCCAAGCTTTCCACCACCTGCGCAGGTACATGGGGTGCGAGGCTCTCGGGCAGCTTTCCAATTTGCCGGGGTCCTGGTCTGATGGCCTCCTTCTGGGCGGGAAGGTTGTCCCAGGACCCTGAGAAGCGGGTTGGGAACGCCTCTGAGCCGCCATGCCAGGGGCTGGAGTGAGTGGGGGAGGAGCTAGCTAGCACGATCCAGGCGGGGGCCCAAGCAGCTTGGCCCCGGGCCGCCATGCGGCCCGGGTGCGAGGGTCCCTGCCACGATTCCAGCCTAACACAGCCAAGCTTTCCACCACCTGCGCAGGTACATGGGGTGCGAGGCTCTCGGGCAGCTTTCCAATTTGCCGGGGTCCTGGTCTGATGGCCTCCTTCTGGGCGGGAAGGTTGTCCCAGGACCCTGAGAAGCGGGTTGGGAACGCCTCTGAGCCGCCATGCCAGGGGCTGGAGTGAGTGGGGGAGGAGCTAGCTAGCACGATCCAGGCGGGGGCCCAAGCAGCTTGGCCCCGGGCCGCCATGCGGCCCGGGTGCGAGGGTCCCTGCCACGATTCCAGCCTAACACAGCCAAGCTTTCCACCACCTGCGCAGGTACATGGGGTGCGAGGCTCTCGGGCAGCTTTCCAATTTGCCGGGGTCCTGGTCTGATGGCCTCCTTCTGGGCGGGAAGGTTGTCCCAGGACCCTGAGAAGCGGGTTGGGAACGCCTCTGAGCCGCCATGCCAGGGGCTGGAGTGAGTGGGGGAGGAGCTAGCTAGCACGATCCAGGCGGGGGCCCAAGCAGCTTGGCCCCGGGCCGCCATGCGGCCCGGGTGCGAGGGTCCCTGCCACGATTCCAGCCTAACACAGCCAAGCTTTCCACCACCTGCGCAGGTACATGGGGTGCGAGGCTCTCGGGCAGCTTTCCAATTTGCCGGGGTCCTGGTCTGATGGCCTCCTTCTGGGCGGGAAGGTTGTCCCAGGACCCTGAGAAGCGGGTTGGGAACGCCTCTGAGCCGCCATGCCAGGGGCTGGAGTGAGTGGGGGAGGAGCTAGCTAGCACGATCCAGGCGGGGCCCAAGCAGCTTGGCCCCGGGCCGCCATGCGGCCCGGGTGCGAGGGTCCCTGCCACGATTCCAGCCTAACACAGCCAAGCTTTCCACCACCTGCGCAGGTACATGGGGTGCGAGGCTCTCGGGCAGCTTTCCAATTTGCCGGGGTCCTGGTCTGATGGCCTCCTTCTGGGCGGGAAGGTTGTCCCAGGACCCTGAGAAGCGGGTTGGGAACGCCTCTGAGCCGCCATGCCAGGGGCTGGAGTGAGTGGGGGAGGAGCTAGCTAGCACGATCCAGGCGGGGCCCAAGCAGCTTGGCCCCGGGCCGCCATGCGGCCCGGGTGCGAGGGTCCCTGCCACGATTCCAGCCTAACACAGCCAAGCTTTCCACCACCTGCGCAGGTACATGGGGTGCGAGGCTCTCGGGCGGCCAGTGCGCCTTTTGGCGCCAGGCTTCGCCTGCTGGCCGCCCGGCCAGGAAGTTCCTGAATTTGGTTTCTCTGATATGCTGCATGAGACGCTCCGTGCTGAACCCACAGTACTCTGAGAATATGTATTAGTCCTTAAGCTTTTCAAAGGCATTTAATCTTCCTCTGAAGAACCTGTAGTCACTTTATAGTGCCGATCGCCAACATCAGCTCACTTAAAAGGCAAAATTCCGGGCTTTTCCAGCAGGATGCCCCATTACCTGATAGGATGAGGGATCAGCAGAGGGGTCACAGAAGGCATTACTATGACACTGACTGGCATTCAAGAACCATACTCGGGGCTAGAATGTGTAAGGCATACGTGGACCAATGCCCTGACACTCTGACCCGATTGGACGGTTTAGAAGGGCCGGTGGAGTCTATGCAGGAGGCATGACAGTCTATAGGACGCTCTGGGCTGACCAGAGCAACCTCTGGCATAGTTAACACTGGCTGGCAACAGGCCTGGTTGGAGAGCGTGGTGGAGGCCTTGGCTGCGTGGAGCCTACCACTAAGGGGCACAGGAACTGGAGGGAGGCTGAGTTCTGGTCGGGTCACAGTTGTAATCCCTTGGCACAAATATCAATTCGGCTTTGACGCACCATGCCGGATTAGACCACAGCACAGTTTGGTGCTCTGGAGGACCAGGATAGACGTTGGACGGGCTCGGCTAGGCCTCAACCCCATCTGAGCCATATATGAGATATGCGTGGGTATGGACGAGCCGTGGCTGGGCTGAAACTCTCAACAGCAGGAACCAGAATGGATTGAAGAGCGGAGCTGGCCGAAGGACCTGCTGGAATGTGTGAAGCCCGACACCATGAAGGAGTCGGAGGGAGGAACCTGAACAGATCCTCTGACAGGACACTGACTCTGCAAATAAACGCAAGAAGCATGGAGGTAAATAACCCAGAAGAGGCTTTGGAATGTGACTCACTGGAATACACTTGGCTCGGGTGGGGCAGACCAGGCTGAGTCAGTTCACGTCATCCACTGGCAAGCCCAAGTGCTGAAACTGTGTGGGGGCCTGGCCGTGTTTGGTTGCGATAAAAAAAAAAAAAAAAAAAAAAAAAAAAACTAGTACAAAACACAAAATGCCAAGGTGAAATGGCCTGTGCTAGCAGGGAGTGCAACACCCGACCAGCACTCCTCCCACTGGTTTAGGTGAGGGACAAGAGTGTGATGGGCAGAGCCGGGGAGAGATGCGATACTCATTGGTTCCAATAGAGGTCGGGGCTCAGAAGAGAACCAACCCAGGGGTTAAAACCATCAGCTGATCGGAGTGATGGACGGTGGCGGGCACTGTGCTTACTAGTAGTACATGTAGGAGCCTGGACTGGGAATGCCTCAAAGTTTTTTTTTTAGGGGGATTCCCCTGAACAAAATGGAGGAATCAAAGCATTAATCAAAAAAAGATGGAAAATGGAGTAGATGAATCAACCACCTCAGCTTTATGCTTGCAGCGGAAAACTGGACAAGGGGAAACCCTAAGACGGACTATGTCAATCAGTGGACTCTGCACCAGCCTCATCATACCTGGACTGTTGCTGATGATATGTTGGTGCTTCTAATTGATCGAGGTGACGCTCTGCTGGCTCTGCCTACAAACCTGAGAGGGCCTCCCTAAGAGGCGGTTGAACTTGAACTGGACAAGTGGGATGCTGGACTCTGTATGGTGTAAACTTTTAATTAGGGAATCTCAACGGAACCTGAGCTGTGGTTATGCATCAAGGTGAAGGAATTCATGAGGGGGGAAGGGTTTGGGGTGAAGGGGGGGAATCCCAGTACCTATGAAATTGTGTCATGTAATGCAATGTAATTAATGAATAAATGAATATTTTTAAAAAAAAAAAAAAAAAAAAAAAAAAAAAAAGAACCACAAAAAAAAAAAAAAAAAAAAAAAAAAAAAAAAAAAAAATGAGGGATATGGACATCGAGTAGAGTGGATGAGAAACTGCTTAGGAGACGGTCACCCTACACTGCACTTCCTGTGTTTGTGTTATCGCTCCACAACAAATTCCATCTCGCTGCTAATGCACTCCCTGGAAGCAGGCAGGGAATTTCTCAAGTATGTGAGTCATTGCAATTGCTATCATGGACACAGATTTAGTTCCTGGCTCCTGTTTTTGACCTAAGCTTTTCATAATCTTGCAGGACTTTAAGGAGTTAACCAGATGATAGATCACTTTGCCTCTATGAGTAGCAAAAATGAAATAAATTAATAAAAATTATTTTTAAAGTAAGAGAAAAAAGTTTTCTTGAAGATTTATTTTTTACAAAGTCAGATATACAAAGAGGAGGAGAGACCGAGAGGAAGATCTTCCGTCCGATGACTGAATACCGAGTGACCACAAAGACCAGTGCTGTGTTGACCAAAAGCTAGGGGCCAGAAATTCCCTCCAGGTCTCCCACACAGGTACAGGGTCCCAAGGCTTCAGATTGTCCTCAACTGCTTTTCCAGGCCACAAGCAGGGAGCTAGACGGAAGCAGATCTTTCAATGTTAGAACCTGCATCCAATCGGATACTGGTGTGTTCAAGGCCAGGACTTTGGCCACTAGGCCACAGCGCCAGACCCAAGAAAAGTAATCTAAAAACAAGAATTGGTACTGCAGCTTTTGACACACAATTTAGAGGACCACATGCTTCTTCCTAGTGATTCTAAATAGGGCAGCACATTATTGAAGGAAAATCTCATAGGACACCACGGGAACGTATACAATGACTGACAGTAATCAGGACAAGTTAATGCTTCAGAATCAGTGCCCAGCCAGTGGGAACTGGACTTAGCAATGTGATCAGAGATCTCAGTTAACACTACATGAAGACAATAGTCAAAGCAAGTCCTAGAGAAACACAAAAGAAGTGCACATGGAGGAAATGTTAGACTCCAATCCTTCTACCCTAACAATACTTCATAGACCATCAGAATTTACCCACAGTTTGCTACCCCTAGAGGTTTGACCGATATGGAAAACACTTGCCATAATTAGCATATGAGAAATAAAAAGCAAGAAAAATATTGTCACCAGTATCAAAAGCTAAAGCAGGGCTCAGCCCTGTGACCTAGCACGTAGTCCTCGCCTTGAATGTGCCAGGGTCACATACGGGTGCCAGATCTCATCCCAGCAGCCCTGCTTCTCATCCAGCTCCTTTCCTGTGTGCTGGGAAAGCAGACAAGGGTGGACCAAAAGCTTGGGACTCTGCACCCACAACAGAGACCTGGAAGAGCCTCCTGCATCCTGCTTTGAATTGGCATGGCTCCGGCCATGGTGGTCACTTAGGGAGTGAATCATCAGGCAAAACATCTTCCTCTCTGTCTTTTCTATATATATCTCTGACTTTGCAGTGAAAATAAATAAGTCATAAAAAAAAAAAAAAGACAGAAAGAAATAAAGAAACAAAGAAACAAAGAAAATGTACTTCTTTAAAACCCTAACACAAAGGCCAGCATTGGGGTATAACAGGTAAAGCTGCCAACTGCAACACCAGCATCCCCTATGGAATCAACTGTTCCACTTCAAACCCAGCTCTCTGTTAATCTCCTGGAAAAAGCAGTGGAAGATCATCCAGTGCCTGGGCCCTGATCACCCACATGCAAGGGCTGGAGTAAGCTGCAGGCTCCTGGACTCAGCTTGGTGCAGCACTGGTTATTTTCGCCACCTGCGTAGTGAGCCAGTGGGCAGAAGATCTCTGTCTCTTACTTTTTAACTCTCACTTGAAAATGAACAAATAAAATGAACCAAAACATTTTTAAAAAAGGAAAGAAAGACATTTTTAAGGTTAATTTATTTATTTGAACGAGGGGAGAAAGATTCATCTTCTGGCTCACTCCATATATGGCAGCACTTTCTGGGCCAAACCAAAGCAAGGAAATTAGAGCTTCTTCTGGGTGTCCCACACTTGGGCAGGAACCCAAGCATTTGGGACATGTTAGGCTGCTTTCCCAGATTTTGTAGTGAGGAGCAGAACTGCAAAGGAAGCAGCCACAACTTGAACCCCTATGCAGTTAGCAGCTTGATTCACTGTAATACCACATTACTGAAAAATACAGTTTAAGCAATCACAAACATCAATTATCAGACAGTACTAGGATTCAGTCACTTCTGGGGATGGAAGATCAAAGAGACTGAGACCTGAATGGACAAAGGCTTTTTTCTAGATGAGTATGCGGTTTATACTGTTTACACTCTCACTGAAAACTTCACAGAAAATGAAGTTGTCAAGAATTTAGATTTCTTTCGCTGAGACCATTGCATAAACTCTGATTCCATGCAAGAGAGTAAAGATGTAACATTCCAATCAGGGCACAGCATCCATGCCTAAGTGAGCAAACTGGAAATCAAAGCACCAGGACAGGACAGGGAATGAGCTCTGGGAAGCAGCCTGCTTACACTTCACAGGGAGACCCACACTCAGCAGCTTCCCCACGTTCCCAGGCCTTGGGGATCACTCTCACTGAGGACACAGTGCACAGGGGGCTCACTGCACTGATGGAGGAAAACCTAAACAGCCAGAAATGTGCCAGTGTGGACCTGGGAACTTCTCACAGCCTGCAGTGCAGTGTCTCATCCAGCATCTTCGCTCTCTGCTGCAACCACACATTTAACATCACTCTGTGATTTTTTTTTTTTTAACACCAAATATGTTTGTTTAATACCAATTTGCCACCAAGAATTAATCACAACACAATTAAACTATTTCATCATCTGTAATTAGTAGAGGACTCTGGGTCACGGTTCAATCCCTATACACAGGAGCAGGTTAATATTAGTGGATAACAGGTGTTAGATCTTTCGGGTCTTTTGTCCCTTTTAAGAAGTTACCTAGGATGCCCAGCACAGTATCCTACTCGTTAAAATCCTCCCCTTGCATGGGCCAGGATCCCAAATAGGTGCTGGTTGTAATTCCGGTGATTCCACATCCCATTCAACTCCCTGCTTGTGGACCTGGAAAGCAGTGGAGGACAGACCAAAGCCACCAAAATTTCACCTTCACAAAGAGCCTTTGTTGGTACAAATTATCCTCTGACTAAACAAACTTGTGGCTACAAAATGAAACTGCTGTGTATTCCAAGCTCACTACCCTAGGATGTACCTGGGCCTTTGCCAAGGTTGTACTCCCTAAGTAGCCAGGGCTGAGAGAACGCAGAGGGCATCAATCATTTCTTTAGATGACATTCATATGTCACCAAGGAATGGAGCTCTGAATGTCAACCATATAAAATAGATGGACCACTATAGACGCCCTCCAGTTTTAGGGCATCAGCTGCCACTCTGAATAGCAACTGCCAATCTATTGCTATCTTTCAAGGGGAATAAGTGAGCCAGAGGATAAGTTAGTCTGTTTGTTATACTTTTGGGCCTGGTGCATTGGCTTAGCAGCTAAAGTCCTCGGCTGGAGCGTGCAGAGATTCCATATGGGCCACGGTTCTAATCACAGCAGCTCCACTTTCCATCCATTCCCTGCTTGTGAGCAGGGAAAGTAGTCAAGGACGTCTCAACTCCTTGGGACCCTGCACACCTGTGGGACACCTGCAGGAATGTCATGCTCCTGGCTTCGGATCTGGACAGCACTGGCTGTTCCAGTCACTTGGAAAGTAAGTCATCAGATGGAGATGTTCTTCTCTGTCTCTCCTGTCTGTATTTCTGGCTTCCTAACAAAAACAAATACAACCTTTAAATAAACAAAAAAATACAATAAAAAAACCAATATTTCTGAAATTCAGAAAAACAAAAAGAATGCAGTGAGGACCATGTAAATGTTTCAACGGGGGATCATATGTTTTGAACATTCTAATAAAATGTATGCACTTAAGTTAGGTAAAAGGAGAAGAACTAAAATTTTGAAGCTTAATTTAGTTTTTTTCTTATTTACTGGGCAGAATTTTTCATCCACTCTCTCACTTCGTACATTCCTGCCACAGCCACAACACCAAAAATAAGTCAAGCTTTCACACTGCTAGCCAAGCCACAGTCTCTGCCTCCCAGCCTGGACAGTAGCTGCACACTGCATTGGCACAGAACTGAAACCCAGCAATTCTGATGGAGACACAGGAGTCCCAATGTCATCTGAACCACTGTCACACACACCCACACAGGGCAGTGAGGCCTTCCTGTGCTGTGTCAGGTGGGCATTCACTGCTTTTCTCCAATGCCTTTTGTTCATAGGAAACATTACTTGTAAAGAGCATACACTTATTATGTGGGGACAAAAAAAGGATAGATTAGTAAAGTTGAATGAATTTTATCTTGGGAGCAAATAGTGCATAGTGTTGTAGATTCTCAGGCCAGATGTCAGCACTTCCGTTCAGGAGGAAGATCTGGACATTTAGGGGTTTATTCCCTGCCTTAATACTCTCTGGCTCATCCTCTTCTAAAATTCAGAGGGGCGTCTAACCCCAATTATGAGAATCTAGGAAAAGGGGACAGGTGGCAACATATCAGAGGCCATCAGGTTAAATCAAATCAGGGAACAGGCACCTTAATGGCTTATTGCTCCAGATTTCTAGAGAAGTCCCTTTGGTCCCCGTGCACACCCTTGGCTTGTCTACAAGGGTACTGTGCCACCCCAGGCCTCTGCCAAGCACAACGCCAGCACCACATGTGCCCCTCAACCTTGCAGCAAAACTCAGAGGAAAACAAGGCTGTTTGTTCTAACTGCTGGAGTCTGTGCTGCTCTGGTGTCAGCAACAAGAAAACTGCCCCAGACCATTAGGAGGAGCTTCACTGAGGACTGAGATGGGGGCTCCAGATGCTGTGGCTCAACTCAAAACACACCTTTACATAAAGAAAAAGGAAATCCTGCCCAACATGAAGGTTGAACTGTCCCTGGGTACTCTCCCCTCCTCACTGCACAATGGGTTCAACTGGGAGTCCTAGTTTCAAGGTCAGTGCTGCAGAGTGAGGACCCCACGTTCCCCTCCTGGCCCCTGCCCCGGGGCCTCAGGAGATGCTCTCACACACTCACCCTTCCCAGCTTCTGACCAGTCGGGGGTCCTGCAGAGACTCCTGCGGGGAGGGAGCTCACAGGGCAGCACTGGCTCAGCCACCTGCACCTCTCCACCAGCACAACCAGCAACAAGGCTTTGGTGGTTTCACAAGGTTTCCTGGGCGCCCCTGATTAGACCGCTCCCACAGACCTTGAGTGTGCCAGAAAATGCGCAGCCAATCAGAATCATAAAGCACAGAAAGGCAGGCAGGTAGGATGGTGGAGGGGGGAGTGAGGGGCAGGGTTTCACCTCAGGCGGGAAGGGGCCTCCTCTCTTGCAGCTTGAGCCTTCCAACAGCAGGAGCCACTGTCGCCTCTCACAACAGTCCACCTCCTGGCCTCTCCTTCCCTCTCTGCTTCAGGTTTAAGTCTGGAAATCCAGAAACAGATCCCAGGAATCTGCAGGCGAACCACATTGAATGTTAAATAGATTCTGAAACTTTTCTTCTTTACACTGGCTTTTTTTTTAAAGCTTTATTTATTTTATTACAGAGTCAGATATACAGAGAGAAGAGACAGAGAGGAAGATCTTCCGTCAATGATTCACTCCCCAAGTGAGCAACAGTGGTTGGTGCGCGCTGATCCAATGCCGGGAACCAGGAACCTCTTCTGGGTCTCCCACGGGGGTGCAGAGTCCCAAAGCATTGGACCATCCTTGACTGCTTTCCCAGGCCACAAGCAGGGAGCCAGATGGGAAGTGGAGCTGCCGGCATTAGAACCGGCACCCATATGGGATCCCGGGGCGTTCAAAGCGAGGACTTTAGCCGCTAGGCCACGCCGCTGGGCCCTACAATGGCTTTTTTACCCATTAGTTCATTTGACTTTTTAAAATGCAGATCTGAGATCCTGGCTTGGGATCGGCCCAACTCCCACTGATGTGGTCCCTTGGAGAGTGAATCAAAGGACAGAACATCTTCCTCTCTGTCTCTCCTCCACTCTGTATATCTTACCTTGCAATGAAAATAAGTAAATTTAAAATATATATATATAAAATTGAAGAATATTTGAAAATATGACATAAAGTAATTTTTACAGTCTCATTTCTCTGACTGTTGTTCATTTCCTGGTAAGTATTTTATGTTTTCATAGTGTTCCATATCTGTTTCTTATTAGTACATCGTAACTTGATGGTATATATTGATCTCCGGTCTGAAAATCTTTCTTGATTCTCTCGTCAGTTTAAGTTTGGTTTTCCACAAAAGGCCCATGAGTGTACATTGATAGTACTGTGGCTTAAAACATGACCATTCTGCTACAATTTTCTTTCTGTTTTATTTCATGATTACACATTCACAGCAATGTATAAGAGACAAAGCAAGAAGAGGGCTTGTCCAGATTCAATCGAGCCATAGAAAACCTGCAGTGACATATGTAATTCATATTTTATTTCCTATGTCATATTTATGGTATGTTATGCTCTGTCATGTTATGTTATGTATTTTGTAACTTAGTTTCCACAACTTATGGCTTTTGGTTTCTGTTTTAAAACATTTCTTTTAGGGATGTTTTAATTTTTTTTTTTTTGTTGGAAAGTCAGATATACAGAGAGGAGGAGAGACAGAGGAAGATCTTCCACCTGCTGATTCACTCCATAAGTGGCCACAATGGCCAGTGCTGTGCCAGTCTGAAGCCAGGAGCTCAGAGCCTCCAACAGGTTTCCCATAGTTATAGGCTTCCAAGGCTTTTGGCTGTCCTCAACTGCTCTTGCAGTCCACAAGCAGGGAAATGCATGGGAAGCAGGGCTGCTGGGATTAGAACTGGTGCCCACATGCAATCCCAGCACATTCAAAGCAAGGACTTAAGGCTTTAAGCTATTACCCCGGCACCTATTTAAATACATCTTATTCTAAATATTTCAGAAAACCGTCTCATAATCTTGTGAGCGATTACAAGTTTTATGAAGAATTGTGTTTATATTCCTGAAATTGATTATTTACATGGCATTTCTTTCTTAATGAGTTTCAATAATTTATTTTGATATTTAGTTATTTAGTGGAAAAACAGATTTACATAGAGAAGGAGAGACAGAGAGAAAAGCCTTGAATCTGCTCGTTCCCCTCATAAATGGACACAATAAGCAGAACTGAGTTGATGAGAAGCCAGGAGCCTCATTCAGGTATTGTATGTGTGTGCAGGCTCCCAAAACTTGGTACCATCCTTGACTGCTTTCCAAGGCCACAAGCAGGGAGCTAGGTGGGAAGTGGAGCTGTAGAGTATGAACAGCACTATTACGGGATCCCAGCACATATACAAGCAGAGAATTTAACCAATGAGACAATGCGCCAGACCCTTATTATTTGTTGATTTTGCTAATGGATTGCCACAATGGCTGGTTTTCACCATATGCAACACAAACTTGAGACTATAAATGGATCCCCACCTACTGTGCTGGTTTATGTGACATGTTCTGTGTTTCTTCCTGTGTTTTACAAACTTATACAAGCCTTGTCTGCCTCCTCATGTCTTGAGCCCTATACGCCTGAAGCTAGGCCTGGATGTGTATATCTCTGACCTTGTTCCAGGGACTATAGGTTATCTGCAGTTTCAACACCTCACATGAATGTTACCTATGTTCATCCTTGCAGTTTGTCATTATAGAAATCTATCATTTGTGCCTGGTACGGTAGCCTAGTGGCTAAAGAACATGCCTTACACTAGCAGGGATCCCATTTGAGCAATGGTTCTTGCCCTACTGGCCCCTACTTCCCATCCAGCTCCCTGCTTGTGGCCTGGGAAAGCAGTGGTGGATGGCGCAAAGCCTTGGAAATCTTACCAGCATGGAAAACCTGGAAGAAGTTCCTGGCTCCTGGGTTAGGATCAACACAGCTCTGGCCGTTGCAGCCACCTGTATATTCCTTGTGCCCTATAGCATATGCCAGCTGCCTGTAAAGCAATATTATACAATCTGATCAATAATCAATATTTCCCTCCACCCTCCCCCTTCTCTCTAAGTCACACTGAGCTCCACCTACTACTCACATCTCACTCCTTCCTTCACCCTCCTCTGTCTGAAGTTCCCTAGCTAGCTTTCCTCACTGAGAATCTGAGCGGCCACAGCCACTTCTCCCACTCCCCCTCTCTCTTCCTCTGCTTCAAACTGCAGTTTTTCCAAGGTTTAAGCTTTTTCTTTTCTCTTCTGTACACTTCACCTACACCCAGCCCTAATCCGGAGGGATGGGCTAAAGGACAAGCAAAGTTACATCTACTGGCAAACAAAACAAAACAAAAAGTTACTTGCCTTATCTGGACAATAGGATACTGGACCCTGTGCTTGGTATATGCTTGCAATCAAAGAATCTCAATTGAACTTGAACTGTGGCAATGCAGCAAGGTGGAGGAATACACCATGGGGGGAGGGTGCGGGGAGGGGTGGAAGGAATCTCAGTACCTATAAAACTGTGTCACATAATGCAATATATTTAATAATAAAAAAAATTTTACTTGCAATACTTGTTCAGGAACTTGCTATAACAGAGCCCTCCTAAAGCAATGAATATTCAGCCAGAGATTTCTACACCTTCAATTTTGATTTAGGGCCTAGTGTGTTAGCCTAGTGGCTAGAGTCCTCAACTTTAAAGCACCAGGATCCCATATGGGCACCAGTTCTAATCCTGGCAGTCCTGCTTCCCATCCAGCTCCCTTCTTGTGGTCTGTGAAAGCAGACGAGGATGGCCCAAAGTCTTGAGACCCTGCACCCACCTGGGAGACCTGGAAGAAGTTCCTAGCTCCTGGCTTTGAATTGGTGCAGCTCTGACCATTGCAGTCACTTGGGGAGTGAATCATCAGACAGATCTTTTCTGCCTCTCCTCCTCTCTGTATATCTGACTTTGCTATAAAAATGCATCTTTAAATGGGCACGGGAAATGGGCAGACACTTCACAAAGGAACAAACCCAAATGGCAAATAAACATATGAAAAAATGCTCAAGTTCCCTGGCAATAAGGGAAATCCAAATTAAAACATCAATGAGGTACCACCTAACGCCAGTAAGACTGGCCCACATGAATAAAAGCACCAACGACACTTGTTGGCGAGGTTGCGGGGAAAAGGGAACCCTACTCCACTGCTGGTGGGGCTGCAGGCTGGTACAGCCTCTATGGAAATCAGTATGGAGAATATTCAAAGAACTCAAATTCAACATACCATATGATCCAGCAATAGCACTCCTAGGAATATATCCAGAACACTTGTTCTATGAGAAACCAACATGCACTCCTATGTTCATAGCAGCACAATCAGTAATTGCAAAAACATGGAAACAACCAAAATGCCCATCAAAAGAGGATTGGATAAGAAAGCTATGGTTCATCTACTCCATGGAATACTACTCAGCTATTAAAAAAAACAAAATGCAGTTCTTTGTGGCCAAATGGGCCAAACTGGAAACCATAATGCTAAGGGAAATGAGCCAATCCCAAAAGGTTAAATACCACATGTTTGCCTTAATTTAAGATGATATGATGTTATGTATAACATGTTATGTTTTGAATGTTATATGTTGTGTATAAACTAAAATTGAAGTATAGGTGAGGTGGTCACAGAAGGTGGCTGGGAACCCGCATTTACTTTTAACATATTGGTTACTCATTACTATGTCAATTAATTCCATAATGATGTAAATTTTTGCTGATGGTATGTTGGAGCTTTCAATTGACTGGGATCATACTCTGCTGGCTCTGTCATCAGACCAGAGAGGGTATACCTAAGAAACCGTTGAACTTGACGGGACAATAAGATGCTGGACTCTATGTTTGGTATACGCTTGCAATGGGGAAATCTCAACTGAACTTGAGCTGTGGTTATGCAATAAGGTGGAGGAATCCACCATAGTGGGAGGGTTTGGGGAGGGGTGGGGAGAACCCAAGTATCTATGTAACTGTGTCACATAATACAATGTAATTACTGAAGTTAAATAATAAATAATTTAAAAAAAAAAATGCATCTTTAAATTTTTTTTATTTGAGTGAAATAAATATTGTCTAAATATAAACATAATAGCTAGCCTCTTGTGCCATTGAACAGTGTTTGTTTGTTTTTAAATACAACTTTTTTAAAAAGACGTAGTGTTTTTATTGCAAAATAAGACATACAAACAAAAAGAGAATCTGATCTATACATGATTATGTGAACAGATTGTATTTCAATCAGATAATTTGGGCCTTCATGACATCCTTGACAGGCACTAAGAAATTCAAAAGTTTCCAATTCTGGCACTCTCTTTAACTTCCTTAACAAGATGAATTGGGAATTAGCACTTATAAAAATAGTTTTTAGGCAAGTTGTGGTAACCTAGTGCAAATGTCCTTTCCTTGCACATGCTGGGATCCCATATGGGTGCAGGTTCATGTCCCAGCTGCTCCCCTTCCCTTCCACCTTCCTCGACTGCTTGTGGCCTGGCAAAGCAGTCGAGGATGGTCCAAAGCTTTGGGATCATGCACTCATGTGGGAAACCTAGTGAAGGCTCCTGGCTGCTGGCTCCTGGCTCCTGGTTTTGGATCATCTCAGCTCCAGTGGAAGCTGCCACTTGGAGTGAAGCACCAGATGGAAGATTTTCCTCTCTGTTTCTTCTTATCTCAGAAATCTGACTTTCTAACAGTAAGCAAATAAATCTTTTTTTTTTTTTTTTTTTTAAAGATTTATTCATTTTATTACAGCCAGATATACAGAGAGGAGGAGAGACAGAGAGGAAGATCTTCCATCCGATGTTTCACTCCCCAAGTGAGCCGCAACGGGCCGATGCGCGCCGATCCGATGCCGGGAACCTGGAACCTCTTCCGGGTCTCCCACGCGGGTGCAGTGTCCCAATGCATTGGGCCGTCCTCAACTGCTTTCCCAGGCCACAAGCAGGGAGCTGGATGGGAAGTGGAGCTGCCGGGATTAGAACCGGCGCCCATATGGGATCCCGGGGCTTTCAAGGTGAGGACTTTAGCCGCTAGGCCACGCCGCCGGGCCCAAGCAAATAAATCTTTTTAAAAAATAATTTTTGATGATGCACTTTGAAGTATTTACAAATCTCTGTGATGTTGGAATCATGTGAAACAAAAATGTGTACATGCATAAAACATGTATTTAAATAACTTCAAATGACTGAACTAATATATACACCTATTCAATGTAAATTTTGAAAGCTATAGTGACAGGTACACTTTTAGACAAGTATGATGAGTCTCTATATAAAGTTCAATAAACCGACCAGGCACTAGGCTGAAGTCACAAGACAATAAGTCTTGCACACACCAGGATCCAATATGGGCATCACTTCATGTCCTGGCTGCTCCACTTCTCATACAACTCCCTGCTTGTGCTCTGGGAAAGCTTTACAGGACACTTCAGGGCCTTGGGACTGTGCACTTAGGTGGGAGACCTGGAACAAGCTCCTGGCTGAGGGTTTCAAATTGGCTCAGCTCCGGCTACTGGGGTCACTTTGGCAGTGAATTAGGGGGTGGAAGATTTTTTCCTGTTCCAATCTCCCTGTAAATCTGACTTTCCAATTACAAAAAAAAAAAAAAAAAAAAGATGAGCCCAGAGGGGTGCACGGTGTCCTAGTGGTTAAAGTCCTCCTTTGAATGTGTCAAGATCCCATATGGGAGCAGATTTTAAAACCCAGCAGCCATGCTTCTCATTCAGCTACCTGTTTGTGGCCTGGGAAATCAGTCAAGGATGGCCCAGGGCCTTGCGACCTTGCTCCCAGGTAGGACACCTGGAGGGAAGCTCCTGGCTCCTGGTTTCGGATCAGCTCCACTCCGGTGGTTGCTTGAGGAGTGAATATTCAGATGGAAGATTGTCCTCTCTGTCTCTCCTCCTCTCTGAATATCTGTCTTTCAAATGAAAATAAAATAAATCTTTTTAAAAAGTTAAATCTCTAAGAAAAATAAGAAATAAAGAAAATAAGGTAAAAAAAAACTCCTGATCACACTCTCCTCCTCACTGCACTACTTGGAAAAATATGAGGCCTGAAGCTCAAAGTCAGTGCTGCAGAGTGTGGACCCCATGTTACCCTCCTGGCCCCCACCCGGGGGCCCTGGGGCCTCAGGACATGCTCTCACACACTCACCCTTCCCAGCTTCTGACCAGTCGGGGGTCCTGCAGAGGCTCCTGCGGGGAGGGAGCTCACAGGGCAGCACTGGCTCAGCCACCTGCGCCTCTCCACCAGCACAACCAGCAAGGTGCCTATGGCGGCGCCCAACAACAACCTCCTGCCTGCTGCCACAGGGCTTCCTGGCACCCGCCAGATTGGACCGCTCCCACAGACCTTGACTACACATGATGTCACAATCCGCAGCGAATCAGCATCACAAATCACAGTCAGGTAGGATTCTGGAGTGAGGGGGGGAGTGAGGGGCGGGGCTTCACCTCAGGCTGGAAGGGGCCTCCTCTCTTGCAGCTTGAGCCTTCCAACAGCAGGGGCCGCTGTTGCCTCTCACATCAGTCCACCTCCTGGCCTCTCCTTCCCTCTCTGCTTCAGCTTTAAGTCTGGAAATCCAGAAACAGACCCCAGGAATCTGCAGGCGAACCACATTGAATGTTCAATAGATTCTGAAACTTTTCCTCTTTACATAGGCTTTTTTCTTTAAAGCTTTATTTATTTTATTACAAAGTCAGATACACAGAGAGAAGAGACAGAGAGGAAGATCTTCCGTCAATGATTCACTCCCCAAGTGAGCAACAGTGGTTGGTGCGCGCTGATCCAATGCCGGGAACCAGGAACCTCTTCTGGGTCTCCCACGGGGGTGCAGAGTCCCAAAGCATTGGACCATCCTTGACTGCTTTCCCAGGCCACAAGCAGGGAGCCAGATGGGAAGTGGAGCTGCCGGGACTAGAACCGGCGCCCATATGGGATCCCGGGGCGTTCAAAGCGAGGACTTTAGCCGCTAGGCCACGCCGCTGGGCCCTACAATGGCTTTTTTACCCATTAGTTCATTTGACTTTTTAAAATGCAGATCTGAGATCCTGGCTTTGGATCGGCCCAACTCCCACTGATGTGGTCCCTTGGAGAGTGAATCAAAGGACAGAACATCTTCCTCTCTGTCTCTCCTCCACTCTGTATATCTTACCTTGCAATGAAAATAAGTAAATTTAAAATATATATATATAAAATTGAAGAATATTTGAAAATATGACATAAAGTAATTTTTCCAGTCTCATTTCTCTGACTGTTGTTCATTTCCTGGTAAGTATTTTCTGTTTTCATAGTGTTCCATACCTGTTTCTTATTAGTACATCGTAACTTGATGGTATATATTGATCTCCGGTCTGAAAATCTTGCTTGATTCTCTCGTCAGTTTAAGTTTGGTTTTCCACAAAAGGCCCATGAGTGTACATTGATAGTACTGTGGCTTAAAACATGACCATTCTGCTACAATTTTCTTTCTGTTTTATTTCATGATTACACATTCACAGCAATGTATAAGAGACAAAGCAAGAAGAGGGCTTGTCCAGATTCAATTGAGCCATAGAAAACCTGCAGTGACATATGTAATTCATATTTTATTTCCTATGTCATATTTATGGTATGTTATGCTCTGTCATGTTATGTTATGTATTTTGTAACTTAGTTTCCACAACTTATGGCTTTTGGTTTCTGTTTTAAAACATTTCTTTTAGGGATGTTTTAATTTTTTTTTTTTTGTTGGAAAGTCAGATATACAGAGAGGAGGAGAGACAGAGGAAGATCTTCCACCTGCTGATTCACTCCATAAGTGGCCACAGTGGCCAGTGCTGTGCCAGTCTGAAGCCAGGAGCTCAGAGCCTCCACCAGGTCTCCCATAGTTATAGGCTTCCAAGGCTTTTGGCTGTCCTCAAGTGCTCTTGCAGTCCGCAAGCAGGGAAATGCATGGGAAGCAGGGCTGCTGGGATTAGAACTGGTGCCCACATGCAATCCCAGCACATTCAAGGCAAGGACTTAAGGCTTTAGGCTATTACCGCGGCACCTATTTAAATACATCTTACTCTAAATATTTCAGAAAACCGTCTCATAATCTTGTGAGCGATTACAAGTTTTATGAAGAATTGTGTTTATATTCCTGAAATTGATTATTTACATGGCATTTCTTTCTTAATGAGTTTCAATAATTTATTTTCATATTTAGTTATTTAGTGGAAAGACAGATTTACATAGAGAAGGAGAGACAGAGAGAAAAGCCTTGAATCTGCTCGTTCCCCTCATAAATGGACACAATAAGCAGAACTGAGTTGATGAGAAGCCAGGAGCCTCATTCAGGTATTGTATGTGTGTGCAGGCTCCCAAAACTTGGTACCATCCTTGACTGCTTTCCCAGGCCACAAGCAGGGAGCTAGGTGGGAAGTGGAGCTGTAGAGTATGAACAGCACCATTACAGGATCCCAGCACATATACAAGCTGAGGATTTAACCAATGAGACAATGCGCCAGACCCTTATTATTTGTCAATTTTGCTAATGGATTGCCACAATGGCTGGTTTTCACCATATGCAACACAAACTTGAGACTATAAATGGATCCCCACCTACTGTGCTGGTTTATGTGACATGTTCTGTTTTTCTTCCTGTGTTTTACAAACTTATACAAGCTGTGTCTGCCTCCTCATGTCTCGAGATATCTCTGACCTTGTTCCTGGGACTATAGGTTATCTGCAGTTTCAACACCTCACATGAATGTTACCTATGTTCATCCTTGCAGTTTGTCATTATAGAAATCTATCATTTGTGCCTGGCATGGTAGCCTAGTGGCTAAAAGTCCTTGCCTTACACTAGCAGGGATCCCATTTGAGCAATGGTTCCTGCCCTGCTGCCCCACTTCCCATCCAGCTCCCTGCTTGTGACCTGGGAAAGCAGTGGTGGATGGCGCAAAGCCTTGGAAATCTTACCAGCATGGAAAACCTGGAAGAAGTTCCTGGCTCCTGGGTTAGGATCAACTCAGCTCTGGCCGTTGCAGCCACCTGTATATTCCTTGTGCCCTATAGCATATGCCAGCTGCCTGTAAAGCAATGTTATACAATCTGATCAATAATCAGTATTTCCATCCACCCTCCCCCTTCTCTCTTAGTCACACTGAGCTCCACCTACTTCCCACATCTCACTCCTTCCTTCACCCTCCTCTGTCTGAAGTTCCCCAGCTAGCTTTCCTCACTGAGAATCTGAGCGGCCACAACCACTTCTCCCTCTCCTCTCTCTTCCTCTGCTTCAAACTGCAGTTTTTAAGGTTTAAGCTTTTTCTTTTCTCTTCTGTACACTTCACCTACACCCAGCCCTAATCCGGAGGGATGGGCTAAAGGACAAGCAAAGTTACATCTACTGGCAAACAAAACAAAATAAAAAGTTACTTGCCTTATCTGGACAATAGGATACTGGACTCTGTGCTTGGTATATGCTTGCAATCAAAGAATCTCAATTGAACTTGAACTGTGGCAATGCAGCAAGGTGGAGGAATACACCGTGGGGGGAGGGTGCGGGGAGGGGTGGAAGGAATCTCAGTACCTATAAAACTGTGTCACATAATGCAATATATTTAATAATAAAAAAATTTTGCTTGCAATACTTGTTCAGGAACTTGCTATAACAGAGCCCTCCTAAAGCAATGAATATTCAGCCAGAGATTTCTACACCTTCAATTTTGATTTAGGGCCTAGTGTGTTAGCCTAGTGGCTAGAGTCCTCAACTTTAAAGCACCAGGATCCCATATGGGCACCAGTTCTAATCCTGGCAGTCCTGCTTCCCATCCAGCTCCCTTCTTGTGGTCTGTGAAAGCAGACGAGGATGGCCCAAAGTCTTGAGACCCTGCACCCACCTGGGAGACCTGGAAGAAGTTCCTAGCTCCTGGCTTTGAATTGGTGCAGCTCTGACCATTGCAGTCACTTGGGGAGTGAATCATCAGACAGATCTTTTCTGCCTCTCCTCCTCTCTGTATATCTGACTTTGCTATAAAAATGCATCTTTAAATTTTTTTTATTTGAGTGAAATAAATATTGTCTAAATATAAACATAATAGCTAGCCTCTTGTGCCATTGAACAGTGTTTGTTTGTTTTTAAATACAACTTTTTTAAAAAGACGTAGTGTTTTTATTGCAAAATAAGACATACAAACAAAAGGAGAATCTGATCTATACATGATTATGTGAACAGATTGTATTTCAATCAGATAATTTGGGCCTTCATGGCATCCTTGACAGGCACTAAGAAATTCAAAAGTTTCCAATTCTGGCACTCTCTTTAACTTCCTTAACAAGATGAATTGGGAATTAGCACTTATAAAAATAGTTTTTAGGCAAGTTGTGGTAACCTAGTGCAAATGTCCTTTCCTTGCACATGCTGGGATCCCATATGGGTGCAGGTTCATGTCCCAGCTGCTCCCCTTCCCTTCCACCTTCCTCGACTGCTTGTGGCCTGGCAAAGCAGTCGAGGATGGTCCAAAGCTTTGGGATCATGCACTCATGTGGGAAACCTAGTGAAGGCTCCTGGCTCCTGGCTCCTGGCTCCTGGTTTTGGATCATCTCAGCTCCAGTGGAAGCTGCCACTTGGAGTGAAGCACCAGATGGAAGATTTTCCTCTGTTTCTTCTTATCTCAGAAATCTGACTTTCTAACAGTAAGCAAATAAATCTTTTTTTTTTTTTTTTTTAAAGATTTATTCATTTTATTACAGCCAGATATACACAGAGGAGGAGAGACAGAGAGGAAGATCTTCCATCCGATGTTTCACTCCCCAAGTGAGCCGCAACGGGCCGATGCGCGCCGATCCGATGCCGGGAACCTGGAACCTCTTCCGGGTCTCCCACGCGGGTGCAGTGTCCCAATGCATTGGGCCGTCCTCAACTGCTTTCCCAGGCCACAAGCAGGGAGCTGGATGGGAAGTGGAGCTGCCGGGATTAGAACCGGCGCCCATATGGGATCCCGGGGCTTTCAAGGCGAGGACTTTAGCCGCTAGGCCACGCCGCCGGGCCCAAGCAAATAAATCTTTTTAAAAAATAATTTTTGATGATGCACTTTGAAGTATTTACAAATCTCTGTGATGTTGGAATCATGTGAAACAAAAATGTGTACATGCATAAAACATGTATTTAAATAACTTCAAATGACTGAACTAATATATACACCTATTCAATGTAAATTTTGAAAGCTATAGGGACAGGTACACTTTTAGACAAGTATGATGAGTCTCTATATAAAGTTCAATAAACCGACCAGGCACTAGGCTGAAGTCACAAGACAATAAGTCTTGCACACAACGGATCCCATATGGGCATCACTTCATGTCCTGGCTGCTCCACTTCTCATACAACTCCCTGCTTGTGCTCTGGGAAAGCTTTACAGGACACTCCAGGGCCTTGGGACTGTGCACTTAGGTGGGAGACCTGGAACAAGCTCCTGGCTGAGGGTTTCAAATTGGCTCAGCTCCGGCTACTGGGGTCACTTTGGCAGTGAATTAGGGGGAAGATTTTTTCCTGTTCCAATCTCCCTGTAAATCTGACTTTCCAATTACAAAAAAAAAAAAAAAAAAAGATGAGCCCAGAGGGGTGCACGGTGTCCTAGTGGTTAAAGTCCTCCTTTGAATGTGCCAAGATCCCATATGGGAGCAGATTTTAAAACCCAGCAGCCATGCTTCTCATTCAGCTACCTGTTTGTGGCCTGGGAAATCAGTCAAGGATGGCCCAGGGCCTTGCGACCTTGCTCCCAGGTAGGACACCTGGAGGGAAGCTCCTGGCTCCTGGCTTCGGATCAGCTCGGCTCTGGTGGTTGCTTGAGGAGTGAATATTCAGATGGAAGATTGTCCTCTCTGTCTCTCCTCCTCTCTGCATATCTGTCTTTCAAATGAAAATAAATAAATCTTTTTAAAAAGTTAAATCTCCAAGAGAAAAAAAAAAAATAAAGGAAATAAGGTAAAAAAAAAAACCCTCCAGATCACACTCTCCTCCTCACTGCACAACTTGGAAAAATATGAGGCCTGAAGCTCAAAGTCAGTGCTGCAGAGTGTGGACCCCATGTTACCCTCCTGGCCCCCGCGCGGGGGCCCTGGGGCCTCAGGAGATGCTCTCACACACTCACCATCTCAGCTTCTGACCAGTCGGGGGTCCTGCAGAGGCTCCTGCGGGGAGGGAGCTCACAGGGCAGCACTGCCTCAGCCACCTGCGCCTCTCCACCAGCACAACCAGCAATGTGCCTATGTTGGCGCCCACAACAACCTCCTGCCTGCTGCCACAGGGCTTCCTGGACGCGCCTGATTGGACCGCTCCCACACACCTTGACTACACATGATGTCACCATCCGCAGCGAATCAGCATCACAAATCACAGTCAGGTAGGATTCTGGAGGGGGGGAGTGGGGGCGGGGCTTCACCTCAGGCTGGAAGGGGCCTCCTCTATTGCAGCTTGAGCCTTCCAACAGCAGGGGCCGCTGTCGCCTCTCACATCTTCCCTTTCTGTTTCATGTTCAAGTCTGTAAACCAAGAAACAGATGGCAGGAGTCTCAGATACACCTCACCGGATGTTCCATAGCTTCTGGGACTTATCTTCTTTATATTGGGTTTTTTTTTTTTCCCATTAGTTCATTTGACTTTTTAAAATGCAGATCTGTGCCCGGCAAGTTGGCATACTGGCAACAGTCATTGCCTTGAACACACCAGGGTTCCGGTTCTAATCCCAGCAGCCCTGCTGCCTACCCATCCTGCTCCCTGCTTGTGTCCCGGAAAAGCAGTTAAGGACAGCCCAAAGCCTTGGGATCTGGAGGAATTTCCTGGATCCAGGCTTTGGATAGGCACAGCTCCCGCTGATCACTTGGGGAGTGAATCGAAGGACAGAACATCTTCGTCTCTGTCTCTCCTCCACTCTGTATAATTTACTTTGCAATGAAAATAGATAAATTTTAAAATATATATATAACTGAAGAATATTTGAAAATATCATATAAATTAATCTTTTCAGTCTCATTTCTCTGACTGTTGTTCAGTTCCTGGTCTGTATTTTTTGTTTTCATAGTGTTCCATATCTGGTTCTTATTAGTACATAGTAACTTGATGGTATATATTGATCTCCTGTCCAGATATCTAGCTTAATTCCTTCATCATTTTAAGTTCGATTTTCCAACAAAAGGCCCATTAGTGGTACATTGATAGTTTGTGGCTTAAAACATGACCATTCTGCTACAATTTCCTTTCTGTTTTTAATTTTCTGATTACACATTCACAAAGTGAGAAGAGGGCTTGTCCAGATTCAATCGAGCAAAAGAAAACCTGCAGTGACATATGCAATCCATATTGTTTCCTATGTTATATTATGATATGTTATGCTATGTCATGTTACGTTGTGTTATGTACTTTTGTAACTTAGTTTCCACAACTTATGGCTTTTGGTTTCTGTCTTAAAACAATTGTTGGGCCCAGCGGCGTGGCCTAGCGGTTAAAGTCCTCGCCTTGAACGCGCCGGCATCCCATATGGGTGCCAGTTCTAATCCCGGCAGCTCCACTTCCCATCCAGCTCCCTGCTTGTGGCCTGGGAAAGCAGTTGAGGATGGCCCAATGCATTGGGACCCTGCACCCACGTGGGAGACCTGGAAGAGGTTCAGGGTTCCTGGCATTGGATCAGCGCACACTGGCTGTTGCGGCTCACTTGGGGAGCGAATCATCAGAAGGAAGATCTTCCTGTTTCTCCTCCTTTCTGTATATCTTACTAATAAAATAAAAATAAATCTTTCAAAAAAAAAAAAAACATTTGTTTTAGGGATGTTTTTAAGAATGTTTGTTGGAAAGTCAGATATACAGAAAAGAGGCGTGACAGAGGAAGAGCTACCACCTGCTGATTCATTCCCCAAGCAGCCACAAAGGCTGATGCTGCGCCAGTCTGAAGCCAGGAGCTCAGAGTCTCCACCAGGTCTCCCATAGTTATAAGCTTCCAAGGCTTTGGGCTGTCCTCAACTGCTTTCCCAGGCCACAAGCAGGGAACTGCATGGGAAGTAGGGCTGCTGGGATTAGAACTGGTGTCCACATGCAATCCCGGCACGTACAAGGTAAGGACTTAGGCTTTTAGCCTGTTACTTCAACCTCTATTTAAATACACCTTACTCATAAGTATTTCAGAAAATCGTCTTATAATCTTGTGAATGATTGCAAGTTTTATGAAGGATGATGTTTATATCACAGAAACTGATTAATTGCATAGCATTTTTTTCTTAATGACTTACTATTTTTAATTTTGATATTTACTTATTTATTTATGTATTTATTGGAAAGACAGATTTACATAGAGAAGGAGAGACAGGAAGACAACTCTTGTTTGCAAAGCAGGATTTATTTCATAACAGGAAGGAGAATAGTTTCTGCCCTAGTGGCAGCACGGGGCTCCAAGGGAGGAAAGCCACAAGAACATCGTGGAAATACTGTCTTTTATGCACCATCCAGGGAAGGGGTTCACAGGAGTCATCCCAAGGGCACAGACTTGTTCGCAATGGGCAGTAATGTCTACCACCTCACCAGAAGTAAAAGGGTGAGACTTGTGGCTTCCTTCTCCCAAAGTTGTGGGGTAGGCAGCCAGTTCAGGGTCACCAGATTGAAACACACACCCCCACACCATCTCGGCTTTCCCTTCTGCCCACCTGGGATACTCACCTATCATCACCTGGAACCTGAGAGGGGGAGGTATTGCATTGTTGTGTAACCACTCCCCTCACAAACCCCAATAAAGGTTCCTCACTGGGTGGGGCTCACTCACTTGATCAAGTGCTTCCATTGCTCTGGCACTCTTACTCTTGGTCTCCCCAATACCTGTTTGCTCTCTGGGTTCCTGCAGACAATCTCTGAGGACAGGTAGCCCCTGTGCATGGCCCCTGTATGTTTCTATTCCTCACCTTCTGTTCAGTTTGAGCATGACAGTAAAGATGTTAATTCTAAGGTGCTTTACAATCAGTAATTGCAAAAATATGGTAGCAGCCGAAATGCCCATCAGCAGAGGAATGGATAAGAAAGCTATGGTTCAGGCTCGGCAGCGTGGCCTAGTGGCTAAGGTCCTCGCCTTGATTCCATATGGCCGCTGGTTCTAATCCCGGCAGCTCCACTTCCTCTCTATCTCTCCTCCTCTCAGTATATCTGACTTTGTAATAAAAATAAAAATAAATCCTTAAAAAAAAAAAGCTATGGTTCATCTACTCCATGAATAATACCTTAGCTATTAAAAAAAAACAAAATGCAGTTTTTTGTGGCAAAATGGGCCAAACTGGAAAACATAATGCTATGGGAAATGAGCCAATCCCAAAAGGTTAGATACCACATGTTTGCCTTAATTTAAGATGATATGATGTTATGTAAAACATGTTATTTTATGTTTGTTATGTTATATGTTCTGTATAAACTAAAACTGAAGTGTCAATGAGGTGACCACAGAATGTGGTTAAGAAATCGCATTTGTTTTCAACATGTTGGTTGCTCAATACTATATCAATTAATTCCACAACAAAGTTAATTGTTGCTGAGGGTATGTTGGAGCTTTTAATTGACCGGGATAGTACTCTGCTGGTTCTGCCCTCGGACCAAACAGGGTCTCCCCAGGAAGCCAAGGAACTTGACTGGACTATAAGATGTTGGACTCTATGTTTAGCTTATGCTTGCAGGGAGGGAATCTCAACTGAACTTGAACTGTGGTTATGCAACAAGGTGGAGGAATCCACCATGGGGGGAGGGTGCGGGGAGGGGTGGGGAGAATCCCAGTACCTATGAAACTGTATCACATAATACAATGTAATCAATGAATTAAAAAAAAAATTCTAAGGTGCTTTATATTACTAACTTGTGTACTTTTAAGAGTTCCAGGAGAGGTGAGGCCTAGCAGTAATGGAATGTGGGCAGCGAAGGCAGGAAAATGTGAATGTCTGCAGCCTTGTAAGTCTGTCCAGGATGTTTTCTGTATGTCTCTGAGAATAAGTTACATTGCTGGGGAAGCTGGGACATAGGTCTTCAGATTGACAAACTTCAGGGTAATGACCATTACTTCCTCTAAGGGTTTCCATTCAGACTGGATTGCCACATGGATGTGGCATTTGTTCTGCTGTTGCAGAACCAGATCAGCTTGGATGGCAACCCAAGGCCCAAGCCCACCTGCCAGCCTCTCCGGGTCCTGGTATGCTCAGCCAGCCATGCCTGCACCACCACCACTGCCCGAGCACTCAATGTCATCTGCTGCGTCACCAGGGCCTCTAACCCGGCACCCCCAGCAAAACTAGCCAGCCTGACCTGCCTCACAGCAGCTGCCCAAGGGCCAGGCACAGTCACTCAAATACCCGGCACACCTAGCAGACCACTGGCCCACTTGCTGCTTTCCCTCTGCCAGTTGCACTCTAGCACTCCCACCCTGCTCATTCCTACAAGCACAGGCTGGCTGGGCTGGCCACCCTGGGACTCTAGCCTGCCCAGTCTGTGGCAGTGGCTGCTGTTACAGAGCCAAGGCAGTTTGGACGGCACCGCCTCTGCCCTTGACCCCCAGATGCCCACTCCAGGGCCAGGCCACATCACTAATACCAATAAATTCCCAAACCCACTGCACTCCTCATTCCCAGCCAGCCTGCAAGCCACTCCAGGGCCAGGCTGACTTAGTTGGATCCCAGTTTCCTGCTCTAGGGCCACACCTGTTCTGTGGGTGCTCCACCAGCCACCAGCACCCAGGCCATTCACCCCAACACTGGGGACATGGGTATGGTACCCACATGTAGCCTGCCCACTGCCCTGCTTGGTGTTCAAGGACCAGGCAGACTTGGCCAGTGACACAGTGTCTGTTTCAAGACACTGGCCTGACTGCCACTCCAGAGCTAACTCTGTTCACCCTGTGCCCACCATGCATCTCCCACTTCAACCACACCTGCTACTCCAGTGCCATGTTGGGGACTGGATTCTTCTGTGGTAGATCCTGCTTCCAGGCCCATAACTGTGGGATCAGGGATGGAGTCTTCCAGGGCCCATGTTGCTTCCCTCAACCCACTCCCCCTCCTATTCCCCACCAACTAGCGGTCTGGGCTATGGTCTTCCAGGGGTGTGTTCAGCTTCCCCATGCGGAGTTTCTCTGGTTTTGCTCCATCACCCATGCCTTTGCTGTCTCTATGCATGGACTGGATAAGGAGACTCGTTACGCTTACTCTCGTGATGCTTGCAAGATGGACTCTTGGTGCCATTTCAGCATGACTTCATCCCACAGCCTGCTGTGACTCAGCGCAGGGTTTGACCCAGGGCCAGCTGCACAATTCTCTCTGCCTGTCTCAGGCCATGCTGGTGGGCACCTGCACCTTCCTGGAGGTCACACTGCAGGGAACAAGGGGCCCTCCACTGAAGGCATGGCAGATTGATCAATTTGAAAGACATGGCGACAGAGGGAAAGATATCTTCTATCATCTGGTTTATCAACGCTTTCAAAAATCTGGTGGTATTACAGTGAAGTATTGAGGCCATTAACATCATCAACAAAGAGAGCGGCTGCAGAAAATCTTAGTTAAGAAAATGATCAAATGATATGTTAAGAATCCAGAGAATCTGATCAAACTGATTGATGGTAAAGACACTGAATCAAAGTAACCAGCATGTACGCAGCACAACAGCCTAGCAGCTAAATCAAAACCTGACATGCCTGGGATCCAATATGGGTGGCAGTGTGTGTGTCAGCAGCTCTACTTACCTTCCAGCTTCCTGCTTGTGGCCTGAGAAAGCAGTAGTGTATGTTCAAAAGCCTTGAAAATCTGCACCCATATGGGAGACCTGGAAGAGCCTCCTGGCTCTTGGCTCCTGGCTTCAGATCGGCTCAGCTTTGTCTGTGGCTGCCACTTCGGGAGTGAACCAGTGGATGGAGGATATTTATCTGTCTCCTTCTCTCAGTAGATCTGACTCTATAATAAAAACAAAACAAAACCTGTAATGTCAATAATATTCTCCCGTAACACACACACACATTCTCTCTCAATCTATCTCTACATACATATTAATATTTACTAGGGAGACTGTCAGTTAAGAAAACACTTTAATCCAAAGGGACCAAAATGCAACAGGAGATCAGCTACATATGTTTGTTCCTTGTGGCTGATGTGCACATCACAAAGATCCAGACTGGATGGCACAAAGTGGCCCATCAAGCTCTGGGTTGGCACTTCTTGCACTGGAACAGCACTACCCACCATTACTGGAGACTTTCAGGGAAGGTCCAAAATAACAGCTTCTGTACAATCCCTCTGAGCCTTCGCTAATGCTATAAAAGCCTCACGACCACAGCTGGTATGCTCTTGCAAGACAATTTCTTCAGGCTGAGTGCAAAGCTGCAGCAGCATCCTGTGCCGATTGTAAACCACAGCAAGAAAAAGTGAACTCACTGTGGCAAAATACTGAGTTAGCAAAGTATCTGATGTTATAATACACTGTACTCTAGGCAGGCATCAGGCTCCACTCCCTCAGTGAAGAAAGCTGCAACCAAACAACTTCTCAGCTGCACACTCTAAGGCTGGGACTTAACAACAAGTGATGTAGCCAAAGGAACCCTAAGTAAAGCTGGCACCATGCTGTTAATATTTTCTGCCCCTAAACTCTCAACAAATATCTTTATACATTATTCATCCTCTAATATTTCAGTTCAGTAAGAATAGACAGTGGCTGGCACTGTGGCATAATGTGTAAGGCATCAGCTATAGCACCCATGTTCTATGGGATGCTCCACTCATGATCCAGCTCCCTGCTAAGGTACTTGGGAAAGCAGCACATCATGGCCCAGGGACTTGGGTTTCTGCACCCATGCAGGGGACCTGGAAGAAGCTATGTGCTCCTGGCTTGGGACCAGCCCAGCTCAAGCCATTGTGCTGATTTCAATGGGAAGTGAACCATAAGATGGAAGACTCGCTCCCTGTCTTAGTCTCCCTATGTAACTCTTGATTTAAAAGTAAAAGAAATGATTTTTTGAAAATCAAACGTTTTCAGAGACCTCTGCCTTCCACCCATTCCACCCTAGCCTGTAAGAAATAAACTCAATGCAAATAATTTGGGCCCAGCACAGTGGGTCAGTGACCAAATCCTCACCCTGCATGAGCTGGGATCCCATAGGAGTGCCAGGTTGTTTCCTGGATGCTCCACTTCCCTGCCAGATTTCTGTTTGTGGCCTGGGAAAGCAGAAGAGGAGGAACCAAAGCCTTGGGACACTGCACCAACAGGGGGGTAGGAGAAAAGGCTCCTGGATTTTCTTTTTCATTGAGGTCACTTGGAGAGGGAACCAGGGGACAGAAGATCTTTTTCTCAGATATAGAGAGAGGAGGAGACAGAGAATAAGGTCTTCTGTCCACTGGTTCACTCCACAATTGACCACAAAGCCTGCAGCAGAGCTGATCTGAAGCCAAGAGCTAATTTTTAGTGGCTGTGAGATATACAGAGAGGAAGAGAGAGAGAAAGAGATTGAGAGAGAGAGAAAAGAATCTTCCACTCACTGATTCACTCCTACGGCAGTTGCAATGGCCGAAGCTGAGCTGATCCAAAGCCAGCAGCCAGAAACTGTTTCCTGGTCTCCACGTGGGTTCAACATTGCAAGGATTTGTGCCATCCTTGACTGCTCCCCAAGGCCATAAGCAGGGAACTGGATGTGAAATCCAGCAGCCAAAACATAAACCGACACCCATATGAAATCCTGCCACATGCAAGTACTTTAGCCACTAGGCTACCATGCTGGATCCTAAACAGTAATCCTGAAGAAAAATGAAAATGATTTGAGGAAGCACACAAGGAAATGGTCCACTATGAACTGAGGTTAGAGAGTGGCCTGAATGCATTGAGGAGAGCTCAGCTCCATCTGCCCACCCAGATAGAGACCAGAAAACTTTACACCAGCAGTTCTCAAAGCTTCCCTTACACTGAAAAAAAAAGAAAAAAAATTCCTGCTTCTTTTCAGATTATCAAGATCTGACACGTGATCCTAACAGTTCAGAAATTATAAAAACAAATGATACAGAAAATATGACTCATTTTCCCTCCTCTCAGAAATTGTGCTGCAATTCTGCTGCCCTGGTTCAAGCTGATGCCTACAACACCACCATCCCACATCAGGGCACTGGTTTGAGTCCTGGCTGCTCCACTTCCCATTCCAACTCTCTGATAATGCTCCTGGGAAATGTCCCTGCACCCACGGAGGAAACCTGGATGAAACATCTGGTTCCTAGCTTTAGCCTAGCCTAACCACGACTGTCCTGGTCAACCTGGGAGTAAAACCAGCTGATGCAAGATCACTTTCCCTCTGTTACCACGCCTTTCTAATCAATCAATCTGCCATGCCTTCAGTGGAGGGTCCCTTGTTCCCTGGACTGTGACTCCACAAAGGTGCAGGTGCCCACCAGCATGGCCTGAGGTAGCCTTGGGTCAAACCCTGCGCTGGGTCACAGCAGGCTGTGGGATGAAGTCACACAGGAAATGGCACCAGGAGTCCATCTTGCAAGCACCACCAGAGTAAGGGTGAAGAGTTTCCACATCCAGCCATGCATAGAGGCTGCAAAGGCAGGGGCCACAGAACAAAAACAAAGGACACTACTCACAGAGAAGCTCAACCCACTTTTTAAATTATAGCACTGATGTTCAGGGATTGGGATAGAGGGGAAGGGGAGGAGAGGGAGGGAAACAGCAGGAACCCTGGAATACTCCAGTCCCTGACCCGGAGGGAGGAGCAGGGGGTAGATGGAAGCAGGCTCTACCACTGGAAGAACCCAGTCCCCAACTTGGCCCTGAAAAGCGGGTGCGGTAGGGATGTGGGAGATGCATGGTGGGTGCAGGGCAAGTAGATCTGGCTCTGGAGCTGCAGGCAGGCAAGCAGCCTGATGCAGACACCATGTCACTGGCCCAGGCTTCCTGGTCCTGGAGCAGCAGGTAAGGTGGGGGGAGGACTACAGGTGCAGGGACCTTGGCTGTGCCCCCAATCCTGGAGTAGACATAGTGGGTGCTGGGGGTTGGTGGAGCACCCACGGAACAGGTCTGGCCCTAGAGCAGAGGACTGGGCAGCAGCTAAGCCAGCCTGGCCCTGGAGTGGTTTACAGGTAGGCTGGGAACTTGGGAACATTTTTTCACATGACAGGAAATAGGTTGTTGCAGTGTTTCATGTTGATTTCCCTACCACACTAGCCTGCTTTGCCCTGCCGCAGCGGGAAGGCTATGGTGGCGGGCAGGCTAGAAATGAGTGCTGTGGCGCCGAGCCCTCCTGGCCCTGGGGGAGAGTCTAGGCAGGCTAGGGGTGTGGGAGATGACACTGGAGGGTCTGGTGAGGTAGCAGAGTGGGCATGTTGTGGGGAAGGGGACTCAAGGCATGCAGGCTGGGCTGCAGGGTCCCTGGCAGAAGGGGCCTACCCTGGAGCAGCTGGCAAGCACAGTGCCTGCTGAGGGAGCGGGATCAATGGCTGCCCTTCTTTTTCCTCTCCTCCCTGCAATTCAGTCTGGCCCTACAATGGAGGACTACAGTGCTTCGGGAGCAGGAACACTGGCCAGGATGACTTGGCTATGAAGCAGATGGCAGGAAGAGAGGCGGCTCACAGTGCTCCTGCTTGTCTAGCTTGTCCCTGTGATAGCAGCCAGTGGGTGCCTTGGGCTCCGGCCTTACTGCCATGATCCACTGGCTCTGAAATGCATGGTGTGTATACTGGGGCACATGTGGATACCAACCAAGCAGCACGTGGGGCTGAGCGGCCTGCCAGCTAGGGCTGAGGGGTGCACTGGCCTAGGTGGCTTGGGTGATGTGGCCCTGGAGCAGATGGAGTGCATGCTCAGGGCTGTGAAGTACTGTCTGAACTGGCCTGGCCCTAGATCAGCAGTAGGGGGCAATGGTGAGGGAGTGTTAGATGTGCATGGAGCACAAGTTGAGCCCACCTGATCCTGGAGTGGCTTTCAGGCAAGCTAGGGAAGAGGGTTGGGGTTAAGGGGAGCAGGGTTGTAAACGGAGTACACATATGTCAGGCTGGGGGCACGGGAGATACTAGCTAAATGTGCAGCACTGGTCTATGGGCTGCTGGCAGGGCAGGCCTACCTTGCCCCGGAATGACAGGTGGGCAAGCAGCCTGTTGGGGGTGTCAGGTGACTGGCAGAGCCCACCTGGTTCTACAACAGCAAGTGGAACAGCTGGGCAGGTGTGCTGGGGTTTTGGGCAGAGTGGGCCTGGCCCTGGAGCACTTCGAGGCCTAGAGGTGTAGAGGTCATCAGACTGGCCCTTTTGGCTCTGGAGCAGGTAGCAAGTATGCAAAGACAGCGGGGGCACTGTCCAAGCTGGCCAGGCCCTGCAGTGGCCATCCTGGGGCATGTTACAGGTGCAAGACAGGTGGCAAGCACTGGCTGATTCTACCTGCTCTTGAGATACCTGAGGCAAGAAGGAAAAGGTGGGTTAGAAGTGTCTCTCTCCAAGCAAGCCTGTCCCTGCAGCAGGGGACAAGGCAGGAATCCTAGCGGGAGTGTAGGTCCTGGGGGTGGGGGAGAACTGGTGTTGGAACGCAGGCAGAGTGTGGTGCATGAAGGCTGGGGTCCATGTACTCTGGGCCAGGAGGCCTAGCCCCATCCAGGACAACAGGTCATTGTGTCGGGTGGGGTACGGGTGCAGAGGAGGCAGAACCAGCCCAGGATACCGTGCATGACAGTGGCTGGTAGGCAAGAGGCTGTCTGAAGAACTAGATGTCTGAATTGGCCTGGCCATACAGTTGTGGACTGGGCAGGTGTGCTACAGGATCATTGGGAATGTAGGCGGGAAGGGGGGTAGCCTAACAGCCTGGGCCTGGATCCAGCACCAGCAGGTTGGCAGGGTGTACCTGCTGTGGGGGGTGGGTTGCTCTGGCAAAGATGACCTAGCCCTAGAGCAGCCTGCAGAGTGACAGGGTGGGCTGAGAAGTGGCTCAGGGGACACGGGCAGAGCTGTCATGGAGCAGGTGAGGGCGGCTGTGAGCACATGGGGTGCTGGCTGAGACCACCTGGAACTGGTGCAGCAGGCTTGTGGGAGGGGGCATGCTAGAGACTCACTGAGGGCCAGCATAGCCCAGCTGGGACTGGAAGGGCTGGCATGCAGGTTAGGGTTGTTGGGGACACCATCAGAACCTCATGAGCCTGGAGTGACATGCTGGGCGTGCTGGCATCAGATGCAGCTCACAGTGGCTCAGCAGACAGGCCTGCATCCCTGCCTGAGTGAGCAAACTAGAAATCAAAGCACCAGGACATGACAGAGAATGAGCTCTGGGAAGCAGCCTGCTTACACTTCACAGGGAGACCCACACTCAGCAGCTTCCCCATGTTCCCAGGCCTTGGCGATCACTCTCACTGAGGACACAGTGCCCGGGGGGCTCACCGAATTGACTGAGAATCCCATGCAGCCAGAAATGTGACAGTAAGGACTTCAGAACTCCTCTCAGCCTGCAGTGTCTCCTCCAGCATTTAGCTCTCTGCTGACACCACATACTTAAGATTAAGTGAAAGCTGTGGCCTCTGTGATTTTTTTTTTTTAATACCAGATGTGTTATGTTTGCTTAATACCAACTTGCCACCAACAATTCATCACAGAACAATTCAGTTATTTCACCATCTGCAATTAATACAGGCCTCAGGGTCAAAACTCTATCTCTATACACAGATGCAGGTAAATTTTAGTGAACAGCAGGTGCCAGCTCTTTCGGGTCCTTTGTCCCCTTTAAGAAGTTATGTAGGGGGCCCAGTACAGTATCCTAGCAGCTAAAATCCTCCTCCTACATGGGCCAGGATCCCATGTAGGTCCCGGTTTTAATCCCAATGACCCTGCTTCCCATTCAACTCTCTGCCTGTGGCCTAGGGAAGCAGTGGAGGACAGGCCAAAGCCTTGGGAACCTGCACCTATGTGGGAAACCCAGAAGAGGCTCTAGGCTCCTGGCTTTGGATTGGCGCAGCTCAGACCTTTGCAGTTCCTTCAGGAGTGAATCAATGAACAGAAGATCTTCATCTCTGCCTCTCCTCTCTGTGTATCTGCTTTCCAATACAAAAAAATTAATTAATTAAGTAATAATAAAGTGAAATTTTAAAAAAGACTCTTATCCCACACACTGAGCACAAATGATACTAACTTTTTAGTAAACAAATCAAATACACTCACATTTTTTTATTACCCTTTCTGCTACCAGAATTAGATCACTGCAAATATTCACAGAAATAACTTATGAAACCAGTCACAAATACGCTCACAAACTGATAAGTGCTCGAGGCCACCAAAATTTCACCTTCACAAAGATCCTTTGTTGGTACAAATTATCCTCTGACTAAACCAACTTGTGGCTGCAAAATGAAACTGCTGTGTTATCCCAAGCTCACTATCCTAGGATGTACCTGGGCTGTTGCCAAGGTTTGCTCCCTAGCTAGCCAAGGCTGAGAGAACCCAGAGTGCATCAATCATTTCTTTGGATGACATTAATATGGAGCTCTGGATGGGTAAAGAATATGTTAATGCTCCGAGGGGCCACCTATTTAAAACAGATGGACCGCTATAGACGCCCTCCAGTTTTAGGGCATCAGCTGCCACTCTGAATAGCAACCACCAATCTACTGCTCTCTTTCAGGGAGGAATGAGAGAGCAAGAGGATAAGATAGCCAGGTTTGTTTGTTACAAACCGTTTTGAAACTCAGACACACTAAATGAGTGTAGTGAGGACCATGTAACTGTTTGAATGAGGGATCAAAAGTTGAGGAGTTTCTAACAGCTTCCTTCAGTTTTTTCCTTATTTACTGGGCAGAATTTTTCATTCACTCTCTCACTTCACACATGCCCGCCACAGCCACAACACCAAAAATAAGTCAAGTTTTCACACTGCTACCCAAGCCACTGTCTGCTGCCTCCCAGCCTGGCCAGTAGCTGCACACTGCATTCGCACAGAACTGAAACCCAGGCATTCTGATGGAGACACAGGAGTCCCAATGTCATCCTAACCACTGTCACACACACCCACACGGGGCAGTGATGTCTCCCTGTGCTGTGTCAGGTGGGCATTCACTGCCTTTTTCCCATGCCTACTGTTCACAGCAAACAGTTCTTCCAAAGAGCTAAAGCTAAAAAAAAAAAAAAATATTGTCCAGCTCTTGGCTGTCAGCAGATATTTGGGAAGGGAACTCGTGGGAAATATTTATTTCTGTTACTCAGCTATTTAAATACATATTAATAAAATAAATACATCTCGCAAAAAAAAAAAATAAGAGTTAGTGCTTATTCTGTGAGATAGAAAAGAAAAAAGACAACTTACTGAATTGTATCTTGGAGGAAATGGTGACTCCTGTTGTGATTTTTCAGGGCAGAGAGCAGCACTTGGCATTGAGGCAAGAGTTCTGGACATTCACAGATTTATTCTCTGCCTTAATGCTCTCTGCTGGACTGACTTAGTCCCTCTACAACTCATGAGGACATTTAATCCCAATCATGAAACCTTAAACCAACACATGACAAAATATACCAGAAGCCATCAGGATAAATCAGTAGTGCTGCCTTAACAGCTCCTTCGGCAGGTTCATCTAGAGAAACCCCTTTGCATGAGTCCCCCTGCACTCCCTTGGCTTGTCTACAAGGGCGCTGTGCCACCCCAGGCCTCTGCCAAGCACAACGCCAGCACCACATGTGCCCCTCAACCTTGCAGCAAAACTCCCAGGAAAACAAGGCTGTTTGTTCTAACTGCTGCAGTCTGTGCTGCTCTGGTGTCAGCAACAAGAAAACTGCCCCAGACCCTTAGGAGGAGCTTCACTGACGACTGAGCTGGGGCTCCAGACGCTGTGGCTGAAATCAGGAAAATCAGGGCAAACTAGAAACAAATCCTGCCCAACATGACGGTGGAACTGTCCCTGGGCACTCACCCCTCCTCACTGCACAATGGGTTCAACTGGGAGTCCTAGTGTTCAAGGTCAGTGCTGCACAGTGAGGACCCCAAGGTCCCCCTCCCTCCCGCCCGGGGGTCCCGGGGCCTCAGGAGATGCTCTCACACACTCACCCTTCCCAGCTTCTGACCAGTCGGGGGGCCTGCAGAGGCTCCTGCGGGGAGGGAGCTCACAGGGCAGCACTGGCTCAGTCACCTGCACCTCTCCACCAGCACAACCAGCAACGTGGCTATGGCGGCACCCACAAAAACCTCCCGCCTGCTGCCACAGGGCTTTCTGGGCGCGCAGGACTGGATCGTTCCCATCAGTACGCATGACGTCACAATGCGCAGCCAGTCAGCATCACAAAGCAAGAAAGGCAGGGAGGAAGGATTCTGGAGGGAGGGGGAGTGAGGGGCGGGGCTTCACCTCAGCCTGGAAGGGGACTCCTCTATTGCAGCTTGAGCCTTCCAACAGCAGGGGCCGCTGTCCATCTCACATCAGTCCACTCAGATACACCTCACTGAATAGTCCACAGCTTCTGGGACTTTTCTTTACATTGGCTTTTTTACCCAGTAGTTCAATTTTTAAAATGCAGATCTGTGCCCGGCGAGGTGCCCTTGAAGCTAAAGTCTTTGCCTGGAACACAGCAGGATCCCATATGGGTTTCGTTTCTAATCCGGGCAGCCCTGCTGCCTGCCCATCCTGCTCCCTGCTTGTGTCATGGGAAACCAGTTGAGCACAGCCCAAAGCCTTGGAATCTGGAGGATTTTCCTGGATTCTGGCTTTGGATAGGTGCAGCTCCCGCTGATGTGATCACTTGGGGAGTGAATCAATGGACAGAATATATTCCTCTCTGTCTCTCCTCCACACTGTATATCTTACTTTGCAATGAAAATAAGTAAATTTTTAAAAAATATATATATAACTGAAGAATATTTGAAAATATAATGTAAATTAATCTTTTCAGTCTCATTTCTCTGACTGTTGTTCAGTTCCTGGTCTGTACTTTTTGTTTTCATAGTGTTCCTTATCTCTTTCTTATTAGTACATAGTAACTTGATGGTATATATTGATCTCCTGTCCAGAAATCTAGCTTGATTCTCTCGATTTTCCAACAAAAGGCCCATTAGTATACATTGATAGTTTTGTGGCTTAAAACATGACCATTCTGCTACAATTTCCTTTCTGTCTTTAATTTTCTGATTACACAATCACAGCAATGTATAAGAGACGAAGTGTGAAGAGAGCTTGTCCAGATTCAATCGAGCAAAAGAAAACCTGCAGTGACAAATGTAATTCATATTTCCTATGTTATATTATGTTATGTTATATTATGTTATGTTACGTATTTTTGTAACTTAGTTTCCACAATTTATGGCTTTTGGTTTCTATTTTAAAACATTTCTTTTAGAGATGTTTTAAAAATGATTGTTGGAAAGTCAGATATATAGAGAGGAGGAGAGACAAAGGAATATCTTCCACCTGCTGATTCACTCCCTAAGTGGCCACAAAGGCCGATGCTGCACCAGTCTGAAACCAGGAGCCCAGATCCTCCTCTAGATCTCCCATAGGTGTATAGGACACCAAGGCTTTTGGCTGAACTCAACTGCTCTTGCAGTCCACAAGCAGGGAACTGCATGGGAACCAGGGCTGCTGGGATTAGAACTGGTGCCCCAATGCAATCCCAGCACATACAAGGCAAGGAACCAGGCCTTTAGGCTATTACCCAGGACCCTATTTTAATGCATCTTACTCCTAAGTATTTCAGAAAATCCTCTCATAATCTTGGGAATGATCACAAGTTTTATGAAGGATGATGTTTATATCTCAGAAATTGATTAATTGCAAAGTATTTCTTTGTTAATGACTTACTATTTTTATTTGATATTTACTTATTTATGTATTTATTGGAAGGACAGCTTTACATAGAGAAGGAAAGACAAGAAAAAATCTTGCATCCATCTGCTGGTTCCCTTCACAAGTGGCTACAACCGCCAGGACCATGTAGATCTGATGTCAGAATCCTCATCCAGGTATTTTATGTGTGTGCAGTGTCCAAAGGCATGGTACCATCCTCGACTGCTTTCCCATGCCACAAGCAGGGAGCTGGATGGGAAGTGGAGCTGCTGGGTATAAACAGGTACCAATACAGGATCCCAGCACATATACAAGCCCAGGTTTTAGCCCCTGAGCCATCGTTCCAGACCACTATTATTTGTTAATTCTGCTAATGGATTGCCACAATGGCTGGTTTTCACTAAATGCAACACAAACTTAAGACTATAAATGGACCCCACATACTGGGCTGGTTATGTGATATGTTCTGTGTTTCTTCCTGGGTTTTAGAAACTTATACAAGGCTTACTTGCTTTCTCATGTCTCGAACCACAGCCCCCTCCTGAGGTTCTTGAGCTAGGCCTATACAGAGGTTGCTTCACGAGACCCAGCAACCACGCCATGCACTCTAGGGTCACGTCATCCTAGCCACCTAGGCCAGTACAACCTGCACAGCACCCTTAGCTCCCAGGCTGCGCAACCCTGGTCACTGTTTGCTCCAGGGTAAGGCAGGTTCAGCTAGCATCACACACCTCGCACCCCAACTCTGGGCCTGGGCCTGGGCCCTATCAGACAGCATGCAACCCGCCTGCCAGGATCTCCAGGGGTATGTGTGCTTGAACAGTGACTCCACCCTGCTCACTGTCCACTCCTGGGCCAAGAGGGTTTAGCTGGTACCCCTGTGTGTGCCGGGCACACACACTGCTGTGCTCCAGGGACCAGGGTCACAACAACAAGCCAAGGACCAAAGGCACCCACTGGCAGTTTTTCCAGGGCCAGGCGGAAGCAGCTGGTACACTCTACACCCGCTGTCCTCCCACCATCTACTTCAGAGCCAAGTTATCCTGGCCAGTATCCCTGCTCCCACGGCACTGTAGCCATCCACTTCAGGGCTAAATTTTGCTGGGGAAAGGATGTACCTCTAACATGCTGCCTCTGTTTCCCCACTTGCCCATCCAGGGCCAGCCTTGGTGAGCCAGCGCCAGTGCACCTCTAGCCCAAGCACACTGTCACACAGTCCACCATCCGTTGCTGAGAGCCAGTCAGGCTCAGTGAGTGAGCCTGCTCCCTCAGTGCTGGGTCCCTTCTGCCGGCCACCCTGCCCTGTCGGCCACAGGCTGCATACCTTCAGGCCCCCCCACCCCACAACATGCCCACCGCATCCGATTACTTGTCCTTCCATTGGTGTGTCCCACATCCATAGCCCATCTGCCCCATCAGCAGCTCAAGGCCAGACTGGCTCAGCCAGCAACCTGCTCCCTCCAACAGCTGCTGACCCACCAGCCACTTCCAGACTGGGACTGCTCAGCTTTGTATTATTAACGTATTTACTTTCCAAAGTTCCAGGAGAGGTGAGGCCAGGCAGTAATGGAATGTGGGCAGAGAAGGCAGGGAAATGGGAATGTCTGCAGCCTTGTAAGCCTGTCCTGGCTGTTCACTGTATGTCTCTTAGGATAACTTATATTACTGGGGAAGCTGGGACATAGGTCTTTAGATAAGGAGACAGACGTCTGGGTAATGACCATTTCTGCCTCTCAGGCTTTCCATTCAGACTGATTGCCACACGGACTTGGCATTTGTTAATTTCTAGTGGGTCCTGTTATCACCAAACTTGGTTAATAAAGACTCCTTAGTACACCCTAGACTTGTCTGGCAAGATCCTGCTTGCACCCCCACAACACCATCCTGGAGATAAGCTTTAAGCTGAAGCACAGTTCCTTTGACAGTGACCCAGAGATGAGGTTAGTGTGAGACACATCTCACTACGTTTGATATGGCAACAGCTGTGAGGGATGATTAATATGCTGATTCTATCCCTGTGTGCCCTCCCCAGAGGAAGGGAACAGGAAGGACATGGAAAAAGGGGGAAGACCCTGCTCTCACAGTTTATAGGGGCCAGGAGATTCAGTCTGACTCCTCACACACTACTCCAGAGCCTTCAGGCCCACAACCACCCTCTGCTTGTTTCAGGGTCAGGCAGGCTAGGCCAGCCTCTCCTTTCATTAAGCATTCCTGCCAACCATCGTGCTTGGCACTTAGGTCTCAAAACAGCTCAGCTGTTGTCCACTGTGTCCCCCAGCCTACCTGCTGGTGGCTATAGGGCCAGGCCAGGTGGAAAAACATCCATAAGCCTCTAACACTCAGGCCCTCCAGCCCTGCTCACTGCTTGAGGCCTAGGCCAGCTCTGTAGACCACCCATGCACACAAAGCAGTCCACGAGCTGCCCTGTTTGCTGCTTCAGGTCTAGGCTGCCTCTGCCACAGACCCTGCCACCCCTGCCCTCCATCTTGCTCCTCATGTCTAGCCTCACTCTCCCTGGACTCACAGTGCCTCTAGCATTAACACCTTGGTGGCTGCAATAGGCACAGGTCTTATGGGCAGGAAAAACCTGTGCTTCTTCTTTGCCTGTCATGCCTCCCTCAGGTACTCCAGGTGGCTCTGCCTGACACTCCAGGGACAGACAGGCTTGGCCAGAATAACATGCCACAAAACACACCCACCCCACCAACCAGCCTTGGCATGTCAGGTCAGATGGGCCCAGATGGCACTTTTCGTGCTCCCAGCCTGCTTGTCAAACACTCCAGGGTTTGGAAGACTCTGCCACCATCCCGTCAACCCCAAATATGCCTATAGCAAGCCTGTCCATCTGCCCCATCAGCAGCTCAAGGCCAGGCTGTCTCAGCCAGCAACCTGCTCCCCCTGACAGCTGCTGAACCACCAGACTCCTCAGGACTGGTCGGGACTGCTCAGCTGCAGAACCCCTTGGCACTCTGCACCTCTGACGATCAGCCCTGATAACATGCCCACTGTTCCAAGGCCAGGACAGGCCACTTGGGCCAGTGTACAAGCACTCCATCCTGCAGGCACCACACTCTTTCTGAAGCTCCAGGCCTGCTTGTCATGCTCCCACCATGCCTCTAGCACTCCTGCCAGTGCCACTAGCGCCAATGCCCCACGAGTCTGCTCCAGGGTCAGACCAACTTCCCCCATGCCCCTGGTTTCCCTCCCTACACCTGCTTCAGGGCAACACAGGCCCTTCCAGCATCCCCACACACCCAGCACAACTGCCCTGCTGGTCCACTGGCTGTTGCAGAACCGGACCAACTTGGAAGGCATCCCTAGACCCAAGCCCACCTGCCAGCCTCTCCAGGTCCAGGTGTGCTCAGCCAGCCATGTCCCCTACCACCACCACCAGCACCCAGCACTCAATGCCATCTGCTGCATCACCAGGGCCACAAACCCGGCACCCTTAGCACAACTAGCCAGCCTGACCTGCCTCACAGCAGCTGACCCAGGGACAGGCACAGACACTCAACCACCCGGCACACCCAGCAGGTCATTGGCCCACATGCCTCTTTCCCTCTGCCAGTCACACCTCTAGCACTCCCATCCTGCCTGTTCCTATAAGGACAGGCTGACTGCACTGGCCACCCTGGGACTCTAGCCTGCCCAGTCTGTGGCAGTGGCTGCTGTTACAGAGCCAAGGCAGTTTGGACAGCGCCCTCTCTGCCCTCAAACCCCAGATGCCCATTCCAGGGCCAGACCACATCACCAACACCAATAAATCCCGCATCCCACTGCACTCCTCATTCCCAGCCAGCCTGCAAGCCACTCCAGGGCCAGGCTGACTTAGCTGGATCCCAGCTTCCTGCTCTAGGGCCACACCTGTTCTGTGGGTGCTTCACCAGCCCCCAGCACATAGGCCACCCACCCCAAGACCCGGGACATGGCTATTGTCGTCTCACACGTAGCCTGCCCACTGCCCTGCTTGGTACTCCAGGACCAGGCAGACTTGGCCAGTGACACAATGTCATCTTCAGGGGACTCACCTGCCTGCCATCCAGAGCCAGCTCCATTTGCCTTGCACCCACCATACATCTCCCATTTCCACCATACCTGCTACTCCAGGTCCAGGTAAGGGACTAACTCTGGGATCAGGGGCTGGAGTCTCTCAGGGCCCATGTTGCTTCCCTCCATTAACTACCACTCTCCTGTTCCCCACAAATCAGCTGTCTGGGCTATGGTCCTCCAGAGGTGGGTTCAGCTTCCCTGTGGGTAGTTTCCTCTGGTTTTGCTCCATCACCCCTGCCTTTGCTGTACATGTGTGTGGCTGGATGCGGAGACTCGTCACCCTTATTCTCGTGCTGCTTGCAAGATGGACTCCTGGTGCCATTTCCTGTGTGACTTCATCCCACAGCCTGCTGTGACCCAGCACAGGGTTTGAACCAGGGTCAGCTGCACACTTCTCTCTGCCTGTCTCAGGCCATGCTGATGGACACCTGCACCTCCCTGGAGGTCACAGTACAGGGAACAAGGGACACTCCACTGAAGGCATGGCAGATTGATTTGAAGGGCATGGTAACAAAGGGAAAGACATCTTCCATCATCTGGTTTATCAACTGTCTCAGAAACTTGGGGGTATTACAATGAAGTGTTGAGGCCATTAACATCAGCAACAAAGAGAGATTGTTTGCAAAATGTCTTAGTTAAGAAAAAGATCGGGCTCGGCAGCGTGGCCTAGTGGCTAAGGTCCTCGCCTTGATCCCATATGGCCGCTGGTTCTAATCCCGGCAGCTCCACTTCCTCTCTATCTCTCCTCCTCCCGGTATATCTGACTTTGTAATAAAAATAAAATAAATTTAAAAATATATATATATTAAAAAAAAAAAAAAAAAGATCAAATGATATGCTAAGATTCCAGAGAATCTTAATGGTGGAATAAACAACATCAAACTGGTTGACGGTAAAGACCCTGAATCAAAGACACCAGCTTGGACCCAGCACAATAGCCTAGTGGCTAAATCCTAGCCTGGCATGCCTGGGATTGAATAGGGGTGCCAGTTTGAGTGTCAGCAACTCTACTTACCTTCCAGGTTCCTGCTTGTGGCCTGAGAAAGCAGTAGTGTTTGTTCAAAAGCCTTGAAAATCTGCACCCATGCAGGAGATCTGGAACAGGCTGCTGGCTTCTGGCTCCTGGCTTCAGATCGGCTTAGGTTTGGCTGTGGCTGCCACTTGGGGAGTGAACCAGTGGATGGAGGATATTTATCTCTCCTTCTTTCTGTAGATCTGACTCTACAATAAAAATAAAACAAAACCTGTAATGTCACTAATACTCTCCTGCAACAAACACACATTCTCTCTCAAACTCTCTACATACATATGTATATTTAGTAGAGAGTCTGTCAGATAAGAAAACACTTTGATCTAAAGGGCTCAAACTGCAGTGGGAGAACAGCTACATATGTTTGGCCCTGTGGTGGTTGTGCACATCACAAAGATCCAGACTGGACAGCACCAAGTGGCCCATCAGGCTCTGTGTTGGTCCTTCTTGCACTGGCACAGCACTACCCACCATTACTGGAGACTTTAAGCGAAGTTCCAAAATAACAGCTTCTATACAATCCCTCTAAGCCTTTACTAATGCTCCACCAGCCTCACCACCACAGTTGGTGTGCTCCTCTAAGACAATTCCTTAAGGCTAACTGGAAACCTGCAGCACCATTTTATGGCCATTGTAAGCCACAGCAAGGAAAAAGTGATTATATGGGAGAGAATCTAATTATGGTAAATCACTTCATCAGCAAAGTATCTGATGTTATAATACACTACTCTAGGCAGGCATCAGGCTCCACTCCCTCAGTGAAGAAAGCTGCAACCAAACAACTTCTCACCTATACACTCTAAGGCCTGGACTTAACAAAACACAAGCAAACCAAACGCGTTAAAATGATTGAGGAAGAGACAAGAGACAACTACTTAACAGGGCCACTGCTGCCATAGGGTTTCTCTAAGAAGTCAGAGAGGAGTTCACATCTCTGCTTTTGCAAACCCAGTTTTTTTAAACCTCTGCATGTGCAGAATAAATGAGGCTTTGCTTCCTTCCGCTGCAAACAAAAACTAAACAAGGAAAGGGACAAAGGTTTCAGTAAGGTACCCTGAGGTTCAAATTCCCACCTCTAAGAATGTACAAGCTAAGTAAATGGTCTAAATTACTAGGCAATTCCATATCTTTAACTGTAAGTTAGGGATATCATCAAACAGTTAATATGGTTATGGGCAGGGTTAATGAGATAACACAAATAGAGTGTTTGGCTTGCTGCCTGATTTGCATTAAGTCCCTTTTCATCTCATTTATTGTTTGTGTTTCCAGGGACAGGCACTGTGGCACACCACATAGAGCTGCTGGCTGCTTGTGGCACCCACTTCCCATATGAGCGCTGGTTCAGCTCCTGGATGTTCCACATCGGATGCAGCTCTGATGACCCTGAGAAAGCATTGGGGAATGGCCAAGAGCTTGGGTCCCTGCACCCATGGGGAAGGCCCTGAAGAAGCTCCTGAATCTTGATGCTGAACCAGCGCTGTTTCAGCCATTGCAGCTATTTGGTTTGGGGAGTGAACCAGCACATGGTGACCCCTTTCTTTATCCCTCCCTCTATTATTCCAAATACAAAAACAAATTTAAAAATTCAGGGCCCAGCATGGAGGCCTAGCAGCTGAAGTCCTCACCTTGAATATGCCAGGATCCTATATGGGTGATGGTTCTAACCTTGGCGGCTGTGGAGGACAGACCAAAGCCTGTGACCCTGCACCCATGTGGGACACCCCAGAAGAAGCTCTAGCTCCTGGCTTCAGATCGGCTCAGCTCCAGCCATTGCAGTTGCTTGGGGAATGAATCATCAGATGGAAGATCTTCCCCTCTGTCTCTCCTCCTCTCTGTGTATCTGACTTGGCAATAAAAATAAATAAATCTTTTTTAAAAACTCAGATTTTAAACAAAGGCTTCTTTTTAAAATATGGAAATTCATGCAGTTTCTCATAATATCCATTTGCATCAATTTCCAAACACTGCCTTACATGTATGCACTTAAAATGCAAAAATGAACTCATCATTATCTTCTTCATAATCAATGTTGAAGTATCGATGTATATTATTTTGTTGACCAGGAGCTAAGGAAAGTAGATATATTCCTAGGGCCAAAGTCTTAGGGATTACTTCCCTTATTTAAGAACTTAACCTGACTGGGCCCTGGCATGTGGCCTGCGGCCACCTAGAAAAACAGGCTTTTGAAATCCCAGTATTCTTTATGTATTTCCTGTTTTATTTTTGTTTGCTTGTTTCTAGTTAACCGTATCATGCCCATATTTCTCCACAGAAACAAACAGAGTAAAAGACTCTAGAATGAAAAGAGTTCATTCCTCCGTTCCACATACAGAAATGGCATCTCCTCTACATACCACGCACTGTTACCAAATGCACAAAAAATGAAAACCTCAGGTACAGCCAGCTTTTATCAAGCCACCCTGTATCTGAATTTCCGCATGTTGGGCACTCACTAGTATTTCATAAACATGCAAGGGTTGGAAGACTAATTTAGTAACATTCTCACTACCAAGCCCAGCATGGCAGCATAGGGGTTCAAGGACTTGTCCTGCAAGCAACAATTTCCCATACGCTTCGTGGTTCATGTTCCAGCATGCAACATGCAAGTGTTGGAAGTACTTGTCCTGCATGCAACATGTCCCAGCTGCCCTATTTCCCACCTAGCTCCATACCTGTGGCCTGGGAAAGCAGTTGAAAATGGCAAAAGCCTTGGGACCCTGAACTTGTGTGGGGGATACAAAAATGGTTCCTGGGTCTGGATCACTTCAACTTTGGCCTTTGCAGCTACTTGGAGAGTGAACTAGCAGATGGAAGACATGTACCTCTGTCTCTCCTCCTTTCTGTAAATCTGACTTTGCTGAAAAATAATTTTAAATCTTAAAAATAATTCTCAATACAAAAACTTACACTTTTATGAGAAATACTAATCTTTAAATACACCTTGAAATGAATATGCACAAAATCAAGAAATAAAAATGCTATCATTTACCATCACGGTGTGTGACCCAAAAAGTCAGTTTTTTTGTGTACTAGTTTCTTCATTTAAACAGTACGCACACACACACACACACACACTATCACTATGTTCTCATTGCATAGAAGTGATGCAGCCAAAGGAACTCTGAGTAAAGCTGGCACCATGCTGTTAATATTTTCTGCCCCTAAACTCTCAACAAATATTTTCATACATTACCAATCCTGCAGTATTTCAGTTCAGTAAGAATAGACAGTGGCTGGCACTGTGGCATAATGTGTAAGGCACCATCTGCTGTAGCACCCGCGTTCTATGGGATGTCCCACTTATGATCCAGCTCCCTGCTAAGATACTTGGGAAAGCAGCACATCATGGCCCAGGGACTTGGGTTTCTGCACCCATGCAGGGGACCTGGAAGAAGCTATGTGCTCCTGGCTTGGGACCAGCCCAGCTCTAGCCATTGTGTTGATTTCAATGGGAAGTGAACCATAAGATGGACGACTTTCTCCCTCTCTTAGTCTCGCTATGTAACTCTTGATTTAAAAGTAAAAGAAATGATTTTTTGAAAATCAAATGTTTTCAGAGACCTCTGCCTTCCACCCATTCCACCCTAGCCTGTAAGAAACAAACTCAATGCAAATAATTTGGACCCAGCACAGTGGGTCAGTGATCAAATCCTCACCTTGCATGAGCTGGGATCCCATAGGAGTGCCAGGTTGTTTCCTGGCTGCTCCACTTCCCTGCCAGATTTCTGTTTGTGGCCTGGGAAAGCAGAAGAGGAGGAACCAAAGCCTTGGGACACTGCACCAACAGGGGAGTAGGAGAAAAGGCTCCTGGCTTTTCTTTTTCATTGAGGTCACTTGGAGACGGAACCAGGGCACAGATCTTTTTCTCAGATACAGAGAAAGGAGGAGACAGAGAATAAGGTCTTCTGTCCGCTGGTTCACTCCACAATTGACCACAAAGCCTGCAGCAGAGCTGATCCTAAGCCAAGAGCTAATTTTTAGTGGCAAGTGAGATATACAGAGAGGAAGAGAGAGAGAAAGAGATTGAGAGAGAGAGAAAAGAATCTTCCACTCACTGATTCACTCCTACAGCAGCTGCAATGGCCGAAGCTGAGCTGATCCAAAGCCAGCAGCCAGAAACTGTTTCCTGGTCTCCACGTGGGTTCAACATTGCAAGGCTTTGTGCCATCCTTGACTGCTTCCCAAGGCCATAAGCAGGGAACTGGATGTGAAACCCAGCAGCCAAAACATAAACCGACACCCATATGACATCCTGCAACATGCAAGTACTTTAGCCACTCGGTTACCATGCTGGATCCTAAACAGTAAACATGAAGAAAAATGAAAATGATTTGAGGAAGCACACAAGGAAATGGTCCACTACGAGTTAGAGTCAGAGAGTGGCCTGAATGCATTGGGGGAGAGCTCAGCTCCATCTGCCCACCCAGATAGAGACCAGAAAACTTTACACCAGCAGTTCTCAAAGCTTCTCTTACACTGAAAAATAAATAAATAAATAAATCCCAACCTCTTTTCAGATTATCAAGATCTGACATATTCTGGGCCAAGTGGAGTGGCCTAGAAGCTAAAATCCTCACCTTAAACGCACCGGGATCCCATACGGGCACTGTTTCTAATCCCGGCAGCTCCACTTTCCATCAAGCTCTCTGCTTGTGGCCTGGAAAAGCAATCGAGGATGGCCCAAAGCCTTGGGACCCTGCACCCATGTGGGAGACCCAGAAGAGGTTCCTGGTTCCCGGCTTCAAAAAGGCACAGCACCAAAAATTGCGGTCACTTAGGGAGTGAATCATTGGATGGAAGATCTTCCTCTCTGTCTCTCTTCCTCTCTATACACATGACTTTATAATATAAATAAATAAATCTTTTAAAAAAATCTGACATATGATACTCACAATTACACAAAATATAAAAACAAATGATACAGAAAATATCACTCATTTTCCCTCCCTTGAGAAATTGTGCTGCAATTCTGCTGCCCTGGTTCTAACTGATGCCTACAAAACCACCATCCCACATCAGAGCACTGGTTTGAGTCCTGGCTCCTGCACTTCCCATTCCAACTCCCTGTAAACGCTCCTGGGAAATGTCACTGCACCCACGTAGGAGACCTGGATGAAACCCCTGCTTCCTAGCTTTAGCCTAGCCTAACCACGACTGTCCCGGTCAACCAGAAAATAAAAGCAGCTGATGGAAGATGTCTTTCCCTTTGTTACCATGCCTTTCAAATCAATCAACCTGCCATGCCTTCAGTGGAGGGTCCCTTGTTCCCTGGACTGTGACTCCACAAAGGTGCAGGTGCCCACCAGCATGGCCTGAGGTAGCCTAGGGTCAAACCCTGGGCTGTCACAGCAGGCTGTGGGATGAAGTCACACAGAAAATGGCACCAGGAGTCCATCTTGCAAGCACCACCAGTGTAAGGGTGAAGAGTCACCACATCTAGCCATGCAGAGAGGCAGCAAAGGCAGGGGCCACACAGCAAAAACAAAGGACACTACTCGCAGGGAAGCTGGACCCACTTTTTAAATTATAGCACTGATGTTCAGGGGTTGTGGTGGAGGGGAAGGGGAGGAGAGGAAGGGAAACAGCAGGACCCCTGGAGTACTCCAGTCCCTGACCCGGTGGGAGGAGCAGGGGGTAGATGGAAGCAGTCTCTACCACTGGAAGAACCCAGTCCCCAACTTGGCCCTGAAAAGCGGGTGCGGTAGGGATGTGGGAGATGCATGGTGGGTGCAGGGCAAGTAGACCTGGCTCTGGAGCTGCAGGCAGGAGAGCAGCCTGATGCAGACACCATGTCACTGGCCAAGCCTGCCTGGTCCTGGAGCAGCAGGCAAGGTGCTGGGAGGACTACAGGTGCAGGGACCCTGGCTGTGCCGTCAACCCTGGAGCAGATATAGTGGATACTGGGGGTTAGTGGAGCACCCACGGAACAGGTCTGGCCCTAGAGCAGAGGACTGGGCAGCAGCTAAGACAGCCTGGTCCTGGAGTGGCTTACAGGTAGGCTGGGAACTTGGGAACATTTTTTTCACAAGACAGGAAATAGGTTGTTGCAGTGTTTCGTGTTGATTTCCCTACCACACTAGCCTGCTTTGCCCTGCCGCAGCGGGAAGGCTATGGTGGCGGGCAGGCTAGAAATGAGTGCTGTGGCGCCGAGCCCTCCTGGCCCTGGGGGAGAGTCTAGGCAGGCTAGGGGTGTGGGAGATGACACTGGAGGGTCTGGTGAGGTAGCAGAGTGGGCATGTTGTGGGACAGGGGACTCAAGGCATGCAGGCTGGGGCTGCAGGGTCCCTGGCAGAAGGGGCCTACCCTGGAGCGGCTAGCAAGCACACTGCCTGCTGAGGGAGTGGGATCAATGGCTGCCCTTCTTTTTCCTCTCCTCCCTGCAATTCAGTCTGGCCCTACAATGGAGGACTACAGTGCTTCGGGAGCAGGAACACTGGCCAGGATGACTTGGCTATGAAGCAGATGGCAGGAAGAGAGGCGGCTCACAGTGCTCCTGCTTGTCTAGCTTGTCCCTGGGTTAGCGGCCAGTGGGTGCCTTGGTCTCCAGCCTTACTGCCATGATCCACTGGCTCTGAAATGCATGGTGTGTATACTGGTGGCACATGTGGATATCAACCAAGCAGCACGTGGGGCTGAGCGGCCTGCCAGCTAGGGCTGAGGGGTGCACTGGCCTAGGTGGCTTGGGTGATATGGCCCTGGAGCAGATGGAGTGCATGCTCAGGGCTGTGAAGTACTGTCTGAACTGGCCTGGCCCTAGATCAGCAGTAGGGGGCAATGGTGAGGGAGTGTTAGATTTGCGTGGAGCACAAGTTGAGCCCACCTGATCCTGGAGTGGCTTTCAGGCAAGCTAGGAAAGAGGGTTGGGGTTAAGGGGAGCAGGGTTGTAAACGGAGTACACATATGTCAGGCTGGGGGCACGGGGGATACTAGCTAAATGTGCAGCACTGGTCTATGGGCTGCTGGCAGGGCAGGCCAACCTTGCCCCGGAATGACAGGTGGGCAAGCAGCCTGTTGGGGGTGTCAGGTGACTGGCAGAGCCCACCTGGTTCTACAGCAGCAAGTGGAACAGCTGGGCAGGTGTGCTGGGATTTGGGCAGAGTGGGCCTGGCCCTGGAGCACTTCGAGGCCTAGAGGTGTAGAGGTCATCAGACTGGCCCTTTTGGCTCTGGAGCAGGTAGCAAGTATGCAAAGACAGCGGGGGCACTGTCCAAGCTGGCCAGGAAATGCAGTGGCCATCCTGGGGCATGTTAGAGGTGCAAGACAGGTGGCAAGCACTGGCTGATTCTACCTGCTCTTGAGATACCTGAGGCAAGAAGGGACAGGTGGGTTAGAGGTGTCTCTCCAAGCAAGCCTGTCCCCGCAGCAGGGAACAAGGCAGGAATCCTAGCGGGAGTGTAGGTGCTGGGGGTGGGGGAGAACTGGTGTTGGAACGCAGGCAGAGTGTGGTGCATGAAGGCTGGGGTCCATGTACTCTGGGCCAGGAGGCCTAGCTCCATCCGGGACAACAGGTCATTGTGTCGGATGGGGTACGGGTGCACAGGAGGCAGAACCAGCCCAGGATACCGTGCGTGACAGTGGCTGGTAGGCAAGAGGCTGTCTGAAGAACTAGATGTCTGAATTGGCCTGGCCATACAGTTGTGGACTGGGCAGGTGTGCTACAGGATCATTGGGAATGTAGGCGGGAACGGGGGTAGCCTAACAGCCTGGGCCTGGATCCAGCACCAGCAGGTTGGCAGGGTGTACCTGCTGTGGGGGGTGGGTTGCTCTGGCAAAGATGACCTAGCCCTAGAGCAGCCTGCAGAGTGACAGGGTGGGCTGAGAAGTGGCTCAGGGGACACCGGTAGAACTGTCTTGCAGCAGGCGAGGGCGGCTGTAGGCACATGGGGTGCTGGCTGAGACCACCTGGCCCTGGTGCATTGGGCTTGTGGGAGGGGGCATGCTAGAGACTCACTGAGGGCCAGCATAGCCCAGCTGGGACTGGAACGGCTGGCATGCAGGTTAAAGTTGATGGGTACACCGTCAGAACCTCATGAGCCTGGAGTGACATGCGGGACAGGCTGGCTACAGATGCAGCTCACAGTGGCTCAGCAGACAGGCCTGCATCCCTGCCTGAGTGAGCAAACTAGAAATCAAAGCACCAGGACATGACAGAGAATGAGCTCTGGGAAGCAGCCTGCTTACACTTCACAGGGAGACCCACACTCAGCAGCTTCCCCATGTTCCCAGGCCTTGGGGATCACTCTCACTGAGGACACAGTGCCCGGGGGGCTCACCGAATTGATTGAGAATCCCAAGCAGCCAGAAATGTGACAGTAAGGACTTCAGAACTCCTCACAGCCTGCAGTGTCTCCTCCAGCATTTAGCTCTCTGCTGACACCACATACTTAAGATTAAGTGAAAGCTGTGGCCTCTGTGATTTTTTTTTTTTAATACCAGATGTGTTATGTTTACTTAATACCAACTTGCCATCAACAATTCATCACAGAACAATTCAATTATTTCACCATCTGCAATTAATACAGGCCTCAGGGTCAAAACTCTATCTCTATACACAGATGCAGGTAAATTTTAGTGAACAGCAGGTGCCAGCTCTTTCGGGTCCTTTGTCCCCTTTAAGAAGTTATGTAGGGGGCCCAGCGCAATATCCTAGCAGCTAAAATCCTCCTCCTACATGGGCCAGGATCCCATGTAGGTGCCGGTTTTAATCCCAATGACCCTGCTTCCCATTCAACTCCCTGCCTGTGCCCTGAAGCAGCAGTGGAGGACAGGCCAAAGCCTTGGGAACCTGCACCTATGTGGGAAACCCAGAAGAGGCTCTAGGCTCCTGGCTTTGGATTGGCGCAGCTCAGGCCTTTGCAGTCCCTTCAGGAGTGAATCAATGAACAGAACATCTTCATCTCTGTCTCTCCTCTCTGTGTATCTGCTTTCCAATACAAAAACATTAATTAATTAATTAATAATGAAGTGAAATTTTAAAAAAGACTCTTATCCCACACACTGAGCACAAATGATACTAACTTTTTAGTAAACAAATCAAATACACTCACATTTTTTTATTACCCTTTCTGCCACCAGAATTAGATCACTGCAAATATTCACAGAAATAACTTATGAAACCAGTCACAAATACGCTCACAAACTGATAAGTGCTCGAGGCCACCAAAATTTCACCTTCACAGAGATCCTTTGTTGGTACAAATTATCCTCTGACTAAACCAACTTGTGGCTGCAAAATGAAACTGCTGTGTTATCCCAAGCTCACTATCCTAGGATGTACCTGGGCTGTTGCCAAGGTTTGCTCCCTAGCTAGCCAAGGCTGAGAGAACCCAGAGTGCATCAATCATTTCTTCAGATGACATTAATATGGAGCTCTGCATGGGTAAAGAATATGTTAATGCTCCGAGGGGCCACTTATTTAAAACAGATAGACCACTATAGACGCCCTCCAGATTCAGGGCATCAGCTGCCACTCTGAATAGCAACCACCAATCTACTGCTCTCTTTCAGGAAGGAATGAGAGAGCAAGAGGATAAGATAGCCAGGTTTGTTTGTTACAAACCGTTTTGAAACTCAGACACACTAAATGAGTGTAGTGAGGACCATGTAACTGTTTGAATGAAGGATTAAAAGTTGAGGAGTTTCTAACAGCTTCCTTCAGTTTTTCCTTATTTACTGGGCAGAATTTTTCATTGACTCTCTCACTTCACACATGCCTGCAACAAACACAAGACCTGAAATAAGTTAGATTTAACACTGGTATCCAAGCCACGGTCTGCTGCCTCCCAGCCTGGCCAGTAGCTGCACACTGCATTGGCACAGAACTGAAACCCAGGCATTCTGATGGAGACACAGGAGTCCCAATGTCATCTTAACCACTGTCACACACACCCACACGGGGCAGTGAGGCCTTCCTGAGCTGTGTCAGGTGGGCATTCACTGCCTTTTTCCCATGCCTACTGTTCACAGCAAACAGTTCTTCCAAAGAGCTAATGCTAAAAAAAAAAAAAAAATGTCCAACTCCTGGCTGTCAGCAAATATTTGGGAAGGGAACTCGTGGGAAATATTTATTTCTGTTACTCAGCTATTTAAATACATATTAATAAAATAAATACATCTCGCAAAAAAAAAAAGAGCTATTGCTTATTCTGAGAGATAGGGAAATAAAAAGACAACTTACTGAATTGTATCTTGGAGGAAATGGTGACTCCTGTTGTGATTTTTCAGGGCAGAGAGCAGCACTTGGCATTGAGGCAAGAGTTCTGGACATTCACAGATTTATTCTCTGCCTTAATGCTCTCTGCTGAACTGACTTAATCCCTCTACAACTCATGGCAACATTTAATCCCAATCCTGAATCCTTAAACCAACGCATGACAAAATATACCAGAAACCATCAGGATAAATCAGTAGTGCCGCCTTAACAGCTCCTTCGGCAGGTTCTTCTAGAGAAGCCCCTTTGCGGGAGTCCCCGTGCACTCCCTTGGCTTGTCTACAAGGGCGCTGGGCCACCCCAGGACTCTGCCAAGCACAACGCAAACACCACATGCTGCCCCTCAACCTTGCAGCAAAACTCAGAGGAAAACAAGGCTGTTTGTTCTTACTGCTGGAGTCTGTGCTGCTCTGGTGTCAGCAACAAGAAAACTGCCCCAGACCCTTAGGAGGAGCTTCACTGACGACTGAGCTGGGGCTCCAGACGCTGTGGCTCAAATCAGGAAAATCAGGGCAAACTAGAAACAAATCCTGCCCAACATGACGGTCGAACTGTCCCTGGGCACTCACCCCTCCTCACTGCACAATGGGTTCAACTGGGAGTCCTAGTGTTCAAGGTCAGTGCTGCAGAGTGAGGACCCCAAGGTCCCCCTCCCTCCCGCCCGGGGGTCCTGGTGCCTCAGGAGATGCTCTCACACATTCACCCTTCCCAGCTTCTGACCAGTCGGGGGGCCTGCAGAGGCTCCTGCGGGGAGGGAGCTCACAGGGCAGCACTGGCTCAGTCACCTGCACCTCTCCACCAGCACAACCAGCAACGTGGCTATGGCGGCACCCACAAAAACCTCCCGCCTGCTGCCACAGGGCTTTCTGGGCGCGTCGGATTGGACCGCTCCCATCAATACGCATGACGTCACAATGCGCAGCCAGTCACAATCACAAGGCAAGAAAGGCAGGGAGGAAGGATTCTGGAGGGAGGGGGAGTGAGGGGCGGGGCTTCACCTCAGCCTGGAAGGGGACTCCTCTCTTGCAGCTTGAGCCTTCCAACAGCAGGGGCCGCTGTCCATCTCACATCAGTCCACTCAGATACACCTCACTGAAGAGTCCACAGCTTCTGGGACTTTTCTTTACATTGGCTTTTTTACCCAGTAGTTCAATTTTTAAAATGCAGATCTGTGCCCGGCGAGGTGCCCTTGAAGCTAAAGTCTTTGCCTGGAACACAGCAGGATCCCATATGGGTTTCGGTTCTAATCCCGGCAGCCCTGCTGCCTGCCCATCCTGCTCCCTGCTTGTGTCATGGGAAAACAGTTGAGCACAGCCCAAAGCCTTGGATTTTCCTGGATTCTGGCTTTGGATAGGTGCAGCTCCCGCTGATGTGATCACTTGGGGAGTGAATCAATGGACAGAATATATTCCTCTCTGTCTCTCCTCCACACTCTATATCTTACTTTGCAATGAAAATAAGTAAATTTTTAAAATATATATATATAACTGAAGAATATTTGAAAATATAATGTAAATTAATCTTTTCAGTCTCCTTTCTCTGACTGTTGTTCAGTTCCTGGTCTGTACTTTTTGTTTTCATAGTGTTCCTTATCTGTTTCTTATTAGTACATAGTAACTTGATGGTATATATTGATCTCCTGTCCAGAAATCTAGCTTGATTCTCTCGATTTTCCAACAAAAGGCCCATTAGTGTACATTGATAGTTTTGTGGCTTAAAACATGACCATTCTGCTACAATTTCCTTTCCGTCTTTAATTTTCTGATTACACAATCACAGCAATGTATAAGAGACGAAGTGTGAAGAGAGCTTGTCCAGATTCAATCGAGCAAAAGAAAACCTGCAGTGACAAATGTAATTCATATTTCCTATGTTATATTATGTTATGTTATATTATGTTATGTTATGTATTTTTGTAACTTAGTTTCCACAATTTATGGCTTTTGGTTTCTATTTTAAAACATTTCTTTTAGAGATGTTTTAAAAATGATTGTTGGAAAGTCAGATATATAGAGAGGAGGAGAGACAGAGGAATATCTTCCACCTGCTGATTCACTCCCCAAGTGGCCACAAAGGCCGATGCTGCACCAGTCTGAAACCAGGAGCCCAGATCCTCCTCTAGATCTCCCATAGGTGTTTAGGACACCAAGGCTTTTGGCTGAATTCAACTGCTCTTGCAGTCCACAAGCAGGGAACTGCATGGGAACCAGGGCTGCTGGGATTAGAACTGGTGCCCCAATGCAATCCCAGCACATACAAGGCAAGGAACCAGGCCTTTAGGCTATTACCCAGGACCCTATTTTAATGCATCTTACTCCTAAGTATTTCAGAAAATCCTCTCATAATCTTGGGAATGATCACAAGTTTTATGAAGGATGATGTTTATATCTCAGAAATTGATTAATTGCAAAGCATTTCTTTCTTAATGACTTACTATTTTTATTTGATATTTACTTATTTATGTATTTATTGGAAGGACAGATTTACATAGAGAAGGACAGACAAGAAAAAATCTTGCATCCATCTGCTGGTTCCCTTCACAAGTGGCTACAACCGCCAGGACCACGTAGATCTGATGTCAGAATCCTCATCCAGGTATTGTATGTGTGTGCAGCGTCCCAAGGCTTGGTACCATCCTCGACTGCTTTCCCATGCCACAAGCAGGGAGCTGGATGGGAAGTGGAGCTGCTGGGTATAAACAGGTACCAATATAGGATCCCAGCACATATACAAGCCCAGGTTTTAGCCCCTGAGCCATCGTTCCAGACCACTATTATTTGCTAATTCTGCTAATGGATTGCCACAATGGCTGGTTTTCACTAAATGCAATACAAACTTAAGACTATAAATGGACCCCACATACTGGGCTGGTTATGTGATATGTTCTGTGTTTCTTCCTGGGTTTTAGAAACTTATACAAGGCTTACTTGCTTTCTCATGTCTCGAACCACAGCCCCCTCCTGAGGTTCTTGAGCTAGGCCTATTCAGAGGTTGCTTCACGAGACCCAGCAACCACGCCATGCACTCTAGGGTCACGTCATCCTAGCCACCTAGGCCAGTACAACCTGCACAGCACCCTTAGCTCCCAGGCTGCGCAACCCTGGTCACTGTTTGCTCCAGGGTAAGGCAGGTTCAGCTAGCATCACAAACCCCGCACCCCAACTCTGGGCCTGGGCCTGGGCCCTATCAGACAGCATGCAACGCACCTGCCAGGATCTCCAGGGGTATGTGTGCTTGAACAGTGACTCCACCCTGCTCACTGTCCACTCCTGGGCCAAGAGGGTTTAGCTGGTACCCCTGTGTGTGCCGGGCACACACACTGCTGTGCTCCAGGGACAAGGGTCACAACAACAAGCCAAGGACCAAAGGCACCCACTGGCAGTTTTTCCAGGGCCAGGCGGAAGCAGCTGGTACACTCTACACCCGCTGTCCTCCCACCATCTACTTCAGAGCCAAGTTATCCTGGCCAGTATCCCTGCTCCCACAGCACTGTAGCCATCCACTTCAGGGCTAAATTTTGCTGGGGAAAGGCTGTACCTCTAACATGCTGCCTCTGTTTCCCCACTTGCCCATCCAGGGCCAGCCTTGGTGAGCCAGCGCCAGTGCACCTCTAGCCCAAGCATACTGTCACACAGTCCACCATCTGTTGCTGAGAGCCAGTCAGGCTCAGTGAGTGAGCCTGCTCCCTCAGTGCTGGGTCCCTTCTGCCGGTCACCCTGCCCTGTCGGCCACAGGCTGCATACCTTCAGTCCCCCCCACACAACATGCCCACCGCATCCGATTACTTGTCCTTCCATAGCCCATCTGCCCCATCAGCAGCTCAAGGCCAGGCTGGCTCAGCCAGCAACCTGCTCCCTCCAACAGCTGCTGACCCACCAGCCACTTCCAGACTGGGACTGCTCAGCTTTGTATTATTAACGTGTTTACTTTCCAAAGTTCCAGGAGAGGTGAGGCCAGGCAGTAATGGAATGTGGGCAGAGAAGGCAGGGAAATGGGAATGTCTGGAGCCTTGTAAGCCTGTCCTGGCTGTTCGCTGTATGTCTCTTAGGATAACTTATATTACTGGGGAAGATGGGACATAGGTCTTTAGATTAGCAGACAGACGTCTGGGTATTGACCATTTCTGCCTCTCAGGCTTTCCATTCAGACTGATTGCCACACGGACTTGGCATTTGTTAATTTCTAGTGGGTCCTGTTATCACCAAACTTGGTTAATAAAGACTCCTTAGTACACCCTAGACTTGTCTGGCATGATCCTGCTTGCACCCCCACAACACCATCCTGGAGATAAGCTGAAAGCTGAAGCACAGTTCCTTTGACAGTGACCCAGAGATGAGGTTAGTGTGAGACACATCTCACTGCGTTTGATATGGCAACAGCTGTGAGGGATGATTAATATGCTGATTCTATCCCTGTGTGCCCTCCCCAGAGGAAGGGAACAGGAAGGACATGGAAATAGGGGAAAGACCATGTTCTCAAAGTTTAAAGGGGCCAGAAAATCCAGTCTGACTCCTCACACACTACTCCAGAGCCTTCAGGCCCACAACCACCCTCTGCTTGTTTCAGGGTCAGGCAGGCTAGGCCAGCCTCTCCTTTCATTAAGCATTCCTGCCAACCATCGTGCTTGGCACTTAGGTCTCAAAACAGCTCAGCTGTTGTCCACTGTGTCCCCCAGCCTACCTGCTGGTGGCTATAGGGCCAGGCCAGGTGGAAAAACATCCATAAGCCTCTAACACTCAGGCCCTCCAGCCCTGCTCACTGCTTGAGGCCTAGGCCAGCTCTGTAGACCACCCATGCACACAAAGCAGTCCACGAGCTGCCCTGTTTGCTGCTTCAGGTCTAGGCTGCCTCTGCCACAGACCCTGCAACCCCTGCCCTCCATCTTGCTCCTCATGTCTAGCCTCACTCTCCCTGGACTCACAGTGCCTCTAGCATTAACACCTTGGTGGCTGCAATAGGCACAGGTCTTATGGGCAGGAAAAACCTGTGCTTCTTCTTTACCTGTCATGCCTCCCTCAGGTACTCCAGGTGGCTCTGCCTGACACTCCAGGGACAGACAGGCTTGGCCAGAATAACATGCCACAAAACACACCCACCCCACCAACCAGCCTTGGCATGTCAGGTCAGATGGGCCCAGATGGCACTTTTCGTGCTCCCAGCCTGCTTGTCAAACACTCCAGGGTTTGGAAGGCTCTGCCACCATCCCGTCAACCCCAAATATGCCTATAGCAAGCCTGTCCATCTGCCCCATCAGCAGCTCAAGGCCAGGCTGTCTCAGCCAGCAACCTGCTCCCCCTGACAGCTGCTGAACCACCAGACTCCTCAGGACTGGTCGGGACTGCTCAGCTGCAGAACCCCTTGGCACTCTGCACCTCTGACGATCAGCCCTGATAACATGCCCACTGTTCCAAGGCCAGGACAGGCTACTTGGGCCAGGGTACAAGCACTCCATCCTGCAGGCACCACACTCTTTCTGAAGCTCCAGGCCTGCTTGTCATGCTCCCACCATGCCTCTAGCACTCCTGCCAGTGCCACTAGCGCCAATGCCCCACGAGTCTGTTCCAGGGTCAGACCAACTTCCCCCATGCCCCTGGTTTCCCTCCCTACACCTGCTTCAGGGCAACACAGGCCCTTCCAGCATCCCCACACACCCAGCACAACTGCCCTGCTGGTCCACTGGCTGTTGCAGAACCGGAACAACTTGGAAGGCATCCCTAGACCCAAGCCCACCTGCCAGCCTCTCCAGGTCCAGGTGTGCTCAGCCAGCCATGTCCCCTACCACCACCACCACCACCCAGCACTCAATGCCATCTGCTGCATCACCAGGGCCACAAACCCGGCACCCTTAGCACAACTAGCCAGCCTGACCTGCCTCACAGCAGCTGACCCAGGGACAGGCACAGACACTCAAACACCCGGCACTCCCAGCAGGTCATTGGCCCACATGCCTCTTTCCCTCTGCCAGTCGCACCTCTAGCACTGCCACCCTGCCTGATCCTATAAGGACAGGCTGACTGCACTGGCCACCCTGGGACTCTAGCCTGCCCAGTCTGTGGCAGTGGCTGCTGTTACAGAGCCAAGGCAGTTTGGACAGCGCCCTCTCTGCCCTCAAACCCCAGATGCCCACTCCAGGGCCAGACCACATCACCAACACCAATAAATCCCGCATCCCACTGCACTCCTCATTCCCAGCCAGCCTGCAAGCCACTCCAGGGCCAGGCTGACTTAGCTGGATCCCAGCTTCCTGCTCTAGGGCCACACCTGTTCTGTGGGTGCTTCACCAGCCCCCAGCACATAGGCCACCCACCCCAAGACCCGGGACATGGCTATGGTCGTCTCACAAGTAGCCTGCCCACTGCCCTGCTTGGTACTCCAGGACCAGGCAGACTTGGCCAGTGACACAATGTCATCTTCAGGGGACTCACCTGCCTGCCATCCAGAGCCAGCTCCGTTTGCCTTGCACCCACCATGCATCTCCCATTTCCACCATACCTGCTACTCCAGGTCCAGGTAAGGGACTAACTCTGGGATCAGGGGCTGGAGTCTCTCAGGGCCCATGTTGCTTCCCTCCATTAACTACCACTCTCCTGTTCCCCACAAATCAGCTGTCTGGGCTATGGTCTTCCAGAGGTGGGTTCAGCTTCCCTGTGGGTAGTTTCCTCTGGTTTTGCTCCATCACCCCTGCCTTTGCTGTACATGTGTGTGGCTGGATGCGGAGACTCATCACCCTTATTCTCGTGCTGCTTGCAAGATGGACTCCTGGTGCCATTTCCTGTGTGACTTCATCCCACAGCCTGCTGTGACCCAGCACAGGGTTTGAACCAGGGTCAGCTGCACACTTCTCTCTGCCTGTCTCAGGCCATGCTGATGGACACCTGCACCTCCCTGGAGGTCACAGTACAGGGAACAAGGGACCCTCCACTGAAGGCATGGCAGATTGATTTGAAGGGCATGGTAACAAAGGGAAAGACATCTTCCATCATCTGGTTTATCAACTGTCTCAGAAACTTGGGGGTATTACAATGAAGTGTTGAGGCCATTAACATCAGCAACAAAGAGAGATTGTTTGCAAAATGTCTTAGTTAAGAAAAAGATCGGGCTCGGCAGCGTGGCCTAGTGGCTAAGGTCCTCGCCTTGATCCCATATGGCCGCTGGTTCTAATCCCGGCAGCTCCACTTCCTCTCTATCTCTCCTCCTCCCGGTATATCTGACTTTGTAATAAAAATAAAATAAATTTAAAAATATATATATATATTAAAAAAAAAAAAAAAGATCAAATGATATGTTAAGATTCCAGAGAATCTTAATGGTGGAATAAACAACATCAAACTGGTTGACGGTAAAGACCCTGAATCAAAGACACCAGCTTGGACCCAGCACAATAGCCTAGTGGCTAAATCCTAGCCTGGCATGCCTGGGATTGAATAGGGGTGCCAGTTTGAGTGTCAGCAACTCTACTTACCTTCCAGGTTCCTGCTTGTGGCCTGAGAAAGCAGTAGTGTTTGTTCAAAAGCCTTGAAAATCTGCACCCATGCAGGAGATCTGGAACAGGCTGCTGGCTTCTGGCTCCTGGCTTCAGATCGGCTTAGCTTTGGCTGTGGCTGCCACTTGGGGAGTGAACTAGTGGATGGAGGATATTTATCTCTCCTTCTTTCTGTAGATCTGACTCTACAATAAAAATAAAACAAAACCTGTAATGTCACTAATACTCTCCTGCAACACACACACATTCTCTCTCAAACTCTCTACATACATATGTATATTTAGTAGAGAGTCTGTCAGATAAGAAAACACTTTGATCTAAAGGGCTCAAACTGCAGTGGGAGAACAGCTACATATGTTTGGCCCTGTGGTGGTTGTGCACATCACAAAGATCCAGACTGGACAGCACCAAGTGGCCCATCAGGCTCTGTGTTGGTCCTTCTTGCACTGGCACAGCACTACCCACCATTACTGGAGACTTTAAGCGAAGTTCCAAAATAACAGCTTCTGTACAATCCCTCTGAGCCTTTACTAACGCTCCACCAGCCTCACCACCACAGTTGGTGTGCTCCTCTAAGACAATTCCTTAAGGCTAACTGCAAACCTGCAGCACCATTTTATGGCCATTGTAAGCCACAGCAAGGAAAAAGTGATTATATGGGAGAGAATCTAATTATGGTAAATCACTTCATCAGCAAAGTATCTGATGTTATAATACACTGTACTCTAGGCAGGCATCAGGCCCCACTCCCTCAGTGAAGAAAGCTGCAACCAAACAACTTCTCAGCTATACACTCTAAGGCCTGGACTTAACAAAACACAAGCAAACCAAACGCGTTAAAATGATTGAGAAAGAGACAAGAGACAACTACTTAACAGGGCCACTGCTGCCATAGGGTTTCTCTAAGAAGTCAGAGAGGAGTTCACATCTCTGCTTTTGCAAACCCAGTTTTTTTAAACCTCTGCATGTGCAGAATAAATGAGGCTTTGCTTCCTTCCGCTGCAAAGAAAAACTAAACAAGGAAAGGGACAAAGGTTTCAGTAAGGTACCCTGAGGTTCAAATTCCCACCTCTAAGAATGTACAAGCTAAGTAAATGGTCTAAATTACTAGGCAATTCCGTTTCTTTAACTGTAAGTTAGGGATATCATCAAACAGTTAATATGGTTATGGGCAGGGTTAATGAGATAACACAAATAGAGTGTTTGGCTGGCTGCCTGACTTGCATTAAGTCCCTTTTCATCTCATTTATTGTTTGTGTTTCCAGGGACAGGCACTGTGGCACACCACATAGAGCTGCTGGCTGCTTGTGGCACCCACTTCCCATATGAGCACTGGTTCAAGTCCTGGATGTTCCACATCGGATGCAGCTCTGATGTGCCTGAGAAAGCATTGGGGAATGGCCAAGAGCTTGGGTCCCTGCACCCATTTGGAAGGCCCTGAAGAAGCTCCTGAATCTTGGTGCTGGACCAGTGCTGTTTCAGCCATTGCAGCTAATTGGTTTGGGGAGTGAACCAGCACATGGTGACCCCTTTCTTCCTCCCTCCCTCTATTATTCCAAATACAAAAACAAATTGAAAATTTCAGGGCCCAGCATGGAGGCCTAGCAGCTGAAGTCCTCACCTTGAATATGCCAGGATCCTATATGGGTGATGGTTCTAACCTTGGCGGCTGTGGAGGACAGACCAAAGCCTGTGACCCTGCACCCATGTGGGACACCCAGAAGAAGCTCTAGCTCCTGGCTTCAGATCGGCTCAGCTCCAGCCATTGCAGTTGCTTGGGGAATGAATCATCAGATGGAAGATCTTCCCCTCTGTCTCTCCTCCTCTCTGTGTATCTGACTTGGCAATAAAAATAAATAAATCTTTTGTTAAAAACTCAAATTTTAAACAAAGGCACCTTTTTAAAATATGGAAATTCATGCAGTTTCTCATAATATCCATTTGCATCAATTTCCAAACACTGCCTTACATGCATGCACTTAAAATGCCAAATGAACTCATCATCTTCTTCATAATCAATGTTGAAGTATCGATGTATATTATTTTGTTGACCAGGAGCTAAGGAAAGTAGATATATTCCAAGGGCCAAAGTCTTAGGGATTACTTCCCTTATTTAAGAACTTAACCTGACTGGGCCCTGGCATGTGGCCTGCGGCCACCTAGAAAAACAGGCTTTTGAAATCCCAGTATTCTTTATGTATTTCCTGTTTTATTTTTGTTTGCTTGTTTCCAGTTAACCGTATCATGCCCATCTTCCTCCACAGAAACAAACAGAGTAAAAGACTCTAGAATGAAAAGAGTTCATTCCTCCGTTCCACATACCAAAATGGCATCTCCTCTGCATACCACGCACTGTTACCAAATGCACACAAAATGAAAACCTCAGGTACAGCCAGCTTTTATCAAGCCACCCTGTATCTGAATTTCCGCATGTTGGGCACTCACTAGTATTTCATAAACATGCAAGGGTTGGAAGACTAATTTAGTAACATTCTCACTACCAAGCCCAGCATGGCAGCATAGGGGTTCAAGGACTTGTCCTGCACGCAACAATGTCCCATACGCTTCATGGTTCATGTCCCAGCAAGCAACATGCAAGTGTTGGAAGTACTTGTCCTGCATGCAACATGTCCCAGCTGCCCTATTTCCCACCTAGCTCCATATTTGTGTCCTGGGAAAGCAGAAGAGGAGGAACCAAAGCCTTGGGACACTGCACCAACAGGGGAGTAGGAGAAAAGGCTCCTGGCTTTTCTTTTTCATAGAGGTCACTTGGAGAGGGAACCAGGGCACAGAAGATCTTTTTCTCAGATTCAGAGAGAGGAGGAGACAGAGAATAAGGTCTTCTGTCCACTGGTTCACTCCACAATTGACCACAAAGCCTGCAGCAGAGCTGATCTGAAGCCAAGAGCTAGTTTTTAGTGGCTGTGAGATATACAGAGAGGAAGAGAGAAAGAGAGAGACAGAGAAAAGAATCGTCCACTCACTGATTCACTCCTCCAGCAGCTGCTGCAATGGCCGAGGCTGAGCTGATCCAAAGCCAGCAGCCAGAAACTGTTTCCTGGTCTCCACATGGGTTCAACATTGCAAGGCTTTGTGCCATCCTTGCCTGCTTCCCAAGGCCATAAGCAGGGAACTGGATGTGAAACCCAGCAGCCAAAACGTAAATCAACACCCATATGAAATCCTGCCACATGCAAGTACTTTAGCCACTAGGCTACCATGCTGGATCCTAAACAGTAATCATGAAGAAAAATGAAAATGATTTGAGGAAGCACACAAGGAAATGGTCCACTATGAACTGAGGTTAGAGAGTGGCCTGAATGCATTGAGGAGAGCTCAGCTCCATCTGCCCACCCAGATAGAGACCAGAAAACTTTACACCAGCAGTTCTCAAAGCTTCCCTTACACTGAAAAAAAAAGAAAAAAAATTCCTGCTTCTTTTCAGATTATCAAGATCTGACACGTGATCCTAACAGTTCAGAAATTATAAAAACAAATGATACAGAAAATATCACTCATTTTCCCTCCTCTCAGAAATTGTGCTGCAATTCTGCTGCCCTGGTTCAAGCTGATGCCTACAACACCACCATCCCACATCAGGGCACTGGTTTGAGTCCTGGCTCCTCCACTTCCCATTCCAACTCTCTGATAACGCTCCTGGGAAATGTCCCTGCACCCACGGAGGAAACCTGGATGAAACATCTGCTTCCTAGCTTTAGCCTAGCCTAACCACGACGGTCCTGGTCAACCTGGGAGTAAAACCAGCTGATGCAAGATCACTTTCCCTCTGTTACCACGCCTTTCAAATCAATCAATCTGCCATGCCTTCAGTGGAGGGTCCCTTGTTCCCTGGACTGTGACTCCACAAAGGTGCAGGTGCCCACCAGCATGGCCTGAGGTAGCCTTGGGTCAAACCCTGCGCTGGGTCACAGCAGGCTGTGGGATGAAGTCACACAGGAAATGGCACCAGGAGTCCATCTTGCAAGCACCACCAGAGTAAGGGTGAAGAGTTTCCACATCCAGCCATGCATAGAGGCTGCAAAGGCAGGGGCCACAGAGCAAAAACAAAGGACACTACTCACAGGGAAGCTGGACCCACTTTTTAAATTATAGCACTGATGTTCAGGGGTTGGGATAGAGGGGAAGGGGAGGAGAGGGAGGGAAACAGCAGGAACCCTGGAATACTCCAGTCCCTGACCCGGTGGGAGGAGCAGGGGGTAGAAGGAAGCAGGCTCTACCATTGGAAAAACCCAGTCCCCAACTTGGCCCTGAAAAGCGGGTGCGGTAGGGATGTGGGAGATGCATGGTGGGTGCAGGGCAAGTAGATCTGGCTCTGGAGCTGCAGGCAGGCAAGCAGCCTGATGCAGACACCATGTCACTGGCCCAGGCTTCCTGGTCCTGGAGCAGCAGGTAAGGTGGGGGGAGGACTACAGGTGCAGGGACCTTGGCTGTGCCCCCAATCCTGGAGTAGACATAGTGGGTGCTGGGGGTTGGTGGAGCACCCACGGAACAGGTCTGGCCCTAGAGCAGAGGACTGGGCAGCAGCTAAGCCAGCCTGGCCCTGGAGTGGTTTACAGGTAGGCTGAGAACTTGGGAACATTTTTTCACATGACAGGAAATAGGTTGTTGCAGTGTTTCGTGTTGATTTCCCTACCACACTAGCCTGCTTTGCCCTGCCGCAGCGGGAAGGCTATGGTGGCGGGCAGGCTAGAAATGAGTGCTGTGGCGCCGAGCCCTCCTGGCCCTGGGGGAGAGTCTAGGCAGGCTAGGGGTGTGGGAGATGACACTGGAGGGTCTGGTGAGGTAGCAGAGTGGGCATGTTGTGGGGAAGGGGACTCAAGGCATGCAGGCTGGGCTGCAGGGTCCCTGGCAGAAGGGGCCTACCCTGGAGCAGCTGGCAAGCACAGTGCCTGCTGAGGGAGCGGGATCAATGGCTGCCCTTCTTTTTCCTCTCCTCCCTGCAATTCAGTCTGGCCCTACAATGGAGGACTACAGTGCTTCGGGAGCAGGAACACTGGCCAGGATGACTTGGCTATGAAGCAGATGGCAGGAAGAGAGGCAGCTCACAGTGCTCCTGCTTGTCTAGCTTGTCCCTGGGTTAGCAGCCAGTGGGTGCCTTGGGCTCCGGCCTTACTGCCATGACCCACTGGCTCTGAAATGCATGGTGTGTATACTGGGGCACATGTGGATATCAACCAAGCAGCACGTGGGGCTGAGCGGCCTGCCAGCTAGGGCTGAGGGGTGCACTGGCCTAGGTGGCTTGGGTGATGTGGCCCTGGAGCAGATGGAGTGCATGCTCAGGGCTGTGAAGTACTGTCTGAACTGGCCTGGCCCTAGATCAGCAGTAGGGGGCAATGGTGAGGGAGTGTTAGATTTGCGTGGAGCACAAGTTGAGCCCACCTGATCCTGGAGTGGCTTTCAGGCATGCTAGGAAAGAGGGTTGGGGTTAAGGGGAGCAGGGTTGTAAACGGAGTACACATATGTCAGGCTGGGGGCACGGGAGATACTAGCTAAATGTGCAGCACTGGTCTATGGGCTGCTGGCAGGGCAGGCCTACCTTGCCCCGGAATGACAGGTGGGCAAGCAGCCTGTTGGGGGTGTCAGGTGACTGGCAGAGCCCACCTGGTTCTACAGCAGCAAGTGGAACAGCTGGGCAGGTGTGCTGGGGTTTTGGGCAGAGTGGGCCTGGCCCTGGAGCACTTCGAGGCCTAGAGGTGTAGAGGTCATCAGACTGGCCCTTTTGGCTCTGGAGCAGGTAGCAAGTATGCAAAGACAGCGGGGGCACTGTCCAAGCTGGCCAGGCCCTGCAGTGGCCATCCTGGAGCATGTTAGAGGTGCAAGACAGGTGGCAAGCACTGGCTGATTCTACCTGCTCTTGAGATACCTGAGGCAAGAAGGGACAGGTGGGTTAGAGGTGTCTCTCCAAGCAAGCCTGTCCCCGCAGCAGGGGACAAGGCAGGAATCCTAGCGGGAGTGTAGGTGCTGGGGGTGGGGGAGAACTGGTGTTGGAACGCAGGCAGAGTGTGGTGCATGAAGGCTGGGGTCCATGTACTCTGGGCCAGGAGGCCTAGCAGCATCCGGGACAACAGGTCATTGTGTCGGGTGGGGTACGGGTGCAGAGGAGGCAGAACCAGCCCAGGATACCGAGCGTGACAGTGGCTGGTAGGCAAGAGGCTGTCTGAAGAACTAGAAGTCTGAATTGGCCTGGCCATACAGTTGTGGACTGGGCAGGTGTGCTACAGGATCATTGGGAATGTAGGCGGGAACGGGGGTAGCCTAACAGCCTGGGCCTGGATCCAGCACCAGCAGGTTGGCAGGGTGTACCTGCTGTGGGGGATGGGTTGCTCTGGCAAAGATGACCTAGCCCTAGAGCAGCCTGCAGAGTGACAGGGTGGGCTGAGAAGTGGCTCAGGGGACACCGGTAGAACTGTCATGGAGCAGGCGAGGGCGGCTGTAGGCACATGGGGTGCTGGCTGAGACCACCTGGCCCTGGTGCATTGGGCTTGTGGGAGGGGGCATGCTAGAGACTCACTGAGGGCCAGCATAGCCCAGCTGGGACTGGAACGGCTGGCATGCAGGTTAAAGTTGATGGGTACACCGTCAGAACCTCATGAGCCTGGAGTGACATGCGGGACAGGCTGGCTACAGATGCAGCTCACAGTGGCTCAGCAGACAGGCCTGCATCCCTGCCTGAGTGAGCAAACTAGAAATCAAAGCACCAGGACATGACAGAGAATGAGCTCTGGGAAGCAGCCTGCTTACACTTCACAGGGAGACCCACACTCAGCAGCTTCCCCATGTTCCCAGGCCTTGGCGATCACTCTCACTGAGGACACAGTGCCCGGGGGGCTCACCGAATTGACTGAGAATCCCATGCAGCCAGAAATGTGACAGTAAGGACTTCGGATCTCCTCTCAGCCTGCAGTGTCTCCTCCAGCATTTAGCTCTCTGCTGACACCACATACTTAAGATTAAGTGAAAGCTGTGGCCTCTGTGATTTTTTTTTTTTTAATACCAGATGTGTTATGTTTACTTAATACCAACTTGCCACCAACAATTCATCACAGAACAATTCAGTTATTTCACCATCTGCAATTAATACAGGCCTCAGGGTCAAAACTCTATCTCTATACACAGATGCAGGTAAATTTTAGTGAACAGCAGGTGCCAGCTCTTTCAGGTCCTTTGTCCCCTTTAAAAAGTTATGTAGGGGGCCCAGCACAGTATCCTAGCAGCTAAAATCCTCCTCCTACATGGGCCAGGATCCCATGTAGGTACCGGTTTTAATCCCAATGACATTGCTTCCCATTCAACTCTCTGCCTGTGGCCTAGGGAAGCAGTGGAGGACAGGCCAAAGCCTTGGGAACCTGCACCTATGTGGGAAACCCAGAAGAGGCTCTAGGCTCCTGGCTTTGGATTGGCGCAGCTCAGACCTTTGCAGTCCCTTCAGGAGTGAAGCAATGAACAGAACATCTTCATCTCTGCCTCTCCTCTCTGTGTATCTGCTTTCCAATACAAAAGAATAAATTAATTAATTAATAATAAAGTGAAATTTTAAAAAAGACTCTTATCCCACACAGTGAGCACAAATGATACTAACTTTTTAGTAAACAAATCAAATACACTCACATTTTTTTATTACCCTTTCTGCCACCAGAATTAGATCACTGCAAATATTCACAGAAATAACTTATGAAACCAGTCACAAATACGCTCACAAACTGATAAGTGCTCGAGGCCACCAAAATTTCACCTTCACAAAGATCCTTTGTTGGTACAAATTATCCTCTGACTAAACCAACTTGTGGCTGCAAAATGAAACTGCTGTGTTATCCCAAGCTCACTATCCTAGGATGTACCTGGGCTGTTGCCAAGGTTTACTCCCTAGCTAGCCAAGGCTGAGAGAACCCAGAGTGCATCAATCATTTCTTCAGATGACATTAATATGGAGCTCTGGATGGGTAAAGAATATGTTAATGCTCCGAGGGGCCACTTATTTAAAACAGATGGACCACTATAGATGCCCTCCAGATTTAGGGCATCAGCTGCCACTCTGAATAGCAACCACCAATCTACTGCTCTCTTTCAGCGGGGAATGAGAGAGCAAGAGGATAAGATAGCCAGGTTTGTTTGTTACAAACTGTTTTGAAACTCAGACACACTAAATGAGTGTAGTGAGGACCATGTAACTGTTTGAATGAAGGATTAAAAGTTGAGGAGTTTCTAACAGCTTCCTTCAGTTTTTCCTTATTTACTGGGCAGAATTTTTTATTGACTCTCTCACTTCACACATGCCTGCAACAAACACAAGACCTGAAATAAGTTAGATTTAACACTGGTATCCAAGCCACTGTCTGCTGCCTCCCAGCCTGGCCAGTAGCTGCACACTGCATTGGCACAGAACTGAAACACAGGCATTCTGATGGAGACACAGGAGTCCCAATGTCATCTTAACCACTGTCACACACACCCACACAGGGCAGTGAGGCCTTCCTGAGCTGTGTCAGCTGGGCATTCACTGCCTTTTTCCCATGCCTACTGTTCACAGCAAACAGTTCTTCCAAAGAGCTAATGCTAAAAAAAAAAAATGTCCAACTCCTGGCTGTCAGCAAATATTTGGGAAGGGAACTCGTGGGAAATATTTATTTCTGTTACTCATCTATTTAAATACATATTAATAAATTAAATACACCTCGCAAAAAAAAATAAGAGCTACTGCTTATTCTGAGAGATAGGGAAATAAAAAGACAACTTACTGAATTGTATCTTGGAGGAAATGGTGACTCCTGTTGTGATTTTTCAGGGCAGAGAGCAGCACTTGGCATTGAGGCAAGAGTTCTGGACATTCACAGATTTATTCCCTGCCTTAATGCTCTCTGCTGAACTGACTTAATCCCTCTACAACTCATGGCAACATTTAATCCCAATCATGAATCCTTAAACCAACGCATGACAAAATATACCAGAAACCATCAGGATAAATCAGTAGTGCCGCCTTAACAGCTCCTTCGGCAGGTTCTTCTAGAGAAGCCCCTTTGCGGGAGTCCCCCTGCACTCCCTTGGCTTGTCTACAAGGGCGCTGTGCCACCCCAGGCCTCTGCCAAGCACAACGCCAGCACCACATGCTGCCCCTCAACCTTGCAGCAAAACTCCCAGGAAAACAAGGCTGTTTGTTCTTACTGCTGGAGTCTGTGCTGCTCTGGTGTCAGCAACAAGAAAACTGCCCCAGACCCTTAGGAGGAGCTTCACTGACGACTGGCTCCAGACGCTGTGGCTGAAATCAGGAAAATCAGGGCAAAATAGAAACAAATCCTGCCCAACATGACGGTCGAACTGTCCCTGGGCACTCCCCCCTCCTCACTGCACAATGGGTTCAACTGGGAGTCCTAGTGTTCAAGGTCAGTGCTGCAGAGTGAGGACCCCAAGGGCCCCCTCCCTCCCGCCCGGGGGTCCTGGTGCCTCAAGAGATGCTCTCACACACTCACCCTTCCCAGCTTCTGACCAGTCGGGGGGCCTGCAGAGGCTCCTGCGGGGAGGGAGCTCACAGGGCAGCACTGGCTCAGCCACCTGCGCCTCTCCACCAGCACAACCAGCAACGTGGCTATGGCGGCAACCACAACAACCTCCCGCCTGCTGCCACAGGGCTTTCTGGGCGCGCCTGATTGGACCGCTCCCATCAATACGCATGACGTCACAATGCGCAGCCAGTCACAATCACAAAGCAAGAAAGGCAGGGAGGAAGGATTCTGGAGGGAGGGGGAGTGAGGGGCGGGGCTTCACCTCAGCCTGGAAGGGGACTCCTCTCTCGCAGCTTGAGCCTTCCAACAGCAGGAGCCGCTGTCGCCTCTCACATCAGTCCACTCAGATACACCTCACTGAATATTCCACAGCTTCTGGGACTTTTCTTTACATTGGCTTTTTTACCCACTAGTTCAATTTTTAAAATGCAGATCTGTGCCCGGCGAGGTGCCCTTGAAGCTAAAGTCTTTGCCTGGAACACAGCAGGATCCCATATGGGTTTCGGTTCTAATCCCGGCAGCCCTGCTGCCTGCCCATCCTGCTCCCTGCTTGTGTCATGGGAAAGCAATTTGAGCACAGCCCAAAGCCTTGGAATCTGGAGGATTTTCCTGGATTCTGGCTTTGGATAGGCACAGCTCCCGCTGATGTGATCACTTGGGGAGTGAATCAATGGACAGAATATATTCCTCTCTGTCTCTCCTCCACACTCTATATCTTACTTTGCAATGAAAATAAGTAAATTTTTAAAAAATATATATATAACTGAAGAATATTTGAAAATATAATGTAAATTAATCTTTTCAGTCTCCTTTCTCTGACTGTTGTTCAGTTCCTGGTCTGTACTTTTTGTTTTCATAGTGTTCCTTATCTCTTTCTTATTAGTACATAGTAACTTGATGGTATATATTGATCTCCTGTCCAGAAATCTAGCTTGATTCTCTCGATTTTCCAACAAAAGGCCCATTAGTATACATTGATAGTTTTGTGGCTTAAAACATGACCATTCTGCTACAATTTCCTTTCGGTCTTTAATTTTCTGATTACACAATCACAGCAATGTATAAGAGACGAAGTGTGAAGAGAGCTTGTCCAGATTCAATCGAGCAAAAGAAAACCTGCAGTGACAAATGTAATTCATATTTCCTATGTTATATTATGTTATGTTATATTATGTTATGTTATGTATTTTTGTAACTTAGTTTCCACAATTTATGGCTTTTGGTTTCTATTTTAAACATTTCTTTTAGAGATGTTTTAAAAATGATTGTTGGAAAGTCAGATATATAGAGAGGAGGAGAGACAGAGGAATATCTTCCACCCACTGATTCACTCCCCAAGTGGCCACAAACGCCGATGCTGCACCAGTCTGAAACCAGGAGCCCAGATCCTCCTCTAGATCTCCCATAGGTGTATAGGACACCAAGGCTTTTGGCTGTCCTCAACTGCTCTTGCAGTCCACAAGCAGGGAACTGGATGGGAAGCAGGGCTGCTGGGATTAGAACTGGTGCCCCAATGCAATCCCAGCACGTACAAGGCAAGGAACTAGGCCTTTAGGCTATTACCCAGGACCCTATTTTAATGCATCTTACTCCTAAGTATTTCAGAAAATCCTCTCATAATCTTGGGAATGATCACAAGTTTTATGAAGGATGATGTTTATATCTCAGAAATTGATTAATTGCAAAGCATTTCTTTCTTAATGACTTACTATTTTTATTTGATATTTACTTATTTATGTATTTATTGGAAGGACAGATTTACATAGAGAAGGACAGACAAGAAAAAATCTTGCATCCATCTGCTGGTTCCCTTCACAAGTGGCTACAACCGCCAGGACCACGTAGATCTGATGTCAGAATCCTCATCCAGGTATTTTATGTGTGTGCAGCGTCCCAAGGCTTGGTACCATCCTCGACTGCTTTCCCATGCCACAAGCAGGGAGCTGGATGGGAAGTGGAGCTGCTGGGTATAAACAGGTACCAATATAGGATCCCAGCACATATACAAGCCCAGGTTTTAGCCCCTGAGCCATCGTTCCAGACCACTATTATTTGTTAATTCTGCTAATGGATTGCCACAATGGCTGGTTTTCACTAAATGCAATACAAACTTAAGACTATAAATGGACCCCACATACTGGGCTGGTTATGTGATATGTTCTGTGTTTCTTCCTGGGTTTTAGAAACTTATACAAGGCTTACTTGCTTTCTCATGTCTCGAACCACAGCCCCCTCCTGAGGTTCTTGAGCTAGGCCTATTCAGAGGTTGCTTCACGAGACCCAGCAACCACGCCATGCACTCTAGGGTCACGTCATCCTAGCCACCTAGGCCAGTACAACCTGCACAGCACCCTTAGCTCCCAGGCTGCGCAACCCTGGTCACTGTTTGCTCCAGGGTAAGGCAGATTCAGCTAGCATCACAAACCCCGCACCCCAACTCTGGGCCTGGGCCTGGGCCCTATCAGACAGCATGCAACCCGCCTGCCAGGATCTCCAGGGGTATGTGTGCTTGAACAGTGACTCCACCCTGCTCACTGTCCACTCCTGGGCCAAGAGGGTTTAGCTGGTACCCCTGTGTGTGCCGGGCACACACACTGCTGTGCTCCAGGGACCAGGGTCACAACAACAAGCCAAGGACCAAAGGCACCCACTGGCAGTTTTTCCAGGGCCAGGCGGAAGCAGCTGGTACACTCTACACCCGCTGTCCTCCCACCATCTACTTCAGAGCCAAGTTATCCTGGCCAGTATCCCTGCTCCCACAGCACTGTAGCCATCCACTTCAGGGCTAAATTTTGCTGGGGAAAGGCTGTACCTCTAACATCCTCCCTCTGTTTCCCCACTTGCCCATCCAGGGCCAGCCTTGGTGAGCCAGCGCCAGTGCACCTCTAGCCCAAGCATACTGTCACACAGTCCACCATCTGTTGCTGAGAGCCAGTCAGGCTCAGTGAGTGAGCCTGCTCCCTCAGTGCTGGGTCCCTTCTGCCGGCCACCCTGCCCTGTCGGCCACAGGCTGCATACCTTCAGTCCCCCCCACACAACATGCCCACCGCATCCGATTACTTGTCCTTCCATAGCCCATCTGCCCCATCAGCAGCTCAAGGCCAAACTGGCTCAGCCAGCAACCTGCTCCCTCCAACAGCTGCTGACCCACCAGCCACTTCCAGACTGGGACTGCTCAGCTTTGTATTATTAACGTGTTTACTTTCCAAAGTTCCAGGAGAGGTGAGGCCAGGCAGTAATGGAATGTGGGCAGAGAAGGCAGGGAAATGGGAATGTCTGGAGCCTTGTAAGCCTGTCCTGGCTGTTCGCTGTATGTCTCTTAGGATAACTTATATTACTGGGGAAGATGGGACATAGGTCTTTAGATTAGCAGACAGACGTCTGGGTATTGACCATTTCTGCCTCTCAGGCTTTCCATTCAGACTGATTGCCACACGGACTTGGCATTTGTTAATTTCTAGTGGGTCCTGTTATCACCAAACTTGGTTAATAAAGACTCCTTAGTACACCCTAGACTTGTCTGGCATGATCCTGCTTGCACCCCCACAACACCATCCTGGAGATAAGCTGAAAGCTGAAGCACAGTTCCTTTGACAGTGACCCAGAGATGAGGTTAGTGTGAGACACATCTCACTGCGTTTGATATGGCAACAGCTGTGAGGGATGATTAATATGCTGATTCTATCCCTGTGTGCCCTCCCCAGAGGAAGGGAACAGGAAGGACATGGAAATAGGGGAAAGACCATGTTCTCAAAGTTTAAAGGGGCCAGAAAATCCAGTCTGACTCCTCACACACTACTCCAGAGCCTTCAGGCCCACAACCACCCTCTGCTTGTTTCAGGGTCAGGCAGGCTAGGCCAGCCTCTCCTTTCATTAAGCATTCCTGCCAACCATCGTGCTTGGCACTTAGGTCTCAAAACAGCTCAGCTGTTGTCCACTGTGTCCCCCAGCCTACCTGCTGGTGGCTATAGGGCCAGGCCAGGTGGAAAAACATCCATAAGCCTCTAACACTCAGGCCCTCCAGCCCTGCTCACTGCTTGAGGCCTAGGCCAGCTCTGTAGACCACCCATGCACACAAAGCAGTCCACGAGCTGCCCTGTTTGCTGCTTCAGGTCTAGGCTGCCTCTGCCACAGACCCTGCCACCCCTGCCCTCCATCTTGCTCCTCATGTCTAGCCTCACTCTCCCTGGACTCACAGTGCCTCTAGCATTAACACCTTGGTGGCTGCAATAGGCACAGGTCTTATGGGCAGGAAAAACCTGTGCTTCTTCTTTACCTGTCATGCCTCCCTCAGGTACTCCAGGTGGCTCTGCCTGACACTCCAGGGACAGACAGGCTTGGCCAGAATAACATGCCACAAAACACACCCACCCCACCAACCAGCCTTGGCATGTCAGGTCAGATGGGCCCAGATGGCACTTTTCGTGCTCCCAGCCTGCTTGTCAAACACTCCAGGGTTTGGAAGGCTCTGCCACCATCCCGTCAACCCCAAATATGCCTATAGCAAGCCTGTCCATCTGCCCCATCAGCAGCTCAAGGCCAGGCTGTCTCAGCCAGCAACCTGCTCCCCCTGACAGCTGCTGAACCACCAGACTCCTCAGGACTGGTCGGGACTGCTCAGCTGCAGAACCCCTTGGCACTCTGCACCTCTGACGATCAGCCCTGATAACATGCCCACTGTTCCAAGGCCAGGACAGGCTACTTGGGCCAGGGTACAAGCACTCCATCCTGCAGGCACCACACTCTTTCTGAAGCTCCAGGCCTGCTTGTCATGCTCCCACCATGCCTCTAGCACTCCTGCCAGTGCCACTAGCGCCAATGCCCCACGAGTCTGTTCCAGGGTCAGACCAACTTCCCCCATGCCCCTGGTTTCCCTCCCTACACCTGCTTCAGGGCAACACAGGCCCTTCCAGCATCCCCACACACCCAGCACAACTGCCCTGCTGGTCCACTGGCTGTTGCAGAACCGGAACAACTTGGAAGGCATCCCTAGACCCAAGCCCACCTGCCAGCCTCTCCAGGTCCAGGTGTGCTCAGCCAGCCATGTCCCCTACCACCACCACCACCACCCAGCACTCAATGCCATCTGCTGCATCACCAGGGCCACAAACCCGGCACCCTTAGCACAACTAGCCAGCCTGACCTGCCTCACAGCAGCTGACCCAGGGACAGGCACAGACACTCAAACACCCGGCACTCCCAGCAGGTCATTGGCCCACATGCCTCTTTCCCTCTGCCAGTCGCACCTCTAGCACTGCCACCCTGCCTGATCCTATAAGGACAGGCTGACTGCACTGGCCACCCTGGGACTCTAGCCTGCCCAGTCTGTGGCAGTGGCTGCTGTTACAGAGCCAAGGCAGTTTGGACAGCGCCCTCTCTGCCCTCAAACCCCAGATGCCCACTCCAGGGCCAGACCACATCACCAACACCAATAAATCCCGCATCCCACTGCACTCCTCATTCCCAGCCAGCCTGCAAGCCACTCCAGGGCCAGGCTGACTTAGCTGGATCCCAGCTTCCTGCTCTAGGGCCACACCTGTTCTGTGGGTGCTTCACCAGCCCCCAGCACATAGGCCACCCACCCCAAGACCCGGGACATGGCTATGGTCGTCTCACAAGTAGCCTGCCCACTGCCCTGCTTGGTACTCCAGGACCAGGCAGACTTGGCCAGTGACACAATGTCATCTTCAGGGGACTCACCTGCCTGCCATCCAGAGCCAGCTCCGTTTGCCTTGCACCCACCATGCATCTCCCATTTCCACCATACCTGCTACTCCAGGTCCAGGTAAGGGACTAACTCTGGGATCAGGGGCTGGAGTCTCTCAGGGCCCATGTTGCTTCCCTCCATTAACTACCACTCTCCTGTTCCCCACAAATCAGCTGTCTGGGCTATGGTCTTCCAGAGGTGGGTTCAGCTTCCCTGTGGGTAGTTTCCTCTGGTTTTGCTCCATCACCCCTGCCTTTGCTGTACATGTGTGTGGCTGGATGCGGAGACTCATCACCCTTATTCTCGTGCTGCTTGCAAGATGGACTCCTGGTGCCATTTCCTGTGTGACTTCATCCCACAGCCTGCTGTGACCCAGCACAGGGTTTGAACCAGGGTCAGCTGCACACTTCTCTCTGCCTGTCTCAGGCCATGCTGATGGACACCTGCACCTCCCTGGAGGTCACAGTACAGGGAACAAGGGACCCTCCACTGAAGGCATGGCAGATTGATTTGAAGGGCATGGTAACAAAGGGAAAGACATCTTCCATCATCTGGTTTATCAACTGTCTCAGAAACTTGGGGGTATTACAATGAAGTGTTGAGGCCATTAACATCAGCAACAAAGAGAGATTGTTTGCAAAATGTCTTAGTTAAGAAAAAGATCGGGCTCGGCAGCGTGGCCTAGTGGCTAAGGTCCTCGCCTTGATCCCATATGGCCGCTGGTTCTAATCCCGGCAGCTCCACTTCCTCTCTATCTCTCCTCCTCCCGGTATATCTGACTTTGTAATAAAAATAAAATAAATTTAAAAATATATATATATATTAAAAAAAAAAAAAAAAGATCAAATGATATGTTAAGATTCCAGAGAATCTTAATGGTGGAATAAACAACATCAAACTGGTTGACGGTAAAGACCCTGAATCAAAGACACCAGCTTGGACCCAGCACAATAGCCTAGTGGCTAAATCCTAGCCTGGCATGCCTGGGATTGAATAGGGGTGCCAGTTTGAGTGTCAGCAACTCTACTTACCTTCCAGGTTCCTGCTTGTGGCCTGAGAAAGCAGTAGTGTTTGTTCAAAAGCCTTGAAAATCTGCACCCATGCAGGAGATCTGGAACAGGCTGCTGGCTTCTGGCTCCTGGCTTCAGATCGGCTTAGCTTTGGCTGTGGCTGCCACTTGGGGAGTGAACTAGTGGATGGAGGATATTTATCTCTCCTTCTTTCTGTAGATCTGACTCTACAATAAAAATAAAACAAAACCTGTAATGTCACTAATACTCTCCTGCAACACACACACATTCTCTCTCAAACTCTCTACATACATATGTATATTTAGTAGAGAGTCTGTCAGATAAGAAAACACTTTGATCTAAAGGGCTCAAACTGCAGTGGGAGAACAGCTACATATGTTTGGCCCTGTGGTGGTTGTGCACATCACAAAGATCCAGACTGGACAGCACCAAGTGGCCCATCAGGCTCTGTGTTGGTCCTTCTTGCACTGGCACAGCACTACCCACCATTACTGGAGACTTTAAGCGAAGTTCCAAAATAACAGCTTCTGTACAATCCCTCTGAGCCTTTACTAACGCTCCACCAGCCTCACCACCACAGTTGGTGTGCTCCTCTAAGACAATTCCTTAAGGCTAACTGCAAACCTGCAGCACCATTTTATGGCCATTGTAAGCCACAGCAAGGAAAAAGTGATTATATGGGAGAGAATCTGATTATGGTAAATCACTTCATCAGCAAAGTATCTGATGTTATAATACACTGTACTCTAGGCAGGCATCAGGCCCCACTCCCTCAGTGAAGAAAGCTGCAACCAAACAACTTCTCAGCTATACACTCTAAGGCCTGGACTTAACAAAACACAAGCAAACCAAACGCGTTAAAATGATTGAGAAAGAGACAAGAGACAACTACTTAACAGGGCCACTGCTGCCATAGGGTTTCTCTAAGAAGTCAGAGAGGAGTTCACATCTCTGCTTTTGCAAACCCAGTTTTTTTAAACCTCTGCATGTGCAGAATAAATGAGGCTTTGCTTCCTTCCGCTGCAAAGAAAAACTAAACAAGGAAAGGGACAAAGGTTTCAGTAAGGTACCCTGAGGTTCAAATTCCCACCTCTAAGAATGTACAAGCTAAGTAAATGGTCTAAATTACTAGGCAATTCCGTTTCTTTAACTGTAAGTTAGGGATATCATCAAACAGTTAATATGGTTATGGGCAGGGTTAATGAGATAACACAAATAGAGTGTTTGGCTGGCTGCCTGACTTGCATTAAGTCCCTTTTCATCTCATTTATTGTTTGTGTTTCCAGGGACAGGCACTGTGGCACACCACATAGAGCTGCTGGCTGCTTGTGGCACCCACTTCCCATATGAGCACTGGTTCAAGTCCTGGATGTTCCACATCGGATGCAGCTCTGATGTGCCTGAGAAAGCATTGGGGAATGGCCAAGAGCTTGGGTCCCTGCACCCATTTGGAAGGCCCTGAAGAAGCTCCTGAATCTTGGTGCTGGACCAGTGCTGTTTCAGCCATTGCAGCTAATTGGTTTGGGGAGTGAACCAGCACATGGTGACCCCTTTCTTCCTCCCTCCCTCTATTATTCCAAATACAAAAACAAATTGAAAATTTCAGGGCCCAGCATGGAGGCCTAGCAGCTGAAGTCCTCACCTTGAATATGCCAGGATCCTATATGGGTGATGGTTCTAACCTTGGCGGCTGTGGAGGACAGACCAAAGCCTGTGACCCTGCACCCATGTGGGACACCCAGAAGAAGCTCTAGCTCCTGGCTTCAGATCGGCTCAGCTCCAGCCATTGCAGTTGCTTGGGGAATGAATCATCAGATGGAAGATCTTCCCCTCTGTCTCTCCTCCTCTCTGTGTATCTGACTTGGCAATAAAAATAAATAAATCTTTTGTTAAAAACTCAAATTTTAAACAAAGGCACCTTTTTAAAATATGGAAATTCATGCAGTTTCTCATAATATCCATTTGCATCAATTTCCAAACACTGCCTTACATGCATGCACTTAAAATGCCAAATGAACTCATCATCTTCTTCATAATCAATGTTGAAGTATCGATGTATATTATTTTGTTGACCAGGAGCTAAGGAAAGTAGATATATTCCAAGGGCCAAAGTCTTAGGGATTACTTCCCTTATTTAAGAACTTAACCTGACTGGGCCCTGGCATGTGGCCTGCGGCCACCTAGAAAAACAGGCTTTTGAAATCCCAGTATTCTTTATGTATTTCCTGTTTTATTTTTGTTTGCTTGTTTCCAGTTAACCGTATCATGCCCATCTTCCTCCACAGAAACAAACAGAGTAAAAGACTCTAGAATGAAAAGAGTTCATTCCTCCGTTCCACATACCAAAATGGCATCTCCTCTGCATACCACGCACTGTTACCAAATGCACACAAAATGAAAACCTCAGGTACAGCCAGCTTTTATCAAGCCACCCTGTATCTGAATTTCCGCATGTTGGGCACTCACTAGTATTTCATAAACATGCAAGGGTTGGAAGACTAATTTAGTAACATTCTCACTACCAAGCCCAGCATGGCAGCATAGGGGTTCAAGGACTTGTCCTGCACGCAACAATGTCCCATACGCTTCATGGTTCATGTCCCAGCAAGCAACATGCAAGTGTTGGAAGTACTTGTCCTGCATGCAACATGTCCCAGCTGCCCTATTTCCCACCTAGCTCCATATTTGTGTCCTGGGAAAGCAGAAGAGGAGGAACCAAAGCCTTGGGACACTGCACCAACAGGGGAGTAGGAGAAAAGGCTCCTGGCTTTTCTTTTTCATAGAGGTCACTTGGAGAGGGAACCAGGGCACAGAAGATCTTTTTCTCAGATTCAGAGAGAGGAGGAGACAGAGAATAAGGTCTTCTGTCCACTGGTTCACTCCACAATTGACCACAAAGCCTGCAGCAGAGCTGATCTGAAGCCAAGAGCTAGTTTTTAGTGGCTGTGAGATATACAGAGAGGAAGAGAGAAAGAGAGAGACAGAGAAAAGAATCGTCCACTCACTGATTCACTCCTCCAGCAGCTGCTGCAATGGCCGAGGCTGAGCTGATCCAAAGCCAGCAGCCAGAAACTGTTTCCTGGTCTCCACATGGGTTCAACATTGCAAGGCTTTGTGCCATCCTTGCCTGCTTCCCAAGGCCATAAGCAGGGAACTGGATGTGAAACCCAGCAGCCAAAACGTAAATCAACACCCATATGAAATCCTGGCACATGCAAGTACTTTAGCCACTAGGCTACCATGCTGGATCCTAAACAGTAATCATGAAGAAAAATGAAAATGATTTGAGGAAGCACACAAGGAAATGGTCCACTATGAACTGAGGTTAGAGAGTGGCCTGAATGCATTGAGGAGAGCTCAGCTCCATCTGCCCACCCAGATAGAGACCAGAAAACTTTACACCAGCAGTTCTCAAAGCTTCCCTTACACTGAAAAAAAAAGAAAAAAAATTCCTGCTTCTTTTCAGATTATCAAGATCTGACACGTGATCCTAACAGTTCAGAAATTATAAAAACAAATGATACAGAAAATATCACTCATTTTCCCTCCTCTCAGAAATTGTGCTGCAATTCTGCTGCCCTGGTTCAAGCTGATGCCTACAACACCACCATCCCACATCAGGGCACTGGTTTGAGTCCTGGCTGCTCCACTTCCCATTCCAACTCTCTGATAACGCTCCTGGGAAATGTCCCTGCACCCACGGAGGAAACCTGGATGAAACATCTGCTTCCTAGCTTTAGCCTAGCCTAACCACGACGGTCCTGGTCAACCTGGGAGTAAAACCAGCTGATGCAAGATCACTTTCCCTCTGTTACCACGCCTTTCAAATCAATCAATCTGCCATGCCTTCAGTGGAGGGTCCCTTGTTCCCTGGACTGTGACTCCACAAAGGTGCAGGTGCCCACCAGCATGGCCTGAGGTAGCCTTGGGTCAAACCCTGCGCTGGGTCACAGCAGGCTGTGGGATGAAGTCACACAGGAAATGGCACCAGGAGTCCATCTTGCAAGCACCACCAGAGTAAGGGTGAAGAGTTTCCACATCCAGCCATGCATAGAGGCTGCAAAGGCAGGGGCCACAGAGCAAAAACAAAGGACACTACTCACAGGGAAGCTGGACCCACTTTTTAAATTATAGCACTGATGTTCAGGGGTTGGGATAGAGGGGAAGGGGAGGAGAGGGAGGGAAACAGCAGGAACCCTGGAATACTCCAGTCCCTGACCCGGTGGGAGGAGCAGGGGGTAGAAGGAAGCAGGCTCTACCATTGGAAAAACCCAGTCCCCAACTTGGCCCTGAAAAGCGGGTGCGGTAGGGATGTGGGAGATGCATGGTGGGTGCAGGGCAAGTAGATCTGGCTCTGGAGCTGCAGGCAGGCAAGCAGCCTGATGCAGACACCATGTCACTGGCCCAGGCTTCCTGGTCCTGGAGCAGCAGGTAAGGTGGGGGGAGGACTACAGGTGCAGGGACCTTGGCTGTGCCCCCAATCCTGGAGTAGACATAGTGGGTGCTGGGGGTTGGTGGAGCACCCACGGAACAGGTCTGGCCCTAGAGCAGAGGACTGGGCAGCAGCTAAGCCAGCCTGGCCCTGGAGTGGTTTACAGGTAGGCTGGGAACTTGGGAACATTTTTTCACATGACAGGAAATAGGTTGTTGCAGTGTTTCGTGTTGATTTCCCTACCACACTAGCCTGCTTTGCCCTGCCGCAGCGGGAAGGCTATGGTGGCGGGCAGGCTAGAAATGAGTGCTGTGGCGCCGAGCCCTCCTGGCCCTGGGGGAGAGTCTAGGCAGGCTAGGGGTGTGGGAGATGACACTGGAGGGTCTGGTGAGGTAGCAGAGTGGGCATGTTGTGGGGAAGGGGACTCAAGGCATGCAGGCTGGGCTGCAGGGTCCCTGGCAGAAGGGGCCTACCCTGGAGCAGCTGGCAAGCACAGTGCCTGCTGAGGGAGCGGGATCAATGGCTGCCCTTCTTTTTCCTCTCCTCCCTGCAATTCAGTCTGGCCCTACAATGGAGGACTACAGTGCTTCGGGAGCAGGAACACTGGCCAGGATGACTTGGCTATGAAGCAGATGGCAGGAAGAGAGGCAGCTCACAGTGCTCCTGCTTGTCTAGCTTGTCCCTGGGTTAGCAGCCAGTGGGTGCCTTGGGCTCCGGCCTTACTGCCATGACCCACTGGCTCTGAAATGCATGGTGTGTATACTGGGGCACATGTGGATATCAACCAAGCAGCACGTGGGGCTGAGCGGCCTGCCAGCTAGGGCTGAGGGGTGCACTGGCCTAGGTGGCTTGGGTGATGTGGCCCTGGAGCAGATGGAGTGCATGCTCAGGGCTGTGAAGTACTGTCTGAACTGGCCTGGCCCTAGATCAGCAGTAGGGGGCAATGGTGAGGGAGTGTTAGATTTGCGTGGAGCACAAGTTGAGCCCACCTGATCCTGGAGTGGCTTTCAGGCATGCTAGGAAAGAGGGTTGGGGTTAAGGGGAGCAGGGTTGTAAACGGAGTACACATATGTCAGGCTGGGGGCACGGGAGATACTAGCTAAATGTGCAGCACTGGTCTATGGGCTGCTGGCAGGGCAGGCCTACCTTGCCCCGGAATGACAGGTGGGCAAGCAGCCTGTTGGGGGTGTCAGGTGACTGGCAGAGCCCACCTGGTTCTACAGCAGCAAGTGGAACAGCTGGGCAGGTGTGCTGGGGTTTTGGGCAGAGTGGGCCTGGCCCTGGAGCACTTCGAGGCCTAGAGGTGTAGAGGTCATCAGACTGGCCCTTTTGGCTCTGGAGCAGGTAGCAAGTATGCAAAGACAGCGGGGGCACTGTCCAAGCTGGCCAGGCCCTGCAGTGGCCATCCTGGAGCATGTTAGAGGTGCAAGACAGGTGGCAAGCACTGGCTGATTCTACCTGCTCTTGAGATACCTGAGGCAAGAAGGGACAGGTGGGTTAGAGGTGTCTCTCCAAGCAAGCCTGTCCCCGCAGCAGGGGACAAGGCAGGAATCCTAGCGGGAGTGTAGGTGCTGGGGGTGGGGGAGAACTGGTGTTGGAACGCAGGCAGAGTGTGGTGCATGAAGGCTGGGGTCCATGTACTCTGGGCCAGGAGGCCTAGCAGCATCCGGGACAACAGGTCATTGTGTCGGGTGGGGTACGGGTGCAGAGGAGGCAGAACCAGCCCAGGATACCGAGCGTGACAGTGGCTGGTAGGCAAGAGGCTGTCTGAAGAACTAGAAGTCTGAATTGGCCTGGCCATACAGTTGTGGACTGGGCAGGTGTGCTACAGGATCATTGGGAATGTAGGCGGGAACGGGGGTAGCCTAACAGCCTGGGCCTGGATCCAGCACCAGCAGGTTGGCAGGGTGTACCTGCTGTGGGGGATGGGTTGCTCTGGCAAAGATGACCTAGCCCTAGAGCAGCCTGCAGAGTGACAGGGTGGGCTGAGAAGTGGCTCAGGGGACACCGGTAGAACTGTCATGGAGCAGGCGAGGGCGGCTGTAGGCACATGGGGTGCTGGCTGAGACCACCTGGCCCTGGTGCATTGGGCTTGTGGGAGGGGGCATGCTAGAGACTCACTGAGGGCCAGCATAGCCCAGCTGGGACTGGAACGGCTGGCATGCAGGTTAAAGTTGATGGGTACACCGTCAGAACCTCATGAGCCTGGAGTGACATGCGGGACAGGCTGGCTACAGATGCAGCTCACAGTGGCTCAGCAGACAGGCCTGCATCCCTGCCTGAGTGAGCAAACTAGAAATCAAAGCACCAGGACATGACAGAGAATGAGCTCTGGGAAGCAGCCTGCTTACACTTCACAGGGAGACCCACACTCAGCAGCTTCCCCATGTTCCCAGGCCTTGGCGATCACTCTCACTCAGGACACAGTGCCCGGGGGGCTCACCGAATTGACTGAGAATCCCATGCAGCCAGAAATGTGACAGTAAGGACTTCGGATCTCCTCTCAGCCTGCAGTGTCTCCTCCAGCATTTAGCTCTCTGCTGACACCACATACTTAAGATTAAGTGAAAGCTGTGGCCTCTGTGATTTTTTTTTTTTTAATACCAGATGTGTTATGTTTACTTAATACCAACTTGCCACCAACAATTCATCACAGAACAATTCAGTTATTTCACCATCTGCAATTAATACAGGCCTCAGGGTCAAAACTCTATCTCTATACACAGATGCAGGTAAATTTTAGTGAACAGCAGGTGCCAGCTCTTTCGGGTCCTTTGTCCCCTTTAAAAAGTTATGTAGGGGGCCCAGCACAGTATCCTAGCAGCTAAAATCCTCCTCCTACATGGGCCAGGATCCCATGTAGGTACCGGTTTTAATCCCAATGACATTGCTTCCCATTCAACTCTCTGCCTGTGGCCTAGGGAAGCAGTGGAGGACAGGCCAAAGCCTTGGGAACCTGCACCTATGTGGGAAACCCAGAAGAGGCTCTAGGCTCCTGGCTTTGGATTGGCGCAGCTCAGACCTTTGCAGTCCCTTCAGGAGTGAAGCAATGAACAGAACATCTTCATCTCTGCCTCTCCTCTCTGTGTATCTGCTTTCCAATACAAAAGAATAAATTAATTAATTAATAATAAAGTGAAATTTTAAAAAAGACTCTTATTCCAGACATTGAGCACAAATGATACTAACTTTTTAGTAAACAAATCAAATACACTCACATTTTTTTATTGCCCTTTCTGCCACCAGAATTAGATCACTGCAAATATTCACAGAAATAACTTATGAAACCAGTCACAAATACGCTCACAAACTGATAAGTGCTCGAGGCCACCAAAATTTCACCTTCACAAAGATCCTTTGTTGGTACAAATTATCCTCTGACTAAACCAACTTGTGGCTGCAAAATGAAACTGCTGTGTTATCCCAAGCTCACTATCCTAGGATGTACCTGGGCTGTTGCCAAGGTTTACTCCCTAGCTAGCCAAGGCTGAGAGAACCCAGAGTGCATCAATCATTTCTTCAGATGACATTAATATGGAGCTCTGGATGGGTAAAGAATATGTTAATGCTCCGAGGGGCCACTTATTTAAAACAGATGGACCACTATAGACGCCCTCCAGTTTTAGGGCATCAGCTGCCACTCTGAATAGCAACCACCAATCTACTGCTCTTTCAGGGAGGAATGAGAGAGCAAGAGGATAAGATAGCCAGGTTTGTTTGTTACAAACCGTTTTGAAACTCAGACACACTAAATGAGTGTAGTGAGGACCATGTAACTGTTTGAATGAGGGATCAAAAGCTGAGGAGTTTCTAACAGCTTCCTTCAGTTTTTTCCTTATTTACTGGGCAGAATTTTTCATTCACTCTCTCACTTCCCACATGCCTGCAACAAACACAAGACCTGAAATAAGTTAGATTTAACACTGGTATCCAAGCCACTGTCTGCTGCCTCCCAGCCTGGCCAGTAGCTGCACAATGCATTGGCACAGAACTGAAACCCAGGCATTCTGATGGAGACACAGGAGTCCCAATGTCATCTTAACCACTGTCACACACACCCACACAGGGCAGTGAGGCCTTCCTGTGCTGTGTCAGGTGGGCATTCACTACCTTTTTCCCATGCCTACTGTTCACAGCAAACAGTTCTTCCAAAGAGCTAATGCTAAAAAAAAAAAAAAAAAAAAAATGTCCAACTCCTGGCTGTCAGCAGATATTTGGGAAGGGAACTCGTGGGAAATATTTATTTCTGTTACTCATCTATTTAAATACATATTAATAAAATAAAACCATCTCGCAAAAAAAAAAAAATAAGAGCTAGTGCTTATTCTGTGAGATAGAAAAGAAAAAAGACAACTTACTGAATTGTATCTTGGAGGAAATGGTGACTCCTGTTGTGATTTTTCAGGGCAGAGAGCAGCACTTGGCATTGAGGCAAGAGTTCTGGACATTCACAGATTTATTCTCTGCCTTAATGCTCTCTGCTGAACTGACTTAGTCCCTCTACAACTCATGAGGACATTTAATCCCAATCATGAAACCTTAAACCAACACATGACAAAATATACCAGAAACCATCAGGATAAATCAGTAGTGCCGCCTTAACAGCTCCTTCGGCAGGTTCTTCTAGAGAAGCCCCTTTGCGGGAGTCCCCGTGCACTCCCTTGGCTTGTCTACAAGGGCGCTGTGCCACCCCAGGCCTCTGCCAAGCACAACGCCAGCACCACATGCTGCCCTTCAACCTTGCAGCAAAACTCCCAGGAAAACAAGGCTGTTTGTTCTTACTGCTGGAGTCTGTGCTGCTCTGGTGTCAGCAACAAGAAAACTGCCCCAGACCCTTAGGAGGAGCTTCACTGACAACTGAGCTGGGGCTCCAGACGCTGTGGCTCAAATCAGGAAAATCAGGGCAAACTAGAAACAAATCCTGCCCAACATGACGGTGGAACTGTCCCTGGGCACTCCCCCCTCCTCACTGCACAATGGGTTCAACTGGGAGTCCTAGTGTTCAAGGTCAGTGCTGCAGAGTGAGGACCCCAAGGTCCCCCTCCCTCCCGGGGGTCCTGGTGCCTCAGGAGATGCTCTCACACACTCACCCTTCTCAGCTTCTGACCAGTCGGGGGTCCTGCAGAGGCTCCTGCGGGGAGGGAGCTCACAGGGCAGCACTGGCTCAGCCACCTGCACCTCTCCACCAGCACAACCAGCAACGTGGCTATGGCGGCAACCACAAAAACCTCCCGCCTGCTGCCACAGGGCTTTCTGGGCGCGCCGGATTGGACCGTTCCCATCAATACGCATGACGTCACAATGCGCAGCCAGTCACAATCACAAAGCAAGAAAGGCAGGGAGGAAGGATTCTGGAGGGAGGGGGAGGGAGGGGCGGGGCTTCACCTCAGCCTGGAAGGGGACTCCTCTCTTGCAGCTTGAGCCTTCCAACAGCAGGGGCCGCTGTCTCCTCTCACATCAGTCCACCTCACATACACCTCACTGAATAGTCCACAGCTTCTGGGACTTTTCTTTACATTGGCTTTTTTACCCAGTAGTTCAATTTTTAAAATGCAGATCTGTGCCCGGCGAGGTGCCCTTGAAGCTAAAGTCTTTGCCTGGAACACAGCAGGATCCCATATGGGTTTCGGTTCTAATCTCGGCAGCCCTGCTGCCTGCCCATCCTGCTCCCTGCTTGTGTCATGGGAAACCAGTTGAGCACAGCCCAAAGCCTTGGATTTTCCTGGATTCTGGCTTTGGATAGGTGCAGCTCCCGCTGATGTGATCACTTGGGGAGTGAATCAATGGACAGAATATATTCCTCTCTGTCTCTCCTCCACACTCTATATCTTACTTTGCAATGAAAATAAGTAAATTTTTTAAAAATATATATATAACTGAAGAATATTTGAAAATATAATGTAAATTAATCTTTTCAGTCTCCTTTCTCTGACTGTTGTTCAGTTCCTGGTCTGTACTTTTTGTTTTCATAGTGTTCCTTATCTCTTTCTTATTAGTACATAGTAACTTGATGGTATATATTGATCTCCTGTCCAGAAATCTAGCTTGATTCTCTCGATTTTCCAACAAAAGGCCCATTAGTATACATTGATAGTTTTGTGGCTTAAAACATGACCATTCTGCTACAATTTCCTTTCTGTCTTTAATTTTCTGATTACACAATCACAGCAATGTATAAGAGACGAAGTGTGAAGAGAGCTTGTCCAGATTCAATTGAGCAAAAGAAAACCTGCAGTGACAAATGTAATTCATATTTCCTATGTTATATTATGTTATGTTATATTATGTTATGTTACGTATTTTTGTAACTTAGTTTCCACAATTTATGGCTTTTGGTTTCTATTTTAAAACATTTCTTTTAGAGATGTTTTAAAAATCATTGTTGGAAAGTCAGATATATAGAGAGGAGGAGAGACAGAGGAATATCTTCCACCTGCTGATTCACTCCCCAAGCGGCCACAAAGGCCGATGCTGCACCAGTCTGAAACCAGGAGCCCAGATCCTCCTCTAGATCTCCCATAGGTGTATAGGACACCAAGGCTTTTGGCTGAACTCAACTGCTCTTGCAGTCCACAAGCAGGGAACTGGATGGGAACCAGGGCTGCTGGGATTAGAACTGGTGCCCCAATGCAATCCCAGCACATACAAGGCAAGGAACCAGGCCTTTAGGCTATTACCCAGGACCCTATTTTAATGCATCTTACTCCTAAGTATTTCAGAAAATCCTCTCATAATCTTGGGAATGATCACAAGTTTTATGAAGGATGATGTTTATATCTCAGAAATTGATTAATTGCAAAGCATTTCTTTCTTAATGACTTACTATTTTTATTTGATATTTACTTACTTATGTATTTATTGGAAGGACAGATTTACATAGAGAAGGACAGACAAGAAAAAATCTTGCATCCATCTGCTGGTTCCCTTCACAAGTGGCTACAACCGCCAGGACCACGTAGATCTGATGTCAGAATCCTCATCCAGGTATTGTATGTGTGTGCAGCGTCCAAAGGCTTGGTACCATCCTCGACTGCTTTCCCAGGCCACAAGCAGGGAGCTGGATGGGAAGTGGAGCTGCTGGGTATAAACAGGTACCAATATAGGATCCCAGCACATATACAAGCCCAGGTTTTAGCCCCTGAGCCATCGTTCCAGACCACTATTATTTGTTAATTCTGCTAATGGATTGCCACAATGGCTGGTTTTCACTAAATGCAACACAAACTTAAGACTATAAATGGACCCCCACATACTGGGCTGGTTATGTGATATGTTCTGTGTTTCTTCCTGGGTTTTAGAAACTTATACAAGGCTTACTTGCTTTCTCATGTCTCGAACCACAGCCCCCTCCTGAGGTTCTTGAGCTAGGCCTATTCAGAGGTTGCTTCACGAGACCCAGCAACCACGCCATGCACTCTAGGGTCACGTCATCCTAGCCACCTAGGCCAGTACAACCTGCACAGCACCCTTAGCTCCCAGGCTGCGCAACCCTGGTCACTGTTTGCTCCAGGGTAAGGCAGGTTCAGCTAGCATCACAAACCCCGCACCCCAACTCTGGGCCTGGGCCTGGGCCCTATCAGACAGCATGCAACGCACCTGCCAGGATCTCCAGGGGTATGTGTGCTTGAACAGTGACTCCACCCTGCTCACTGTCCACTCCTGGGCCAAGAGGGTTTAGCTGGTACCCCTGTGTGTGCCGGGCACACACACTGCTGTGCTCCAGGGACAAGGGTCACAACAACAAGCCAAGGACCAAAGGCACCCACTGGCAGTTTTTCCAGGGCCAGGCGGAAGCAGCTGGTACACTCTACACCCGCTGTCCTCCCACCATCTACTTCAGAGCCAAGTTATCCTGGCCAGTATCCCTGCTCCCACAGCACTGTAGCCATCCACTTCAGGGCTAAATTTTGCTGGGGAAAGGCTGTACCTCTAACATCCTGCCTCTGTTTCCCCACTTGCCCATCCAGGGCCAGCCTTGGTGAGCCAGCGCCAGTGCACCTCTAGCCCAAGCATACTGTCACACAGTCCACCATCTGTTGCTGAGAGCCAGTCAGGCTCAGTGAGTGAGCCTGCTCCCTCAGTGCTGGGTCCCTTCTGCCGGCCACCCTGCCCTGTCGGCCACAGGCTGCATACCTTCAGTACCCCCCACACAACATGCCCACCGCATCCGATTACTTGTCCTTCCATAGCCCATCTGCCCCATCAGCAGCTCAAGGCCAAACTGGCTCAGCCAGCAACCTGCTCCCTCCAACAGCTGCTGACCCACCAGCCACTTCCAGACTGGGACTGCTCAGCTTTGTATTATTAACGTGTTTACTTTCCAAAGTTCCAGGAGAGGTGAGGCCAGGCAGTAATGGAATGTGGGCAGAGAAGGCAGGGAAATGGGAATGTCTGGAGCCTTGTAAGCCTGTCCTGGCTGTTCGCTGTATGTCTCTTAGGATAACTTATATTACTGGGGAAGATGGGACATAGGTCTTTAGATTAGCAGACAGACGTCTGGGTATTGACCATTTCTGCCTCTCAGGCTTTCCATTCAGACTGATTGCCACACGGACTTGGCATTTGTTAATTTCTAGTGGGTCCTGTTATCACCAAACTTGGTTAATAAAGACTCCTTAGTACACCCTAGACTTGTCTGGCATGATCCTGCTTGCACCCCCACAACACCATCCTGGAGATAAGCTGAAAGCTGAAGCACAGTTCCTTTGACAGTGACCCAGAGATGAGGTTAGTGTGAGACACATCTCACTGCGTTTGATATGGCAACAGCTGTGAGGGATGATTAATATGCTGATTCTATCCCTGTGTGCCCTCCCCAGAGGAAGGGAACAGGAAGGACATGGAAAAAGGGGGAAGACGCTGCTCTCACAGTTATAGGGGCCAGGAGATTCAGTCTGACTCCTCACACACTACTCCAGAGCCTTCAGGCCCACAACCACCCTCTGCTTGTTTCAGGGTCAGGCAGCCTAGGCCAGCCTCTCCTTTCATTAAGCATTCCTGCCAACCATCGTGCTTGGCACTTAGGTCTCAAAACAGCTCACCTGTTGTCCACTGTGTCCCCCAGCCTACCTGCTGGTGGCTATAGGGCCAGGCCAGGTGGAAAAACATCCATAAGCCTCTAACACTCAGGCCCTCCAGCCCTGCTCACTGCTTGAGGCCTAGGCCAGCTCTGTAGACCACCCATGCACACAAAGCAGTCCACGAGCTGCCCTGTTTGCTGCTTCAGGTCTAGGTTGCCTCTGCCACAGACCCTGCCACCCCTGCCCTCCATCTTGCTCCTCATGTCTAGCCTCACTCTCCCTGGACTCACAGTGCCTCTAGCATTAACACCTTGGTGGCTGCAATAGGCACAGGTCTTCTGGGCAGGAAAAACCTGTGCTTCTTCTTTGCCTGTCATGCCTCCCTCAGGTACTCCAGGTGGCTCTGCCTGACACTCCAGGGACAGACAGGCTTGGCCAGAATAACATGCCACAAAACACACCCACCCCACCAACCAGCCTTGGCATGTCAGGTCAGATGGGCCCAGATGTCACTTTTCGTGCTCCCAGCCTGCTTGTCAAACACTCCAGGGTTTGGAAGGCTCTGCTACCATCCTGTCAACCCCAAACATGCCTGTAGCATGCCTGTCCATCTGCCCCATCAGCAGCTCAAGGCCAGACTGCCTCAGCAAGCAACCTGCTCCCTCTGACAGCTGCTGAAACACCAGATTCCTCAGGACTGGTCGGGACTGCTCAGCTGTAGAACCCCCTGGCACTCTGCACCTCTGACTATCAGCCCTGATAACATGCCCACTGTTCCAAGGCCAGGACAGGCTACTTGGGCCAGGGTACAAGCACTCCATCCTGCAGGCACCACACTCTTTCTGAAGCTCCAGGCCTGCTTGTCCTGCTCCCACCATGCCTCTAGCACTCCTGCCAGTGCCACTAGCGCCAATGCCCCACGAGTCTGCTCCAGGGTCAGACCAACTTCCCCCATGCCCCTGGTTTCCCTCCCTACACCTGCTTCAGGGCAACACAGGCCCTTCCAGCATCCCCACACACCCAGCACAACTGCCCTGCTGGTCCACTGGCTGTTGCAGAACCGGACCAAATTGGAAGGCATCCCTAGACCCAAGCCCACCTGCCAGCCTCTCCAGGTCCAGGTGTGCCTCAGCCAGCCATGTCCCCTACCACCACCACCACCACCCAGCACTCAATGCCATCTGCTGCATCACCAGGGCCACAAACCCGGCACCCTTAGCACAACTAGCCAGCCTGACCTGCCTCACAGCAGCTGACCCAGGGACAGGCACAGACACTCAAACACCCGGCACACCCAGCAGGTCATTGGCCCACATGCCTCTTTCCCTCTGCCAGTCACACCTCTAGCACTCCCACCCTGCCTGTTCCTATAAGGACAGGCTGACTGCACTGGCCACCCTGGGACTCTAGCCTGCCCAGTCTGTGGCAGTGGCTGCTGTTACAGAGCCAAGGCAGTTTGGACAGCGCCCTCTCTGCCCTCAAACCCCAGATGCCCACTCCAGGGCCAGACCACATCACCAACACCAATAAATCCCGCATCCCACTGCACTCCTCATTCCCAGCCAGCCTGCAAGCCACTCCAGGGCCAGGCTGACTTAGCTGGATCCCAGCTTCCTGCTCTAGGGCCACACCTGTTCTGTGGGTGCTTCACCAGCCCCCAGCACATAGGCCACCCACCCCAAGACCCGGGACATGGCTATGGTCGTCTCACACGTAGCCTGCCCACTGCCCTGCTTGGTACTCCAGGACCAGGCAGACTTGGCCAGTGACACAATGTCATCTTCAGGGGACTCACCTGCCTGCCATCCAGAGCCAGCTCCGTTTGCCTTGCACCCACCATGCATCTCCCATTTCCACCATACCTGCTACTCCAGGTCCAGGTAAGGGACTAACTCTGGGATCAGGGGCTGGAGTCTCTCAGGGCCCATGTTGCTTCCCTCCATTAACTACCACTCTCCTGTTCCCCACAAATCAGCTGTCTGGGATATGCTCCTCCAGAGGTGGGTTCAGCTTCCCTGTGGGTAGTTTCCTCTGGTTTTGCTCCATCACCCCTGCCTTTGCTGTACATGTGTGTGGCTGGATGCGGAGACTCGTCACCCTTATTCTCGTGCTGCTTGCAAGATGGACTCCTGGTGCCATTTCCTGTGTGACTTCATCCCACAGCCTGCTGTGACCCAGCACAGGGTTTGAACCAGGGTCAGCTGCACACTTCTCTCTGCCTGTCTCAGGCCATGCTGATGGACACCTGCACCTCCCTGGAGGTCACAGTACAGGGAACAAGGGACCCTCCACTGAAGGCATGGCAGATTGATTTGAAGGGCATGGTAACAAAGGGAAAGACATCTTCCATCATCTGGTTTATCAACTGTCTCAGAAACTTGGGGGTATTACAATGAAGTGTTGAGGCCATTAACATCAGCAACAAAGAGAGATTGTTTGCAAAATGTCTTAGTTAAGAAAAAGATCGGGCTCGGCAGCGTGGCCTAGTGGCTAAGGTCCTCGCCTTGATCCCATATGGCCGCTGGTTCTAATCCCGGCAGCTCCACTTCCTCTCTATCTCTCCTCCTCCCGGTATATCTGACTTTGTAATAAAAATAAAATAAATTTAAAAATATATATATATATTAAAAAAAAAAAAAAAAAAAAGATCAAATGATATGTTAAGATTCCAGAGAATCTTAATGGTGGAATAAACAACATCAAACTGGTTGACGGTAAAGACCCTGAATCAAAGACACCAGCTTGGACCCAGCACAATAGCCTAGTGGCTAAATCCTAGCCTGGCATGCCTGGGATTGAATAGGGGTGCCAGTTTGAGTGTCAGCAACTCTACTTACCTTCCAGGTTCCTGCTTGTGGCCTGAGAAAGCAGTAGTGTTTGTTCAAAAGCCTTGAAAATCTGCACCCATGCAGGAGATCTGGAACAGGCTGCTGGCTCCTGGCTCCTGGCTTCAGATCGGCTTAGGTTTGGCTGTGGCTGCCACTTGGGGAGTGAACCAGTGGATGGAGGATATTTATCTCTCCTTCTTTCTGTAGATCTGACTCTACAATAAAAATAAAACAAAACCTGTAATGTCACTAATACTCTCCTGCAACAAACACACATTCTCTCTCAAACTCTCTACATACATATGTATATTCAGTAGAGAGTCTGTCAGATAAGAAAACACTTTGATCTAAAGGGCTCAAACTGCAGTGGGAGAACAGCTACATATGTTTGGCCCTGTGGTGGTTGTGCACATCACAAAGATCCAGACTGGACAGCACCAAGTGGCCCATCAGGCTCTGTGTTGGTCCTTCTTGCACTGGCACAGCACTACCCACCATTACTGGAGACTTTAAGCGAAGTTCCAAAATAACAGCTTCTGTACAATCCCACTGAGCCTTTACTAATGCTCCACCAGCCTCACCACCACAGTTGGTGTGCTCCTCTAAGACAATTCCTTAAGGTTAACTGCAAACCTGCAGCACCATTTTATGGCAATTGTAAGCCACAGCAAGGAAAAAGTGATTATATGGGAGAGAATCTAATTATGGTAAATCACTTCATCAGCAAAGTATCTGATGTTATAATACACTGTACTCTAGGCAGGCATCAGGCTCCACTCCCTCAGTGAAGAAAGCTGCAATCAAACAACTTCTCAGCTATATACTCTAAGGCCTGGACTTAACAAAACACAAGCAAACCAAACGCGTTAAAATGATTGAGGAAGAGACAAGAGACAACTACTTAACAGGGCCACTGCTGCCATAGGGTTTCTCTAAGAAGTCAGAGAGGAGTTCACATCTCTGCTTTTGCAAACCCAGTTTTTTTAAACCTCTGCATGTGCAGAATAAATGAGGCTTCACTTCCTTCCACTGCAAAGAAAAACTAGACAAGGAAAGGGACAAAGGTTTCAGTAAGGTACCCTGAGGTTCAAATTTCCACCTCTAAGAATGTACAAGCTAAGTAAATGGTCTAAATTACTAGGCAATTCCGTTTCTTTAATTGTAAGTTAGGGATATCATCAAACAGTTAATATGGTTATGGGCAGGGTTAATGAGATAACACAAATAGAGTGTTTGGCTGGCTGCCTGATTTGCATTAAGTCCCTTTTCATCTCATTTATTGTTTGTGTTTCCAGGGACAGGCACTGTGGCACACCACATAGAGCTGCTGGCTGCTTGTGGCACCCACTTCCCATATGAGCACTGGTTCAAGTCCTGGATGTTCCACATCGGATGCAGCTCTGATGTGCCTGAGAAAGCATTGGGGAATGGCCAAGAGCTTGGGTCCCTGCACCCATGGGGAAGGCCCTGAAGAAGCTCCTGAATCTTGGTGCTGGACCAGCGCTGTTTCAGCCATTGCAGCTATTTGGTTTGGGGAGTGAACCAGCACATGGTGACCCCTTTCTTCCTCCCTCCCTCTATTATTCCAAATACAAAAACAAATTTAAAAATTCAGGGCCCAGCATGGAGGCCTAGCAGCTGAAGTCCTCACCTTGAATATGCCAGGATCCTATATGGGGGATGGTTCTAACCTTGGCAGCTGTGGAGGACAGACCAAAGCCTGTGACCCTGCACCCATGTGGGACACCCAGAAGAAGCTCTAGCTCCTGGCTTCAGATCGGCTCAGCTCCAGCCATTGCAGTTGCTTGGGGAATGAATCATCAGATGGAAGATCTTCCCCTCTGTCTCTCCTCCTCTCTGTGTATCTGACTTGGCAATAAAAATAAATAAATCTTTTGTTAAAAACTCAAATTTTAAACAAAGGCACCTTTTTAAAATATGGAAATTCATGCAGTTTCTCATAATATCCATTTGCATCAATTTCCAAACACTGCCTTACATGCATGCACTTAAAATGCAAAATGAACTCATCATCTTCTTCATAATCAATGTTGAAGTATCGATGTATATTATTTTGTTGACCAGGAGCTAAGGAAAGTAGATATATACCTAGGGCCAAAGTCTTAGGGATTACTTCCCTTATTTAAGAACTTAACCTGACTGGGCCCTAGCATGTGGCCTGCGGCCACCTAGAAAAACAGGCTTTTGAAATCCCAGTATTCTTTATGTATTTCCTGTTTTATTTTTGTTTGCTTGTTTCTAGTTAACCGTATCATGCCCATCTTTCTCCACAGAAACAAACAGAGTAAAAGACTCTAGAATGAAAAGAGTTCATTCCTCCGTTCCACATACCAAAATGGCATCTCCTCTACATGCCACGCACTGTTACCAAATGCACACAAAATGAAAACCTCAGCTACAGCCAGCTTTTATCAAGCCACCCTGTATCTGAATTTCCGCATGTTGGGTACTCACTAGTATTTCATAAACATGCAAGGGTTGGAAGACTAATTTAGTAACACTCTCACTGCCAAGCCCAGCATGGCAGCATAGGGGTTCAAGGACTTGTCCTGCACGCAACAATTTCCCATATGCTTCATGGTTCATGTCCCAGCATGCAACATGCAAGTGTTGGAAGTACTTGTCCTGCATGCAACATGTCCCAGCTGCCCTATTTCCCACCTAGCTCCATACCTGTGGCCTGGGAAAGCAGTTGAAAATGGCAAAAGCCTTCGGACCTTGAACTTGTGTGGGGGATACAAAAATGGTTCCTGGGTCTGGATCACTTCAACTTTAGTCTTTGCAGCTACTTGGAGAGTGAACTAGCAGATGGAAGACATGTACCTCTGTCTCTCCTCCTTTCTGTAAATCTGACTTTGCTGAAAAAAAATTTTAAATCTTAAAAATAATTCTCAATACAAAAACTTACACTTTTATGAGAAATACACATCTTTAAATACACTTGAAATGAATTTGCACAAAATCAAGAAACAAGAAATGCTATCATTTAACATCAGGGTGTGTGACCCAAAAAGTCAGTTTTTTTGTGTACTAGTTTCTTCATTTAAACAGTACACACACACACATTATCACTATGTTCTCATTGCATAGAAGTGATGCAGCCAAAGGAACCCTAAGTAAAGCTGGCACCATGCTGTTAATATTTTCTGCCCCTAAACTCTCAACAAATATTTTCATACATTACCAATCCTGCAGTATTTCAGTTCAGTAAGAATAGACAGTGGCTGGCACTGTGGCATAATGTGTAAGGCACCATCTGCTGTAGCACCTGCATTCTATGGGATGCCCCACTTATGATCCAGCTCCCTGCTAAGGTACTTGGGAAAGCAGCACATCATGGTCCAGGGACTTGGGTTTCTGCACCCATGCAGGGGACCTGGAAGAAGCTATGTGCTCCTGGCTTGGGACCAGCCCAGCTCTAGCCATTGTGTTGATTTCAATGGGAAGTGAACCATAACATGAAAGATTCTCTCCCTCTCTTAGTCTCCCTATGCAACTCTTGATTTAAAAGTAAAAGAAATGATTTTTTGAAAATCAAATGTTTTCAGAGACCTCTGCCTTCCACCCATTCCACCCTAGCCTGTAAGAAACAAACTCAATGCAAATAATTTGGGCCCAGCACAGTGGGTCAGTGATCAAATCCTCACCTTGCATGAGCTGGGATCCCGTAGGAGTGCTAGTTTCTTTCCTGGCTGCTCCACTTCCCTGCCAGATTCCTGCTTGTGGCCTGGGAAAGCAGAAGAGGAGGAACCAAAGCCTTGGGACACTGAACCAACAGGGAAGTAGGAGCAAAGGCTCCTGGCTTTTCTTTTTCATTGAGGTCACTTGGAGAGGGAACCAGGGCACAGATCTTTTTCTCAGATACAGAGAAAGGAGGAGACAGAGAATAAGGTCTTCTGTCCGCTGGTTCACTCCACAATTGACCACAAAGCCTGGAGCAGAGCTGATCATAAGCCGAGAGCTAATTTTTAGTGGCAAGTGAGATATACAGAGAGGAAGAGAGAGAGAAAGAGATTGAGAGAGAGAGAAAAGAATCTTCCACTCACTGATTCACTCCTCCAGCAGCTGCAATGGCCGAAGCTGAGCTGATCCAAAGCCAGCAGCCAGAAACTGTTTCATGGTCTCCACGTGGGTTCAACATTGCAAGGATTTGTGCCATCCTTGACTGCTTCCCAAGGCCATAAGCGGGGAACTGGATGTGAAATCCAGCAGCCAAAACAAACCGACACCCATATGAAATCCTGCCACATGCAAGTACTTTAGCCACTCGGTTACCATGCTGAACCCTAAACAGTAAACATGAAGAAAAATGAAAATGATTTGAGGAAGCACACAAGGAAATGGTCCACTACGAGTTAGACTCAGAGAGTGGCCTGAATGCATTGGGGGAGAGCTCAGCTCCATCTGCCCACCCAGATAGAGACCAGAAAACTTTACACCAGCAGTTCTCAAAGCTTCCCTTACACTGAAAAATAAATAAATAAATAAATCCCAACCTCTTTTCAGATTATCAAGATCTGACATATTCTGGGCCAAGTGGAGTGGCCTAGAAGCTAAAATCCTCACCTTAAACGCACCGGGATCCCATACGGCACTGTTTCTAATCCCGACAGCTCCACTTCCCATCCAGCTCTCTGCTTGTGGCCTGGAAAAGCAATCAAGGATGGCCCAAAGCCTTGGGACCCTGCACCCATGTGGGAGACCCAGAAGAGGTTCCTGGTTCCCGGCTTCAAAAAGGCACAGCACCAAAAATTGCGGTCACTTGGGGAGTGAATCATTGGATGGAAGATCTTCCTCTCTGTCTCTCTTCCTCTCTATACACATGACTTTATAATATAAATAAATAAATCTTAAAAAAAATCTGACATTTGATACTCACAATTACACAAAATATAAAAACAAATGATACAGAAAATATCACTCATTTTCCCTCCCTTGAGAAATTGTGCTGCAATTCTGCTGCCCTGGTTCTAACTGATGCCTACAAAACCACCATCCCACATCAGAGCACTGGTTTGAGTCCTTGCTCCTGCACTTCCCATTCCAACTCCCTGTAAACGCTCCTGGGAAATGTCCCTGCACCCACGTAGGAGACCTGGATGAAACCCCTGCTTCCTAGCTTTAGCCTAGCCTAACCACGACTGTCCCGGTCAACCAGGAAATAAAAGCAGCTGATGGAAGATGTCTTTCCCTTTGTTACCATGCCTTTCAAATCAATCAACCTGCCATGCCTTCAGTGGAGGGTCCCTTGTTCCCTGGACTGTGACTCCACAAAGGTGCAGGTGCCCACCAGCATGGCCTGAGGTAGCCTTGGGTCAAACCCTGTGCTGGGTCACAGCAGGCTGTGGGATGAAGTCACACAGAAAATGGCACCAGAAGTCTATCTTGCAAGCACCACCAGAGTAAGGGTGAAGAGTCACCACATCTAGCCATGCAGAGAGGCAGCAAAGGCACGGGCCACAGAGCAAAAACAAAGGACACTACTCACAGGGAAGCTGGACCCACTTTTTAAATTATAGCACTGATGTTCAGGGGTTGTGGTGGAGGGGAAGGGGAGGAGAGGAAGGGAAACAGCAGGAACCCTGGAATACTCCAGTCCCTGACCCGGTGGGAGGAGCAGGGGGTAGATGGAAGCAGTCTCTACCACTGGAAGAACCCAGTCCCCAACTTGGCCCTGAAAAGCAGTTCGGTAGGGATGTGGGAGATGCATGGTGGGTGCAGGGCAAGTAGACCTGGCTCTGGAGCTGCAGGCAGGAGAGCAGCCTGATGCAGACACCATGTCACTGGCCAAGCCTGCCTGGTCCTGGAGCAGCAGACAAGGTGCTGGGAGGACTACAGGTGCAGGGACCCTGGCTGTGCCTTCAACCCTGGAGCAGATATAGTGGATACTGGGGGTTGGTGGAGCACCCACGAAACAGGTCTGGCCCTAGAGCAGAGGACTGGGCAGCAGCTAAGACAGCCTGGTCCTGGAGTGGCTTACAGGTAGGCAGGGAACTTGGGAACATTTTTTTCACAAGACAGGAAATAGGTTGTTGCAGTGTTTCGTGTTGATTTCCCTACCACACTAGCCTGCTTTGCCCTACAGCAGCAGGAAGGCTATGGTGGTGGGCAGGCTAGAAATGAGTGCTGTGGCGCCGAGCCCTCCTGGCCCTGGGGGAGAGTCTAGGCAGGCTAGGGGTGTGGGAGATGACACTGGAGGGTCTGGTGAGGTAGCAGAGTGGGCATGTTGTGGGACAGGGGACTCAAGGCATGCAGGCTGGGGCTGCAGGGTCCCTGGCAGAAGGGGCCTACCCTGGAGCGGCTAGCAAGCACACTGCCTGCTGAGGGAGCGGGATCAATGGCTGCCCTTCTTTTTCCTCTCCTCCCTGCAATTCAGTCTGGCCCTACAATGGAGGACTACAGTGCTTCAGGAGCAGGAACACTGGCCAGGATGACTTGGCTATGAAGCAGATGGCAGGAAGAGAGGCGGCTCACAGTGCACCTGCTTGTCTAGCTTGTCCCTGGGTTAGCAGCCAGTGGGTGCCTTGGGCTCCAGCCTTACTGCCATGATCCACTGGCTCTGAAATGCATGGTGTGTATACTGGTGGCACATGTGGATATCAACCAAGCAGCACGTGGGGCTGAGCGGCCTGCCAGCTAGGGCTGAGGGGTGCACTGGCCTAGGTGGCTTGGGTGATGTGGCCCTGGAGCAGATGGAGTGCATGCTCAGGGCTGTGAAGTACTGTCTGAACTGGCCTGGCCCTAGATCAGCAGTAGGGGGCAATGGTGAGGGAGTGTTAGATGTGCGTGGAGCACAAGTTGAGCCCACCTGATCCTGGAGTGGCTTTCAGGCAAGCTAGGAAAGAGGGTTGGGGTTAAGGGGAGCAGGATGGTAAACGGAGTACACATATGTCAGGCTGGGGGCACGGGGGATACTAGCTAAATGTGCAGCAGTGGTCTATAGGCTGCTGGCAGGGCAGGCCTACCTTGCCCTGGAATGACAGGTGGGCAAGCAGCCTGTTGGGGGTGTCAGGTGACTGGCAGAGCCCACCTGGTTCTACAGCAGCAAGTGGAACAGCTGGGCAGGTGTGCTGGGGTTTTGGGCAGAGTGGGCCTGGCCCTGGAGCACTTCGAGGCCTAGAGGTGTAGAGGTCATCAGACTGGCCCTTTTGGCTCTGGAGCAGGTAGCAAGTATGCAAAGACAGCGGGGGCACCGTCCAAGCTGGCCAGGAAATGCAGTGGCCATCCTGGGGCATGTTACAGGTGCAAGACAGGTGGCAAGCACTGGCTGATTCTACCTGCTCTTGAGATACCTGAGGCAAGAAGGGACAGGTGGGTTAGAGGTGTCTCTCCAAGCAAGCCTGTCCCTGCAGCAGGGGACAAGGCAGGAATCCTAGCGGGAGTGTAGGTGCTGGGGGTGGGGGAGAACTGGTGTTAGAATGCAGGCAGAGTGTGGTGCATGAAGGCTGGGGTCCATGTACTCTGGGCCAGGAGGCCTAGCAGCATCCGGAACAACAGGTCATTGTGTCAGTTGGGGTACGGGTGCAGAGGAGGCAGAACCAGCCCAGGATACCGTGCATGACAGTGGCTGGTGGGAAAGAGGCTGTCTGAAGAACTAGATGGCCGAATTGGCCTGGCCATACAGTTGTGGACTGGGCAGGTGTGCTACAGGATCATTGGGGATGTAGGCGGGAACGGGGGTAGCCTAACAGCCTGGGCCTGGATCCTGCGCAAGCAGGTTGGCAGGGTGTACCTGCTGGGGGAGGTGGGTTGCTCTGGCAAAGATGACCTAGCCCTACAGCAGCCTGCAGAGTGACAGGGTGGGCTGAGAAGTGGCTCAGGGGACACGGGCAGAGCTGTCATGGAGCAGGTGAGGGCGGCTGTGAGTACATGGGGTGCTGGCTGAGACCACCTGGAACTGGTGCAGCAGGCTTGTGGGAGGGGGCATGCTAGAGACTCACTGAGGGCCAGCATAGCCCAGCTGGGACTGGAAGGGCTGGCATGCAGGTTAAAGTAGATGGGGACACCATCAGAACCTCATGAGCCTGGAGTGACATGCGGGGCGTGCTGGCATCAGATGCAGCTCACAGTGGCTCAGCAGACAGGCCTGCATCCCTGCCTGAGTGAGCAGACTAGAAATCAAAGCACCAGGACATGACAGAGAATGAGCTCTGGGAAGCAGCCTGCTTACACTTCACAGGGAGACCCACACTCAGCAGCTTCCCCATGTTCCCAGGCCTTGGCGATCACTCTCACTGAGGACACAGTGCCCGGGGGGCTCACCGAATTGACTGAGAATCCCATGCAGCCAGAAATGTGACAGTAAGGACTTCGGAACTCCTCTCAGCCTGCAGTGTCTCCTCCAGCATTTAGCTCTCTGCTGACACCACATACTTAAGATCAAGTGAAAGCTGTGGCCTCTGTGATTTTTTTTTTTAATACCAGATGTGTTATGTTTACTTAATACCAACTTGCCACCAACAATTCATCATAGAACAATTCAGTTATTTCACCATCTGCAATTAATACAGGCCTCAGGGTCAAAACTCTATCTCTATACACAGATGCAGGTAAATTTTAGTGAACAGCAGGTGCCAGCTCTTTCGGGTCCTTTGTCCCCTTCAAGAAGTTATGTAGGGGGCCCAGCGCAATATCCTAGCAGCTAAAATCCTCCTCCTACATGGGCCAGGATCCCATGTAGGTGCCGGTTTTAATCCCAATGACCCTGCTTCCCATTCAACTCTCTGCCTGTGGCCTAGGGAAGCAGTGGAGGACAGGCCAAAGCCTTGGGAACCTGCACCTATGTGGGAAACCCAGAAGAGGCTCTAGGCTCCTGGCTTTGGATTGGCGCAGCTCAGACCTTTGCAGTCCCTTCAGGAGTGAAGCAATGAACAGAACATCTTCATCTCTGCCTCTCCTCTCTGTGTATCTGCTTTCCAATACAAAAGAATAAATTAATTAATTAATAATAAAGTGAAATTTTAAAAAAGACTCTTATCCCACACACTGAGCACAAATGATACTAACTTTTTAGTAAACAAATCAAATACACTCACATTTTTTTATTACCCTTTCTGCCACCAGAATTAGATCACTGCAAATATTCACAGAAATAACTTATGAAACCAGTCACAAATACGCTCACAAACTGATAAGTGCTCGAGGCCACCAAAATTTCACCTTCACAAAGATCCTTGGTTGGTACAAATTATCCTCTGACTAAACCAACTTGTGGCTGCAAAATGAAACTGCTGTGTTATCCCAAGCTCACTATCCTAGGATGTACCTGGGCTGTTGCCAAGGTTTACTCCCTAGCTAGCCAAGGCTGAGAGAACCCAGAGTGCATCAATCATTTCTTCAGATGACATTAATATGGAGCTCTGCATGGGTAAAGAATATGTTAATGCTCCGAGGGGCCACCTATTTAAAACAGATGGACCGCTATAGACGCCCTCCAGTTTTAGGGCATCAGCTGCCACTCTGAATAGCAACCACCAATCTACTGCTCTCTTTCAGGAAGGAATGAGAGAGCAAGAGGATAAGATAGCCAGGTTTGTTTGTTACAAACCGTTTTGAAACTCAGACACACTAAATGAGTGTAGTGAGGACCATGTAACTGTTTGAATGAAGGATTAAAAGTTGAGGAGTTTCTAACAGCTTCCTTCAATTTTTCCTTATTTACTGGGCAGAATTTTTCATTGACTCTCTCACTTCACACATGCCTGCAACAAACACAAGACCTGAAATAAGTTAGATTTAACACTGGTATCCAAGCCACTGTCTGCTGCCTCCCAGCCTGGCCAGTAGCTGCACAATGCATTGGCACAGAACTGAAACACAGGCATTCTGATGGAGACACAGGAGTCCCAATGTCATCTTAACCACTGTCACACACACCCACACAGGGCAGTGAGGCCTTCCTGAGCTGTCTCAGGTGGGCATTCACTGCCTTTTTCCCATGCCTACTGTTCACAGCAAACAGTTCTTCCAAAGAGCTAATGCTAAAAAAAAAAAAAAAATGTCCAACTCCTGGCTGTCAGCAAATATTTGGGAAGGGAACTCGTGGGAAATATTTATTTCTGTTACTCAGCTATTTAAATACATATTAATAAAATAAATACATCTCGCAAAAAAAAATAAGAGCTATTGCTTATTCTGAGAGATAGGGAAATAAAAAGACAACTTACTGAATTGTATCTTGGAGGAAATGGTGACTCCTGTTGTGATTTTTCAGGGCAGAGAGCAGCACTTGGCATTGAGGCAAGAGTTCTGGACATTCACAGATTTATTCTCTGCCTTAATGCTCTCTGCTGAACTGACTTAATCCCTCTACAACTCATGGCAACATTTAATCCCAATCATGAATCCTTAAACCAACGCATGACAAAATATACCAGAAGCCATCAGGATAAATCAGTAGTGCCGCCTTAACAGCTCCTTCGGCAGGTTCTTCTAGAGAAGCCCCTTTGCGGGAGTCCCCCTGCACTCCCTTGGCTTGTCTACAAAGGCGCTGTGCCACCCCAGGCCTCTGCCAAGCACAACGCAAACACCACATGCTGCCCCTCAACCTTGCAGCAAAACTCCCAGGAAAACAAGGCTGTTTGTTCTAACTGCTGGAGTCTGTGCTGCTCTGGTGTCAGCAACAAGAAAACTGCCCCAGACCCTTAGGAGGAGCTTCACTGACGACTGAGCTGGGGCTCAAGACGCTGTGGCTGAAATCAGGAAAATCAGGGCAAACTAGAAACAAATCCTGCCCAACATGACGGTGGAACTGTCCCTGGGCACTCCCCCCTCCTCACTGCACAATGGGTTCAACTGGGAGTCCTAGTGTTCAAGGTCAGTGCTGCAGAGTGAGGACCCCAAGGTCCACCTCCCTCCCGCCCGGGGGTCCCGGGGCCTCAGGAGATGCTCTCACACACTCACCCTTCCCAGCTTCTGACCAGTCGGGGGTCCTGCAGAGGCTCCTGCGGGGAGGGAGCTCACAGGGCAGCACTGGCTCAGTCACCTGCACCTCTCCACCAGCACAACCAGCAACGTGGCTATGGCGGCACCCACAAAAACCTCCCGCCTGCTGCCACAGGGCTTTCTGGGCGCGCAGGACTGGATCGTTCCCATCAGTACGCATGACGTCACAATGCGCAGCCAGTCAGCATCACAAAGCAAGAAAGGCAGGGAGGAAGGATTCTGGAGGGAGGGGGAGTGAGGGGCGGGGCTTCACCTCAGCCTGGAAGGGGACTCCTCTATTGCAGCTTGAGCCTTCCAACAGCAGGGGCCGCTGTCCATCTCACATCAGTCCACTCAGATACACCTCACTGAATATTCCACAGCTTCTGGGACTTTTCTTTACATTGGCTTTTTTACCCAGTAGTTCAATTTTTAAAATGCAGATCTGTGCCCGGCGAGGTGCCCTTGAAGCTAAAGTCTTTGCCTGGAACACAGCAGGATCCCATATGGGTTTCGTTTCTAATCCCGGCAGCCCTGCTGCCTGCCCATCCTGCTCCCTGCTTGTGTCATGGGAAACCAGTTGAGCACAGCCCAAAGCCTTGGAATCTGGAGGATTTTCCTGGATTCTGGCTTTGGATAGGTGCAGCTCCCGCTGATGTGATCACTTGGGGAGTGAATCAATGGACAGAATATATTCCTCTCTGTCTCTCCTCCACACTGTATATCTTACTTTGCAATGAAAATAAGTAAATTTTTTAAAAATATATATATAACTGAAGAATATTTGAAAATATAATGTAAATTAATCTTTTCAGTCTCATTTCTCTGACTGTTGTTCAGTTCCTGGTCTGTACTTTTTGTTTTCATAGTGTTCCTTATCTCTTTCTTATTAGTACATAGTAACTTGATGGTATATATTGATCTCCTGTCCAGAAATCTAGCTTGATTCTCTCGATTTTCCAACAAAAGGCCCATTAGTATACATTGATAGTTTTGTGGCTTAAAACATGACCATTCTGCTACAATTTCCTTTCCGTCTTTAATTTTCTGATTACACAATCACAGCAATGTATAAGAGACGAAGTGTGAAGAGAGCTTGTCCAGATTCAATCGAGCAAAAGAAAACCTGCAGTGACAAATGTAATTCACATTTCCTATGTTATATTATGTTATGTTATATTATGTTATGTTACGTATTTTTGTAACTTAGTTTCCACAATTTATGGCTTTTGGTTTCTATTTTAAAACATTTCTTTTAGAGATGTTTTAAAAATGATTGTTGGAAAGTCAGATATATAGAGAGGAGGAGAGACAGAGGAATATCTTCCACCTGCTGATTCACTCCCTAAGTGGCCACAAAGGCCGATGCTGCACCAGTCTGAAACCAGGAGCCCAGATCCTCCTCTAGATCTCCCATAGGTGTATAGGACACCAAGGCTTTTGGCTGAACTCAACTGCTCTTGCAGTCCACAAGCAGGGAACTGCATGGGAACCAGGGCTGCTGGGATTAGAACTGGTGCCCCAATGCAATCCCAGCACATACAAGGCAAGGAACCAGGCCTTTAGGCTATTACCCAGGACCCTATTTTAATGCATCTTACTCCTAAGTATTTCAGAAAATCCTCTCATAATCTTGGGAATGATCACAAGTTTTATGAAGGATGATGTTTATATCTCAGAAATTGATTAATTGCAAAGCATTTCTTTCTTAATGACTTACTATTTTTATTTGATATTTACATATTTATGTATTTATTGGAAGGACAGATTTACATAGAGAAGGACAGACAAGAAAAAATCTTGCATCCATCTGCTGGTTCCCTTCACAAGTGGCTACAACAGCCAGGACCACGTAGATCTGATGTCAGAATCCTCATCCAGGTATTTTATGTGTGTGCAGCGTCCAAAGGCTTGGTACCATCCTCGACTGCTTTCCCAGGCCACAAGCAGGGAGCTGGATGGGAAGTGGAGCTGCTGGGTATAAACAGGTACCAATATAGGATCCCAGCACATATACAAGCCCAGGTTTTAGCCCCTGAGCCATCGTTCCAGACCACTATTATTTGTTAATTCTGCTAATGGATTGCCACAATGGCTGGTTTTCACTAAATGCAACACAAACTTAAGACTATAAATGGACCCCACATACTGGGCTGGTTATGTGATATGTTCTGTGTTTCTTCCTGGGTTTTAGAAACTTATACAAGGCTTACTTGCTTTCTCATGTCTCGAACCACAGCCCCCTCCTGAGGTTCTTGAGCTAGGCCTATTCAGAGGTTGCTTCACGAGACCCAGCAACCACGCCATGCACTCTAGGGTCACGTCATCCTAGCCACCTAGGCCAGTACAACCTGCACAGCACCCTTAGCTCCCAGGCTGCGCAACCCTGGTCACTGTTTGCTCCAGGGTAAGGCAGGTTCAGCTAGCATCACAAACCCCGTACCCCAACTCTGGGCCTGGGCCTGGGCCCTATCAGACAGCATGCAACCCGCCTGCCAGGATCTCCAGGGCTATGTGTGCTTGAACAGTGACTCCACCCTGCTCACTGTCCACTCCTGGGCCAAGAGGGTTTAGCTGGTACCCCTGTGTGTGCCGGGCACACACACTGCTGTGCTCCAGGGACCAGGGTCACAACAACAAGCCAAGGACCAAAGGCACCCACTGGCAGTTTTTCCAGGGCCAGGCGGAAGCAGCTGGTACACTCTACACCCGCTGTCCTCCCACCATCTACTTCAGAGCCAAGTTATCCTGGCCAGTATCCCTGCTCCCACAGCACTGTAGCCATCCACTTCAGGGCTAAATTTTGCTGGGGAAAGGATGTACCTCTAACATGCTGCCTCTGTTTCCCCACTTGCCCATCCAGGGCCAGCCTTGGTGAGCCAGCGCCAGTGCACCTCTAGCCCAAGCACACTGTCACACAGTCCACCATCTGTTGCTGAGAGCCAGTCAGGCTCAGTGAGTGAGCCTGCTCCCTCAGTGCTGGGTCCCTTCTGCCGGCCACCCTGCCCTGTCGGCCACAGGCTGCATACCTTCAGTCCCCCCCACCCCACAACATGCCCACCGCTCCGATTACTTGTCCTTCCATAGCCCATCTGCCCCATCAGCAGCTCAAGGCCAAACTGGCTCAGCCAGCAACCTGCTCCCTCCAACAGCTGCTGACCCACCAGCCACTTCCAGACTGGGACTGCTCAGCTTTGTATTATTAACGTGTTTACTTTCCAAAGTTCCAGGAGAGGTGAGGCCAGGCAGTAATGGAATGTGGGCAGAGAAGGCAGGGAAATGGGAATGTCTGGAGCCTTGTAAGCCTGTCCTGGCTGTTCGCTGTATGTCTCTTAGGATAACTTATATTACTGGGGAAGATGAGACATAGGTCTTTAGATTAGCAGACAGACGTCTGGGTATTGACCATTTCTGCCTCTCAGGCTTTCCATTCAGACTGATTGCCACACGGACTTGGCATTTGTTAATTTCTAGTGGGTCCTGTTATCACCAAACTTGGTTAATAAAGACTCCTTAGTACACCCTAGACTTGTCTGGCATGATCCTGCTTGCACCCCCACAACACCATCCTGGAGATAAGCTGAAAGCTGAAGCACAGTTCCTTTGACAGTGACCCAGAGATGAGGTTAGTGTGAGACACATCTCACTGCGTTTGATATGGCAACAGCTGTGAGGGAGGATTAATATGCTGATTCTATCCCTGTGTTCCCTCCCCAGAGGAAGGGAACAGGAAGGACATGGAAAAAGGGGGAAGACGCTGCTCTCACAGTTATAGGGGTCAGGAGATTCAGTCTGACTCCTCACACACTACTCCAGAGCCTTCATGTCCACAACCACCCTCTGCTTGTTTCAGGGTCAGGAAGGCTAGGCCAGCCTCTCCTTTCATTAAGCATTCCTGCCAACCATCGTGCTTGGCACTTAGGTCTCAAAACAGCTCAGCTGTTGTCCACTGTGTCCCCCAGCCTACCTGCTGGTGGCTATAGGGCCAGGCCAGGTGGGAAAACATCCATAAGCCTCTAACACTCAGGCCCTCCAGCCCTGCTCACTGCTTGAGGCCTAGGCCAGCTCTGTAGACCACCCATGCACACAAAGCAGTCCACGAGCTGCCCTGTTTGCTGCTTCAGGTCTAGGCTGCCTCTGCCACAGACCCTGCAACCCCTGCCCTCCATCTTGCTCCTCATGTCTAGCCTCACTCTCCCTGGACTCACAGTGCCTCTAGCATTAACACCTTGGTGGCTGCAATAGGCACAGGTCTTATGGGCAGGAAAAGCCTGTGCTTCTTCTTTACCTGTCATGCCTCCCTCAGGTACTCCAGGTGGCTCTGCCTGACACTCCAGGGACAGACAGGCTTGGCCAGAATAACATGCCACAAAACACACCCACCCCACCAACCAGCCTTGGCATGTCAGGTCAGATGGGCCCAGATGGCACTTTTCGTGCTCCCAGCCTGCTTGTCAAACACTCCAGGGTTTGGAAGGCTCTGCTACCATCCTGTCAACCCCAAACATGCCTGTAGCATGCCTGTCCATCTGCCCCATCAGCAGCTCAAGGCCAGACTGCCTCAGCAAGCAACCTTCTCACTCTGACAGCTGCTGAACCACCAGACTCCTCAGGACTGGTCGGGACTGCTCAGCTGCAGAACCCCTTGGCACTCTGCACCTCTGACGATCAGCCCTGATAACATGCCCACTGTTCCAAGGCCAGGACAGGCCACTTGGGCCAGCGTACAAGCACTCCATCTTGCAGGCACCACACTCTTTCTGAAGCTCCAGGCCTGCTTGTCATGCTCCCACCATGCCTCTAGCACTCCTGCCAGTGCCACTAGCGCCAATGCCCCACGAGTCTGCTCCAGGGTCAGACCAACTTCCCCCATGCCCCTGGTTTCCCTCCCTACACCTGCTTCAGGGCAACACAGGCCCTTCCAGCATCCCCACACACCCAGCACAACTGCCCTGCTGGTCCACTGGCTGTTGCAGAACCGGACCAAATTGGAAGGCATCCCTAGACCCAAGCCCACCTGCCAGCCTCTCCAGGTCCAGGTGTGCTCAACCAGCCATGTCCCCTACCACCACCCCAGCACTCAATGCCATCTGCTGCATCACCAGGGCCACAAACCCGGCACCCTTAGCACAACTAGCCAGCCTGACCTGCCTCACAGCAGCTGCCCCAGGGACAGGCACAGACACTCAACCACCCGGCACTCCCAGCAGGTCATTGGCCCACATGCCTCTTTCCCTCTGCCAGTCGCACCTCTAGCACTGCCACCCTGCCTGATCCTATAAGGACAGGCTGACTGCACTGGCCACCCTGGGACACTAGCATGCCCAGTCCGTGGCAGTGGCTGCTGTTACAGAGCCAAGGCAGTTTGGACAGCGCCCTCTCTGCCCTCAAACCCCAGATGCCCACTCCAGGGCCAGGCCACATCACCAACACCAATAAATCCCCCATCCCACTGCACTCCTCATTCCCAGCAAGCCTGCTCTAGGGCCACACCTGTTCTGTGGGTGCTTCACCAGCCACCAGCACACAGGCCACCCACCCCAAGACCCGGGACATGGCTATGGTCCTCTCACAAGTAGCCTGCCCACTGCCCTGCTTGGTACTCCAGGACTAGGCAGACTTGGCCAGTGACACAGTGCCATCTTCAGGGGACTCACCTGCCTGCCATCCAGAGCCAGCTCCATTTGCCCTGCACCCACCATGCATTTCCCACTTCCACCATACCTGCTACTCCAGGTCCAGGTAAGGGACTAACTCTGGGATCAGGGGCTGGAGTCTCTCAGGGCCCATGTTGCTTCCCTCCATCCCTTGTCCTGCCCTGTTTCCCACAAACCAGCTCTCTGGGCTATGGTCTTCCAGAGGTGGGTCCAGCTTCCCTGTGGTTAGTTTCCTCTGGTTTTGCTCCATCACCCCTGCCTTTGCTGTCTGTGTGTGTGGCTGGATGCGGAGACTCGTCACCTTACTCTCGTGGTGCTTGCAAGATGGACTCCTGGTGCCATTTCCTGTGTGACTTCATCCCACAACCTGCTGTGACCCAGCACAGGGTTTGGCCCAGGGTCAGCTGCACACTTCTCTCTGCCTGTCTCAGGCCGTGCTGGTGGGCACCTGCACCTTCCTGGAGGTCACAGTACAGGGAACAAGGGACCCTCCACTGAAGGCATGGCAGATTGATTGATTTGAAAGGCATGGCAACAAAGGGAAAGACATCTTCCATCAGCTGGTTTATCAACTGTCTCAGAAACTTGGGGCTATTACAACAAAGTGTTGAGGCCATTAACATCAGCAACAAAGACATTTTGTTTGCAAAATGTCTTAGTTAAGAAAATAATCAAATGATATGTTAAGATTCCAGAGAATCTTAATGGTGGAATAAACAACATCAAACTGATTGACGGTAAAGACTCTGAATCAAAGACACCAGATTGGACCCAGCACAATAGCCTAGTGGCTAAATCGAAACCTGGCATGCCTGGGATTGAATAAGGGTGCCAGTTTGAGTGTCAGTAGCTCTACTTACCTTCCAGCTTCCTGCTTGTGGCCTGAGAAAGCAGTAGTGTTTGTTCAAAAGCCTTGAAACTCTGCACCCATGCAGGAGATCTGGAACAGGCTGCTGGCTCTTTTCTCTTGGCTTCAGATTGGCTTAGCTTTGGCTGTGGCTGCCACTTGGGGAGTGAACCAGTGGATGGAGGAGATTTATCTCTCCTTCTTTCTGTAGATCTGACTCTACAATAAAAACAAAACAAAACCTGTAATGTCACTAATACTCTCCTGCAACACACACACATTCTCTCTCAACCTCTCTCTCTACATACATATGTATATTTAGTAGAGTCTGTCAGATAAGAAAACACTTTGATCTAAAGGGCTCAAACTGCACTGGGAGCACAGTTACATATGTTTGGCCCTGTGGTGGATGGGCACATCACAAAGATCCAGACTGGGCAGCACCAAGTGGCCCCTCAGGCTCTGTGTTGGCTCTTCTTGCACTGGCACAGCACTACCCACCATTACTGGAGACTTTCAGGGAAGTTCCAAAATAACAGCTTCTGTACAATACTGCTGAGCCTTTACTAATGCTCCACCAGCCTCACCACCACAGTTAGTGTGCTCCTCTAAGACAATTCCTAAGACTGACTGCAAAGCTGCAGCAGCATCGTTTGGCCATTGTAAGGCACAGCAAGAAAGAAGTGATTGTATGGGAGACAATCTGATTATGATAAATCACTTCATCAGCAAAGTATCTGATGTTATAATACACTGTACTCTAGGCAGGCATCAGGCCCCACTCCCTCAGTGAAGAAAGCTGCAACCAAACAACTTCTCAGCTATACACTCTAAGGCCTGGACTTAACAAAACACAAGCAAACCACATGCCTTGAAATGATTGAGGAAGAGACAAGAGACAACTACATAACAGGGCCACTGCTGCCATAGGGTTTCTCTAAGAAGTCAGAGAGGAGTTCACATCTCTGCTTTCGCAAACCCAGTTTTTTTAAACCTCTGCATTTGCAGAATAAATGAGGCTTCGCTTCCTTCCGCTGCAAAGAAAAACTAGACAAGGAGAGGGACAAAGGTTTCAGTAAGGTACCCTGAGGTTCAAATTCCCACCTCTAAGAATGTACAAGCTAAGTAAATGGTCTAAATTACTAGGCAATTCCGTTTCTTTAACTGTAAGTTAGGGATATCATCAAACAGTTAATATGGTTATGGGCAGGGTTAATCAGACAACACAAATAGAGTGTTTGGCTGGCTGCCTGATTTGCATTAAGTCCCTTTTCATCTCATTTATTGTTTGTGTTTCCAGGGACAGGCACTGTGGCACACCACATAGAGCTGCTGGCTGCTTGTGGCACCCACTTCCCATATGAGCGCTGGTTCAAGTCCTGGATGTTCCACATCTGATGCAGCTCTGATGACCCTGAGAAAGCATTGGGGATTGGCCAAGAGCTTGGGTCCCTGCACCCATGTGGAAGGCCCTAAAGAAGCTCCTGAATCTTGATGCTGAACCAGCGCTGTTTCAGCCATTGCAGCTGTTTGGTTTGGGGAGTGAACTAGCACATGGTGACCCCTTTCTTTATCCCTCCCTCTATTATTCCAAATACAAAAACAAATTGAAAATTTCAGGGCCCAGCATGGAGGCCTAGCAGCTGAAGTCCTCACCTTGAATATGCCAGGATCCTATATGGGTGATGGTTCTAACCTTGGCGGCTGTGGAGGACAGACCAAAGCCTGTGACCCTGCACCCATGTGGGACACCCAGAAGAAGCTCTAGCTCCTGGCTTCAGATCGGCTCAGCTCCAGCCATTGCAGTTGCTTGGGGAATGAATCATCAGATGGAAGATCTTCCCCTCTGTCTCTCCTCCTCTCTGTGTATCTGACTTGGCAATAAAAATAAATAAATCTTTTGTTAAAAACTCAAATTTTAAACAAAGGCACCTTTTTAAAATATGGAAATTCATGCAGTTTCTCATAATATCCATTTGCATCAATTTCCAAACACTGCCTTACATGCATGCACTTAAAATGCAAAATGAACTCATCATCTTCTTCATAATCAATGTTGAAGTATCGATGTATATTATTTTGCTGACCAGGAGCCAAGGAAAGTAGATATATTCCTAGGGCCAAAGTCTTAGGGATTACTTCCCTTATTTAAGAACTTAACCTGACTGGGCCCTGGCATGTGGCCTGCGGCCACCTAGAAAAACAGGCTTTTGAAATCCCAGTATTCTTCATGCATTTCCTGTTTTATTTTGATTCCTTGTTTCTAGTTAACTGTATCATGCTCATATTTATCCACAGAAACAAACAGAGTAAAAGACTCTAGAATGAAAAGAGTTCATTCCTCCGTTCCACATACCAAAATGGCATCTCCTCTACATGCCACACACTGTTACCAAATGCACAAAAAATGAAAACCTCAGGTACAGCCAGCTTTTATCAAGCCACCCTGTATCTGAATTTCCGCATGTTGGGCACTCACTAGTATTTCATAAACATGCAAGGGTTGGAAGACTAATTTAGTAACATTCTCACTGCCAAGCCCAGCATGGCAGCATAGGGGTTCAAGGACTTGTCCTGCAAGCAACAATTTCCCATATGCTTCATGGTTCATGTCCCAGCATGCAACATGCAAGTGTTGGAAGTACTTGTCCTGCATGCAACATGTCCCAGCTGCCCTATTTCCCACCTAGCTCCATACTTGTGGCCTGGGAAAGCAGAAGAGGAGGAACCAAAGCCTTGGGACACTGCACCAACAGGGGGGTAGGAGAAAAGGCTCCTGGATTTTCTTTTCCATAGAGGTCACTTGGAGAGGGAACCAGGGCACAGAAGATCTTTTTCTCAGATATAGAGAGAGGAGGAGACAGAGAATAAGGTCTTCTGTCCACTGGTTCACTCCACAATTGACCACAATGCCTGGAGCAGAGCTGATCTGAAGCCAAGAGCTAATTTTTAGTGGCAATTGAGATATACAGAGAGGAAGAGAGGAGAGAGAGATTGAGAGAGAAAAGAATCTTCCACTCACTGATTCACTCCTCCAGCAGCTGCTGCAATGGCCTAAGCTGAGCTGATCCAAAGCCAGCAGCCAGAAACTGTTTCCTGGTCTCCACGTGGGTTCAACATTGCAAGGCTTTGTGCCATCCTTGACTGCTCCCCAAGGCCATAAGCGGGGAACTGAATGTGAAATCCAGCAGCCAAAACATAAACCGACACCCATATGAAATCCTGCCACATGCAAGTACTTTAGCCACTCGGTTACCATGCTGAATCCTAAACAGTAATCCTGAAGAAAAATGAAAATGATTTGAGGAAGCACACAAGGAAATGGTCCACTACGAGTTAGAGTCAGAGAGTGGCCTGAATGCATTGGGGGAGAGCTCAGCTCCATCTGCCCACCCAGATAGAGACCAGAAAACTTTACACCAGCAGTTCTCAAAGCTTCCCTTACACTGAAAAAAAAAATAATAAATAAATCCCAATCTTTTTCAGATTATCAAAATCTGACATATGATTCTGGGCCCAGTGGCGTGGCCTAGCAGCTAAAGTCCTCACCTTGAACGCACCGGGATCCCATATGGGTACTGTTTCTAATCCTGGCAGCTCCACTTCCCATCCAGCTCTCTGCTTGTGGCCTGGAAAAGCAATCGAGGATGGCCCAAAGCCTTGGGACCCTGCACCCATGTGGGAGACCCAGAAGAGGTTCCTGGTTCCCGGCTTCAGAAAGGTGCAGCACCAACAATTGCGGTCACTTGGGGAGTGAATCATCGGATGGAAGATCTTCCTCTCTCTCTCTCTTCCTCTCTATACACCTGACTTTGTAATATAAATAAATAAATCTTAAAAAAATAATCTGACATGATTCTCACAATTACACAAAATATAAAAACAAATGATACAGAAAATATCACTCATTTTCCCTCCTCTCAGAAATTGTGCTGCAATTCTGCTGCCCTGGTTCAAACTGATGCCTACAACACCACCATCCCACATCAGAGCACTGGTTTGAGTCCTGGCTCCTGCACTTCCCATTCCAACTCTCTGATAATGCTCCTGGGAAATGTCACTGCACCCACGTAGGAGACCTGCATCAAACCCCTGGTTCCTAGCTTTAACCTAGCCTAACCACGACTGTCCTGGCCAACCAGGGAGTAAAGGCAGCTGATGCAGGATCTCTTTCCCTCTGTTACCATGCCTTTCAAATCAATCAACCTGCCATGCCTTCAGTAGAGGGTCCCTTGTTCCCTGGACTGTGACTCCACAAAGCTGCAGGTGCCCACCAGCATGGCCTGAGGTGGTCTTGGATCAAACCTTGCGCTGGGTCACAGCAGGCTGTGGGATGAAGTCACACAGGAAATGGCACCAGGAGTCCATCTTGCAAGCACCACCAGTGTAAGGGTGAAGAGTCACAACATCCAGCCACGCAGAGAGGCAGCAAAGGCAGGGGCCACACAGCAAAAACAAAGGACACTACTCGCAGGGAAGCTGGGCCCACTTTTTAAAATATAGCACTGATGTTCAGGGGTTGTGGTGGAGGGGAAGGGGAGGAGAGGGAGGGAAACAGCAGGAACCCTGGAATACTCCAGTTCCTGACCCGGAGGGAGGAGCAGGGGGTAGATGGAAGCAGGCTCTACCACTGGAAGAACCCAGTCCCCAACTTGGCCCTGAAAAACGGGTGTGGTAGGGATGTGGGAGATGCAGGGCAAGTAGACCTGGCTCTGGAGCTGCAGGGTTGGGGTTAAGGGGAGCAGGGTTGTAAACGGAGTACACATATGTCAGGCTGGGGGCACGGGAGAAATTAGCTAAATGTGCAGCAGTGGTCTATGGGCTGCTGGCAGGGCAGGCCTACCTTGCCCCGGAATGACAGGTGGGCAAGCAGCCTGTTGGGGGTGTCAGGTGACTGGCAGAGCCCACCTGGTTCTACAGCAGCAAGTGGAGCAGCTGGGCAGGTGTGTTGGCTTCTTGGGCAGAGTGGGCCTGGCCCTGGAGCACTTTGAGGCCTAGAGGTGTAGGGGTCATCAGACTGGCCCTTTTAGCTCAAGAGCAGGTGGCAAGCAGGCAAAGGGAGTGAGGGCACCGTCCAAGCTGGCCAGGCCCTGCAGTGGCCATCCTGGGGCGTGTTAGAGGTGCAAGACAGGTGGCAAGCACTGGCTGATTCTACCTGCTCTTGAGATACCTGAGGCAAGAAGGGAAAGGTGGGTTAGAGGTGTCTCTCCAAGCAAGCCTGTCCCCGCAGCAGGGAACAAGGCACGAATCCTAGCGGGAGTGTAGGTGCTGGGGGTGGGGGAGAACTGGTGTTGGAACGCAGGCAGAGTGTGGTGCATGAAGGCTGGGGTCCATGTACTCTGGGCCAGGAGGCCTAGCAGCATCCGGGACAACAGGTCATTGTGTCGGGTGGGGTACGGGTGCAGAGGAGGCAGAACCAGCCCAGGATACCGAGCGTGATAGTGGCTGGTGGGAAAGAGGCTGTCTGAAGAACTAGATGGCCGAATTGGCCTGGCCATACAGTTGTGGACTGGGCAGGTGTGCTACAGGATCATTGGGGATGTAGGCGGGAACGGGGGTAGCCTAACAGCCTGGGCCTGGATCCTGCGCAAGCAGGTTGGCAGGGTGTACCTGCTGGGGGGGGTGGGTTGCTCTGGCAAAGATGACCTAGCCCTAGAGCAGCCTGCAGAGTGACAGGGTGGGCTGAGAAGTGGCTCAGGGGACACGGGCAGAGCTGTCATGGAGCAGGTGAGGGCGGCTGTGAGCACATGGGGTGCTGGCTGAGACCACCTGGAACTGGTGCAGCAGGCTTGTGGGAGGGGGCATGCTAGAGACTCACTGAGGGCCAGCATAGCCCAGCTGGGCCTGGAAGGGCTGGCATGCAGGTTAGGGTTGTTGGGGACGCCATCAGAACCTCATGAGCCTGGAGTGACATACGGGACAGGCTGGCTACAGATGCAGCTCACAGTGGCTCAGCAGACAGGCCTGCATCCCTGCCTGAGTGAGCAAACTAGAAATCAAAGCACCAGGACATGACAGAGAATGAGCTCTGGGAAGCAGCCTGCTTACACTTCACAGGGAGACCCACACTCAGCAGCTTCCCCATGTTCCCAGGCCTTGGCGATCACTCTCACTCAGGACACAGTGCCCGGGGGGCTCACCGAATTGACTGAGAATCCCATGCAGCCAGAAATGTGACAGTAAGGACTTCGGAACTCCTCTCAGCCTGCAGTGTCTCCTCCAGCATTTAGTTCTCTGCTGACACCACACATTTAAGATCAAGTAAAAGCTGTGGCCTCTGTGATTTTTTTTTTTAATACCAGATGTGTTAGGTTTGCTTAATACCAATTTGCCACCAACAATTCATCACAGAACAATTCAATTATTTCACCATCTGCAATTAATACAGGCCTCAGGGTCAAAACTCTATCTCTATACACAGATGCAGGTAAATTTTAGTGAACAGCAGGTGTCAACACTGTCGGGTCTTTTTAAGAAGTTATGTAGGGGGCCCAGCACAGTATCCTAGCAACTAAAATCCTCCTCCTGCGTGGGTCAGGATCCCATGTAGGTGCCGGTTTTAATCCCAATGACCCTGCTTCCCATTCAACTCTCTGCCTGTGGCCTAGGGAAGCAGTGGAGGACAGGCCAAAGCCTTGGGAACCTGCACCTATGTGGGAAACCCAGAAGAGGCTCTAGGCTCCTGGCTTTGGATTGGCACAGCTCAGGTCTTTTGCAGTCCCTTCAGGAGTGAATCAATGAACAGAAGATCTTCATCTCTGCCTCTCCTCTCTGTGTATCTGCTTTCCAATACAAAAGAATAAATTAATTAATTAATAGTAAAGTGAAATTTTAAAAAAGACTCTTATCCCACACACTGAGCACAAATGATACTAACTTTTTAGTAAACAAATCAAATACACTCACATTTTTTTATTACCCTTTCTGCCACCAGAATTAGATCACTGCAAATATTCACAGAAATAACTTATGAAACCAGTCACAAATACGCTCACAAACTGATAAGTGCTCGAGGCCACCAAAATTTCACCTTCACAAAGATCCTTTGTTGGTACAAATTATCCTCTGACTAAACCAACTTGTGGCTGCAAAATGAAACTGCTGTGTTATCTCAAGCTCACTATCCTAGGATGTACCTGGGCTGTTGCCAAGGTTTACTCCCTAGCTAACCAAGGCTGAGAGAACCCAGAGTGCATCAATCATTTCTTTGGATGACATTAATATGGAGTTCTGGATGGGTAAAGAATATGTTAATGCTCCGAGGGGCCACCTATTTAAAACAGATGGACCACTATAGACGCCCTCCAGTTTTAGGGCATCAGCTGCCACTCTGAATAGCAACCACCAATCTACTGCTCTTTCAGCGGGGAATGAGACAGCAAGAGGATAAGATAGCCAGGTTTGTTTGTTACAAACCGTTTTGAAACTCAGACACACTAAATGAGTGTAGTGAGGACCATGTAACTGTTTGAATGAAGGATTAAAAGTTGAGGAGTTTCTAACAGCTTCCTTCAGTTTTTTCCTTATTTACTGGGCAGAATTTTTCATTCACTCTCTCACTTCCCACATGCCAGCCACAGCCACAACACCAAAAATAAGTCAAGTTTTCACACTGCTACCCAAGCCACGGTCTGCTGCCTCCCAGCCTGGCCAGTAGCTGCACACTGCATTCGCACAGAACTGAAACCCAGGCATTCTGATGGAGACACAGGAGTCCCAATGTCATCTTAACCACTGTCACACACACCCACACAGGGCAGTGATGGCTTCCTGTGCTGTGTCAGGTGGGCATTCACTGCCTTTTTCCCATGCCTACTGTTCACAGCAAACAGTTCTTCCAAAGAGCTAAAGCTAAAAAAAAAAAAAAAAAAAAAAAAAAAAATATTGTCCAGCTCTTGGCTGTCAGCAGATATTTGGGAAGGGAACTCGTGGGAAATATTTATTTCTGTTACTCAGCTATTTAAATACATATTAATAAAATAAAACCATCTCGCAAAAAAAAAAAAATAAGAGCTAGTGCTTATTCTGTGAGATAGAAAAGAAAAAAGACAACTTACTGAATTGTATCTTGGAGGAAATGGTGACTCCAGCTGTGATTTCTCAGGGCAGAGAGCAGCACTTGGCATTGAGGCAAGAGTTCTGGACATTCACAGATTTATTCTCTGCCTTAATGCTCTCTGCTGAACTGACTTAGTCCCTCTACCACTCATGAGGACATTTAATCCCAATCATGAAACCTTAAACCAACACATGACAAAATACACCAGAAGCCATCAGGATAAATCAGTAGTGCTGCCTTAACAGCTCCTTTGGCAGGTTCATCTAGAGAAACCCCTTTGCATGAGTCCCCCTGCACTCCCTTGGCTTGTCTACAAGGGCGCTGTGCCACCCCAGGCCTCTGCCAAGCACAACGCCAGCACCACATGTGCCCCTCAACCTTGCAGCAAAACTCCCAGGAAAACAAGGCTGTTTGTTCTAACTGCTGCAGTCTGTGCTGCTCTGGTGTCAGCAACAAGAAAACTGCCCCAGACCCTTAGGAGGAGCTTCACTGACGACTGAGCTGGGGCTCAAGACGCTGTGGCTCAAATCAGGAAAATCAGGGCAAACTAGAAACAAATCCTGCCCAACATGACGGTGGAACTGTCCCTGGGCACTCCCCCTCCTCACTGCACAATGGGTTCAACTGGGAGTCCTAGTGTTCAAGGTCAGTGCTGCAGAGTGAGGACCTTAAGGTTCCCCTCCCTCCCGCCCGGGGGCCCCGGGGCCTCAGGAGATGCTCTCACACACTCACCCTTCCCAGCTTCTGACCAGAAGGGGGTCCTGTAGAGGCTCCTGCGGGGAGGGAGCTCACAGGGCAGCACTGGCTCAGCCACCTGCACCTCTCCACCAGCACAACCAGCAACGTGGCTATGGCGGCGCCCACAACAACCTCCTCCCGCCTGCTGCCACAGGGCTTTCTGGGCGTGCCTGATTGGACCGCTCCCATCAATACGCATGACGTCACAAAGCGCAGCCAGTCACAATCACAAAGCAAGAAAGGCAGGGAGGAAGGATTCTGGAGGGAGGGGGAGTGAGGGGCGGGGCTTCACCTCAGCCTGGAAGGGGACTCCTCTCTTGCAGCTTGAGCCTTCCAACACCAGGGGCCGCTGTCGCCTCTCACATCAGTCCACTCAGATACACCTCACTGAATAGTCCACAGCTTCTGGGACTTTTCTTTACATTGGCTTTTTTACCCAGTAGTTCAATTTTTAAATACAGATCTGTGCCCGGTGAGGTGCCCTTGAAGCTAAAGTCTTTGCCTGGAGCACAGCAGGATCCCATATGGGTTTCGGTTCTAATCCCGGCAGCCCTGCTGCCTGCCCATCCTGCTCCCTGCTTGTGTCATGGGAAACCAGTTGAGCACAGCCCAAAGCCTTGAGATCTGGAGGATTTTTCTGGATTCTGGCTTTGGATAGGCACAGCTCCCGCTGATATGATCACTTGGGGAGTGAATCAATGGACAGAATATATTCCTCTCTGTCTCTCCTCCACACTCTATATCTTACTTTGCAATGAAAATAAGTAAATTTTTAAAAAATATATATATAACTGAAGAATATTTGAAAATATAATATAAATTAATCTTTTCAGTCTCCTTTCTCTGACTGTTGTTCAGTTCCTGGTCTGTACTTTTTGTTTTCATAGTGTTCCTTATCTCTTTCTTATTAGTACATAGTAACTTGATGGTATATATTGATCTCCTGTCCAGATATCTAGCTTGATTCTCTCGATTTTCCAACAAAAGGCCCATTAGTGTACATTGATAGTTTTGTGGCTTAAAACATGACCATTCTGCTACAATTTCCTTTCTGTCTTTAATTTTCTGATTACACATTCACAGCAACGTGTAAGAGACAAAGCAAGAAGAGGACTTCTCCAGATTCAATCGAGCAAAAGAAAACCTGCAGTGACATATGTAATTCATATTTCCTATGTTATGTTATGGTATGTTATGTTATGCTGTTATGTTATGTTATGTATTTTTGTAACTTAGGTTCCACAATTTATGGCTTTTGGTTTCTGTTTTAAAACATTTCTTTTAGAGATGTTTTTAAAATGATTGTTGGAAAGTCCGATATACAGAGGCGGAGAGACAGAGGAAGATCTTCCACCCACTGATTCACCCCCCAAATGGCCACAAAGGCCGATGCTGCACCAATCTAAAACCAGGAACTCAGAGCCTCCTCTAGATCTCCCATAGGTGTACAGGACACCAAGGCTTTTGGCTGTCCTCAACTGCTCTTGCAGTCCACAAGCAGGAAACTGGATGGGAAGCAGGGCTGCTGGGATTAGAACTGGTGCCCCAATGCAATATCAGCACATACAAGGAAAGGACTTAGGCATTTAGGCTATTACCCAGGACCCTATTTTAATGCATCTTACTCCTAAGTATTTCAGAAAATCCTCTCATAATCTTGGGGATGATTACAAGTTTTATGAAGGATGATGTTTATATCTCAGAAATTGATTAATTGCAAAGCATTTCTTTCTTAATGACTTACTATTTTTATTTGATATTTACTTATTTATGTATTTATTGGAAAGACAGATTTACATAGAGAAGGAGAGACAGGAAATATCTTGCATCCATCTGCTGGTTCCCTTCACAAGTGGCTACAACAGCCAGGACCATGTAGATCTGATGTCAAAATCCTCATCCAGGTATTGTATGTGTGTGCAGAGTCCCAAGGCTTGGTACCATCCTTCACTGCTTTCCCAGGCCACAAGCAGGGAGCTGGATGGGAAGTGGAGCTGCTGGATATGAACTGGTACCAATACAGGATCCCAGCACATATACAAGCCAAGGATTTAGTCACTGAGCCATCCTTCCAGACCACTATTATTTGCTAATTTTGCTAATGGATTGCCACAATGGCTGGTTTTCACTAAATGCAACACAAACTTAAGACTATAAATGGACCCCACTACTGGACTGGTTTATGTGATATGTTCTGTGTTTCTTCCTGGGTTTTAGAAACTTTTACAAGGCATACCTGCCTTCTCATGTCTCGAACCACAGCCCCCTCCTGAGGTTTCTTGAGCTAGGCCTATTCAGAGGTTGCTTCACAGGACCCAGCACACACGCCATGCACTCTAGGGTCACGTCATCCTAGCCACCTAGGCCAGTGCATCCTGCACAGCACCCTTAGGTCCCTGGCTGCGCAACCACGGTCACTGCTCCAGGGTAAGGCAGGTTCAGCTAGCATCACAAACCCCGCACCCCAATTCTGGGCCTAGGCCTGGGCCTGGGCCCTATCAGACAGCATGCCATGCACCCCCAGTCCTCCCACTGTGCCAGCTGCTCACTCACACCACACCCTGTAAGTCCCTACACTGCCCACCATCCACTGTCTCTTCCAGTGCCATGCTTCCCTGATTGCCACTGCAAAACCAGGTTGCAAATGGAACCCATCAGCTGCAACGCACCTGCCAGGCGCTCCAGGGCTATGTGTGCTTGAACAGTGACTCCACCCTGCTCATTGTCCACTCCTGGGCCAAGAGGGCTTAGCTGGTACCCCCATGTGTGCCGGGCACACACACTGCTGTGCTCCAGGGACAAGGGTCACAACAGCAAGCCAAGGACCAAAGGCACCCACTGGCAGCTTGTTCCAGGGTCAGGCAGAAGCAGCTGGTACACTCTACACCTGCTGTCCTCCCACCATCTACTTCAGAGCCAAGTTATCCTGGCCAGTATCCCTGCTCCCACAGCACTGTAGTCGTCCACTTCAGGGCTAAATTGTGCTGGGGGAAAGGATGTACCTCTAACATGCTCCCTCTGTTTCCCCACTTGCCCATCCAGGGCCAGCCTTGGTGAGCCAGCGCCAGTGCGAATCTAGCCCAAGCACACTGTCACACGGTCCACCATCTGTTGCTGAGAGCCAGTCAGGCTCAGTGAGTGAGCCTGCTCCCTCAGTGCTGGGTTCATTCTGCCTGCCACCCTGCCCTGTTGGCCACAGGCTGCATGCCTTCAGTACCCCCCCCCCAACATGCCCACCGCTCCGATTACTTGTCCTTCCATTGGTGTGTCCCACATCCATAGCCCATCTGCCCCATCAGCAGCTCAAGGCCAGACTGGCTTAGCCAGCAACCTGCTCCCTCCAACAGCTGCTGACCCACCAGCCACTTCCAGACTGGGACTGCTCAGCTTTGTATTATTAACGTGTTTACTTTCCAAAGTTCCAGGAGAGGTGAGGCCTAGCAGTAATGGAATGTGGGCAGAGAAGGCAGGGAAATGGGAATTTCTGCAGCCTTGTAAGTCTGTCCTGGCTGTTCACTGTATGTCTCTTAGGATAACTTATATTACTGGGGAAGCTGGGACATGGGTCATTAAATTAACAGACAGACTTCTGGGTAATGACCATTTCTGCCTCTCAGGGTTTCCATTCAGACTGGATTGCCACTTGGACTTGGCATTTGTTAATTTCTAGTGGGCCCAGTTATCACCAAACTTGGTTAATAAAGATTCCTTAGTACACCCTAGACTTGTCTGGCATGATCTTGCTTGCACCGCACAACAGCATCTGGAGATAAGCTTTAAGCTGAAGCACAGTTCCTTTGACAGTGACCCAGAGATGAGGTTAGTGTGAGCCACATCTCACTGCTTTTGATATGACAACAGCTGTGAGGGATGATTAATATGCTGATTCTATCCCTGTGTTCCCTCCCCAGAGGAAGGGAACAGGAAGGACATGGAAATAGGGGAAAGACCCTGTTCTCACAGTTTATAGGGGCCAGGAGATCCAGTCTGACTCCTCACACACTACTCCAGAGCCTTCATGTCCACAACCACCCTCTGCTTGCTCCAGGGCCAGGCAGGCTAGGCCAGCATCCTCTTTCATTAAGCATGCATGCCCACCATCCTGCTTGGCACTTAGGGACCACACCAGCTCAAGTGGTGTCCACCATGTCCCCAGCCTACCTGCTGGTGGCTATAGGGACAGGCCAAGTGGAAAAGCATCCACAAGCCTCCAACACTCAGGCCCTCCAGCCCTGCTCGCTGTTTGAGGCCTAGGCCAGTTCTGTGGGCCATTCACACACACACACAAAGCAGTCCACCAGCTGCCCTGTTTGCATTTTCAGGTCAAGGCTGGCTCTGCCAGGGACCCTGCCACCCCTGCCGTCCATCTTGATCCTCAGGGCTAGCCTCACTCTCCCTGGACCCACAGATCCTCTAGAATCCCTGCCTTGGTTGCTGCAGTAGGCACAAGTCTTTTGGGCAGGAAAATCCTGTGCTTCTACTTTGCCTGTCACTCCTCACTCACACTACTCCGGGTGGCTCTGTCTGCCACTCCAGGGACAGACAGGCTTGGCCAGAATAACATGCCACAAAACACACCCACCCCACCAACCAGCCTTGGCATGCCAGGTCAGATGAGCCCAGAGGTCACTTTCCATGCTCCCAGCCTTCTTGTCAAACACTCCAGGGTTTGGAAGGCTCTGCTACCATTCTTTCAACCCCCACATTTCTGTAGCATGCCTGTCCATCTGACCCATCAGCAGCTCAAGGCCAGGCTGGCTCAGCCAGCAACCTGCTCCCTCCAACAGCTGCTGACCCACCAGCCACTTGCAGACTGGGACTGCTCAGCTGCCGACCCCCTTGGTACCAAGTGCCTCTGATTGTCAGGACTGACAGCATGCCTGCTGTTCTAAGGCCAGGACAGGCTATTTGGGCCAGCATACAAGCACTGCATCCTGCAGGCACTGCACTCTTTCTGAAGCTCCAGGTCCACTTGGTCTGCACCCACCATGCCTCTAGCACTCCTGCCAGTGCCTTTAGCACCAACCTCCCATGCGTCTGCTCTAGTGTCAGGCCAAATGTCACATATCCCCCAGTTTGCCCACCTGCCACCACCTGCTTCAGGGCCACACAATCCCTTCCAACATCCTACACACCCAGCACAACTGCTCTGCTGGCCTGCTTGCTGTTGAAGTACCAGACTGACTTGTATGGCAACTCCAGGCCCAAGCCCACCTGCCAGCCTCTCCAAGTCCAGATGTGTTAAGTCAGCCAAGCTGCCACCCCACCACCACTGCCCCAGTACACAATGCCATCTGCTGCACTACGAGGGCCTCAACCTGGCACCTCCAGCAATCTAGCTAGCCAGACCTGCCTCATTCAGCTGCCGGAGGACCAGGCACAGTCACCCAGGCACTCAGCTCCCCCAGCAGACTGCTGGTCCACCTGCTACTTCCCCTATGACAATGGCACATCTAGCACTCCCACCCCACCCATTTCTAAAAGGACAGACTGGCTGAGCTGGCCACCCCAGGACTCTAGTCTTCCCAGTCTGTGGTTACGGCCACTGTCACAGTGCCAAGGCAGTTTGGGCAGCACCCCCTCTGCCCTTGACTGCCAGCATGCCAGGGATAGGCTAGTTCACAAAAATTAAATCCCTCATCCCATTCCACCCCACATTCCCTGCCTGCCTGAAAACCTCTCCAGGGCAAGGCTGACTTTGCTGGTACCCAGTCCACTGCTGTAGAGGCAGATTTGTTCTGATGCTCCACAAGCCTACAATACATACTCTATATGCTCCAGCATCGGGAGCATGGCTGGGGTCCCCTCATGTCTAGCCTGCCCACTGCCCTGCCTCGTGCTCAGGACCAGGCAGACTTGGCCAGTGACATGGTGTCTGCTTCAGGCCACTGACTTGCCTGCCACTCCAGAGCCAGCTCTGTTCACCCTGTGCCCACCGTGCATCTCCAATGACCACCATAATTGCTACCCCAGGTCCAAGTTGAGGGCTGTGTTCTTCCAGGGGTAGATCCTGCTTCCAGCCCCCAACTCTGGGATCAGATGCTGGAGTCTTCCAGGGCCATGTTGCTTCCCTCCATCACCCCCCCCTCCTATTCCACAACCACCAGTTGTCTGGGCTATGGTCTTCCAGAGGTGGGTCCAGCTTCCCTGTGGGGAGTTTCCTTTGGTTTTGCTCCATCACCCCTGCCTTTGCTGTACATGTGTGTGGCTGGATGCGGAGACTCGTCACCCTTACTCTCGTGCTGCTTGCAAGATGGACTCCTGGTGCCATTTCCTGTGTGACTTCATCCCACAGCCTGCTGTGACCCAGCACAGGGTTTGGCCAAGGGTCAGCTGCACACTTCTCTCTGCCTGTCTCAGTACGTGCTGGTGGGCACCTGCACCTTCCTAGAGGTCACAGTACAGGGAACAAGGGACCCTCCACTGAAGGCATGGCAGATTGATTGATTTGACAGACATGGTAACAGAGGGAGAGAAATCTCCCATCAGCCGCTTTATCAAATATTTCAAAATGTTGTGGTATTACAGTGAAGTATTGAGGCCATTAACATCATCAACAAAGTGATTGGTTGCAAAATGTCTTAGTTAAGAAAAAGATCAAATGATATGTTAAGATTTCAGAGACTCTTAATGGTGGAATAAACACCACCAAACTGATTGACGGTAAAGACCCTGAATCAAACACAGCAGCTTGGACCCAGCAAAAAGGCCTAGTGGCTAAATCCTAGCCTGGCATGCCTGGGATTTAATAGGGGTGCTAGTTTGTGGGTCAGCAGCTATATTTACCTTCCAGCTTCCTGCTTGTGGCCTGAGAAAGCAGTAGTGGTTGGGTAACAGCCTTGAAACTCTGCACTCATGTGGCATACCTGGAAGAGGCTTCTGGCTCCTGGCATAAGATCAGCTCAGCTGTGACTGCGGCTGCCACTTGGGGAGTGAACAGGTGGATGGAGGATATTTACCTGACTTTACAAAAAAAAAAAAAAAAACTCATGATGTTACTGATATTCTCCCATAAAATACACACATTCTCTCAACTACTCTTTACATACATATGCATATTTAGTAGGGAGTCTGTCAGATAAGAAAACACTTTGATCCAAAGGGTTCAAAACGCAATGGGAGAGGGCCTGATGAGGTGGCCTAGCAGGTAAAGTACTCACCTTGAAAGCTTAAGGATCCCTTATGGGCACTGGTTCTAATCTCAGCAACCCTGCTTCCCATCCAGCTCCCTGCTTGTAGCCTGGGAAAGCAATCAAGGATGAACCAAAGCCTTGGGACCCTGCACACACATGGGAGACCCAGAAGAGCTCCTGGCTCCTTGCTTCCAGCTTTGGATCGGCACAGCACCAGCCATTATGGTCACTTGGGGAGTGAATCATCAGACAGAAGATCTTCCTCTCCGTCTCTCTTCTCTATGTATATCTGACTTTACCATAAAAATAAAAATCTTTTTAAAAATGCAATAGGAGAACAGTTACATATGTTTTTTCCCTGCTGTAGATGTGCACATCACAAAGATCCAGACTGCACAGCACCAAGTGGCCCATCAGGCTCTGTGTTGGCCCTGCTTGCACTGGCACAGCACTACCCACCATTACTGGAGACTTTAAGTGAAGTTCTAAAACAACAGCTTCTATACAATCCCTCTGAGCCTTTACTAATGCTCCACCAGCCTCACCACCACAGTTAGTGTGCTCCTCTAAGACAATTCCTTAAGACTGACTGCAAAGCCTCAGCACTATCTTGTGGCCAGTATAAAGCATAGCAAGGAGGAAGAGGAGAGATTGTATGGGATAGAATCTCAGACTGTGGCAAATCACTTCATCAGCAAAGTATCTGATGTTATAATACACTGTACTCTAGGCAGGCATCAGGCCCCACTCCCTCAGTGAAGAAAGCTGCAATCAAAGAACTTTTCAGCTGCACACTCGAAGGCCTGGACTGAACAAAACACAAGCAAAACAAACTGCTGGAACTGGTTGAGGAGGAGGCAGGAGAGAACTACTTAACAGGGCCACTGCTGCTGCAGGGTTTCTCTAAGAAGTCAGAGAGGACTTTGCACGTTTGCTTCTGTGAACCAGTTTCTTTAAACTTCTGTAGGTGCAGAATAAATGAGGCTTCACTTCCTTCTGCTGCAGAGAAAAGCTAGACAAGGAGGGACAAAGGTTTCAGTAAGGTATCCTGAGGTTCAAAATCCCAGCACTAAGTATGCACAAGCTGAGTAAATTGTCTAATTTAGTAGGCAATTTCATTTCTTTAACTGTAAGTTAGGGATACCATCAAATACTTAATGTGGTTATTGGCAGTGTTAATGAGATAATACAAATAGCATGTTTGGCTTGCTGCATGATTTACACTAAGTCCCTTTTCATCTAATTTATTGTTTGTGCTTCCAGAGATGGGCATTGTGGCACACCACATAAAGCTGCCGGCTGCTTGAGGCACTCACCTCCCATATGAGCACCTGTTCAAGTCCTGGATGGTCCACATCTGATGTAGTTTTATGATGTGCCTGAGAAAGCAGTGGGGAATGGTCAAGAGCTTGGCCCCTGCACCCATGTGGAAGGCCCTGAAGAAACTCCCGAATCTTGGTACTGGACCCTGTTTCAGCCATTGCAGCTATTTGGTTTGAGGAAAGAACTGGCACATGGAAGACCCCATTTCTTTATATCTTCCTTTATTATTACAAATACAAGAATAAATTTAAAAATTCTGAGCCCGGGCCTGGCGGTGTGGCCTAGCGGCTAAAGTCCTCACCTTGAAAGCCCCGGGATCCCATATGGGCGCCGGTTCTAATCCCGGCAGCTCTACTTCCCATCCAGCTCCGTGCTTGTGGCCTGGGAAAGCAGTGTAGGATGGCCCAATGCATTGGGACAGTGCACCCATGTGGGAGACCTGAAAGGAAGAGGTTCCTGGTTCCCAGCTTCGGATCGGCGCGCACTGGCCCGTTGCGGCTCACTTGGGGAGTGAATCATCAGATGGAAGATCTTCCTCTCTGTCTCTCCTCCTCTGTATATCTGACTTTGTAATATAAATAAATCTTTAAAAAAAAAAATTCAGAGCCCAGCTTGGTGGTCTAGTAGCTAAACTCCTTGTGCCTTGAACATGCCAGGATCCAATATGGGTGCTGATTTTAATCTTGATGACAGTGGAGGACAGCCTAAAGCCTTGGCAACCTGCACCCATGTGGGAAACCCAGAAGAAGCTCTGGCTATTGGTTCAGATTGGCTCAGCTTTCTGGCCATTGCAGTTGCTTGGGGAATGAGTCATTGGCTGGAAGATCTTCTCCTCTGTCTCTACTCTCTGTGTATCTGACTTTGCAATAAATATGAATAAATCCTTTTTAAAAACTCAAATTTTAAACAAAGGACTCTTAAAGGAAATTTTTGCAGTTTTTCATCATATCCATTTGTATGTTTCTTAACACTGCCTCATATGCATACATTTAAAATGCAAAATGAGCTCATTATTGTCTTCTTCATACTTCAGTAATGTTGAAGAACTGATCCTGCAGCCACTTAGAAAGACAGGCTTTTGAAATCCTAGGATTCTTCCTGCATTTCATGTTTTGTTTGTATTTGCTGCTTTCTAGTTAACTGACTTTAGAATAAAGAGTTCATTCCTCTGTTCTACATATAGAAATGGCATCTCCTCTTCATGCCACGCACTAAGTGTTACCAAATGCACAAAATTGAAAACCTCAGGTATAACCAGCTTTTACCTAGCCATGCTGCATCTGAATTTCAGAATGTTGGGCACTCACTACTATTTCATAAACATGCAAATGTTGGAAGACTAATTTAGTAAAATTCTCACTACTGGGCCCACCATGGTAGCCTAGTGGATCAAGTACTTGATCTGCATGCATCAATTTCCCATATGGGTTATGGCTGCCCCACCTCTCACCTAGCTCCATGTTTGTGGCCTGGGAAAGCAGTTGAGAATGGGCCAAAGCCTTGGGACCCTGCACGTGTGGGGGGGATCCAATAAAGGCTCCTGGCTCCAGATCACCTCAGCTCTGGCTTTTGGAGAACTACTTGGAGAGCGAACCAGCAGATGGAAGATTTGTATCTCTGTCTGTCTTCCTTTTTGTAAACCTGACTTTCCAAGAAAAAAAAATTTAAAAACCTAAAAAAATTTTCTCATTACCAAGAACTTACACTTTTATGAGAAACACACATCTTTAAATACACCTAGAAATGAGTTTGTACAAAGTCAGGAAACAAGAATGTTATCTTTTACCACCAGGGTGTGTGACCCAGAAAGTCAGTTGGCCTGTGTCTTGGTTTCTTCATTTCAACAGTACACACACACACACGCACACACACACACACTATCACTAAGCTCTCATTGCATTGAGGTGATGCAGCCGAAGGAACCCTGGGAAAAGCTGGCACCATGCTGTTAATATTTTCTACGCCTAAACTCTGAACAAATATCTTTATGCATTATCCATCATCCAATATTTCATTTCAGTAAGAATATACAGTGGCTGGCACTGTGGCATAATGTATAAGGCACCATCTGCAGCACCAGCGTTCTATGAGATGCTCCATTTATGATTCAGCTGCTTGCTAAAGTACTTGTGACCCTGCACCCACATGGGAGACACGGGAGAGCTCCTGGTTCCTTGCTCCCAGCTTTGGATCGGTGCAGCACCAGCCGTTATGGTCACTTGGGGAGTAAACCATCAGACAGAAGATTTTCCTCTCTGTCTTCCCTCCTCTCTATATATATATCTGATTTTGCAATAAACAAAATCTTTATTAAAAAATTCTTATCATAATACATGTAAAGTAGGGCCTGGCAGCATAGCGTAGTGGTTAAATAACTCGCCTTGAATTCACCGGGATCCCATTTGGGTGCATGTTCTAATCCTAACAGCTCCACTTCCCATCCAGCTCCCTGCCTGTGGCCTGGGAAAGCAGTAGAGGATGGGCCAAAGCTTTGGGACCCTGCACCTACATGGGAGACTCAGAAGAAGCTCCTGGCTCCTGGCTTTGGAATGGTTCAGCTCCAGCCATTGCAGCCACGTGGGGAGTGAATCGTTGGAAGGAAGATCTTCCACTCTGTCTTTCTTCTTCTCTGTATATATGCCTTTCCAACAAAAATAAATAAATCTTTAAATGCAAGATCACATCAATAAGCTCATATGTAATAGCCATGCTGCACCTAACTAGAGAATGTAGAAAATGGTTCAATAAATCAAAATCAACAAACCAAATATTTCACATAAACAGGATGAAGGAGAAGCATCATTAAAATCACCTTATAGAAAGCACACAATGAGTTTCTACATTTATTTTGTAATAGCATATATGTAAGTTGAGGTAACCTACAAATATATAAATATACCTCAATACACCTCAGTTGAGGTACATAGAAATAAGCCTCAACAAAATAGTATCCACAGTAATAAACCTACAGCCATCACACAACTGAATGCCAAAAACCAAAAGCATTTCCTCTAAGATATGTAACTAAATTAGAATTTTTATTGTTATGTAATTTAATATTCACCTAAATAAGGTAGGCAAGGAAAGGAAATAAAAGGCACAGAAATAAAAATGAAGATGCAGACCTTATTTCATGGCTTCTCATTTATGGAACTGTACAGTGATGGAGTGTTGGGGTCTACCATATCCAGATGTGGGGGTGCAATGCAACATATATCCCTGCTTCCAAACAATATATGGACTCCCAGTGAAACTGTTGGACATGTGTAGACAATGGGATGCTGAATGATTTGACATTGTCTGTGCCAGCAATGTTGGGTCACACTTTAATAAGAAGCTGATGGAATTTTGACTCCATATGAAGGACTATTCTATTATAGCTACATGGGAAAATCCATAGGAGGGTGAGAGTTTTGGGGTGGGGAAATCTCAGTCTACAAGCAATGGTTACCATGAAATTCAACAATTCAAAATAAAAATAAGAAAATAATGAATACTAAATTAGTTTTGATTCCAGAATTTAAAAAATATATTTATTTTTATTGGAACGGCAGATATACAGAGAGGAGGAGAGACAGAGAGGAAGATCTTCTGGTTGATGGTTCACTCGCCAAGTGACCACAATGGCCAGTACTGTGCAGATCCAAAGCCAGGAAGCCAGGAGCTTCTTCCGGGTCTCCCACCTGGGTGCAGGATGCAAAGGCTTTAGGCCATCCTCTACTGTTTTTCCAGGCCATAAGCAGGGAACTGGATGGGAAGCGGGGCAGCCAGGATTAGAACCTGTGCTCATATGGGATCCTGGCATATTCAAGGTGAATTCTCTAACCACTATGCTATCATGCCAGTCCTACCTTTAATTCTAGATTTCCACTGAATTTATTAACAGTGAAACCTAATGAATGACAAGAGACTGTATTCAGCCATTAAAAAGAACAAATTCCAATATTTTATCCGGGCTTGGTGCTCCGGGGCAGTGCGCGCCCCATTCACCCAGCTGCCTGGAGGTGAGAAGGTCTCGCCTTCCCCACCCACTAGGAGCCCACCACGTGCTCCGCCCCACGACTCTACCTTTGCGCCACAGCTCGCCCCGCGCTCTAGGAGCAGCCTGTTCACGCCCTGACTCTAGAAGCGTCGGTGTGCAAAACTGGTGCGGACCCCGGGGTCGGAAAGATGGAGACCTGAGAAGGTTGCATAGAGGTCCTGGCTCTGCAGGCTCGGTAGGGAGCCTCGGGTGACCCCGCCTATCCTTGCACAAAACTTACAAACCCTCCTGGTAAACAATTTCTGACGTTTCCTTTTCCATGCCTACTTGTTGGTGCTTTTCAGAAAACGGAGCAATTGCTTTTCTGGAAACCCAGATTTTTTAATTTATATATATTTATTTTCCAGAAGGTCTCCACTGGATTTGCGCTCCCAAAGTGACTGGGTCCCTGACTGTCCTTCCCGCCCCTCCCAGCTGAAAAGCTCCTCAGAGGCGGTCCTGGCAGTTCTCTGAAAATTAAGTTTACCCAGGTCTCCGCCCCCGCCCCTAGGCTCCACCCACCCCACCAGACCGTTTTTTTTGTTTTTGTAAAAGAGGTGGGTGAAGTTGCGCATAAGTTAGCTTTGGGGCCCCAGCTTTAGGAAACAAACAAACAAAAACAAAAAACAAACCTGAATGGGTAGGTGGTGGTACCTCCTTTGAAAAGGAAAAGCCCCTTTCTGCTATTTCTATGGATGATATCTTAAAGTGTCCCAACCATACCTCCCTCAAAAAAAAAAAACAAAAGAACAAATTCTTATTTGTTAAAAAATAGATGAAACTGGATATAAAGAAATAAAAAATGTAGAAAAAACTAACATGTTTCTGTAGTTAAATGTCACAAAAGAGCTGCAAATCTAGAATAGTGATTATTACAGGTTGAGAAGAGTGAGGCCTGAGGATAGGAAGGAGGAAGAACTGGTAATAAAGAAAGTGAGACAGAAGAAACAAGATCCAGTGTTCCATCCCAGTGTGTGGTGACTACAGTTCACAACGAATAAGCTTATGCAGGAAACTGGAATGAAGCACCCTGTGTGCTGTAAAAACAAAGATAAGTGGAAAGGGTTATTACCTGGTTTACTTAGCTTATGAAGCACCTAAACTTAAATACTACACTGAACCCTATAATAGTATTCAAGTACATGTTGATCAAAATTCTGTGGAAGTTTTAAAGATCAGAATCATCTCTTCACACTAAAAATGATCAATTCAGAAGAAATTAAACACCCCAACTCTAGGCAGCTGCCTCGTTTGCATTGTACCTAGGTAAGTGTTACACCAGAGGGAGAAAAGGAGCTAACATCCAGTGGGAATCCAAGGCCTGGTTAATGCCAGATATGTGTTAACTATACCAGCATGTCTCCATAGCTGCACACTCCTTTTTTTTTTCTCCTTTTCTTTTTTTAAAGATGTGTGGGAGGAACCTCAGAGCTGTGTTGAAGGAGCTGTCAGTAGTGTGGCTGCTGGGGGTAGCCAAGTCAGCTCGGACTCAATGCTTGGAGCACTAGCAACAGTCACCGATGCCAAGCGGTGAGTGAATCCTGGGCTTAAGGGCTCTCAGAGCACCAACTGGCACCGGACTTCACTTGCTGGCCACCCAAGGGCAAGCTTTGTAGTCTTGGGGTATGGAATTACTCCCTAGGGACATTCATGGATAAGGTCACGTATGTGTAGGTAATGAATGAATCCTGAGGGATTCCCAATGACAGGGCAACTGTACTTGCAGCCTAAGTGAGGGGACAGACATAGTGGTTTGGAGAGGAGAGCTGTATGGGTCTGAGACATGGTGGTTTGCAGGGAGAGACCAGAAGCACTGTATGGGTCAGCCTGATACACCAACCCATATGGGAGTCCTGAGTAGGGATTCTTAGTAAGGAATATTGCTGACCACCACATGCTAGTCCATGCAAAAGTCAGGGCTGGGGATCTGTCAGACAAGGCTAGATCCCAATGCCTGACTGAATGTCGGAACAGGGATAGGTCAGGTTAGGCAGGGCTATGACATCAGCACGTGAGAACCAGGTCCAGGTGTAGATTCTGTGGGGGATATGTGGGCCAAAACCTGTGGAAATACAAGTCCCACTGGTTAGATCAAGAGATGGGAGGGTGATGGGTTGAGCTAGGTGTGACCATAGAACCTGTCATCACTCACGGGTACAGACACCAAGAATAATCCAGACAGGTGCAGGTCCAGGCTGCAGCAGCATCAGCATCAGCATACGCATCCTAAAATAAGGTGTGCAGCAGGCTGGTGACATCTTTGATAGACTAAAACACTCATTGGTATGCATAAAAGAGAGGGCTGGAGGCAGACCTGATCCAGCAATATCAACCACCAACATGTGCTTAAGCTGATTGGGGTGATGGAATGTACTGGACCCTCTATTGGCATGCACACACACAAGAATCAGGTCTTCATCACATCAGATCAAGTTTCTTTGGGGATTCCCCCAACTGATTCACTAGATTCACAATGACAACCATGGAGAGAACTGCAAGTTCCATGGGCTGACCATGGATTGTCAGAGCCAGGCCTCCTCAGTGGCTTCAATGGAGCAGTGAACAGCATATTCAGCTGCACATGGAGGATATGGCAATACATGGGAGCATGCAGTGGACACTGGGTACCATAACAGAGCACAAACAATAGAACAAACCAATCAATTACCCCAGACAAGTGTTGGAGGTGAATACAAGGACAGATACTCCAAGATGGACTGTATCAACCAGTGGATTCAGGACAGATTTCACTGTGCTTGGAATGGCAAGATGGGCAGTAATTCAGAACTGCTGAACTATCAAAACCTCATGAGCAGGATCCTCAGAGCATGCCCCACATCAAGGATTAGGAGATGGTTGGGAGGCTGGGGTGCTTCCTTTATCTCCTCCCTTCCTCCAGATACAGGAAGGAAAAAAAAAAGAGAGAGAAAATGTGGAAATTTTGATCTCATCTAACTTCCTGCAGCGTTGAGCAACCTAAACAATTATGTAAAAATCACCAAAAATAAAAACAATTAATTAAAAAAGAACTTAAATGCTTTCCTATCTACAGAATATAAAGTATAGTTTTTTTAAGTTCCTTAAAAAAGGAAAAACAATAGGGCCTGGCGGCATGGCCTAGTGGCTAAAGTCCTCACCTTGAACGCCCCGGGATCCCATATGGGTGCCGGTTCTAATCCAGGCAGCTCCACTTCCCATCTGGCTCCCTGCTTGTGGCCTGGGAAAGCAGTCGAGGACCGCCCAAAGCTTTGGGACTCTGCACCCATGTGGGAGACCTGGAAGAGGTTCCTGGTTCCCGGCTTCATATTGGTGCATAACCGGTCGTTGCAGTCCCTTGGAGAGTGAATAATATTCGGACGGAAGATCTTCCTCTCTGTCTCTCCTCCTCTCTGTATATCTCACTTTGTAATAAAGATAAATAAATCTTTTAAAAAAAAAAAGCTCCTTTAAAAAAAAAAACACTTACTTAAATGTGAGGATTACAGAGCAACAGTCAAGGCCAACAAGGCAGAAAGATCTTCCCTCCACTTGTTTACTCTCCATGTGGCCACAAGAGGCAGCCAGGTCCCGGACAAAACCAGCAGCCTCAACTCCATTCTGATCCTCCACAGGGGTGCAAGTGTCCAAGGAACTGACACATTTTCTGCTATCTCCCAAGCACATGAGCAGGGAAGTAGATCAGAAGATGAACATCAGGGACTTAACTGGTCCTTATATGGAATGCTGGCATTGCATGCAGCAGAGTAACATGTTATCCAAGAACATGCCAAAAGGATTATTTTTTTGTTGTTGTTGTTTTGTTTTTAAAAAGATTTATTTATTTTTATTACAAAGTCAGATATACAGAGAGGAGGAGAGACAGAGAGGAAGATCTTCCGTCCGAATATTATTCATTCTCCAAGTGATTCTAACGGCCGGTTCTGCACCAATATGAAGCCGGGAACCAGGAACCTCTTCCAGGTCTCCCACACGGGTGCAGAGTCCCAAAGCTTTGGGCCATCCTCAACTGCTTTCCCAGGCCACAATCAGGGAGCCGGATGGGAAGTGGAGTTTCCTGGATTAGAACCGGCACCCATATGGGATCCCGGGGTGCTCAAGGCGAGAACTTAAGCTGCTAGGCCATGCTGCTGGGCCCACAAGGATTATTTAAATAAACAAATCTGGTAATCAAAAATCAGGTTGCTTTTCCCACTGAACCGCCTCGTCATCCCGCACCTGATATACAATGCTGTTATTTGGCAGTTTTTTTTTTTTTAAAGATTTATTATTATTGGAAAGCCGGATATACAGAGAGGAGGAGAGACAGAGAGGAAGATCTTCCATCCGATGTTTCACTCCCCAAGTGAGCTGCAATGGGCCGGTACACGCCAATCCGAAGCTGGGAACCTGGAATCTCTTCCAGGTCTCCCACGCGGGTGCAGTGTCCCAATGCATTGGGCTGTCCTCAACTGCTTTCCCAGGCCACAAGCACGGAGCTGGATGGGAAGTGGAGCTGCCTGGATTAGAACCAGCTATTTGGCAGTTTTTTTAAAGATTTATTTATTTTATTACTAAGTCAGATACACAGAGAGATGGAGAGACTGAGAGGAAGATCTTCCTTCCAATGATTCACTCCCCAAGTGAGCCGCAATGGCCAGTTCTGCGCCAATCTCAAACCGGGATCCAGGAACCTCTTCCAGGTTTCCCACATGGGTGCAGGGTCCCAAAGCATTGGGCCATCCTTGATTGCTTTCCCAGGCTACAAGCAGGGAACTGGATGGCAAGTGGAGCTGCCGGGATTAGAACCGGTGCCATATGGGATCCCAAGGTGTTCAAGGTGAAGAGTTTAGCCACTAGGCCATGCCGCTGGGCCCTATTTGGCATTTTGTATAATGTAAATACCACTGCTAGAAAACTAACCTTGAACCTAGATGAAAAGTTACTTACACTGCTTTTACAATGTCACTATTCACTTGTAGGAAGAATGACAGAAAAACAGATGTTTTGTGCAATTTTTTTTTCTGAATGTGTTTACTAGCTGTGGCTGTGTCAGACTGACTCCAGGTCTCCCTCTTGTATCTCACATGTGGGTGGGACATATGCAAGGACTTATACCACCACCAGATGCTTCTCAGAGGCATTAGTAGGAGGCTGGATTGAAAGGGTGAAGTAGCCAGGACTAAAATGTGGTGAACTGTAATTACATGCACTCATCCCAGTATACTGACACTCATTAACACTCTTTTATTCATTTTCATTGTAAAGATTTATTTTTTTTTTCTTGCAAAGTCAGATATACAGAGGAGAAGAGACAGAGAGAAATATCATCTGTCCAATGATTCACTCCTCAAGTGGCTGTAATGGCTTGGGCTATGTGAATCTGAAACCAGGAGCCCAAATACTCTTCTGGGTATCCCAGGCGGGTGGCAGGCTCCTAAGGTTTAGGGCCATCCTTTACTGCTTTCCCAGGCCACAATCAGGGAGCTATATGGGAAGCAGGGCTGCCAGTATTAGAACCAGTGCCCATATGGTTTCCCGGGCGCATTCTAGGCAAGGACATTAGGTGCTAGGCCACCACAATGCAGGACTCCATTTTATTCATTATCATGGCGCTATCAAATTACTGTCTATATTTATCAGATAAGGCCAGGAGTGAATCATTGGAGGGGAGATCTTTCTCTTTCTCTCTTCCTCTCTGTATATATGACTTTGCAATAAAAATAAATACATCTTTAAAATATGTACGTGTTTTTTATATACACATACATACATATATGAGACAGAAAACCTGGAAAGTTTCCACCATCTTTGTCAGGTCCAATGTTAAGTTGCAAAAATTTTACCTTCTTTCTCTCACATTTTTTTTCATTTCTGCTTAAAAACTATCATCATGTTCCTCAAATACCATATAAAGCAAGCTGAGAAGTAAATAAACTTACTGAAGGTGTGTTCCTGTTCTCTAGCCACGGAAGCATGTGGCAGGCTGCAGGGCTACACCTGCAAGAGAAGGTGGAGACAGGGAGTTATGCATTGGTCTTGATTGTTCCTAGCCTCTTTAGTGGTTCCCACCGTGCTAAGCAACGTCAACTTGGAGGCAGACACAGTGGCTGGAAAATAAAAGCCCTCAGCTTCCCTGAGCAAGAACAGTGCCTTACAAGTGACAATGAGGCATCCTTGAAATAGTATCAATAATTTCAATAATTGGCGGTGATTAAATTCAAGCAATCATCAGGTCATGCAAATAATTGTTATTTCTTTAAAAATAATATTACTGAGACTGGCACTGTAGCTTAGTGACTAAATTCCTCACCATGAACATACAGGGATCCCATATGGATGCTGGTTCATATCTTGGCTGCTCTATTTCCCATCAAGCAACCCTGCTTGTGGTCTGTGAAAGCAGTCAAAGACAGAACAATACCTTGCGAGCTTGCCCTGTATGGGAGACTCACAAGAAGCTGGATTCCTGGATTCTGCTTTGGCTCAGCTCCGGCCACTGTGGTGACCTGGGAAGTGAGGCAGCAGATGGAAGATCTTTCTGTCTCTGCTATTGTAAATTTGACTTTCCAAAGAAAATTTTTAACAAATTAAACAAATCATAAGGTTAGTGCAAAGCCGTTTTGTTTCAACAACTATTATTCAAATTACAAAATACCACAGAAAAAGCATATTGTCACTAAAATGTATGTTTCAGAAAAATAACTGGATGGTATTAAGCACATCAATATTTCTACATTCAATGTAATTTTCTCTATAACTATATATGAAAATTGAATATAATATTTAATCTATCAAGTTTTCTAGTAATTGTTCCAAATGAAAGTTTCCCAGTCTTCAATGACACTTCCCAGTTCCTAAACCCTCAACAACACTTGACTTTGCCATTTCATTTGCCTCAGCCAATAGGACATCCATAAATGACAGCAACATAGTTTAAGAAATCTTTTTATTTTACCTCATTAAATAGTCACATTATGTCAACAGCAAGAGAAAACCATTAGAGTCAAATGAGTGAATGTCATGATACAGGAAGCTGGGCTGCTGTTTGGGATAGATCATATCTGATACCCAAATCCCTTATTTATGTGTACTTGCCATGTAACACTCCCAGTGCAATATCCTGCTATTGTGCCTGGAACACAGTGGGTGGGTTCCAAGAACCCCTGGGAAATCTAGATGCATTCCTGTTGCTGGACTAAGCATGGCAGGGCCCTGACATCTTGGGAGTGAATCAACCCATTGATGGAACATCTCTCTTCTATCTGCAATTTACCTTTCAAACATACATAGTATTTATGAAAATGATTACAAAGAAATGTACTGTATCTAGAACAACATATTTTAAGTTGATTTGTGGGTATATCTTGGTGAATAATAAAGAGTAACATTTCAAATTCAATTAAGAGAACTTCACAAAGACACTGCTACAACTGAAATTTTTATACATATTTGGGCATTCTACTTTTTTCTCTCTTTATTTTATTTTTAATTTTATGATACAATTCCATGGGCTCAGGGATTTCCTTTATCCCATGGCACTCCAATATTCTATGCAGGAAGACCAGCAGTGATCTAACACACTACACCACAACACAAGCACCGAAGGTTAATCTTTTTGACCCATTACTACTAAAACTATCCTCATGTACCTTTGGTGTCTGATCAAAATTTTCTGCTTTTCAAAAGATAAGCACATTAATGCTTCCTTTTCGCAAAAATTCTGGACCTGAAACAATACCCTATGGAGGAAAATCACGTTTTTTTTTAATGTGGATTGGAGTAAAATACACAGTAAAATACAGTTGAAATTTTTGAATAGATTTATTGCATCCTTTTAGGTGTTAAAAATCACCTAACAACTCATCAGAAAATTGACAAATTAAGCTCATTGTTCTTCAATTATGACCATCACTACCATCAATTTTCAGCTATTTTTACCTTCTGAAACCTGTTGGAGTGAATCATAGTGGTAAACTTTCTCCTTGGGATCAACACAATCCAGAATGCCTGCTTTGAATGCAAGCACCATGCCTGATTCCATTATACCTGCCTGCAAAAGTCCACACCAGGGCAACACTGAAATGTGAAGTTCAAGTACACATCTCAGTTATGTTGAATACTTAGATTTAACACATAACTTCCGACCAGTAACAACCATTTATTTATTTGAAATGTAAAGAGAGCTTACATCTGGTAGTTTTTGCTACCCACACTTACATCAACCAAGTTGAGTCAAGCCAAAATTAGAAAGGAGGAACTCCTTTTTGGTTAAAGATTTATTATTATACTTATTACTTTAAATCAGGAATACAGATGAGTCAAGTCAAAGCTAGAAATGAGGAATTCTATCCAGGCTCCCATAGGGATAGTTAGAAGCCCAGTTTGGTGGAATGTTATTGCTGTCTATCCAGGAAGTTACAACTTAAAAGTAGTCAAATCCTGAGCAATAATTCTTGAAAGATAATATGGGTATCCATATCACTTGATATACTTGCTGTGATGCCATACATACCTTTTTAATTCCCAATTTTAACGTAATCTAATATGGGACAAGAATCTGGGTTGGAAACCAGTTTCTGAGAGTAATCTCTCCATGCTCTCTGTCCTGTCCTCTAAAACACAAACACACAAAGTGGCACCAGCATCCTGTGGCTAAGCATCCACCATCAGTATCATCCCATATGGGTGCTGCTTCAGCTTGGGCTGCTCCGCTTACAATCCAGCTCCCTGCTAATGGCTAGGAAAGAAGTAAGGATGGTCCAAGTCCTTCAACAGCACCTGTGCTTATGGTGGAGGACTAAGAAAAACTCCAGGCTCTTAACTAGCACCAGCCACCTTCAGCTAATGAGGACAGTTAGGGAGGGAACCACCAGATGGAAGATCCCTATCTGTCTCTGCTTCTTTCTCTGTAATGCTGCCTTTCAAATAAAAATACATTTTAAAAGAATGTTTATTTCAAAAGAGAAAAAGAAAAGAAGCCCAGTACTCTCTGGACTTCTCCCTATTACCTTTAATACTTCTAATAAAAGTCACTGCAAATGTGCTGCTTCTACAGAGATTCACCCACAGTGGACACTGCATATGGTGAAGATGGGATCTAGGTGTCCTCAGGATCAATAAAGGGCCTCATCACCCTAGCAGGCCCTGGGCCCATACCTCTCAGCATCACTCAGCCAGAGCATGGTTCTGGCAACAGGCAACTGAGGACAGAAAAAGCAGAGCTGTCATCTACTGGCAGTCAGCAGGAGGTGGAGGTCTGGGTTCTCAGTCGCAATTGCCTGGAGTGCAGTTCGCACTTGACCTGGTCATGATGCAGGAGGGAGAAACCAGTTCTATTGTCAAACACTGAGTCTCTCTGCCTTGATCAAAGCTTGAATTTTCTTCAAATATGTATTTTTAAAGAAGGTATTAACCAGAAGCTATGTTAACTGAGAATGTTTCAAAATGCCTTAGGTTCCTCTAGAAAAGGATGCGCATGGACACAGGAAACACCACGTGAGGGTATAGGAAGATGGAGGCTGTGAGTCGGCCAGGGAGTGACCTCAGCAGAAACCAAATTGATAACCACCTTGCTCTTAAACTTTCAACCATTAGAAACACAAGAAATAAGTTACTGTGATTCAAGACAGACATCCTATACTATATTTTTATGACAACCACAGCACACTCTTATTTTCAGCTATACTTCTTATTGCAATGAGAAAGAACCCACCATCAGAACTATATAAAAACCAAACGTTATGATTTTAGATGCCTTACACTTAAAATAGCAACAGCAACAACAAAAAGTCAACTAAGCAACTTGATACTGATATCAAAGTCTTAGTAAATTAAAAAAAAATGTAGGATTCATAAAAGGAAATTAGAGATAATGATTAGTAAAAAATGAATAAACTATATTAAGCAATACTTAAGACAATGGAAATACTAATTTTTTTCGTCCTCGCTTCAGCAGCAGATATACTAAACTGGGAATGATTTTTTAAAAGACAAAATTAATAAGCCTTTATCTAGATTAAGAAAAAGTAGGGCTCTACATGGTATACTCACAGCTAAAGTCCTCTCCTTGTAAGAGCCAAAATACCATATGGGCACTGGTTCTAATCCAGGCAGCCCAGATTCTCATCCATCTCCCTTTTTGTGGCCAGGAAAAGCTGTCGAAGACGGCCCAAAGCCCTGAGACCCTGCACCAGTGGGGCAGATGCAGAAGAGCCTCCTGGTTATGGATCAGTGATGTTCAGGCCACTGTGGCCACCTGGAGAGTGAATCAAAGGATGGAAGATCTTCTTCTCTGTCTCTCCTTCTCTTGGTATATCTGATTTTCCAAGAAAAATAGATCCTAGGGCCCAGCAGCGTGACCAGGCAGTTAAAGTCATCATCTTGAGCATGAGAGAATTCCATATGAATGCCAGTTATAATCCCGGCAGCCCCACTTCCCATCCAGGTCCCTGTTTGTTGCCTGGCAAAGCAGCCGAGGATGGCCCAAACCTTGGTTCTCTGCACCTGTGTGGGAGACATAGAAGAGGTCTGAGCTCCTAACTTTGGATCAGCACAACACAGACAGTTGTACTCATTTGGGAAGTGAATCATCGGAAGGAAGATATTTCTGTCTTTTTCTCCTACTATCTCTCTCTCTACATATATATTTGGCTTTGCAATGAAAATAAATGAATCTCAAAAACAAAATAAATCTAAAAAAAGAAAGAAAAAGGTAGTTGTGATTATTACAGACTGCGAAGTGTGTGGCCTGGGGAAAGGAAGGAGGTAGAACAGATAGCAAAGAAAGTGAGACAGAAGGAACAAGGTCCAGTGTTCTGTCCCATCCCAGCGTGTGGTGACTACAGCTCACAACAGGATAAGCTGATGCAGAAAACTAGAACGGAACACCCTGTGTGCTGTAAAAGCAAAAATACATGGAAAGCCTGGGCACCTGGTTTACTCAGCTTAGGCTGTATATGTACACAACTACTGCACTGTACCTCACAGCAGTGTTCAAGCACATCTTGATCAAAATTCTGTAGAACATTTAAAAATCAGAATCATCCCTTCACAGTAACAATATCTAAAAAATTTAAACTGTCCCAATCTACACAGTATAAAATACATTTAGTACTTTTTAAATTCTTTATTGTATTTTCATTTTGTAAAGTATTTATTTATTTTCATTGAGAATTCAGATTTACAGAGAAGAGACCAGAGAGAAACATCTCCCATTCACCGGTTCACTGCCCACACGGCCACAACAGCCAGAGTTGAGCTGATCTGAAGCCAGGAGCCAAGAGCTTCTTCTGGGTCTCTCATGCACAAGCAGGGTCTCAAGACTTTGGGCTGTCCTCTACTCTTTCCCAGGTCACAAGCAGAGAGCTGGATAGCAATTGGAACAGCTGGGACAAGAACTTGTGCCCTTATGGGATCCTGACACATGTAAGATTAGGACTGTAGCAACTAGGCTATCATGCCAGGTTCTTTATTTTCAAGAAAATGTAATCTTAATTTATTTTTTTTACCTTTTCTATTATTATCATTTAATAATAAATTTCCATAGTCCGTGAGACTTTCCTTACCCGCTCCTTTTTAATTATTTAAAAATAATTCATGTATTTGCTTAAATGTGAAAATTACACAGCAACAGTCAAAGACTGACAGACTATATTCTCTCCACTTGTTTACTCCCCATGTGGCCACAAGAGGCAGCAAGGTCCAGGCCAAAACCAGGAGCCTGAACTCCATTCTGATGCTCCACAGGGGTGCAGGTGTCCAAGGAACTGGGTCATTGTATTCTATCTTCCAAGCACATGAGCAGGGAACTACATCAGAAAGTGAACATTACATTACAACTGATGTCTTTCACATTCTTTTGAACAAATAATAGAGAAATTAATCAAAAAGTACGATGTGATTTTAGATATCAAGTCATTCAAAGAAAAGTGTTTGACACCAAATGATGGTATAAACATTCACTTTCTCCATTCTGATACCTTTTAACATAGAAATCTTTATTCAAAAAGATACTACCCAAAATGAACAAGATTCTTGCTCTTGATACTAAGTAAAAAGAATGACAAAGATTACACACAGCATAGGAGAAAACAGTTGAGACTATACCTGAACTTCTTAAGAAATTGGGAGTATACCTGAATTTCTAAGAAATGAGACAGTGTTATTTACAATTGGGTTGAGATTATTTGCAAACACACGTTACAGTCTCTAGAGAAACTACTCAAGGAAAAACTTAGAAGATATATCCATGATAACCTGATACAGGACACAACATGCAACCATCTAATATATTCAATTACATTGAGGAGATGTTGGTATCTAGTAGAGTGGATGAGAAACTGCTTAGGAGACGCTCACTCTTCACTGGACTTCCCTTGTTTGTGTGATCACTCCACAACAAATTCCATCTTGCTGCAATTTGACTTTCTGGATGGAAACAAGAAATTTCTCAAGCATGCAAGTCTTTGCATCTGCTAAAATGGACACAGATTTAGTTCCTGTCTCCTGTTTTTGGCTTGACCATGTCACAATCTTGCAAGAATTTAAAGAATTAAGTAGCAGATGCTACATCACTCTCCCCATGACTTTTATAAATCAAATAAACTAACAAGAATTACTTTTTAAAAATGATAACAGAGAAATAATTGCAAAATAAAAATTGACATGGATGTTTGGCACAGCTTTTCACACACAATTTTGAGGACCACATGCTTCTTCCCAGTGATTCTAAATAGAGCAGCTCATTCTTTAAAGGAAAATCTCATATAAGAACCAAGGAAAGTACACACTGACTGACAGTGATGAGTACGAGTTAATACAACAGTATAACTACTCAGTCAGTGGGAACTGCTACTCAGCAATGTGATTACAGATCTCAGTTAACACTACATGAAGAAAATAAAGTCAAACCAAATCCTAGAGGAACATAAAATCACTGTACATGGAGGAAATGTTAGACTGTAATCCTTCTACTCTACAAATACTTCATACAGTATCACAATTTATGCACAGTCTGTAACATAATATTGTCCTGCATGCAAAACAATTGCAATGAATTAGCACATGAGAAATGAAAAGCAAGACAAGACAAGTACTGTCATTATATCAAAAACTAAAGCAAAGGCCAGCATTGGGGCATAATATGTGAAACTGTCAACTGCAATGCCAGCATCCCATATGGAGTCAGCTGTTCCACTTCCAGCCCAGCTCTCTGTGAATCTCCTGGGAAAAGCAGTGGAAGATCATCCAAGTGCCTGGGCCCTGATCACCCACACGCAAGACCTGGAGGAAGCTGCAGGCACAAGGACTCAGCTTGGTGCAGCACTGGTTATTTTAGCCACCAGTGTAGTGAGCTAGTGCGTAGAAGATCTCTGTGTCGTATTTTTTTTAAGACTCATTTATTTTTATTGCAAAGACAGATATATAGAGAGAAAGAGTAGGAGAGAGAGAAACATCTGCTGTCTGCTGACTCACTGCAAAAATGGCTGCAACTGCCAGCACTGTGCCAATCCGAAGTTAGGAGCCAGGGGCTCTTCTGGGTCTTCCACGGAAGTGCAGGGTCCCAAGGTCTTGGGGCTACCATGACTACTTTCCCAGGCCACAAGCAGAGTTGTGTGGGAAGCGGGGCTGCCGGGATTAGAAGCGGCACACAAATGGGATCCCAGGGCACTCAAGGCAAGGACTTTAGCCAGTAGGCCAAGGCGCCTGGCCATTTCTCTTACTTGAACTCTCATTTGAACATAAACAAATAAAAGATTTTAAAAAAGGAAAGAAAATAAATAAAGACATTTTTAAGATCTATTTACCATACCATATCACTTAAAACATATCAGTTTAAGAAATCACAAACATCAATTATCAGACAGTACTCGGATTTAGTCACCTTTGGGGATGGAAAATCAAAGAGATCAAGACTTAAATTGACAAAGGATTTTTTCAAACAGCTTGTCTACAAGCTCGCTGTGCCAGCCCAGGCCTCTGCCACGCACAACGCCAGCACCACATGCTGCCCATCAACCTGGCAGCAAAACTCCCAGGAAAACAAGGCCGTTTGTTCTAACTGCTGGAGTCTGTGCTGCTCTGGTGTCAGCAACAAGAAAACTGCCCCAGACCCTTAGGAGGAGCTTCACTGAGGACTGAGCTGGGGCTCCAGACGCTGCTTCTCAAATCAAACCATACGTTTACCTTTACATAAAGAAAAAGGAAATCCTGCCCAACATGACGGTGGAACTGTCCCTGGGCACTCTCCCCTCCTCACTGCACAATGGGTTCAACTGGGAGTCCTTGTGTTCAAGGTCAGTGCTGCAGAGTGAGGACCCCAAGGTCCCCCTCCTGGCCCCCGCCCACCCCGGGGCCTCAGGACATGCTCCCACACACTCACCCTTCCCAGCTTCTGACCAGTCGGGGGTCCTGCACAGGCTCCTGCAGGGAGGGAGCTCACAGGGCAGCACTGCCTCAGCAACCTGCGCCTCTCCACCAGCACAACCAGCAACGTGGCTATGGCGGCGCCCAAAACAACCTCCTTCCTGCTGCCACAGGGCTTCCTGGGTGCGCGCCTGATTGGACTGCTCCCACCAATACGCATGACGTCAGACAATGCGCAGCCAATCACAATCACAAGGGGCAGACAGGTAGGATTCTGGAGGGAGGGGGAGTGCGGGGCGGGGCTTCACCTCAGCCTGGAAGGGGCCTCCTCTCTTGCAGCTTGAGCCTTCCAACAGCAGGGGCCGCTGTCGCCTCTCACATCAGTCCATCTCCTGGCCTCTCCTTTCCTCCCTGCTTCAGGTTCAAGTCTGGAAACCCAGAAACACATGGCAGGTGTCTCAGATGCACCTCACTAAATATTCAACAGATTCTGGGACTTTTTTCCCTTACATTTGCTTTTTTTCCCATTAGTTCATTCGACCTTTTAAAATGCCCAACTAAACTATACTTAAAAATATATAAATTAACCTTTTCAATCTCATTTCTGCTACTCATGTTCATTTCCTGGTCTGTATTTTTATTTTCAAAGTGTTCCATATCTGTTTCTTATTAGTACATCAAGGTGATGGCTTTAGCCATGGCAACTGTACCGGCCAATCCTGTATTTTTAACTACAGGTTTGCTAAGCTCACTTTCCCAGGACACATTTATCCCATTCAGGACCAGGACACATTTATCCCATTCAGGACCAGGATACATGCTCAGACTCCATCCTATTTGTATAGTCTTTGGGGAACCACTGCTTCCTTATAGAAAGATGTGGAAGGCGGGTGAGAGCACTCTTCCACCTGTGTCCAATCTCTGGTGGCCTCTTCCCACACTCTTTCCCAGGGGAGGACTTCTCCCACTGTGGCATTGTTTCTGCTTTTTTTCTCTTCCCTGCTTACCCACAACCTCTCGGCCCACTCACATTGGTTTTTTCTCTGTGTGGGGTAGCCCACACTTCTGCACAAATGTTCAGTTTATTCCTTCAATGTAAGTAAGCTCTGCTCCCATTTACACATAGTACTAGATTCTACTTGGGGTTTTTACCTCCGTGGGAGGCAAGAATGTTGGATTGGAAATGAATATATTCACTGTCCGCATCAGTACAAATGATCAATTCTTAAAACAACTTTAGGGGCTGTTCTTGGAGCACAGGAGGTTAGGCACCCATTTGTGGTGCCGGCATCCCATATTGGAGTGCAGGTTAGAGTTCCAGCTGCTGTGCTTCTGAGCTAGGTTCTTGCTACTGTGCCCGAGAAGGCAGTAGAAGATTTGACACAAGTGTTTGATCCCATGCTACCCATGTGGGAGGCCTAGATGGAATTTCTGGTTCCTGGTTCCCACCTGGCCAATTTGTACCTATTGTGCACTTTTGCACCAGTAAATGGAGTCCTTTCTCTGTTTCTCCTCTCTGCCACTCTGCCTTTCAGATACATAATTCAATCTTAAAAACAAAACAAACAAACAAATAAAAACACCATAGCCACAGTTTTTTCATAAAGGAAGCAGAAGGAGAGTGACCCTACTAGGATAGCTGAGAGAATCAGTGAAGAAGGAGCCTGCTTTTGGTCTCGAGTAACAGTGATGACTAAGAGTTGGCATTCTCTGGGAGTTACGCTTTCTGCCCTGTTAGATCTGCCCATTCGTTTTAGTACTGGACCAAGTGCAGAGAAACACACTGGGGATGTCTTAGGTCCTATTTGGGTCACTGTCCTGGGTGCTACACATAACCTTCATGTAGCTTCTTCCAAAGCATTTAGAAGTAGTTTACCCAGAGACCCAAACTGACTTTCCTTTCCGCACCCAATGAAGAAAACTGAGAGATGTATTAGCTCTAAAGGAAATCTTGATTAAAAACAGTATGTCTAAACATCAATAAACTTGGGTTAATCCCTCCAATGGAAACAAAGACTCCTGTCTGCCTTCCCTAGAAATTCAGTATTTACACAAAGCCCAGTGGTGCCATGCTCTGAGACTTAAAGGTGCCCTGCATTCCCAGCGAGCCACCAGCACCCTCTAATCCTCTGTGACTTATTTGGATAGGACTAATCTCAGCTCCAGGCTTGCTTACATTTTTGGGTTACCTTTTGTCCTGGAATGCATCTCTGTGTTCTCATTATAGCTGTCTACAAGGCCGGTCCTTGCTCATTCCTTGCTCACCCACTTGCTTGTCTGTTCTTGCTGATAATTTCCATCCTGCCCTGAGAAATCCTGAGTGTTCCAGCACAGCCAGGCACTGGCATGTTCCCCATCAAACTTGACACTCTCTGTCCCTGAGCCAGGCCCCACCAGGACCTGTCTGCCTCCCTCCTTTCTTCCCCCTCTATCTGTTGCTATGCCCAGCTGCAGCTCTGCTTGGATCATCACCAGAGGATTTTTATTTTTTTTTTACAGTCATTCTTTTTCTAGCCATACAATACATTTTATGATTTTGTATACAAAGCTGAAAAGCCAAACATGAAGAATAGTCCACGTAAGTCATTGCCTGGAAGCTGACCCTGGGTCAAGAACTGCAAGATTTTCTGGCATGAGTTTTATTTAGAAAAAGATTCTGTGTTGTGTGTTTCTTTTTTTTTCAGTATTTTATTAGTATTATTATTATTAATTACATTGCATTATACACAGCTTTATAGGTACTGGGATTCCTCCACCTCTTCCCAAACCCTCCCCACATGGTGGACTCCTCCACCTTGTTGCATTACCACAGTTCGAGTTCAGTTAAGATACTTTCATTGCAAACATATACCAAGCATAGGGTCCAGCAACCTATTCTCCAGATAAGTTCAACAGCTTGTTGGGGAGACCATTTCTGGTCTGAAGTTAGAGCCAGCAGAGTATTATCGAATCAATTAAAAGCCAAACATAACATCAGCAACAGTTCACAATGTCATGGAGTCAATCGACATTGTATTGAGTAACCAATATGTTAAAGAAAAAAAAAAATGCAAGTTCCTAACCACATCCTGTGACTTCCCCATTGACATTTCTTTTTCTTTAAAGGGAATATTGAGGGAGAAGCCCCACCCAGTCTCCCACCCACCCCAGGTCCCAGATGTAGGGCACACTCTGAGATCCTTCCTCAAGTGATTCCGATAGTTCACCAGCCATAAGTCCCTGCCAATCTCACCATTCCAGGTACGATGAGGCTGGTGCAGAGTCCACTGATTGACGTAGTCCATCATAGAGTCTCCCCTTGTCCAGTATTTCGCTGCCAACATATAGCTGAGGTGGTTGATTGACCTACTCCATCTTCTATCTTTTCTTGGTTGATGTTCTGATTCCTCCACTTTGATTGAGGCGATCCCCAAAGAAACTTTGATGTGTTCCCAGACCAGGTTCCTACATGTACTAGCAAGCACAGTGCCCACCACAGTCCATCACCCTGATCAGTTGGTGGTTGCAACTGCTGGGTTGGTTCTATTCTCAGCCCCGACCTCCACTGGAACCAATAGGTATTGCAGTCTATCCTGGCTCTGCGCATCACACACTCGGCCTTCACCTAAACCAGTGGGAGGTGTGCTGGTTGGGTGCTGCGTTCCTATCCGGCACAGGCAGCCTCGCCTTGGCATTTTGTGTTGTGTACTGCTTTTATCGCACTGAACCTGACCCGACCCCCACCCAGCTCCGGTGCTCAGACTTGACAGTGGATGACACGAACTGACTCAGCCTGGTCCACACCCAACCCGTGCCAAATGTATGCCAGTGGGACACTTTCTATAGCGTCTTCTGGGTTGTTTACCTCCATGCTTCCTGCACTTATCTGTAGGGCCAGTGTCCTGTCAGAGGAACTGTTCAGGTTCCTCCATCAGACACCCTCCTGGTGTCAGGTTTCACCCATATCAGCAGGTCCATGGGCCAGCACCGCTCATTTCATCTCTTGTCCCAGCAGGAGCAGCGGCCTTTCTTAACTGGTCTTTAGCCCATCGTGGTTCCTGCTCTTGAAAGTTTCAGCTCAGCCACGGCTCGTCCATACCCACATATAACTCATATATGGCTCAGTTGGGGCTGAAGCCTAGCTGAGTCTGTCACACATCTACCTTGGTCCCGGTGCGTCAAGTCCCAGTCCACATTTGTGCCAAGGGAGACTACAACTGTGATCCAACCAGAAAGCAGCCCCATTCCAGCTCCTGTGCCCCTTAGTGGGAAATTCCACCCAGCCAGGGCCTGCCCCTAGCTCCCCAACCAGGCCTGTTCCCAGCCAATGTTAAGCGTGACAGTGGTTGCTTTGGGTCAGCTCAGCACATCCCATAGCCTGTCGCGACTCCTGCCTTGTCACCACCAGCCCTCCTAAGCCATCCGGGGGGTCAGGATTCCCACAGGATTTGGCCCACACATCCCCGAAACATTCTACCTCCGGGTATGGCTCTCGAATGCCAGTCAAAGTCCTGGTCCTGCCTACTGTGACCCCTCTGTTGATCCCTCATCATGTTAGGCAATGGGAATATCCTGCTGGACGAGCCCGGAATTTTGGCTCTTGAATGAACTGGTGTTCAGTAATCTGCATTATAAAGTGATTACAGGTTCTTCAGAGGAAAACGTTGGGATGCCGTGGTGCTAGGAGAGCAGTCTCTAATGTGCTGGAGGTGGCATGAGTTTTCAATGTCAGGGTGTGGGAAGGGCTTCACTGGTCCAAGATCTACATCCATGGACTCAGATTCCCCAACAATCTCTGTGGGTCAGCTTCTCTTCCTCCTAACTGACTGGCAGCTCCAGTGATTAAACACTTGGCCCAGGGAAGGTCAATGATATCCTTCCTCTCAGGAACTCGAAAGTGGGGTTGAGGCAGTTGTTACCTCAACAGGGCTTGGGTTCAGTGTGTGAAATTGCTGCTTGTGACATCTGCTTCCCATGCTGGATTGCCTGGCTCATGTCCCAGCTGCTCTGTTTCCAACCCAGCTTCCAGCTAATGCACATCCTGGGAGGCAGTGGTAATGACTTCAGTACTTGAGTTCTTGTCACCCACGGGGAAAACCTTGATTGAATTGCAGGCTCTTAGTGTTGGCCTGGCCCGATCCTGGCTGTTGCTGATATTCAGAGACCAAATCAATGGATGAAAGATATCCTCTTTTTATCTAACTTTCAGATAAAATAAAGATTTCTGTTTCAAGATTTATTTTAATTGAAATGGTAGATTTATAGTGAGGAGAGAGGGAAAGATCTTCCATACACTGGCTCACTCCCCAAATGTCCAAACCGGCTGGTGCTACAGAGCTGAGCTAATCCAAAGCTAGGAGCCAGCTGCTTTGGGCCTCTGCTACTTTCCCAGGCCACAGGCATGGAGCTGGACGGAGAGTGAAGCAGCCAGTATACAAACTGGTGCCCATATGGGATGTCAGTTCTTGTAAATGGAGGATTATCCAATTGAACCATTGTTCTGGGCCCCAAATGAAGGTTTTTCAAAATCAAAATAGGAACCACAGTCATTGCTTCTTGGTTCTTAGGACTGTAGAGAGTACCTTGGAAACCGTGGGGGCAGCCCCATGAACCATCTGAATGCAAGGACCAAGGTTATCTGCAGAGCACAGAAAACAGAGCACTGAAGCAGGTGTGCAAAGCGGCTCATCAGTGAAGGCATTGTTGAGTTTCTGCCCAGTCTCCAATCTCTAGGCCCTGTTCTTACCTGAATCTCAGGAGTCTTCCATCCAACAAGCCCTGAGACCTCCAAGGGTTGAGACGATAGTGCTCTTCTGCAGCAGAAACACTGGGGACAAACTGTTGGAGAAGGATATCCATTTATCTGAAAGAAGTCAGAAGCATGTATAGAAGAAATGGGCAGGCAGAAGGGCAGTTCCAACAGTAATTTCAGGTGCCAACAACATTGTGACTGGGCCTAACAGATATGTCTGCCTCTCTGGATCCACCAATAAAGTTAAAGTTCAGGAAGCACAGAAAATTGCATCTCAGAGCAGACACATTGTCTGCTGAAAAGCAGGATGAATGTAACATTTGACTTCCTAGAATTATTTACAAATAAAGACCTAACAAAGTAGGGAAGAGAGACCGGGGTGCAGCCCAATGCTCTAGTTGCATGCCCAGTGAACAGGCCATGTTGGGATCTGTTAGCCAAGGGCACAGTGTGCCATGTGCCTGTGCATACCATATGGGCTAGGCAAGTGGAAATCCAGGGGCGATCTCCCACCCTTGAAACTGAGCTAATCCCACCACAGTGAGTGCCCCCTCCCTTACCTACAGTTTGACTTGGAACAGATCAGTTAACTACAGCCAACCACAGCTCCAAGGCATTACAAGAAAAATTCCAGAAATAATTATCTATGTATTTTAAGATAACTGTTATCACAGCATATTGTTATAAGGTTATGTCTTCTTTATTATTTATCTCTTATAGTTCTTGATTTACAAATTAAGCTTTATAACAGGTGTGTTCTTTTAACGGAAAAAAACATGATATAAATGTGGTTGGCTACTATCCATGGTTTTACTCCTGCAGGAAGGTTTGGAACTTGTTTCTCACAGGAAAATGGGCACTCTAGTACTTGGCTTTCCTAATGTCCTGTCTGTAACATCCCCTCCTTCCCCTCTCTTCAAGTAGCTTGAGTAATAAGGCATTTATAGCATAAGCTAAGCTAATGCTGCAAAGGAAATGCCCAAGCTCAGTTGAGATATAGCTTCTCTGTGCATGCCAAGCAGTTCAGGGATTCCAGAAGCTCTGCACACTAAAACATCCAGGGAAGCAAGCTCCACACATGGGTGTCAGGATCCAAGGACTTGGGGCCTCTTTGACTCCTTTGCCAGGCCACTAACAGGGAGCTGGATGGGAAGTGGAGCAACTGGGACACGAACGGGCACCCATATGGGATCCTGGTGATTGCAATTGAGTCATTATGCTGGACCTAGATGGCTCTTGCATTAATAGGAATCTTTGAATGCTTCCATGTAAATGGGAAGTCCCTGAGCTACAGGGAAGGTGCTATTTTTCCATCTATTCACGCATGCATGCATCTAGGCAACAAATGCTCATCAGTAGCTAGCTTATCACACAAGCCTAGACAATGGAGGCACACAGAGACTACTAAAGCACAACAACTGATGGTGCAGCTGCCCTGGGCAGTTGTGAAAGTATTGCACTGCACAATGATGTAGTGAGGAAAGTAAGTGCAGGCTGAAGTCCAGCTAACTCAGTAAGCACAGCAACAAATGAACTGCCTGGACCCAAAGGAATTTCTATCATCCATGAACACCCCAGGGGCAACATGAATGAGGCTGTGGCTAAGAGCTGGTTACTTGAAGTTCTGGAAGAAGAAGACTATTCTATGAAGACAGAACTATAGGTCACCCTGCACACCTTAAATAGAGCAGCATTCTCCTCACACCCATAGACACACAGCCAATACACAAACCCAAGTATAACTCAGCCAGCACACCCTACACCATGCCACATCCACCTCCAGCATGTGGGGTATGCCCTGGAGGATGCAGTTCAACTCCATCAAGAACAGCTTCCTAGGCTCACCCTACTTCCACCAGCTTGGGTGCTCTGGCCTCTTTCCCATCTTGCCTATCTGGCCAAGGTCTATGGGGTTCAACCAGAAACTGGGGCTGGAAAGGTGCTGGGAAGGTTCTATATTTTTTAGGGCCCCTCCAATCCTAGCTTAGACCTGGACAACAAGTGGCTCCTGTTGGCCAGGACCTTACTTGTTCTGATCCCAGATACCAGGCAGGTGCAGGGCTGGGAAGACCACGACCCTCACTAGTGCTCTTGTATCCTTGTTGGCCCTGAGCTCTGGAAGGCCTATGGGTTTTTGCATTTGTGCCCATGCTCATGCATGTGTGTGTGAGAAAGTATGACTTTGTCTCTGAGTTCCCTAGACTGACATTACGGGAGACTCGAGTTGACAGATAAAATACAAGTGGTTCAGTTAAAAGTAAGCTTTGGACTGGAAATTTTTATATTATGACTCACACAGTATTTGGGACGTGCTTACCCTAGAAACAGTGAGATGTCATTTGTCTGGAGTTACAGTTAAATTAACAGCCCTCACTATGGGTTGTTGGTGTATGATTGAGGATAGCTGAGTGGGGGAGGGAACTCTGGGGTTCTATAGGTGCTGTGATGGGGATGGGCTGATAAGACCATCCTCTGTGCTTCAGGGATCCCCAGAGGCTTCTATACTCTCTTGGGGCATTGGGACTGACTTCCTTCGGGACACACTGGCATGAGCTGCCCTATCTGCCCTCAGCTGGAACCTGACCACCCAACCAGATAGGAAATGGTGGAGAGATGGCCATAGTACTTTCTGTTTCTAAACCTGTTTTCTGGCAAATGCAGGCCTCCATTTCCACCATGGGCATGCTCATAGCTGAACTTGCAGCCTATTGTTTCATATGTTCAAGCGGGGGAGGGGGGGATGACTTGTCAGGAGTTGTCCTGTTTGTTTTTTTTTTCCCCCAGTCTTTCTTTTTGGTCACAACTTTAGCCATCCAGGGCCTTTGTCTTGTGTCTGAGTCCGAGGGCACCTTTGTAGCCACCCAGCATTGGGGCTGTGGAAAAGGCTGGTCTTGACCTCTAAGGCTAACAGGTGCTGAAGATTGTCAGGAAATGGAAAGGTGAGTGAATGCACACAGACACGTGTGTGTCTTCATATAGTGTGGATGTGTAAGTGAACAAGAGGTGAGCATTGGGGTTAATCTGATGGGATCCCACATGGCATTTGCAGGATCCTGCCCTCGCCTGGATCAATTTCATGGGAGAGAGTCATCATACCCAGAACCTCCTTGGAGGATGCCTTGGTGTTGCTTTCTGTTAGCAGGGCTTAACTGTGCAAGCTTGTTCAACTCTGAGAGGCAGTTCTAATTTCGCTGGGGTGGGGTGTCCCTGAATCACTGGGGACTGAATCTGGAAGGGACATGCTTCAGGTCCTGAATGGGAACCCTGAATTCCCAACATTGGAGTGTCACACCCCCTTGTATCTTCACTTCTCCTGGCTCAGCAGATCATGGTACTATGAAAAAGGTGCCCCTCCCCACATATTTCACTTGTGGGAGACATAGTCACTGTTGCTATGTTTCTTTGGTATTTGGAAGTGATAAGAATGAGATGATCTCGTGGGGATGGTGTCCTGCGGTGGCTTCAGTGGCTCTTTAAGAAAAGCAGTGGGCCAGTTGGTGGCCACATCCTTTGCTTCAAGCCTCCTTCCTTGTGTGCTGGTGTTGCAGGAGGACACTTGCCAGGTTCTCATGCTTCTGGAAATGGTAGATAAAGGAACCTATGTGCAATCTGGATCTGTCTGTGCTTTGGTTACAATGACAGAGGAAACAAGAAAGCCCCCTTTGGGTCTTTGGCCTTGATGAAACCATTGGTGGATTCCTTGCACCCATAAAATGGCCCCTGTGGTTGGCATGACTGAGCGATTCTCCAGCTGGTCTCTGAGTTATGCAGGGCACATATGTTTGGTGACTCCCCACCTCCCCAGAGCACTTGTATTGTGTCTAGGCTTCTCCAGATACTACCTCTTGAACACTGTCCTTTGAATGAGGGTTGGACCCTTGTTGGGGACCCAGATTCCAGGCTCCCAACCTTTGCAACTTGAGCCTCCGGGATGAAATCCCCAAATGAGTTTGTACTTCCCAAGATTGGACAGATGTGCTTATGACCATAATACTGGTTGATAAAAAAGTAAGTCAATTCTTGGTACTTTAGAGTTTTATCTATTTCTTCAAAGACAGAGCATGATAAAGAAGAAAGATCTTTTCTCCACTGATTTGCTCCCCAAATGGCTACAACAACCAGGCTGTAGCTTGCAGCATGAAACTCTTATCTAGGACTCCCATGTGAGTGCAATGTTCAAGGACATGGGCTGTCCTCCACTTCTTCCTCAGGCACATTTACAGGGAGCTGTGTCAGAAGTAGAATAGCTGTGTCTCAAACTGGCTTCCAATGAATTGCCAGTGCCACCAGCAGAGGCAAGATCTGTTAAAGCCACAAGGTAAGCCCCAATCACAATATTTTACAATCTACAAGCAAATCAGCTCTCTGGATTAAACTGAAAAAAAAACAAATGGTTGAAATAAAGGGACTGCTGAGCTTGGGAAGTTGGCCCTGCTACCCAAGAGCGGGATCCCACAAGATCCCATTGACAAAGGAGGGGTTGTGAGAAACATTTCAAGGTGATATGTTTGAAGGCAGATGTTTCAGTTAAAACGTCACCAGCCTTGTACTGTGCAATTAAAAAAAAAATCAGATTTGTTCTCCCAAATCCCAGCCTTGGCAGATGTCATTCACTTCAGTGTTGTTTTGTGCTGCTGAGGCTTTGAATCTTTCCATTGTGGACTCACTGGCCTGTCTGTGAACAGATTCAGTTCTCACCATTGGCCTTGGTCATGGTCATTACATGTGCAGAGTGCTTAAGTCCTTAAATTTCTCAGCTGACTGGCAATGTCTTAACCAGGGGTGTGACCAGATGTGGCCAGTGTCCTGTGAGGGATAATGAAGCTGGCTATGCCTCCTTGGATTAGACTTGATGTCCTTTAAATGAGGCAGCTGTCAGTATACTGACTTACTAGGTGTGGTCAGCCCAGTTCTTTCCCTGGCTGCTTTTCTTGGCCAGGTGTTCCCATCCTATACCTTCGTGAGGTATCTTACATATTCTGTTGCCCATTTGGGAGCAACTGCCATAGCTGTCATAAAGAGGAGCACATCCCATATTTTTGAGACTACAGAGAAGAGAAGGAGAAGTCAAAAAGGAGATATTTTGAGGAAGTGCTGTGGCATAATGGGCAAAGCTTCCAGCTGCTGTGCTGGTAACCATATGGGTACCAGTTTGTGTCCTGGCTGCTCCACTTCAAGTCCAGTTCCTTTTTAGTATACCCAGGAAAGCAGCAGAGGATGATCCAAGAGCTCAGCCTCCTGTACCCATGTAAGAGACTTGGAGGAAGCTCCTGGCTCCTGGCTTCAGTCTGGGTCAGCCCTAGCCATTGCAGCTGTCTTGGAAGTGAATCAACTTGTAGATGATCAGTCTGTCTCTCCCTGTAACTATTTTAGATAATCAAATCAAAGAAACATTTGCACTAAGCCTTGAGGAGAGAAGCTGTGGTATACAGTTCTGGCGTCAGGATGAGGGAAGTGTGGCAGCTGATTCGGTTTGATGGGGTGGAAAGGTGGTGCCAAAAATTTAGTTGATCACTATCCTGGATGTTTGTGGTGGGGTAGGATGCCTAGACCAGTGGCGTGACTCAAGTAGCTGGTCCTCTCCAGTGTGAGCAGGCTCCTCCAATCCCCTAAAGATGAGAGGCAAAGTCAGAATTTGTATCTCTACCTGAACATGTCTGGATCCAGCCTTGGTCTTCTCCATCTTTCAGACTTGAACTTGAGGCACAATGGGTGCTGGATGCTAATGAGTGCTTGGGGGAGCTGGGGGGAGGGGAGATGAGCTGACAGTGGATCAGGAGTAGGGAGAAGCCTGTCCTCTTAGCAGACAGAGTCAGGAGCATGGCTGGAGAGCAGATGACTTTTGTCTCGGTCTGGTTTCTTTCTGTGATTTTCATGTATGGATGCACATGATGGAATCCCATTCTTTTTAGCATATCCCATGAGTATATATTGCTATGAATGAGGCACCAGAGCAGCAGGGTGTTGGAGAAGGGAATGCTGGTGGCTAGAGGTGTGGTAACTTTGCGCATGGAAGAGGTGGGGAGAGTACGCCCAACCATCCATTCTGTGCAGACTGTGTCTCTGCAATGAGAATAGCTCTGGGTGTGGGGTTGAAGCACAGAAAAGTACTGCAGCTGAGGATCCTGAGAACTTGGGAGGCCTGATAGTGTTGCCAAGGAAATGTGCAGAGTACCGGGGGATTATCTGTTAGAACTGCTGGGTCCACACTGGGAACCAGCATTGTTAACAGCCTGGAGACAGCCATGACAAGTGAATGATGGAACTACATCAGATATGGGATGGTCTAAGTTTGGGTGGTGGCATACAATGGAGGGATAGAGGTGACTGTGGGTCCCAGACTGGCAGAGAGAAGGGAATATAGGCTTGTAAGAGTGGGCCAGGATGAGGGAGCAAGAGAAACAGAAGGCAGAATATGGACAGACAGTGGTGATTCTTGGCCAGGGTTCTGCAGGTCAGGAGTGGCATGAGAGGCTAAGAACATGTCCCAGGACAGTGAGCATGAATGGGAGCTGTTGACACCCTGCAGGGCTCGCTGTGACCGTGGGTCATGTGCGTTCCACTCAAATGATTCTTTGTGTGTTGCAAAAGTGGTGCTGGGCCATGGGGGTGCAAGCTGCTATTCATCATGTCCACATGTGGAAGGATATCACTGGCCACATCCTGAAATTCCGTGGCAGTGCTGGGGTTGGGACCAATACAGTCCAACAGGTGAAGCACTCCTCCCTCCCTTCCTGATGCTGTGGTTTCCACTAGCCTCTTTGTCTCTGACATGCAGCAAGGGGCCAATATCACCCTCTACCCTCTTCCATTCCTGAGGTTGATGGGCTGACTGTGGACTGCCCTGGGGTACATGTGCTCTGGCTTTCTCCTCCATCCCCTCCATTGCTCTTTACTCACTCATCGCTGCTGTCTGAAATTGATGATTTAAAAAAAAATCATTACTACAAAGGAAAAAGAATGGTGGTTTGTGCTGATTCTTTCATTAGAAAAAAAAAATGGCTCCTGGATAGATGAGGGAGAAAATTCAGGAAACCCACAGCTTAGGATGCAGGGCCAGGCTGTGTGTCCTCTCTGCCCACTCCTCCAGCTGTTTTCATGCTGGCTCCATGGACTTTTGTTAGAGAGAGAATATCTTCCATCTACTGGTTCACTTCCCAAATAGGTAAAAAACAGCTGGCGCTGGGCCAGGCTCTAGCTAGCACCTGGGAACTTCTTCCAGGTCTTCCACATGGATGCAGAGAGCTCAGCCCTTGGGCACCTGCTGCTACTTTCCCAGGGAGTTGGGCTCAAGGTGAATTAGCAGAGACTGAAACAGTTGCTCGTATGGGATGTTGATACTGCACATGGGAGCTTATATTCCCCAGGAAAGGGGGAAAAAGTGAATTTATCATTTCTAGAGGGATGAGGCTTCACAGTCTGGCTGGGAGCTGGATTCAGCAAGAGCCTGCCTGGCAGGAGCCCAGCCCCACAGTTGGGCCTCGCGGGAATGCTCAGCTGCTACTTGCATGACAGGTCCTTGGTGTCATGGTGGGCTTTATGTCCGTAATGGGCACACATGTGTGTATGTGTGAACAGATATCTGTGTGTGTTCATGTGGTCAGATGTTTCTCTGTACCCGTGTGGATATGTCTGTGTGTGTGTGTGTGCAGATGTCTTTGCTTGTGTCCCTGTTTGTGTGTTCCATGAGGTGGATGTGTGTGTACCTGAGGGGTATGTGTGTATACGTGGAAAGTGTGTGTTTGTGTGGGCAGGTGTCTGTATGTAGCTGTGGGGGTGTGTCTGCCTATGTGTGGGTGGGTATTTGTGTCTTTTGGTAGGTGTGTATGTACCTGTGGGGTGTGTGTGTGCACATTCCCAGGTGAACCTCAGCTTTGCATTACCTCTGGGTCTGACGATTGGCATGATTTCACCCCAGAGACTTAGTTGAGTATCTGGAGTGCTGTTTTGAACTGGGGAGCTGGAGCCTGGAGGTCCGTGGACTCGCAGATTTGTGAATGTCTGAAGACCTCTGGGGCTGCTCATGCTAGCCTGGGATCTCAGCATTGCAGCTTCCCATAGCCCTCGGGCACATGAGTGCCCAGGTGATGCCTTGCTCTAATTGCCATCAGACCAGACCTCCTGCCCTGAGCACTGGTGAGCTTTATGGACTCTGAGGTTTGGGGCTACTCTGAATGCCCCCCCTCCATACCCTGCATGATGGTGGCCAATGCCCAGCTTCTCCCCTCAGCACTTGCTTCCACTTCCCACCTAGCTCTTTATGGCTCTTTATGGCTCTCTAGGCCTTTCCCCTTTAGTTTTTAAGTGGCCTCCCTTGCTCCATCCCTCCTCCCAGAGGTATACAAGAGATCCAGGGCCAGATGTTGGACATGCAGGAGAATGCACAGGTGGTCTGCAACCCCAGAGACAGCCGTGATCACAGACTGGGATGCCAATTCCTTTTCCCATTCTTTGAAATGTGCTGGGACCCCGCGTGGTGGCCTAGAGGATAAAGTCCTGGCATTGAACACACCAGGATTCCATATGGGTGCCAGTTCTAATCCTGGAAGCTCCCCTTCCCATCCTGCTCCCTGCTTGTGGCCTGAGAAAGTAGTCGAGGATGGCCCAAAGCCTTGGACCCTGCACCTGCATGGGAGACCTGGATGAAGTTCCTGGATTCTGACTTCAGATTGGTGTAGTACCGGCTGTTACAGTCACTTGGAGAGTGAATCATCAGATGGAAGATCTTCCTCTCTGTCTCTCCTCCTCTCTGTATATTTGACTTTGTAATTAAAAAGTAATAAATAAATCTATATATAAAAAAAGAAATGTGCTGCTTCACCTCTCAGTCTCTTGGCACCTTCTGCTGTTCCTGGATGGCACCAGTGGCACAAACATGACTTCCCAGGGAGAACAAAGACTCTGAGAGAGAAGACAAAGAGAAAGAGGTGTGTTTGCAGATGCACAGAAAGATTGCTAGAGCTATTACCAGGTTATGAATAGGCACAGAGCCTATTGTTTTAAAATCACCCAGCCTTGGTCTGGTGCCCCATGTATTCAGATTTAATGCTATGATTGCTTGCTTGCTTGCTGTATGTATGTATGTATATGTGTATATATGTATATATGTATATGTGTATATACGTATGTATATATGTATACATGTATGTATGTATGTATGTATGTATGGCTGATTTTCCATCGTATTGGCTTGGCAGCTTTCTGCTAATGACTTCATCTGTCAGAGTGTGGTTCTACAGCAGCAGCTCCTATTATGTGCCAGCCTCTACAGTGTCTCCTGTGTGCCTACAATGAGGATATTACAATGTGTAAAATGGGCATGGGAGCTGGGTTGTTACCCTCTGTCCTTCCCAACAATAAATGGAAAGTGGCCTTGCAAAAGATCTTGAGGCCCTGGAGTCCTCCTCCAAGGAGGGGCAGAGACATGTGCTGGGTTGCCCTTCAGGCCAGGACTGTTGGAGAGGTGCTGTCAGCTGGTGTGGCAGTGAAAAGCTGTGAATGGCTGTGTGTTGGAGGGGGTCTCTGAGCCACTTCCCTGTGCAGTGGAGACCTGTGGCAGCCAGGTCATGATTGTAGTCAGTGGAATGACCCCCACGAGGGTCTTCATGGAGCAAGTAGTTGGAGGAAGTCTTCACTTTGGGTTCCCAGGACCCTAGTTCCTGTCTGGTTTCCTGAAGCCAAGTAAGCCCAGAAATCTAAGATAAGCCTACAGGGATGGAAGACAGGGACAGTCTGATGATGATCTGAGTGAATGCCACGTGCTAGGTGTGTAGGGACACAGAGCAGACGTAGCTGGAGATAACAGAAATAGGAATCTGACATTTCTCCTGTGTGTGCTGGAGAGATGTCTACTTGCTCTAGTGGTGATGGGGGAGGATACCAGCAGACATGACTCTTGATTTTCATGCTTGATTCAGCACCTGTGGCATAGCTTCCCCAGGACCGTGAAGCACAGAGAAAGCCCAATCCCCATTTCTGTCCCCTCAGGCATGAGTTTGGGTGCCTCCCCAGCTGATGATGTGGGTGGGACAGAGACACAGCCAAGGCACCTGCGTGTGTTCCCAAAGCTGGGTTGTCTTGCCCAGAACACGGTTGCAGGAGCTGCCTTCTCAGTCCTCATTTTAGGGGACAAGCAGTATGAGGCAAGACCTGTCTGACAGAGCCAGCCTGGCCCCCCGTGTTTGCCCATGCCTTACGGTGATGCCAGGGTCTCATCGGGGTTTATGTGTCCTGCCCACAGCAGGACGGTCCTTGCCCATTTTACAACTTGGCATCATAGTCTGTCCCAGGAAAGCCCTGAAAATGTCTTATACCTCACTCTCATTAGCCATGGGCCGGGGGCAGGGAATCACTGGGCAGCCCTGAACCTGTCATTGACAGGGAGGGGCTGATTGGTGCCATTTGTTTAGGATCTCAGTACTAGCATTGGGGAACAGTGGATTAAGCCTCCTCCTCCTGCAACACCAGAATCTTATATGGGTGCTAGTTGGAGCTCAGGCTATATTCCACTTCCAATCCAACTCCCAGTGAAAACCCCTGGGAAAGCAGAAGAAGATGGCCCAAATACTTGGGCCCCTGTGCCCTTACAGGAAACTGGATGGCATTCTAAGTTACTGGCTTAGAACTGACCCAGTCATTGTACCCATTTGAGGAGTTAATCAGTCCATAGATCTATCTATTCTCTGTCTGTCACTCTGCCTTTGAGATAGATAAATAAAATCACAGTAACAGTGCAATTGAGACTAAATCCATGAGTGGTCATCTTCTGGTTATGACCTGATGGCCACGTGATAGGTTTTGTGGTGCACAGAGCTGCCATGTTGTGCTGGTGTCCTGTGAAGCTACCATTGATGGTACAGGGATGAGCAAGTATGGCTGTATCCTAATGAAGCCTTCTTCGCAGACTGTTAGAGGTAGGATTTGGCTCTGAATGCTGCAGTTTGCCCACTACAGTTGAACCAGTCAGGGCTCATTCCCTGAAGCTAGGTTTCTCCCAGCAATCCAGACAGTTCTGTGTTAGAAGGGAATGGGATTCTGTTACCAGGAAGAGGAAAGGAGGGGCTTGGGGGCAGGGCCTGGATGGTGACACTGCAGTGCTAGCTGTACAATCTACTACATAGCCAGGGCAGCTGGAGGGTGCCTGTAATCATCATCACATCTGCTGAGATGGGAGCACTCTTGAGCCTGCATCAACCAGCTGTCATCCAAGAACTGCCTCCCCTGCTACCCCAGAGCCCATGGCATGAAAGATGGTGTGTTCTGTTCTCAGGGTCTATTTCTGGCAGGGAGATAGAGCAGTGTGCTGTCTACATCAGTTCTGGTGATGGCTTGAGTGAGTGAACATGGCTACTTGCACTTTGCAAGCTCTGGGTCACACAGATTGAATTTCCCTGGTCCACACACAACACAAGATGAAGGCCACCATCAGGGTCTGGGGAGATGACCAACGGCCCAAAAAGTGAGAGGAATGAGCATGGAGTCTACTAAGGAACTGATGTTGGTTACATCTCCTAGCGCTCCTGGACAGCCCAGTGTTGGCTGAGAACACCCATGTCTGAGTGTTTTGGCCACTGTCAAGGCCAAAAGATCTGCCTGAAGGGCGCCTGCTGCAGGGCATGGCCATCCTGCAGATCTGTGAGTTATTCTGCCTGGCTGGTCCCATGCAGAAAGAGCTGACTGTCCTCATCCTGAGTCTCCAAGCATCAGACTGGGCCCAATCCCCTTCCTAGGTAGACTTGACGATACTGGATTTGGGAATCCCAGAAACAAATCCATGACAGATATAAATTTTGCCATGAGCTAGAATGTGCACATATGCATGTACAGTCTGCTAAATGCTGGGCATAGTCTCACCCTAAAGAAGGCTGTCTTTGGGAAAGAGCTGCTGGGTTTTGCTTAGCCTGGGGACTCATGGGTTGTGTGTGTGACTCTTCGGTGAGAGCTACTTCTCCTTCTAATAACTTCAGCAATGCTCAAAAGTGGGTAAGATAGGCTTCTCCAGGTACTGCATGCCTCCTGAAGGGATCCCACCTTGTCAAGTAAGATGCAGTCATATTTAAAAACACTATATTGGGATGCCTCTGGCACTAGCATAGCTGCTTCTAGCCAGAGAGTTGTTAGGACCTGTGGAATTGCACATGGAAGCCCCATGTATTTTAAAAGATTTATGTTTCTTTTATTTAAGAATCTTGTAAATTTATTTTATATTTTTTAATTTTACTTCTTTTTATTATTATCATTTTATGATACAGTTCTGTAGATCCTGTAATTTCCCTTACCCCGCCCCCCCCATTCGCTCCTCCCTAAGTTCCCCTACATCATTACTATAGCAGGGTTCTTCATATACAGTCCTATGTCCATCACTGCAGGCATGGAGAATGGCAGAGTTCAGCATCTTATTGTCAAGATCTAGTAAACAGTTTTCTTGGGAGTCCATCTTTATCTGGAAGTAGAGATGCATACTGCATAGTATCCTCACATCTGGATATGATAGTCTCCATTACATGATTACTATACATCCTGTTAAATGAAAAGCCACAATAAAAATCAACAACAGGAAGAAAAATAGAAATTTACAATGCCATGAAGTTACATGCTGCTAGATATAATAGTCTCCATCACACAGTTATTATACATTTCCTTAAATGAAAAACCTCACAGGTGGCCTTGCCTGACTCCTACTTCTCCCTCCATGTTCTGGATCCTGCCCAGAAACCACTCAGCACGCAACCACTTCTGCTCACACATTGGAAAAAGAAAGCTGTGTGAGGCCCCCTCCTGGGTCTGAGAAAGAGAGAGAGAGAGAGAGAGAGAGAGAGAGAGAGAGACCCAACCCGAGTCTGACTGCTCCTTTTGGACCATACCTGCAAATGGGGAGCAGAGAAGACAAAATGATTGTCACACTCTCACTAACTCAATTTCACTAACTCAATTTCAATCTCTCCCCCCCTCCCTCTTTTCCCCTCTCTTCCCCTCTCTTCTTTCATATCTCTAACCTGCTTCCATGCCACATCTTTTCTGTCCCTGAGGAACTTCTTGGGTCTTGCAAGATCTTACGAGGACAAACAGACACAAGGGTGCTGCAGAATAGCTCAACTCGTTAATCCTCCACTTTCAAGTCCTTGCTGCTCCAATTCTGTTCTAGCTCCCTGTTTGTGGCCTGGGAAACCAGTGGAGGGTGGCCCAAGTGTATGGGACTCTGCACCTGTGTGGAAGACCTGGAATAAGCTTCTGGCTCTGGGATTTGGACTGGATTGAGTCCGATTGGATCAAATCAGGTCAGTTCCGGCCATGGTTGTGACAATTTGGGCAGAGTACCAGTGGATGGAAATCTTTTCCTGTCTGTCTGTCTCTCCTTCTCTCTGTAAATCTGTCTTCCCAATGAAAATAACTCAACCTCAAGAGATAAAAAAATAGAAACAGAAAGTGAAAGCAAGTCAGTGGGGGATACTGGCATTGTGGCACCGCACATGTGCTAAACAGCCTGTCAGGAGACACATTGGCCTTGCTGTATGGGAACACCAATTTGATATTTTTCCTGGCTGTTGGCTTTGGAATAGCCTGGCCTCAGCTGAGAGTCCTTCTATACTTTGTGACAATACTACCTAGGGAGGACCATCCAGGAGAGACAGGGATGGAGAAAAGGTCTCCCTCCCTCCTGGCATATATTGTGGGAATGGACTTGGGATGATGCGTTGGCTGGGTTATAACTGTGTGTATAGCGAAGTCTTTGCTGTGCCTGTGTGGTTGGGAACATTGGAATGGACTGAACCAGGCTCCTGATTTTTGTGAGGCAGTCTCTCTCTCTCTCTCTCTCTCTCTCTCTCTCTCTTTAATTTTGCTTGCTGGTTCCCACTTTCTTCTCTTTCTCCTTTTCAATTTCCCTTTAGTCAGCTTCTCACTGTTGCTCCTGCTCTCTTCTCGTTTTTCCACTCCCCTACCTCTCTTATATAATCTCACTTCTTTTTTTTTTCAGGTTTATTTTATTTTTATTACAAAGTCAGATATACACAGAGGAGGAGAGATAGCGACAAAAAGATCTTCCTTCCGATGATTCACTCCCCAAGTGAGCGCAACAGCCAGTGCTGTGCCAATCTGGAGCCAGGCGCCAGGAATTTCTTCCAGGTTTCCCACATGGGTGCAGGGTCCCAAAGCATATGACAGTCCTCAACTGTTTCCCAGGCCACAAGCAGGGAGCTGGATGGGAAGGGGAGCTCCTGGGATTAGAACTGGTGCCCATATGGGATCCCGGTGCATTCAAGGCAAGGACTTAAGCCTCTAGGCCATGCCGCTGGTCCCTAATTTCACTTCTGACTCCATATTCTTTATCCTTACTTTCTCTCCCGTTTGCTTGCTTTTCCGTGGTCCCTCTTTGGTTGTTTCTCTCTTCCCTTGCAATCTCTATATGCTTTTCTCTTGCATCCTCATTCTGGTTTTATTTTCTTCCCTCATCTCTTTTACTCATATCTGTCTGGTTTTTTTTTTCTAATGTTTCCTTTGCTTCCCATTACATTGTCCTTCTGTATCCTTAGTTTTTGTCTTCCTCTTTTTTTTTTTTTTTTAAATTATGCTTACCTATTTTCTTTCTTTTTTTTTTTTTTTAAGGATTTATTTTTAATTTTTATTACAAAGTCAGATAACTGAGAGGAGGAGAGATAGAGAGGAAGTGGAGCTGCCGGGATTAGAACCAGCGGCCATATGGGATCAAGGCGAGGACCTTAGCCACTAGGCCACGCCGCCAAGCCCGTTTTTTTTGGTATTCTTAGTTTCGCCTTCCTTTCAGTTCTCATTCTCTCTCTCTCTCTCTCTCCTCCTGCTTTGGTTTCCCTTTTCACTCTCTGCCAATGCCTGTGTTTTCTTTTATTTTCTGTCTGCCTTCGTCCTTTACAGTTGGTTACCAAGTCCCTGCTCCCCTTTCCCCCAAGAATGTACTGATAGGTCAGATTTATCTGGGTCACAGCCCATGCGTGTCACTACTACAACATGATCCTTCCCAATCTAAACCATAAGCAGAGAGTTTGATCAGAAGTGGTGAATCCAGGACAGGAACCTTCTCTCCCCCAGTCACAAAGCAAAAAAACACACTGTTCTTGGCCAGGGCTGACCTGGAGGATGGGCCGGGTGTGAGAGCCTTTGGTCTGACTCCAGGAAGCTGGCACTGGAGGCTGAGACACATGATCTGGTGTTGCATCCGCTAAAACAGAATGTTAGCATTTCACCAGTGACACTCACAACACAGTTTGATTATAAGTGAGAGGCAAGGCAAGACAAGTCAACCAACCTGCCAGCCGGGACCAACACCCCTTGACAGAGTGTGGCAATCCACAATAGCCTGCAAGGGGAGGGAGGAAATGACACATATTTTCCTGCCTATCTCAGATTCATCACCTCACTGCATCCAGCAGGCTGTGCCTTTGTTCCTTGGTGCGGCTGTCAAACTCACTGGTGGCAACCTTGCTGCAGCTGTAAAGTGCTCCAGAGCTGGCAAGGGGAAGCAGGTGGGTGTAGAGCCCAGGGCAGAGTGTTACAAAGACCCAAGCTGTAGGCAGGAGTGTCCCTTTGCTGCTGGGACCTTGGTGCTTTCTGTGCTGGTTGGAGATTAGGCCTGGAGGCTTGCAAGTAAGCAGGAAGGCACCTGCAGGGGTGGGTGGGTGTCAGCTTGCTCCTGAATGTAGCCGGGCTAGAGTACCACAAGAGTGCAAAGGGGTCGACCAGCACACCCTTTATCACTGCCACCACACTAAGGGACCTGATTCAGGACTTTGACAGGGCTGTGAGGCCCCAATCCCAAGCTCTACCCTTGTCGCCCACACTAGGGGACCCAATGGGGGACATTGACCATAGTGTAAGGCTGCTTACTGAACCTATGGAAATCATTCCTTCTTGCCACCCTCAATCCCTGTTCCTCTTTGGGGAACCATCAAATGTGTGCTTGTTTTTTAAACTCCTGGGTCTACCAATTGGCCATAGGAGCATGCCCTGTCACAGATGGGTGTTTTTCTGGGGACTTGTGACCGGGGACCTCATCTGAGGGGTGGCTGTGTCCCATGCAGTGTCCCTGTTGTCCCCTGCAAGGACATTTCTACACTTGCAGTTGTCATTTGGACCTGCAGGTAGGTGCTGACACACTGTCTCCTAGTTACTGTCACCAGAAGACCTGAGCCCCTGGGCGTGCATCTGGGGTATAGGAAGGGATGCAATGGGCTGCTGGCATGTTGGTTCAGCCCTGCAATTGTGCTGCCATCTCCAGCTGATGGTTTGACCTGAGAGCAGCAGAGGTGAGGCCAGGCATTGAGTCCTATTCCTGTGTTCACTCTCTGCTGTAGGGTGGCCTATTGCATAGTATGGCTGACTGATACCTGCCCCCCTCCTCCCTGATGAATCAGGAGCAGTAGCTTCATGCCACGTGTGCATGTCAGGCATCCCTGCAGTGGGGTTGACCTCTGCCCTGAGAGATAAGAGGCTGCAATGGACCCTCCCTGGCAGCTGTCCTTGTCAGGCATGACCTCCTGTGCCTTGTGTGATGTCAAAATCCTAGACCAACTGACTGATGTGGTGATGTGGCACTCTCCTGCGCTGGGACTAAGCCACTTAAAGATGAAGGATGATCATTTATGGTGAATGCTGCCGAGCTGCTTGTTCTGTCTGGTGGACCCCTGGTTCTTCTTTCTGCTGCCTTGGTGTGATGGGAAAGGCCATCCTTGTGACCACCTGTGCTGAAGTTCTTCCCGTCAATTAAAGCAGAGAGGTCAGTTTGACACCTGGTTGAAGGGTGTGAGTATAACCCAGTCCAATCAGGCTGGCATTATTCACTTTAGCAGAGAGAGAAGTTCTACAGTCCAGCTTGTATTTAGCTACAATGCCAAAATGGGTGTTCTTACTGCTAGCCGTCCACTCAAGGTTTATCGAGGTCTCAATCTTCTCGTTGATCTTCTGGTAGATAGAGCCTCCGAATTCAGTGCCATCATTTACATGAGCGTGCAGCTGGAAGTCTGCGGCCTTATAACCCGGGGCAAAATTATTCTGTGACAGCTGGCTGGAGGTGCTGGTGGGGTCCAGGTGTGGGTCCTCAGATGTGGTGGACACCCTTTGCCTTTTGCTATGTTAGCTTGTCATGGTCTTGCCATGTGTGTGACCCCTCCCACGGTGCTGATGGGAGGCTTGTCTGGCAGAGCCTGGCTCTGTTTGCCTCTATGGTACTCCTGGAGTGGTCCGGGTTGTTTGTCTTTCAGGTGCCTGAAACTGATGGTGTTGCTCCTTTGCTCCCCCAATGTCCTCTCACAGGTGTGCCACTGCAGCCCACCAGTGTTTGCTGCCTGCTCTGTGGGAGTCTTTGGGGGCGGTTGAGGTGGTAAGGAAGAGGAGGTATGGGGGCAGCATTTTGCCTCTTGAAGAAGGGAGGCTGCTGCTGCCTTTGGTTTGCCTGGCTTGTGTCCCTGTGCATCTGCGGGGGCAGACTGGCTTCCTTATCTCTACTACAGACCCCACTGCCCATCTTTTGGCTTGTGCCCAGGTTGGGTGCTGCTCCCTTGATGCCCCCATCAGCTTGGGGAGAAGTGCATGTGGGGCTGGTGAGGTGTGGACCACCTTCAGTGAGAAAAGTCTTCTCTAGCGATCTGACAGGGATGTGTCTACAGGATGGGGTGCCATATCCCCCAACTACCAGTGTTCCTCCCTCTCTGGGTGTTTGTTAGCCGCACTGCTAATGACCAGACGGCTTGGACTGTGCATTAGGTGGTAATGACTGTTTGTGACCTCTGCTCTCCCCCTCTGCGGGGGTAAGTGGAGTTTCGTGTGGGCTCTTCTTGCCCCTGGGGACTGGATGCTGCCTCTCTTGCTGTGGCTCATGCCTCCACCCTCCGTGTTTGGAGAGGGTCCTGCCAGACCAGGCATTCTGGTACCTAAAGGCAGATGGAGGGGCGCTGTGGTCATTTGCATGCACCTGTGTACATGTATGCCTCTGGTGTGTTGCCTTCTGTGTGCAGCGTAGGGATTTGGGGGTGCATGGGGCTTGTCCCATGCTGCCCCCTTGGTACTGGTACAGGGTAGCTCTCTGCCCACTTCCCATCATAGGCTGTTGCGGTCCACTGGCTGGTCATTGCTGGCAAGGGTGGTGGTGGGACCACAGGTTTGGTTGGGTATCCCCTCAGCTGTATCGGCCTTGGGAGTATTCTCATGGGGTTATGACTTTTGGCACTGGGGGCTTGGATGTTGGTAGATGGAGGCCAGGTGCCTGGCATGTGGGCATTGGTGGTGTTGCATTGGGAGTCCCATTGGAGGGGCCTCAGGTGCATGTTAGGGAATGTGTGGGGTCACTGGTGGTGAGCTTCAGAGTCCCAGGCATCACGGGACTACCCTAGTGTGTGGCAGTGGCATCCCGTGTCCATTTCCCAGGTGGACCCAGCTTTTGTTGGCCCGGGGTGTGCCCTCATGACTCCCCATTGTGCTTCTGGTGCCTCTCCCTCGCAGCCCGATGCCCGCCCCCATAAGTACCCCTCTCTGCCTGCTCCTTCCTCCTGTTGCTTGCATGTGCTGGTAAGCGCTTTTGGGGGTTGGAGGTTGGTTTGCTGTGATGGCTGGCCTGTGGTGTGTGGGACTGGAGTTTCCCTTTTGTTGGAGGTGTGCACATGTGAGCGGTAGCTGAGTCACACCATCCCAGCTGTGTGATTGTGTCCAGTGCCTCCACTCCCCCATGTGGGACTGCCCTTGCGCTCAGAGGGTGCTGGTGGTGAGATCCTGCAGGGTGGGGGCTTGTATAGCCTGGCTGCCATCCAGTTCGGCCATCAGTGTTGTGGAAGCCCTCCTTTCCCATGCCCCTTCACGCTTGGAGGTTCCCTGGTCCTTAGCTCCCAGTTGTCAGCCTTCCTCATGCCTTCTTTGCTCTCCAAGTAACTCCTGGAGCCGGGCCGCACCTTTGTGTCTCCATCTCACTCTTCATCTGCTATCGGGGTCTCCTGTCCTGCGGAGGAACTCATCCGACACTCCAGACTCTGTTTCAAGAGGCACTTTATTCTTCCAACCAGTCTTTTTCCGAACCCGTCGACTCGACCTCTTACTTCTTCTTCCTCCCGTTTCTCTCTGCTTCGTTCCCCAGTCTCCTTGTCGCCCCCTAGTCTTCTTCTGTCCGTCCTTCCCAGTTGTGCCCTGTCCTCTGTCTTCGTCCCTCCGTCCGTCTGTCTCTCCTTCTCTCTCTCTTCTTCCTTCTTTTACCCGGAACCCCCCCCCCCCCACCGCTTATATACAATCCTAATCCAATCAGGTTAAAGGTCACCGATGCATGCAGTTGGCAGTCCAATCATAACTCTGATCACGTGTAGCACATGCGCCAGGCATGCGACTACGAGCCAATCAGAAGGCACTTCCTGATACCTGTTTACCGCCAAGCTCCAACAGGAGGAACGGGCTCAGCGCCATTTTAGGGCAGGGCACATGTGCAGTGCTCCCAACAGTCCGCTTCCTGGTCCTGGTCTCCATGATCTGGTTGTGCTTTGCTCCCCGGGTCCCACTGCAACTGTTGGGGAAGACACTCCTGCACCTTCTGTGTCAGGCACTGCCTTGCCCCATCAGGTGGCAGTGGTTGGTGGTGGTGCTGCAGGTCAGCTTATTGAAGTGGTGTGTGTGCAGGGGGTGAGGTTGGTAAGGTAGATAGGACAGACAGGAGTGGATGGTGTCTGCTGCCCTCCTTTTTCCCCTTTTCCTCCTTCCCAGTGGCAGCATCTGTAGTCTTTCCTGGACCCGGTGTGGTGCCCAGGAGTGGGCTTTTCCTGAGACCGTGATCAGGTGGTTCCTCTGGCTTGTTTCTGTCGCGAAGTTGTATGGACAGATCAGCATCACTCTGTACCCATTGAGGGTGGTGTGCTGTGGGCCTGGGCTTCAGCCTTGGCCCTGTCACCCCCTTTCCACCATGGGTGCTTTCCCATTGAGCGTCAGTCCAGATGGAGAGGGGTATCTTGGGAGTTTGGTGCCCTTGGTGCTGCTGTGTCCCCCTGCTCGATCCCCCATGCCTGGCTGCTGCTGCCCCAACCCAGCAGGGCCAAAGCCTGCATTGTGTACTTGTGCCCCGCTGAGGTTGGTGCCTGTCGGCTGGAGGAGGTGGTGATGCGAGACCACCCAAGGTGCTGGTCACTCCCTACTGGCTTTTCAGGTTGGCTCTGGTGCGGTGGCCTTACCGTGTTGGGGGCACTCCCCCTCTGTCTGCCAGGGGAGGTTGGTGAGGGGTTTGCGGGGGTGAGGCTGTGGGCTCTGGCCCACCCATCTGGTCTTCCCTCCTAGGCCTCTCCTCTCCCCATCCTCCACTGTTGTCCCCTCCACTTGCCAGTGCCTGCCTGTGGGAGGGCCATGCTGGGCCGGATGAGTTTTGCAAGCTTGCCACCTTTTGCAGGAGGCTGACCGCCAGTAGGTAAGGATGACATGGGCTCCGCCACCACACTCCCCAAATGGGTGGGATGCCCTGGCCCACTCTGCTGCCATTGAGAGAGCTGGCCCCATGTGAATTAGTGACCTATGCTTGGGGACACACACACACAAAAGAGGTGCTGAGACAGAGCAAGAGCTAACTGGGCACAGGTGGGATGAATGGATGCAATGATCCATCAGAAGTTCACAACTCTGTGGCTGGTACTCAATGTTCTTTTTGTTTTTTCCCAGTGAAAAGTGGTTGCTGTGCGGAATCACACACCAAGCACAGGGAGTGCCTCATTGGGATGAAGAGGATGTGTCTTCTCTTCTGCTGCTGAAAGGATACACCATGCCACCAGCAGTATGTCCTCTCACCCCAAAACACCCAACAGCACCCACAGTTCTGCTTCCTGTATGCCCCTATCTATGACTGCCTTACTGCTGTGATTGTGGAAGCCTGACCTTCCTGCTACCATCTACTTCCATTTTGCCCCTGGGTCAATAAAGCTTTCTTCTAAGCCTCTAACTTCTGCTTGAGGCTGATGATTTGGTGAAACACTGAGGCCATGTGCATGCACACACACACACACACACACACACACACACACACACACACACCTGTGTGCCATCCTGATGGGTACATGGGTGTATGGGTGGGTTGGTTGGTCTTTCTCCTGAAGCTCTATTGACAAGTAGACAAGCAGACAAGCTTCCAGGCTGTCTTTCCTTGGTTGATTTAGGAGGGAGCTGAATCTTGGGAGCAGAGAATCAGCACCCACAGTGGATTCTGGTGTGGTTTTGATTGGCTGGCTGTCTGGCTAGTGATGGGCGTACTTCTAGGGACTCAACTGACTGCTTTTAGAATAGTCCATGCCTGCCCCACTTTTTCCCCTCCCCCCAACCACCACATGACTCGCCTTCACCCCAGACCAACTTTGGGGAGAGTCCCTCCTGCTTCTCCTTGGTACCTTGGGATCTTGCTTTAGCCTTTCTTGAAGGGGGAGGGGGTATGGCATGGCAGAGATTTCTGCACCTCATGGTGAGACTACCACATACACATAGATACCCACCACTGGCTGCTTGTACGTTGGGTGGGGTCCCAAGCACGGGCCAGCTTCTGCTGGAAGAGAGGGAGGGGCATCATGTCAGACCTACCTGGAGCAGCCTGGACTTCAGTGCCAGTGCCGCTGTCATGCCATCATGTCAACCAACCCCAGAGTCTGCAAACAGTACCTTGATGTCTGAGAAACCCCATGATATAGGTGTACACATACAGGGTGAAAACTGCTGAAAGCCTGTTTCTGTCCAGAGTCCCTTCAGAAAACACAGTCGTTTGGCGCTGAGACCCAGGATTCTGCACCATCTGAAATGTTTTGAATTCTCACCAAAATTCTGAATTCTCTACTCATCCAACAGCACTTTGTGAAAGAACGCTTGAATCAAAGGCTTGAATCAAAGGTAATGTAAATCAAGTGTGTGCTCTGAAACTTATCTTTGACTGTGGTGTTTAGGAAGTGTTTTTCATGGGCCTACAATGCTCTCATGACTGTGGTGTGGAACATGCTATTTTTTTTCCCACAGGTTTCCCTTAGGTTATGGAACACTGGAAATGACATCTCTTCCCCAACCCATATCCCCCATCACTGTTCTTACACAAAGATGCCCGACAGTATTGGTAAATTCCACTCACTCCCAGATTATAGATCATTTGCATTTACATTTGTAATTTCCATAACTTTTTTTTCTTCCAGTGGGCCCTCCTCACTTCTTTCTTTGTGCTTTGGCTATATATCTTGTCAAAATGCAATGTAAACAATTTCAGATGGGAGTCTGGGGTCCATTGGCTTAGTGGTTGAGCTTCTGTCCACATTAAGTCAGAAATGCTTAGTTTTCACACACACACACACACAGGTTTGAGGCAAAGGCTGTTGAAAAACCTGTTTGTATCCTAAACAGAGTTATGTGGCACTGAGAACCATGATTCCATACATTCTGGAATGCTCTGTTCACCAACAATCTGAGTTCTACAGGCCTGCTTTTGGAGGAAAAAATTCTGAACTGACTGGTGAACGGATGGGTAGAAGATTCTGCTTTTTTTCTTTTTTTAAGAAAGGAAAACAACAATGTTGTCACGGTGCTGGTGGTATCGCGGTTTCAACATTTTTCACCTGCTTGCTCTCTAGCTCTCTCCATCCTCTCTCATCCATGTCTCCTTCTTGGAAGGCCACAGTGACAAAGAGAAAAGGGAGTGAGTGAAAGAGAATTCCAACCAGTTGCATTAGCCACATGGGGAAGGAACTTGTGGGTGGAAGAGTCTCTTCACAGAGCTCGCTCTTTTGCTCATCCTTGCCACTCTCTTCCTCTCTCCTCTCCCTTCCTCCCTCCCATCTCCTCTGACACACATGCCTCTCCCTTCCCTGTTCCAAACAAACTCACTCACAAATATCTCTCCAATAAGTGACTTCCAAATGAATAAATAAATGAGTCTTAAAAATAAAAAAAACTCATGAAAGAACGGATCTGGTTTTCACATTGAAGGAAAATGTAACTAGTTGTCTGCCCACTTAAATATTCCAGACAGTTTGGGAGGGGTGGGAGGTGTAGATCTTATTTTGCTGCCTTCAGTGGAGCAGAAAAAGGCATTCAACACCAAGCTGTTGAGATCCGTTTAACATTTCTAGGGTGCAGAAATTGGGCACCAGGTGTCAACAGTTGTTTGCAACACGGTAAAGATGGGTGTGATTGTGCCGAGTCAGGTGAGAGAAAACAAAAACTTAAAGCATGTATTTGATTTATTTGGACGCCTGCATGCTGAATGATGGAGTGGTGGTGAGGGATGTGATGGGGGAAGACTTTCACAAAAACTTCTCCCACGTGGGTGGCAAGACATGCATTCAGATGGTGGTTTCTTCTTCTTTAAGGAATCCTGAACAACCCAACTTTTTCCTTTGCTCTTTCTCAGCCTCTTTGATCCCTGCAATAGGATGCTGTCAGTATAAAGCTGACCACTCCTATCAGTGTGTCCTGGCTAATGTGCCACTGTGAGTGAAGTGAGACACATCTGAAGGTGGCTTTGTTATGGAATACACTGAGGTGCACCAATGACACCCAAGAGGAGAAAAGCAAAAACAAAACAAAGTACCTGCCTACCTGTTTGCCTTCTAAGCAATAGCATGCTGTCTGTCACAACAAGCAAAGATTTTGCCACTACTCCTCCCCCAGCCCCAGGAAGGAGAGAGGGAAGCTGTGTTTAAGTGATGGGTGGTGGGTCTTGTGTGCATCTTGCTAGTCACCTCCCCCATCCCCATCTCCTATCCCCAGCCAGATCTAGAGCCAGATACAGGGCACTGAGACATGTAAAGAGAAGTATAGGGGAGGGCAAACCCTCCCTTCCTATCAGAATGAGTGTGTGTGTGTGTGTGTGTGTGTGTGTCCAAAAAAGCAGCAGTCTTTTCTTTGGAAGCCACTGGCATGTAGGACTCAACCCCTCACTTCCAAGAGGCCTTATTCATTGCCTTCACTGAAACGCAGATGGTTAGCCCTGTTGTCTGTCAAAGGCTTCACTTTCTCTTTACTCCACTTAGAGCCATCCTGCCCTCAGGCATTTGTCAGTGAAAGGGTCTGCCTCTCTGTCTGTGGCTATTGTCAGCCAGAGTAAGGCACTCCTCTTCACTCTAGGAGTACAAAATGGTATGTGACCACTGCTTCCTGACTTACATGGGGCAGACCATGAGTGGTTCTCAGGAGCGGCCACCCTTCTCATGTGGCCTTTCCATTGGCATATTGATTCACTCTTCCATCCATCACCTTAATACGTGAACATGCGTTATTAACCTGTGGGTGTACTTCTGTCGCCTAGACAAGCAGAACCACTCAACGTCAAGCATCTCTCCCTCTCAATACAACAATCTACCCAAACGTAGTACTCCAAACATTGAAGTGAACCTCGTAATTGTCCTTGTGTATGTGTGCATGTGTGTTTGAGGGGGATGGGCAGGGTGAGGGCCTCAAGGTGATTGCAGTTGCAGAAATATACTAGGCCTGTGCCCTGTGCCAGGCACAGCTCTCTGCTTGGATCAGTGTTGGACTGGCCTACCAACTGACCAGGACACAGCAGTCTTGTGCCTTGGGCAGAGTATCACACCTCCTCTAAAGGATGAGCTTCTACTGTTGCTTAAACTGAGTCTCTTATACCACAAATTTGGTGCCTGTTCAGAAAAACGTTTTTAGGATTTATTAATTCATACATCCCTTGATAAAGTCATGTATCTTATTTCTATTGAAAAGGCAGGTATATATAGAGGAGAGACAGGGAGAAATATCTCCTGCCTGCTGACTGGTTCACTCCCCAGGAAGCCACAATGATAGAGACTGAGCTGATCCAAAGCCAGGAGCCAGGAGCTTCTGGGTCTCACATGCAGGCAGGTGCAGAGTCCCAAGGCTTTGGGCCATCCTCAACTGTTTTCCCAGGCCAAAGACAGGGAGCTGGATGGGAGTCAGGCAGCAGAAAAATGAACGAGAGCTCATAGGGGACCCTAGCATGTACAGGGTAAAGACTTCAGCCACTAGGAAATTGCAAGCCTGGCCCAAACAACAACTCTTGTTTTCCCCTTGTCTTTTTGTCTGGACCAGGGAGATGCATGCTGTTGGCGTCTCTGGCCCAGGCCTTGAATGTTTGGCACATACAACCTGATTATCTATGGGTAACTTGCTGTTTTATTCCAGCCCTTAATGCATTCTCCGAAGGGAGCTGAAGTCTAGAAAAGGGGGAGTGCCTGCAGCTCACTTAGCAGGCTGGTGGGATTTCAGGCCCAAATCTTGGGACCTTCTGGGGGTACTGCAGTCCATTTACACCCAGTCATGACACTTTGCTGAGAAGTGGGTGTTGTGGCCTAAGCTAACTGGCATGCACAGCAACTATTTGGCTATTCTTTGCATGACTGAGTGCAGCATCAAAACTCAATCCTGGAACTCAATCTCCCTCTACACAGTTCTCGTTTTCACTCTACCCTACAAACATCCCAAGCTCTTGCATCAGACAGTGGGTGTTAAGGTACAATCTAGATGGCCTAAAACGAATTCAGACACTGCAATTAGGCTGAGGTACAGAACAGTACGCTCGGATGGTCCATCCCTACACTTCCTGTGAACCAACTGGAGATTTATGCTACTGTAATTATTTACGTAATATTTTTAAACTTATGGAAGTATATGTCTATATCAATATATATATAATAGACCTTGCCGCCCCATGGTTTCACTCTCTGGGTTGACGAGCAGATCTTTCTGCCTAGTAGGCAGAGAGAAAAGAAATCATCGACCATTCCTTCCAAACCACTAGGGTTCCATTGCCATGGACCGTGTGGCTGAGAACATGTCTGCACCGAGAGCTTGCAAAGATGAGTTTCAACTGGAAGGAGGAAAGGCAGAAAGAGGACAAGTGGGGAGAGGTATGTGTGATCCCATCGTTTGAACATGTCGTTAACAGCATGTTCTCAGCATGGCACATGAATATGCTCGATACGCTGACAGAAGAGCAGATCCTCTCAAGGTCAGAGCAGACTTCTCCAGGAAATCACTCATGAGCTTTCCTTCTGAAATCTATTCCCAAATAGTAGTATCTCTTAGCAATTGCTGTAATCATCTTGGAAACTGTAAGACATTCGAACTGACGGCAAGCAGATTGACTTCTGAATGCTCAATGGGTCCAAGGCATGGGAAGTTTCCTCACACAAATAATTCTCTGGGTGGTTCTAGTTTCCATCTTGGTGGCTGAACAAAGAGAAATAGATTTTAGACTCACCACAGGCCATTTTAGTCTTCTCTATTCTGCAACACATTTTTCAGAGGTGGAAAAACTGAGATTGCAAGGTGGTAAATTTTTCAGATGCACATATATTTATTTATTGAGTATTTAATAGTTTAAATCTAATATGTTAAATTATATACAGGTCACCTTCTGATTTCACCGGTGGGATCCCATCACCCCCTGTACTCCAAGGCCCTCTAACCAAGAGGGGGCACCCAGGGGTGGCACAGGGGTCTTTGCCCAGCACCCAAGGTGATGAGTTTGAATCACGGATTTGTACAAAAGGAAGGGATGTGATTGTTTCCAAGGTTTTCAAAGGTCAGTAGATGGCAATCTTGGCATTGCTCTGGTGCCAGGAGATGAAGCAGCGGTGTTTTCACGTCCTCTTGCAAGCCTTCCTGGCATCCTTGAGAGAAGGCCCAACGACAGCAGTGAGCAAACGTTTCTTGGCTCCCATGGCCTTTGTGCCTTTCGCCTCCCGAAAGTGTGCAAGGGTACAGTCTCCATGCCATCGCTGCGGCAGCTGATGAGGCGAGGCTGTCGGCAGTCTCTCCGAGGTCCTGCCCACATGCCAAGTGGTGCCCATTGGTAAGTTCGGAGAGTCTCCCCCTTCCCTGAGGGAAAAGGTCTAGAGGCCTTGTTGTGTGGTGATCACCCGGTGGCATGCTGTCTGGATGAGAGAGGGTCAGAGGCCAAAGCACTACGTGTGGCTCTAAGAGCACCCAGGTGCTTTCCCAACACCACGTGGCATCCGCACTCAGCTCTTGGTGTGGCTGAATGAGTGTACGGTTTGTGCACAGCAGTTGAACATGTTTGTCTGTCCCCTGACAGACCTCGATCCGGATGAGAAAGCCAAGAGCCATTGTGTGAATGGAAGCAACCCGATGACTGGGGGGAAGAGAATGACCTTGGTGGAGAAGAGAGTTGGCACTGTCAGCGACCACGCCACCCCAGTCCCTACCCCCAGCCCCTGTCAGCATCAGGCAAAGGGGGCAAGGCCAGCCCTGACCCTGGCAGGGTAGCCGGCAGGCACGAGGGCAGCTGGGGGACTGCCCGCTGCATGGGCTCGGGCTCGGGCCCGGGCTCTGGCAGCCAGGCTGTTGGCAGGAGGGGAGGGGAGCCTGGCGGGCCTAGGCCCCGCCAGCCAAGGCGATGAAGAGGCCTGTGAGACACTCCTCTTCTGCCAGCCAGCCAGTGACAGTAGCAGGCAGAAGGGCAGGAGTGAGGGTGAGGACGCATGCCAAGAGGCCGCAGGGTGCAGGGGTGCTGGGCAGCCAGAAAGGAAGTGGGCACAGAGTGAAAGGGCAGACCCTGCAGGGCTCCCGCAGAGGCAGAAGAGGAGGGCCTGAGCGCAGGGGCAGGGGCGTGTGGCAGAGCAGTGGCTCTGCAGGGCACAGGCACAGGGCCATCCTGAGGCCGCGTGTGGGGGGACTGAGAAGCTGCGTGGCTGTGGGGGGCTGTCTCTGGCCAAAAGGCACGTGTGACAAGTCTCACAGAGGAGAGGTGGGGCATGGCCGTGGCCCAGTCTCCCCGGAGTCCGGGGAAAGAGGCGGCAGACGTGGGCAAGCAAGTCCATGGTGAGGTGTGCAGGGGCCCAGCGGCTTGGTCTGGCAGGTAGGCAATGTGCGCTGGGCATCCTGGGAGGGAGGGAGCAGCCGGTGGCCTCAGGGCAGAAGGCACGGCCCCTGTGGGGGTGCCCACAGGGTAGCTGAGGAACCCTGGAGCATCCCTGACGGCTGTGGGGGCAGAGACAGGACGTGGAAGGGCGTGGCCCGAGTCCGCAGCTGCTGGCAGCATCTGCTGGGGTAAGGGCTGCAGGAATGTGGGGAGGCCAAGGAAGGGGCTGGGGGACATGAGAGGGGTCTCGGCGGCGGCTGGAGGGGAAATGCAGGCAAGAGGGGAGGAGGATCCGGAAACCTCCAAGGGACTGAGCATTCCCTCACTGAGGAGGGCCGAGTTTGCCAGAATGCTGGGGAAGGAGGGGGAGGGGCAGGGGGAGATGGAGGAGAAACTGAGGGAGGGGAGGGATGGGATGGAAGTCAGGGGAGAGGAACAAGGTGAACTTGCAGAAGCGTGGGATGTTCCCTGAGACAGGAGGGCTGCCTCAGGCACCAGTGGGGTGTGGGTGTGCCCGGAGCACGAGGAGATGGGAGAGAGACTCGGGGCCAAGGGTGGGAAGGACAGGGCAGTGGTCAGGGGAGAGGAGCATCGTGCAGATCCTGAAAGTCCAGGTGTGCCCTCTTGGAGGACGGCTGGCTGCTCCTCAGTTGCAGGGCTGCTGGGCAAGAAGCCAGACAAGGAGAGGGAAGAGAGACTGGGCTCCTTGGGGCTGGGGGAGCCCAAAGCCCACGAGGTGGCAGGAGAGCCCCAAATCTGGAGGTGTGCCTGGTCAGGGGGCCATGAGGGGAGTGTTGGGGAGTGGCGGTGGCCCAGGGTGCGGAGGCTGTGGGGCATAGCTGAAGGCTGGGCAAGTGTGTCGGACAGCTCTGGGCCTGTGTGGGCATGGCTGCGCGGGCCCAGAGTGAGGCTGGTCAGATGGGGCAAGTCAGTGCCCAGGTGCCCTGGGGAGCTGGGACAGCCCCCGTGGGTGGGCGGGGAGCTGCTGGGGGAGGGAAGGATGAACATGTGGTAGATGGTGGAGGGCGCTGAGGACTCGGAGCTGAGCCAGGAACATGACCGCTCAGGGGAGGGCGTGCCAGGAGGGGCACATGGACGTGTGAGCCTACAGGGCCCTGGTGGGGACCCCAAGCAGTGGCCTGAAGCCCTAGGGGAGACTGCCGCCCACATGGGACTCCCTGGAGGTGAAGGGCCCTCGGGGCAGGGCTGGCTGACACAGCAGAGAGAGACACAGGACGAGGCTGGGCTGAAGCCTGGGGAGGCAGGAGCCAGGGAACCCTCCCCAGAAGTCACACAGGTCCCCAGGCTCCAGCAAGGCAGACATGATTGGAGGACCTCCAACTCTCTCTGCCTTGGTGGCCTGTCTTCTGACTCCAGAGGTGGAGGGCTGACAGGCGTGGGGGAGGGGAAAAGGGTGGGGTCGGAGAGAGAGAGAAAATGAATATGTGTGTGTGTGTGTGTGTGTGTGTGTGTGTTAGAGAGAGAGAGCACTGATGTGCTGTGTGTAGTAATGCGTCCCGGCTGAGCCCCTCTCCCAAACATGAGAATATGCCGTCACACAGAAAAGGGGGAGTCACTCACCCAAGGGCTCTGTGGCTCTGGCCTCTTGTCACTGACTCGGGGTCGCGCGATGCTCTGGGCAGCAGAGGTGGCACAGGCACCTGCTCCTGCTCTCCTCCCAGAGGATCTGATCTGGGGCCCTGGAAGCGGCCTTAAGTAGCTGAGCTGGGCGCACCTCCGCCAACCAGGCCTCTCCACTGGCCCCGACTCCCGCCCACCCCACACAGCCACTCTGCTCATTGGTTTCTCCTTCTCTGCCCATGGCTTCATTTCCTCTGCGCTCTCTGGTGGCCCCCTCCCCCAGGATGCAGCTGCACACTTCCTGCCACTCCCTGCTTCTCTACCAGCCCTTTCAGCCCTCCCCCAATCTTAGCCTCACCTACCCCCTCCCCCAACAAGCCCTAGTCTCCACCCTCAAGGGGGCAGTGGAGAAACACACCTTCTCCTCGCCATCATCTCACACGCTCCCACGCTGGCCACAGTGACTTGCTGGCACTGGAGGCGGTCAAATGGAGCTGATTCGCATCATCACAGCAGCTGTGACCAGCCCGCCTCATTAACCCTTCAGGATCACCTGATTGAGACTGAGACGTGCAAGTGCTCTCTCTGCTCATTGCCACCACATGATCACGGAAGAGATTCTAGTGCTGTCCAAAGCAATGCAGCAGCTCATTGAACACGTCTCACCAACAGAGATCAGTGGAAACTACATCCCATGGGTTCTTCTTTTCAGTTTTTCGTTCACTTCATCTCTTCCTAACTCTTTCTCCTCCTTCCATTCTTCATGGACTCATAGAGCATACAGTAGCATTCCTTTCTTCCGGAAGGTCCTTGAGTTGCTTTGACATCCCTTCAGCGACACATTGGTCATTCTGTAGTATGTTCTCGAACCTGATGGTGTTGTGCATTTCTTTTTTCTTCCTGTGGTTGATTTTGTTGTGTGGCTTTTCATTGTTTGCATAATGGAGACGATCCTATTGAGAGGTGAGGATGCAGTGCAGTATGCATCTCTACTCCCAGATCAAAGATGGCCTCGCAACCAAACTGTTTACTAAATCTTGACCATAAGATGCTGCACTCCACCATCGTCCATGCCCGCAATCATGGACATAGGACCGTACAGGAAGAACTCTGCTCTAGCAGTGATTTAGGGGAACTGAGCGAGGGGGGGTGGAGGGAAGTGTGGGGGGAGGGAATCAGGGAAATGTCAGGGCCTATAGAAGTGTATCGTCAAATTATGAAAGTCAAAAGGAGCATCATCCAAATCAAAACCAACCACAGGTCACCTTCTGCTTTCACCGGTGTGAACCCATCACCCCCTGTACTCCAAGGCCCTCTAACCAAGAGGGGGCGCCCAGGGGTGGCGCGGGGGTCTTTGCCCAGCACCCAAGGTGATGAGTTTGAATCACGGATTTGTACAAAAGGAAGGGATGTGATTGTTTCCAAGGTTTTCAAAGGTCAGTGGATGGCAATCTTGGCATTGCTCTGGTGCCAGGAGATGAAGCAGCGGTGTTTTCACGTCCTCTTGCAAGCCTTCCTGGCATCCTTGAGAGAAGGCCCAATGACAGCAGTGTCCAAACGTTTCTTGGCTCCCATGGCCTTTGTGCCTTTCGCCTCCCGAAAGTGTGCAAGGATACAGTCCCCATGCCATCGCTGTGGCAGCTGATGAGGCGAGGCTGTCGGCAGTCTCTCCGAGGTCCTGCCCACATGCCAAGTGGTGCCCATTGGTAAGTTCGGAGAGTCTCCCCCTTCCCTGAGGGAAAAGGTCTAGAGGCCTTGTTGTGTGGTGATCACCCGGTGGCATGCTGTCTGGATGAGAGAGGGTCAGAGGCCAAAGCACTACGTGTGGCTCTAAGAGCACCCAGGTGCTTTCCCAACACCACGTGGCATCCGCACTCAGCTCTTGGTGTGGCTGAATGAGTGTACGGTTTGTGCACAGCAGTTGAACGTGTTTGTCTGTCCCCTGACAGACCTCGATCCAGATGAGAAAGCCAAGAGCCATTGTGTGAATGGAAGCAACCCGATGACTGGGGGGAAGAGGATGACCTTGGTGGAGAAGAGAGTTGGCACTGTCAGCGACCACTCCACCCCAGTCCCTACCCCCAGCCCCTGTCAGCACCAGGCAAAGGGGGCAAGGCCAACCCTGTCCCTGGCAGGGTAGCCGGCAGGCAGGAGGGCAGCTGGGGGACTGCCTGCTGCATGGGCTCTGGCAGCCAAGCTGTTGGCAGGCGGGGAGGGGAGCCTGGCGGGCCTAGGGCCCTGCCAGCCAGGGCAATGAAGAGGCCTGTGAGACACTCCTCTTCTGCCAGCCAGCCAGTGACAGTAGCAGGCAGAAGGGCAGGAGTGAGAGTGAGGACACATGCCAAGAGGCCGCAGGGTGCAAGAGAGCTTGGCACTGGGGTGCTTGCTGTCATTCAGGCAGCAGGCCCTGTGTGAAAGGCAGACCCTGCAGGGCTCCTGGAGAGGCAGCCATGGCCCTGCAGGGCACAGGCTCAGGGCCATCAAGAGGCCGTGTGTGCGAGGACTGAGAAGATGTCGACTGTTGAGGGCTGGCTCTGGCCAAAAGGCACGGGCGACAAGTCTCGGATACAATTGGCGCATGACTGTTAGTAAGAACTCTGCTATAGGAATGACTTATGGGAGCTGGTCGAGGGTGGAGGGAACTGGGAATGCGGAAATCAGATAAATGTCAGGGCCTGTGGATCTGCAGGGAATTGTGAGAATCATTCCACTTCTGGCTGTGGCCATGTTGTCTCACTTGTCTAGCTCTGATCCTCCTCTTTAAGATAAAAACTTTATTATGCCTGGTAGCATTCCATGCCATCCTCTGCTCTCCCAGGTGCATCAGCAAAGAGCTGAGTTAAAACTTGAGCAGCTGAGAGTCAAACACATGTGCATATTAGAGGGCAGCACCACAACCCCTACCTAGCAATCTTCACCTGCTAAAAATTTCTTTCTGTTTTCTTCAAGCTAATATGCAAGGGCCTTTGCCGTGTCAGAAAATGTGGTTAAGAGGGCAGGTTTGAGACTGACACCCTGCAATCAATAAAGCCTCAAGGATAGACCCAGAGAACTTCTCTCACCTGTGCCCTGAGCTAAATACCCCAGAGCTATGCAATGGTTTTGTGGAAGGTGCTGAGATCTCTCACAACAAGAGCATCCCTGCTGTTTCTATGACCCACAGTAATGATGATTGTTCACAGGCCCTTCTCTGGATTCCGCTCTCCTCTTCCCACCCACCCACGAGTACTTGGCAGCGCTCTCTCACCTCTTGCTCTGTGACATGCCACCCCCTGTCCGCTGGTTGCAGCACATGCTGACAAACATGATGCACCAGCAGTCTCTGCAAGGATTTGGATGTTTGCACTCATGTGCGGTACATGTATCCACAAGTTCCCATTTTGGGATGATTTGACAGCCAGCAGCTCCGCTTTTGGTCCAGCTTCCTACTAATGCACCATGGAGGACCCAGAGAATGGGCCAAGTACTTGGGTCCCTGTTTCTGTATAGGAGTTCTAGATGGAGCGTCAGCTTTCCGAGCTGAGCCTGGCCCAGGCCCAGCTGCTGCAGGTTTGGGGAGTGAGCCAGTGGATGGAAGATCTCTTTCTGTCTTTTCCTCTTGCTCTGTGGCTTTGTCTCTCGTATAAGCTATTATTTTTTCCTCTTCAATAAACCAAGCATAGTCTGTATGAGTCAGATTCCTGCAGCGGGAGCCACGAGGGGGCGCTGAGGCAGAATTGCCTAGAAACATTGGCCCGGGCTGGATATTTTAGGATGATGTAGGGGAGCAGGATAGATAATAATCAGAAGTGGGCACAAAATCCATTGGAGGGCTGTAACCATAGTCTTGTTTAGCCTGTCATGGTAAAACAAAAAGCATACCAGAATTGTAACATGGGTCATTTGCTTTTCTATTCTCATGATAAATCTAGAAACTCAGGGATGGAATCTGTGTTTTGTCTTGCTAAAGCAGCTTCTGGGGAGAAGTCAGCATTTTGTTCATTTTGTTGTTACATAAAAGGCCTACAGAAAGAGAGAGAGGGAGAGAGATATCTTCCACCCTCTGGTTCACTCCCCAGTTGGCCACAAAGGCTAGGGCTGGGCTATGACAAAAGGCTGAGCTTCACCTACATGTCCCACATGGGTGCAGAGGCCCAAGTATTTGGATTTCAAAGGCACATTAGCATGAGGCTGGATCAGGAGCACAGAGGCCCTAGCATCCCATATGGACACCAAATCATGTACTGGTTACTCTATCTTTTATCCAGCTCTGTGCTTGTGATCTCAGAAAGCAGCAGAGGATGATATGAAGCTTTGTGCCCCTGCACTCACGAAGGAGGCCAGGAAGAAGCTCCTGGCTTTGGATCACCTCAGTTTTAGCCATTGAAATCCATTTGGAGAGTGAGCTAGTGGATGGAACATCTATCTTTCCTTCTGTCAGATCTTGCATGTGCCAGCAGTTGCTAGGGCCTTTACTGCATAGTGCACTCCCTCTCTCCTAGCCTATGTGTGAGTTGGTGGATGTTGTAACCCAGCCTGCACCATATCCTATTCTTGAATGTGCCTGCGGGTGCTGCAGCCTGAACAAGGCTAGCCTGTACTCAACCCCAGGACCCATGATGTTGCAGGGTTCCATGGTCATGTCTAGCTCATCATGCCACACCCCTAGCTCTTTAGCAAATCATCAGAAATTGAAGTTCTACAAGGGTGGGCCCACAGAATCTGCTCCCAGACCTGATTCTCTCATGTGGTGGTTAGTGTCATGCCCAGCCTAACATTACCTCTTCCTTGTTCTGACTCACTGGTGTGTCCTGTGATCTAGCCCTGCCAGGTAGGGTTCCAGTTCTACCTTTACTGTGTGTCAGTGAGTGATAATCAGTGGTGGATGGTGCTAACTAACCCAGTTCTGGTCCACCACATAAGCTGGTGCATCTGTCTGACCCTTAAAGGTCCTGCTGTTCTCCCTCCAAGCCGTTCAGTCTCAGCTTCCCTTGTTTATTTGCAAGTACAGTGGCCTTATCAATGGATGTCCCTCAGTAGCTATCCCTTACCTGCAACATACTCCCTCAGCAGTCCTCTCTCCCACATATCCCTTCCATCCTCTGCAGGCCCCAATGGATTGCCATATCTTCTATGTGCATGTGGGTATACCATTCACTGCTGTAAGCCACAGAGGGGCTCAGAGCTGCACGAGCTGTAGCCTTGTCAGTTCAAGTTCCTCAGAGCCTTCTTTTAGGCTGTAGCACTGTCAGGCACACCCAAGAATTGAGTGCAGAGTAGACTAGCTGCAACATCCAACAGCACACAAAGACCAAGACTGGCGGGGGGGTGGCACAATATACTGGTTAGGCCATGTCAGGCTGGGTTAGAGCAACCACTGCTATGAACAAGATCTGTAGCTGGCAACAGGCTTCGTTGGGAAGCTAAATGCTACCCTTGCTAGGCTGCAGTTACCAATGGTGTGTGTCAGAGCCAGAAATGGGGACAGACTTGGCTGAACATGGCTGCAATATTTCTTGGCATGTGTGTGGATCTCGGAGTGTGTCAGATTGGGTTATGGCTAAAATCCTCATCTTGCATGCTCGGAATCCCATATTGGGGCTGGTTTATATCCTGACTGCTTCACTCCCCTTCCAGTTTCCTAGTTGTGGCCTGGGAAAGCAGTAAAGGATGACCCAAAGCCTTGGAGCCCTGTACCCATGTGGGAGACCTGGAAGAATCTCCTGGCTCCTGGCTTGCATCAGCTCAGCTCTGGCTGTTGCAGCCAGTTGTGAAGTGAACCAGTAGATGAAAGATCTTTCTCTCTGTCTCTTCTTCTCTCTGAAATTCTGACTTTCCAATAAAAAGATTAGTTTATTTACATATTTATTTATTTTATAAGTGTCTGAGAGGTCCTGTATATCAGTAGGTAAATTTGGTCTACATTGTGTCATAATGTTAAGAAATTTTATTGTAAGCAGATGTCCTAAATGTTCTTGGTATTATTGACAGGTATTTAAAACTCAAGTTCCAAGTAATTTTCATTCTTCTGTTGGGGCTCGCAAGAGGTATCAAAAGACATATCTCTCATGTTGTAGAGACAATGTCTAATTTGGATATTTGGATTATGTTACACATACTGTCATTGTGTAAAGTGGCACTAAATTTTAAGCCATAATATAAAATAATGCTGAAACAAATTTTATGAAAGTCTAATAACCTTATTGAATTATCACCTTGTTTGTTTTTTGTTTGTTTGTTTGTTTAATTATCATCTTAATTAAAAAGGCCCAGGGGGCCCAGCTTGGTGGCCTAAAGAATAAAGCCCTCGTCTTGGACTCACTGAGATCCAATATAGGCACTGGATTTAATCCCAGAAGTCCCACTTCCAATCCAGCTCCCTGCTTGTGGTGTGGGAAAGCAGTTGAGGGCGGCCAAAAGCTTTGGCACCCTGCGCCCATGTGGGAGACCTGGAGGAAGTTCCTGGTTCCTGGCTTCAGATGGGTGCAGCACCCATCTGAAGCGACCACCACCCGTTGTGGTCACTTGGGGAATGAATCATCAGATGGAAGATCTTCCTCTCTGCCTCTCCTCCTCCCTGTACATCTTTCTTTCCAATAAAAATAAAATAAATCTTTAAAAAAAGGGTCCAGGGACCTAAAAAGTACATACATTTATAACATTCTATAGGAGGTTTCTAAAATACTGTTAGGAGTAAACAAATTTCTTTTGTTGGTTAGTAAGTTTTATAATTCTAACTATGGAATCTATGCATAGTCCTTCTTTTGGTAAGCATGGGATTGTTTATGTCATAATTGCTACCTTTTCAATTTCCATTTCCACATCTGCCACACTTGGGGAAACTGTATGATGTGCTCATGTGTTTTCAGCCTTTGCAGCCCAGAGTCCCTTCTAAATATAAAAACTAATGATGGCTCTACTTATATTAGCTTTAAATTTCAATAACATTTTCAACAATGACATATTTCTCATATTATGCATATTCTTTATCATCCTTAGGGACAAAGAACTGTAAAACAGACTCATCCCAACTTAAAATGTCAATTACTAAAATAAAAAAAGGAGGAGTGCATAGGCATAAGTCACATCATGTAAAATTATCACAAAACTCATTCATCTTAAGATTTTTAAGTGCAAATGATAAAGGCATGCCAACAGCTGCAAACCGCTGGCTGTCCACCGCCCCAAAAGCTCCCCCTTTCCAGCCTGCCTGGTGGAATAATAACCTGGAGGAGAGGATCTGTATATGTTCCACAGTTACCAATCATGAGTGGCTATCAACCAACAGCACCAAGCCTGGATATGAAAGAGAAGGAAACCTCTACAAGTTCTAACAAGAACACTGAGCTTGAAAGTGAAAAGCTCAATGATTGAACCATCTGAAACTTGAGCAACAATTTCAACAAGATGGCCACAAGAATGAGTGAAAGACCTCAAAGGGCATTGAAGGTAAAGATGCCAACTTTGGGACTTTTGAAAAAAAGTGACACAAACCACATAAAGTTAGCTTAAACAACATAAGATGCCTTATAATGCTTGTGCTTTGCATTTAGCAATGTTTACTGTTGAACTATCCACTTTTGCTTGCAATATCTTTTTGAGTGAAAGAAAGTGGGGAGTAATATTGAAAAAGATTCACCAGCAGGGTGATAAGTTGTCTTCTTTTATTTTATTTTTATGGCTTCCTATAAAGCAAGTCTTTACAGCCTTGCAACTGGAGAAGAGAGGGGATCCTATGGGTGAGGATGAATGCAAATATTTTGACTCAAGAAATTCACATTTCTCATTTGCTAAGTTGTAAAACTTTTCTGTGATTCACTTAAGATTTCTCTGTTCTCTGTTCAATGTGTGTCTTTAGAACAATTAATTTATTTATTTTGGGCCTAGTGCAATAACCCACTGGTTAATTCCCCAAATGGCTGCAATGGCTGAAGATGAGCTGATCTGAAGCTGGGAGACAGGAGTTTCTTCTAGATCTCCCTTGTGGGTGCAAGGTGCCAAGGCTTTGGGCCATCCTCAACTGCTCTCCTAGGCCACAAGCAAGGAACTAGAAAAGAAGTGGAGCAGCTGGGATGCAAACTAGTGCCCACATGAGATCCCGGCTCATGCAAGGTGAAGATTTTAGCTACTAGGCTACCATGTCTGGCCTATCCTGATTCAACTTGAGCATTGTAAGCATTTGGGTGGAATCAATGGCTGGAAGATCATTTTATTTCTACCTCTATCAGTCACCCTGCCTTTCAAATAAGCAAGTAAATCTTTAGAAAAAAGAAGAGGGCAGGGCAACGTGGCCTAGCAGCTAAAGTCCTCGCCTTGAACACCCCAGGATCCCAGATGGGCGCCGGTTCTAATCTCGGCAGCTCCACTTCCCATCCAGCTCCCTGCTTGTGGCCTCGGAAAGCAGTCGAGGACGGCCCAATGCTTTGAGACCCTGCACTCATGTGGGAGACCCGGAAGATGTTCCTGGTTCCCAGCTTCGGATAGGCACGCACCGGCCCGTTGCGGCTCACTTGGGGAGTGAATCATCAGACGGAAGATCTTCCTCTCTGTCTCTCCTCCTCTGTGTATATCTGGCCTTTCCAATGGAGAAATGTAAATAAATCTTCAAAAAAAAAGAAGAAAGAAAGAAAGAAAGAAAGAAAGAAAGAAAGAAAGAAAGAAAGAAAGAAAGAAAGAAAGAAAGAAAGAAAGAAAGAAAAAGAAAGAAAGAAAGAAAGAAAAGAGTGAAAATAGTCTGGAAGCACCCAAGAGTTCAGACTGATCTGATCGGATAAGAAGGTTGAATAAACTCACAGTGGCAGTCCACTCAACTGAGAACTAAGCATTTGTATGGCTTTTCAACTGATGATGGTCTTGGTGAGGGCATCTTGGTAACACAGGTCAGCGGCTCACAGTGGGTGGCTGCATGCTTTGTCAGCAGTTGGCTGTGAGTTCAGCCTAAGTCACTGTCTTTCAGTAGGCTCCTGAAACTCCCAGGCAAACACCGTTATTCCTGAGCAGTAAGGAACCCCAAGAGTGCAACCAAGATGTAAACGGGAATGGAAGATGGCTCCATGATGGCTAGAGTTTTAGTCTGTGTATTTTTAGTTTTCTCAATCTGAAGTAACAGATGGAAGACCTTTCCCCCTCTTCTAACTACCTTTCAAATAAAATAAAACTTCAAAAAATTAGTTGACTTTCCTTTAAAAAAGTGTGTTTGTTTATAATACACAGAACAGAATTGTGACCTGGCCTAGCCCTAGACATTGTTTGGGGAATGAATAAATAGATGGAAATTTTTTCTCTGTATCTCCCTTTTTTTGTAACTCTGTTATTCAAATAAAAATAAACTTCTTAAAAAGTGTCTGTTTGTAGGTAACTGCCTAGACTGCCTTTTACCTAAGCAAATGTGAACTAGTGGGAGAGAAGTAGCTGAAAACTGGTTGGCCAAGTTTGTGTTAGCTATACCACTTAGCCAGCATAGTTGTTGATTCCTTTTTTTTTTTTTTTTTTTTAAGTTAACCAGGGAAGGTAAGGAATTCAGGTGGGACACACCACCCCAGCCACCAGCTGGTGGGGACAGTGACGCTCCTCTGGGGAATGGGTCTGGGGATATATTGGAGTGGGAGAACCTAAGGGCAAGCTTGAAAGGGAAGGAATGACTCTGGAATCTTCTACAAGCAGGCCAATGAACTCACAGGCAGGCAGAGGAGCTGAGATGGAGTAATTTGGAGGGGGTGTATAGGGTTGGTTTGTTCGGGTCAGGCCGTAACACCTGCCCACATGGGAGACCTGACTTTGGCTAAATAGCATCTACTAGTGCTCACAAAAGCTTGGGCTGGGATCATGCATGTCTGGACTAGGCCACAGCACCCAACCTAATCCTAACTGTGAGTGTCAGAACATGGGTTGGGCTACATCAGGCTGCACCAAAGCACCCACTAGAACCCAGGAGATCGGGTCTGGGGGGAGATTTTGTAGAAGACTTGTGAGCTTGCCTCTGTGGTTTGAATGGTGGGCTGGGGGTGGTGATGGGCTGAGCCAGGATTGATGACAGAATGCATCTGACAAAAACCCACCTGACATTTGTGAGGGCTGTCACTGGGAGAAGGCTGGGTGTGGCGAGGCTGCAGCATCAACCAGCACATGCAAGAACCAGGGCTGAGAGCTGCTCAGGCTGGCATGCATGAGATCCGGGGCTAGAAGCAGGCCTGGTAGGGAAACTTGGGGAGCTCCCCTGCTAGTCCACAGCTCCCTCAGGGAGCACAGGAACCGGGAAAACTGGGGAAGAGCCAGGCAAGGCAAATCTGCAGCATTTGTCACCATTTGTTGGACTGAGTTTAGGGACAGGCTGGGCTGGGCCAGGCCTTAGCACCCACTGGTAAGCATGAGAGCAGGACATGGTGCAGGACAGACCTGGCTGGGCTGGATTGCAACACCTACCAGTGGCATGAGAGCATGCCAGGCTGCGTCAAAGCACCTATCAGCACATGCAAGAGCTGGGGCTGGAAATGAGCCTGGTAGGGGGAACTTGGACTCCCCTGCTACGCTGCAGCTCCACTAGAAAGTACAAGAGACAGAGTTGTGAGTGGACCATGCTGCGCAAGGCTGTGGCACCATAGGCATGCATGTGGGCTGTGCCTTAATGTGAGCCAAAGTAGGCTGGGTTCCAACACACGCTAGTGCTAGCAAGTGCCAGAATAGATGTGGGACAGGACAGCCTAGTCCACAGTACCCACCAGTGTGTGCCAGGATTAAGGGCCAGCCAAATCAGTCTGTGCAGCATCACTCAATGATACACATGGGGCCCAGGGTTGAGAGCGAGTCTGGTAGGAGAACTTGGGTAACTACCTGTGAAGGCACAACTCCTGCTGGTGAGCATGTTAGACCCATTGGCACATGTGTGAGCAAGTTTTAGACTTAGGCTGGACAGGATCAGACCATAGCACACAATGGCGTGAGTTTGAGCCAGGACGGGATGTAGATCAGTCCAAGTTAGACTACAACACCAGCCAGTTCACATGAGTAGTGGTGAGTCATGGTATGCTGGGGTGCTGCACCCACTGTCAAGAGCTGAGACTGGGGGGGGGGGGAGTGGGCCAGGCTAAGCCAGGCTGTAGCACCTGCTGGCAAATGTAACGGTTGGGGGCAAGTCAGCTCAGACTAGGTTACAGCATCTGATGACACATGCAAGATCTGGGTATGTGAATGGGCCTAATAGGAGAATTTCAACTGGATTGCTACCTTCACTGATGAACATGAGAGCTGGGACTGGGTGTGAGCCAGTCTGGGGGCAGGCCAGGTTGGACAAGGCAGCTATACCATTGGCATGCACAAAAGCTAGAATAGGTGTGTGCCGGAGTCCAGCTCCAGCCGAGAGTTCGGAGCTTGGGAAGGGTGCGTGGCGTCGGCGATAAAGAAAGACACAGACACTGATACTTGGTGCGTTCTTGCTATATGCTATATTCTCCAAAAGAAGCTGTCCTTTTTATTTACTTAGACACATCACTAGCCTCTGCACAAATGTTTGATTTTTTATCTTTAACTTTAGAACTAAGACAGCATACACAGATGTTCAATTAATTTTTACTTCATGGTCAACCAGGTGCTCTTAAAGATAATTCTGTAAGTTACTATGATCAGTTTCTTTAAAGCAAACCACTATTCATTCTTCAGAAGTAGCCATTAGGTGACAGCCAGAACTCCAAGGCCGAGGCACAGATGGTTACCTACTAATCAGTAAAACATTCCTACCTACTACGTTTTATTTTCACAACTTATCTATCACATAATGGGAAAGATACATCAAAAGAAAAAGAACATAAGGATCTAAGGCAAAAAGTTCCAAACGTTAAATCCCCCTACAACTGCAAACCCTACAACCCCATAAACAATTAAACAATAATCAAAAGTATATCTCTGTGATGTTAGTAGAATTGCCCTATATTTCCTCTAGTTAAAAAATTATAAAAACGGCTAAAACAGCTGCATTTTCTATGCTCTAAAAGTTGCAAGGACAGGCTAACCTTTAAGGTCACAATAACTATATTTTTTTTTGCCATAGCAGTTTCCACTCATACTCCCATCAATTCTGTTAGTTTGTAAAATTCTTATTAAGCCATTTCCCAGAAGGCATGCTGTATGTCTGGGCCAGACTTCAGGACAATGGGTAGGCACACAATAAGGTGTCCAGAAATGGCATGGGTTTAATTGTACTCCTGTGCGCAAAGGCCCACTCACCAAGACATTATCAGTAACATTAACTCTCAAGCTCATATTACTTGCCAAGGCCATCTCACAGGGGCAAACAATGCCTCAATAGATTACAGGATTCTTAGTGGGGTGCTTGAGTGTCCATGCAAAAGAGTGGTGAGACTGCATCAAGGTGGTCAGAGAGAAATCCGCCAGGCCCTGCCAAACAGCTGGAAGCTCCCCCGGGCCCTGCCAAGCAGGGGAGCTGTTCTCTTCACACCTTCATGCCATCTACACCTACTGCACGGTCCCCTGCAGGTGTGGCCACAGCACAAACTGGCAAGTGTTGGTTCACATGAGCTATGGGGCTGATGCAGAACTGACTGGGCAGCTGTATTCATTTGTATGTTTGTTGGCTGATACAGATGACGGACTGGACCTGACCCTACACTGGCTGGTACACATAAGAGTCAAATCTGAGGTCACCCCAGGTGACGTTTCTTGGAGGACTCCCTGAATGGACCCAGACTGAGACCCTGGCTACAGGGAGAATTACAGAATATATAGTCCAACCTTGGAGTGAATGTATCAAGCCTGGGCCCTCTCTGTTGCTGAAGCCTGTGAAGTGAACAACATGTCCAGATGCACTCAGAAGACACAACAGCCAGCTGACCAGGCTCCTCAGTATCACACTAAACCCATATGGAACTTCACCTCTTGACTCCTTGGAGAACACTGAAATGAACCAATAACTGCCCAGCTCCTTGCTCTATACTTTGCAGCAAATATACTGCAATCCCTCCATGTCCGTGATGGGCATATTGTGTGTTTGACCAAAAAATCTGGATTTGGGGTTCTGTTACAGTACTACCCCAGGCAAACCTCCCGCAGTGCTTCAATCACTATGCAAATTCCAACACCTTAGTTCTTTTTTTTTTTTTTTTTAATTCTATGTTGATTTGAATGCCAGGGAGATGGAGACAGCAGAGATCCACCATCTTCTTTGTCAGCGCTTTAAAAGGCCCACGTCTAGGACTGAGGTCAGAGTCAGGAGCCAAGAATTCATTCCAGGGTTCCTGTGTGGTTGGCACAGATCCAAGGGTGCACATTTGCAAGACATGGACTTAGGAGAAGAGCCAGGACTCCATGCTAGGCACTCATGCAGCGATCCCAAATGACAGCTTAACAGCCGGGCCAGATTACTTTTGCTTTTCCTCATGAAACTTTTTCTAGCAGAGGCAAAACTGACTTTGACAAAAAAAAAAAAAAAAACATTGAAAAATCTCACAAATGAAAGGATGCACCCAACAGTAGCCTTAAATAGATTATTTAAAAGCATGCTTTGGGAAGTTGGAGCAGTGGTATAGCAAATTAGTTCTCCATCTGCAGCCCCAGAATCCTACTGAAGAACCAGTTTGAGTCCTTGGCTGCTATGCATCTGATCCAACTCCCTGCTTATATCCTGGGAAAGCAGGGAGGATGGCTGAAGTCCTTGTGCCCCTGCACCCACATATGAGAAATGAAAGGGGCATGGGTCTCCAGGTTAGCTCAGTTAGGGCCATTACAGTGACTTGGGGAGTCAATTAGTGGTTGAAAGATTTTCCTGTCTCCCCTTCTTTTTCTATAAAAATCTGCCTTTCACATAAAAATGAATCTTTTAACTGACAGTATTAGCTACCACTTTTTTTTAAAGTGTGCTTTTAACACAGGTAGGTAAGAATTTGGAAGATCATATAGTTCAAGTGTGAATAATATATCTAAGCTTGACATAACGTGGATTTTAGCACCTATGCTGTTGAAGACATCTATAACCACTCTGGAGCTTAGAGGGAAGTGCGTGTCACCAGTCAAGACATAAGCACAGAGAGCTGCTCACGACCCAGTGCAGCACAGCCAGCAACCCCTGTGATGTTCTGGAATGTTGTGTATTGTCTCACATTGTTTTGGTCTGCCATTGTCTGGATGTGTGTTGGGATTTTTTCTTCCAAGCACTTCTGCATCTTTAAAAGCATCACAGCCTATTGTAGCTCCACCCAATTAAACCACTGAAGGCTAGATACTATTGTAATGTGATTTTTACTTAAACATTATGTGGAAAAGTAAATAGATTGCTTGGGGCATTTCAGGAACTGAGAGCTTCTCCACTGTTACTGAAGAGCACTCTCCAGGGCACCCACATTTGGCAGAGTGGGTCACACACCCACATTCCGTATCAGTGCCTGAGTTCAAGTTTCAATTATGTTTCTGATCCAACAATCTGTTCATGCACAGACAAGGGAGACTGCAAACTTGAGAGAGAGATCCAGAATAAATTTCTAATTTCCAATTTGACCCGGCACAGCTCCCACAGGTACAATCTCTTTCTCTCTTTGTGTGTTGTGTCTTTCTGTGTTTCTCTCTCTTTCATTTTTAAAGAAAATAAGTTTTGAAGAAGAGAAATGACCTGAAGAAGTAATAGAAATTCCCTTCCAAATCATCTGGGTCATGGTCAGGTGCCTTTTCCTCCATATGGAAGCAACCCAAAGTCATTCAGAGGCTGCAATGTTAAGCCCTTAGCTCAGCACTGAAAAAACGTATGTGTTTGCATTTACAGTAAGTTCAGCCCCTGATGCAGCAGGCATAGGGAGCCTCTGGAGTGGCTAGTGTTTAGGGTCCAAATGCAGTTGAGTGGTTTTAGGCTGCCCTCTGCTGGCCATCTAGTGGAATCAATATGCTTTTGGTGATACTGACAAACTAAACTTAGAATACCATGCTCAATTTTCCATTTTGGTATTGTAAAGCCACAGGGAAGAAATCTTTCTGACCTCTGTTTCAGATGCATTCGCCACTTTTTGTGTGTTGCAATTTCATTTTCAATCTTGTCATCATATTTTCTAATTTCCCGTGTGATTTTTGTCCCTATAGCTATCTATTTAGGAGTATGATACCATTTTCCACATATTTGTGACGTTCTGAAATGTTCCCCTACTCCTGAATACTGAGATTAAATTCGTTATCATCAGACAACTTGCTTTGTTTTGTGCTTATCCTTTCAAATTTTCTTTGCGCTCTTGTGTAACTTAGAGAAGGTCTTCTGCACACGACTAGAACACATGTTCTCTTCAAGTGCTTAGTCAAGTTGTTTGATGATGCTACTCATGTCATCTGCAGCCCTGCCAATATGTTGCTAATCTGTCTGTCCAGTAATGAAGGTGACATACTTATGTCCTTAAACATGGTCATCATCAATCTACTTCTCCCTTTGATTGTATTAAATGTTGGCTGTGTAAGTGTGTGTGTTTATCTGCAGTTGAAAGGTTATTTTAATTGACTGACCCTAAAATGTCCATATTTATCTGTAGCAACACTTTTTGTCCTAGAGTTTATTCTGTCCCTTATAGGAGTGGCCACACACTGTATGCAGCTCTTTTGCAATGATTTCACATGGTATATCTATTTGTCAGCCTTAATTTTCAGTACTTCTTTATCTTTGGATGACTTCCTTGTGAAACACACCACATACACACACACACACACACACACACACACACAAAACACATGCATATAGTTGGAACACCATACATATAGCTTGACATTGTTTTTAGTGAGTTAACCCAAGGGTCTCTACTCTCTTAAATGTTTGTGTTTCATTTGTAAATGGGATAACAATGTGATGTCTTAATAAATGTAGACCTTGTGGAATGATCAAATCGCCTTATATAATTATCAATTGCCTCATATAATTATTACTTCTTCATTGTAAGAACATTGAAAGCCAATGTTGGTGATGTTGTTATAATCTCCATGCTATAAATGCAGCACTAGGGCCCGGCGTGGCCTAGCAGCTGGGGTCCTCGCCTTGAAAGCCCTGGGATCCCATGTGGCTGCCGGTTCTGGTCCCAGCAGCTCCACTTCCCATCCAGCTCCCTGCTTCTGGCCTATGAAGGCAGTTGAGGATGGCCCGATGCTTTGGGAACCTGCACCCGTGTGGGAGACCTGGAGGAGATTCCTGGTCCCCGGCTTCAGATCGGCTCAGCACCGGCCGTGGCAGTCACTTGGGGGGTGGGTCGGCGGACGGAGGATCTTCCTCTCTGTCTTTCCTCCTCTCTGTATGTATGACTTTGTAATGAAATGAATAAATCTTTTTTTTAAGATTGTATTGTTATTGCAAAGCCGGATATACAGAGAGGAGGAGAGACAGAGAGGAAGATCTTCCATCCAATGTTTCACTCCCCAAGTGAGCCGCAACGGGCCGGTGCGCGCCGATCCCAAGCCGGGAACCTGGAACATCTTCCAGGTCTCCCACGCGGGTGCAGGGTCCCAAAGCTTTGGGCCGTCCTTGACTGCTTTCCGAGGCCAGAAGCAGGGAGCTGGATGGGAAGTGGAGCTGCCGGGATTAGATCCGGCGCCCATCTGGGATCCCGGGGCTTTCAAGACAAGGACTTTAGCCGCTAGGCCATGCCGCCAGGCCCAATGAATAAATCTTTAAAAGAAAATGCAGCACTAGAATTTTTTTTCACCTGAGACTCTGCTCATGACTGGGGTAGATATGCACTTCTACCCCCGCCTTGTTGTAGCCACTATTCTGTTCTATACTTTAACCATTTTGAGTATTTTGCAGTCAACAGATAGCTGGAATCTTAGATGACTTATTTTTCCCTATCACTTTTTTTATTGTACTTTTGTTTATTATTATCATTTTATGATACACTTGCATAGGCCCTGGGATTTCCCTTATTCCCCCTCACTGAGTTCCCCTATATGATTACTATAGTAGAGTTCTTCATACACAGTCATATGTCCATCATTGCAGGCATGGACAGTGGAAGAGAGCCCAGCATCCTCTTGTCAAGACATAGTAAACAGTTTCACTGGGAGTCCATCTTTGTCTGGAAGTAGAGATGGATACTGCATTGTATCCTCACATCTGGATATGATAGTCTCCATTACACAGTTACTGCACATCCCGTGACGGGCTGACCTAGGCATGACCGTAACTAAAGCTGCAATTTTAACAACTTCTATGGCCAGTATCCCGGCATTGGCCATAAGCACCCATAAAGAACTTAGTCCCCTGACATTTCTGTTAGCCTAAGCTGCAACTATGTTTGCTATTGCTCTGCATTATTAATTATGAAGTGAGTCAAATTTGAGAGTGTTACAAAATATTAGGTGGTATAAATTACCATTTGTCATTAGATTGGTCAAAGGCCATAATGGGTTCTGGAAACTTCCAGATTGTGTTGCTTTAATCTAACAGATACATCTAATCAAGAAGTTGATAAACTGTGTAAAAAGATTAATAAGATACATACGTTTTCAGAATTAAGGAATAATGAGTCATCACATTTTTCTTGGCTCTTACCTTTTTGGGACCTAACATGATTGCAATTTTATGCTTGTTGTATCCCTTATTTTGCCCTATTAAAATCTTCCTGTTCTCATTCTAATAGTAGACATTAAAAACAAAAATCATGCTACTTACCTGAACAATCTTCAACTGTATTAACTTTCACAGCTAAAAGCCAATTTAGAGGTCCATAAAAATGTATAATAGGTACCAAATATACCTAATCAGACCCACATGGCTCTGCATCCCTCAACTGTGTGAACATTAAAAATAAAACACCTGAAGTAGATACTGGGCCTTGGGAGTGATTACACCAGCATAATGTGGCTCTGGGAAACTATCTGAAAGTTGCCTGGAGAGCACTCTGAAGAAGTTGATGACATCACAGTGTAAAACTAAAATAGGGCCCGGCGGCATGGCCTAGCGGCTAAAGTCCTCGCCTTGAACGCCCCAGGATCCCATATGGGCGCCGGTTCTAATCCCGGCAGCTCCACTTGCCATCCAGCGCCCTGCTTGTGGCCTGGGAAAGCAGTTGAGGACGGCCCAATGCATTGGGACACTGCACCCACGTGGGAGACCCAGAAGAGGTTCCAGGTTCCCGGCTTCAGATCGGCGCGCATCGGCCCGTTGCGGCTCAGTTGGGGAGTGAATCATCGGACGGAAGATCCTCCTCTCAGTCTCTCCTCCTCTGTGTATATCTGGCTGTAATAAAATAAATAAATCTTTAAAAAAAAAAACTAAAATAAGATGGCTTCAGTTTCACAGCTAAAATACTGGCCTAACCTAGTATATGAAAAGATATATATACATGTTTACATATAAAATATACATAGCTTACATAATAAAGCACACATGCATATGTATGTAGATGTATGACGTGTTTAATATGAAACACAAAAAAATTCAAAGGTAGTCTAGATATGATGAAGTAAAATACTTCATTACTGTGAGAAGAAATGAGTACACAATTAGAAATGATTCTAATATCTTGATTGAATTTGAACTGTAATACTGCATCAAGGTGGAGGAATCCACCAGGGGGGAGGGGCATGGGGTGGGGTGGGGGAATTCCCAGAGCCTATGAAACTGTCACATAATGCAAAATAATTAATAAAAAAAAAGAAATGATTCTAATAGGACAGGAGATGAAAGGGAAGTTGCTAAAAATGGCCCATTAAAATTTATTGAAAATAGTATTTACTGGAAATATACACTGAAGATGATACTATTTAATATGAAACATGACCATGTTAACTTTAAAATATTAGAGTTAATGGCTCAGCGTTGTAGCTCAATGGCTAGATCCTTGCCTTGCATACACCAGGATCTCATGTGGGCTCCAGTTCTCATCCATCCAGCTCCCTGCTTGTGGTCTACGAAAGCAGTAGGAGGATGGCCCAAAACCTTGGGACCATCCAACCCTGTGGGAGACCCAGGGCAGCTTCCTGGCTCCGGGTTTCAAATTAGCTCACCTCTGGCTATTGCAGTCACTTGAGAAGTGGACCAGCAGATGGAAGATCTTCCTCTCTGTCTCTTCTTCTCTCCGTGTATCTGCCTTTCCAAGAAAAATAAATACCTCTTTAAAAATATATTAGAGTGGGGCCCCAGTGGCGTAGCCCAGCGGCTAAAATCCTCGCCTTGAATGCCCCGGGATCCCAGATGGGCGCCAGTTTTAATCCCAACAGCTGCACTTCCCATCCAGCTCCCTGCTTGTGGCCTGAGAAAGCAGTCAAGGACGGCCCAAAGCTTTGGGACCCTGCACCCACGTGGGGGACCTGGAAGATGTTTCAGGTTCCCGGCTTGGGATCAGCTCAGCACCGGCCGTTGCGGCTCACTTGGGGAGTAAAACATTGGATGGAAGATCTTCCTCTCTGTTTCCTTCTCTCTGTATATCCAGCTTTCCAATAATAATAAACAAATCTTAAAAAAATATATATTAGAGTGAACTTGGGAGCCGGACTAATGTAGCTCCACCCTGCTGCCACAAGATGGCAGCAGGACAAATCAGGGTGGATTCCAATCTTGGAGCTGGAGCTGGTCTGAACCACCCCGCAGGGTGGCAGCTGCAGGGAGGCGACCCAGCCAAGTGGAATTTGGCTAGGAACTCAAGCCAAACCACCACCGCACGGCAGTGGCTGAGTTCCTGGTTTCTAGCGGTCAGTGATTTGTAATAGCTGCTTAGGGACACTCATGAATAAGGCCAGCTTTAGTATAGGTGAGACATGAATTCCTGGTGATTCACAGTGATAGGGACATGTAACTTTAGCATAAGAGTGGGACTGAAGGTTTGAAGGGGAGTATCCATAAGAGGAGCAACGGCACCCAAGAGCGCATCCTGAATGGGGTGTGGGGTGGACCGGACTACAACATTTACCAGCTCAGACAGGGCCAATGGGAGGGCCTGACTGTGCCAAGCACTGGCCTAAAGCCCAGTGGCATCTAGGAGAACTGGATCTGGGAGGGAATCAGGAGCAGAAACCTGGGAAGGTCCCCTGGCGGGTATAGCTCCCACTGGTGAACAGGTGGTCCGGACCTGGGGGGCAGACAGGCTGGGCAAAGTTGCACCAACGGCAAGTCATTGTATGAAACAGCAATGGAATGGGTACACTGGGCAGCACTGAGCAAACCTTAGCACACAAATAAGATTGGAAATCAGGATGGACCACAGGACAGGCTCAGCAAGGTTTTTGCACCAACTGGTCTGCATGAGCCACAGTGTCTAGGACAGGGGTTGCAATAGGTGATGGGCTGTGCCAAGCTGAGTCAGAACAACCACTGGCATGTGTGTGATCTATGGCTGGGAGTAGGCCCAGTTGGGAGGCTAAGGGGACACCCTAGCTGGGTGGAGGTTCCCACCAAGGGGCGCACGAGCTGGAATGGGGCTGCATTCTGGTTAGGATACAGACATAGTCTCCTTTGGCACAAGTGTGAACTGAGACAAGATGCACCAGGCTGGGCCAGACTGCAACACCTTCTGGTGTTCTGGAGGACCAGGGTAGATGTGGGACGGACTAGACTAGGTCTCAACCCCAACTGAGCCATATATGAACTATATGTGAGTATGGATGTGCCATGGCTGGGCTGAAACATCCAACAGCAAGAACCAGAATGGGTTGAAGGCCAGTTAGGAAAGGCCACTGCTCCTGCTAGGACAGGAGGTGACCTGAGTAGTGCTGGCTCATGGACCCACTGGTATGTGCAAAATCTGGCACTTGGAGGGGTTCTGATGGAGGAACCTGGGCAACTCCTCTTGCAGGACACAGACTCTGCAGGTAAGCGCAAGAAGCATGGAAGGATACAGCCAAGAGGCCATGGAAAGTGTTCCAGTGGCATGCAATTGGCATGGGTCGGGGGCAGACCAGGCTGAATCAGTTCATGTCACCCTCTGGCAAATCTGAACACTGGAACAGAGTGTGAGTAGAGCCAGGTTTGGTCACAACAAAAGCAGTTCACAATATGGAATGCCAGGGTGAGGTTGCCTGTGCCAGATGTGACTACAGTACCGAACCAGCATACGTGAGAACCAGGAGGGGAGGGCGGAGCTGGCAGGGGAATAAGGGGTGGTCACCTTGCTGGACGGCTACTCCCACTGGAGAGTGTAAGCTGGGATAGGGGTAGACCAGACCAAGCAGGGCTACGGCACCTGTGCACCTCATGTGGACTAAATCAGGGAAAAACTAGGCTGGGCCGATGGTTCCTACTGATGTCATCTACAATTAGAGTGGGTGAGGGTTGTTGGAGCTTAGTCACAGCATCTGCTGGCAGAAGCTGGCATGGGGGGCTAGTTCTGGCAAGTTAAACCTCAGAACCACCTGGAGAGTGCATAATTCAGGAGGGGGAGTGGTCTAGGAGAGAAAGAGTGGGCTCCTCTCTCTTAGGTTACCACACCCCATGGGAGGAGTGGCTAGACAAAGAGACACCCAACAACATCCGTGAAGGCTGGATAGATGAGCTGGTTAGAAGCAGTACAAAGTTTTCTTTTAGGGGCATTTTGACATAGCTTCAGGGGGCACAATTTACAACTTCTTGAGAAATGATTGAGGAAGGATTCCACATTCCTTGTTTATCTTGGCTTGTCAGTCTTCATCTGCTCTCCTAGGCGCCACCTGTGACAACCAGACCCCTACCTTGAATTACGTATGAGTTAAAAGGTCTGGGGCCTTGGTTTATGGGGATTGGGGTTATTGACATAAGTTGGCCGTTAGGTCTATAAGCTCACACAGTCTGTTAACCAAACAAGTAAAGCAAGGGTTATAACGGTGGAAAGAATTGCAGTTAGCAATGAGCTAAGTTACTCTATTTAAGTTTCAATTCTACAATGGATAAGTGAGTATTTCCAAAGACAATTCTACAAATTGTTTCACTATTAGATAAGGCATTATCCATTCCAACGCTGCAGCCAAGAATTTCTCAGTAGACAACACATCTTATGCAGTAATACATTCCTACTACAATTCTTATTCTACAACTTATCTATCACTAAATGGGAGAAATACATCAAGAGAGAAAAAGCATGAAAATCGAAGACAAAAAGTTTTAAACATTACATTCCTCTACAACTGCAGGCTCTACAACTTCATAAGTGAGAAAACAATAATCAAAAGTATATCTTTATGATGTTAATGAAATCACCCTATATTTCCTCTAGCTAAAAAATTATAAAAACAGCTAAAGCAACTATATTTTCTATGTTCTAAAGAGTTGCAAGGACAGGCTAACCCTTAAGGTCACAGTAACTATATTTTTTGCCTTAGCAGGATAGCCTTTAGGGTTCATAGTAACATGGTAGCTTTTAGGGTCCCCGTAGCTATATTTTTTGTCATGGCAGTTTTAACCCATACTCCCATCATTTCCATTAGTTTGTAAAATTCTTATCAAGCCATTTCCCAGAAAGCATGCTGAATGTCTGGGCCAGATTTTATGGCAATGGGTAAGCACACAATAAGGTGTGCAGAAACAGCATGGGCTTAATTGTACTCCTGTGTGCCCACTCACCAAGGCATTATCAGTAACATTAACTCTAAAGTTCATGTTGGTTGCAAAAGTCATCTCACAGGGGCAAACAATGCCTCAATAGGTTACGAAATTCTTAGTGGGGTGGTTGAGTGTCCATGTGAAAAGGGCTGAAACTGTGTCAAGGTGGTCAGAGAGAAATCTACCAGGCCCTGCCAAAGAGCTGGAAGCTACCCCAGGCCCTGCCAAGCAGGGGAGCTGTTCTCTTCACACCTTTGCATTATTCACACCCACTGCACGGACCCCAGCAGATTCTGTGGGGGATCTGTGGACCCAACCTTGTGGAAATACAAGTCTTGCTGGTTAGTTTGCAAGTTGGTGTGGCAATGGGCTGAGCTAGATGTGACCATGGCACCTGCCATCACTTATGGGTAAAGGAACTGACAACAGTCTGGGCAGGTCAAAGCAGCAGCATCCGAATGTGCATCCTAAATCAGGGTGTGGAATGGGCTGGGCTGCAACTGGAAGGGGGTGGACTAGGCAGAGCCAAGCAAACCTTAGCTCACAAGGAAGGCAGTAATCAGAAAGGAGCACAGGTCATGCCAAGCTAGGCTGTTACACTGACTGCTCTGCCTGAGTAGGGATGCTAGGCAACAGCATCGAAGGAGAAGGCCAAGACAGGTGAGGAGCTATACCAACTGGGTCAGAGCAACCACTGGCATGCATGTAATCTATTGCTGGGAATAGGCCTGGTTGAGGAGCTATGAGAGTACACCCTTGCTGGGTTGGGGTTATCACTGAGGAGTGCGGGAGCCAGAGCGGGGACTGTATTCTGGTCTGGCTATGGCTGCAGTATCCCATGGCACAAGTGTGGACTGTGACTGGATGCACTGATCTGAGCTAGACTCCAGCACCATTTGGTGCTCATGAGAACTAGGATAGATGTAGGATGGACCAGACTAGGTCTCTGCCTCTACGGGGCCATGTGTGAGCTGTGTCTGGGTATGGACATGCCTTAGTTGGGCTGAAACATCCAACAGCAAGAACCAGAATGGGTTGAAACCCAGTCAGGAAAGGTCACTGCTCCTGCTAGGATAGGAAGAGGACTAAGTGGGGCTGGACCAGGGACCCACCAGCATGCACAAGATCTGGCAATGAATGGTAGATGTTCTGATGGAGGAGCTTAGGAAACTCCTCTGTCAGCACATAGTTATTGCAGGTGAGTGCAAGAACCACAATAGAGAACAGCCCAGACCAGGCCAGGGAAAGGTACCCACTGGCATACATTTGACATAGGTTGGGGCAGACCAGGCTGAACCAGTTCACATGACCCATTGGCGAATCCGAACACCAGAACAGTGTGGGTCGGGCCAGGTTTGGGTACAACACATACCAGTACACCTTATAGCTGGGATTGGGTGCCTTCTGTGCTGGGCTAGGCTGCACCCCCCACCAGCATCAGCAGGAATTGAAGGTGGGCCAGACCAAGTCAGACTACAGCACCCACTGGCAAAAGTCGAGGCAAGGCAGGCCATGCCAGACTGGACCTCAGCACCCAACTAGCACAAATGAGAACCAGGGAAGGAGGGGGCAAATCCGGTAGGGGGAATGTGGAGGGCTCACCAGCTAAACCGCCACCCCCACTGGAGAGCATGAATTGAGATGGGGGCAGACCAGACCAGGCAGAGCTACAACACCTGTGGGCCTCATGTGAGCTAGATCAGGGAAAAACCAGGTTGGGTTGATTGTTCCTACTGGTGCAAGCAAAAATCAGAGAGGGTGAGGGTTGGTTGGGTTTCGCTGCAGCATCAGTTGGCAGAAGCTGGCACTGGGGGCTAAATCTGTCAAGTTAAACTGCAGAACCACCTGGAGAGTACATAATCTGGGAGTGGGAGTGGCCAGGGAGGAAAATATGGGCACCTCACTCTTGGATTAGCACTCTCAATAGAGAGCATGAAAACTAGGATGGGGTGGGCATGGCTAGACAGAACAGCACCTGCCAGCATGTGTGTGCTGGATAGTGGGGTTGGTTGGGTTGAACTAGGCTTCAGTGCCCACTGACATTTACAAGAGCTAAATGGGATGTGGGACAGATTGAACAAGTCTGCGGTACATACTGGCATGCATGGGAACCAGGGTAGGGAGCAGGTCTGGTGGGGGTTTTGGGGAGTCACCCCAACTAGGCTGCAGCACCCATTGGTTTGTGTGAAGGCTGAGTGTGAAGTGGACAGAATCAGGCTTGACTGCAACACCCATTGGTTCATGTGGAAGACAGGGCTGGAAACAGAACTGACTCAGCAATTGTAACCACCAGTATATGCATAACTGATTGGAGCAACGAACTGTGCCGGACGCTGTACCAGCATTCACACACAAGAATCAGGTCTGGGATCACCCCAAACAAAGTTTCTTTTGGTATCCCTCCAACTGAACTGCTGATCTCAGAACCCCAACCATGAAGAGACTATGTCAGCCAGTGGATTCTGAAGAGATTTCATCGTGCATGGAAAGGTGAGATTGGCAGTAATTCAGAACTGCTGAACTATCAAACTGTTTGAATAGGACCCTCAGAGCTTGCTTCACATTGGGATCCTGGGTTGGGTGAGGCTTCTTCCTTTGTCTCCCCTTTTACCCCAGACATAGAAGAGAAAGAGAGAAAGAGAGAGAGAGAGAGAGAGAGAGAGAGAGAGAGAGAGAAAGAGAGAGAATGTGGAAACAATAGTCTTACCCATTTTCCTTAGCCCCTTGACCTTTTGTGCCCTAATCAACTATGTAAAGATTATCAAGATAAAAGAATTTAAAACAAAATTTCTTTGGTCATTGAGTTGTCCACATGACATTCTTTATTTCAAATGGTACAAGAGATAAGGCTGCCTCTGTTCTTGGAGTTGATTTCTGCTGGCAAAACCACAAAACCTAATAATCTCACATTCATAGACTACAACCAGCCAAATCAGATCTTTCTGGACAGTCTCAGTTGATATAAATGTACTGTAGTATACCGATTTGGTAGATGTAAAAGCAAAACAGTGGGTGCCACAAATATATTTGTTTCTCTAGCACCACCTCTAGGGTAAATTTTCACTTGGCCTTTCAAAAATTTTGCTTCCTATGCAAGGAATCCAGAGCACATCCAGCTAAGCAGAAGCCTCCCACTCACTCCCCTGACTAATAAAATTCCAATTAAAAAAACTGCTATTATTGACACTTTGGGTTTTCAGAGCAAAGATGGGAACAAAGCCTGGAAAATCTGCTGATTATCACTTGACAAACCACTTGAATTTTAACCCTGCTGCATCCGTCACTTCTCTCACCTTTGCTTGCTTGTTGATACAAAGAGCACATTTTGGATCTTGGAGGAAAGAAAACATATAATGTATTGATAAATAAGAGCTTGACAAATTTCCAAGTGTCATGGACAGTTACCAGACATAAGGTGGCCCTTGCTTGTTGTCACTGAGTTAGCCAGGGATGACTGTTGGCAGAAAGGTTTCAAGAAGGTGGCAGTCTTAGTAAAAATATGGATGCCTCAACACAGAAAATGGTTCTTTTCTAAACATGTCAGCAAGCAGGAATAGTATAGAGATAGAGTCAGTAATGGGGGAGATTAGAGATAGAGCGAAGTCTGTTCAACTCATAGTTACACAGACCTTCAGGCTTAGTTCTGATTATGACCCCTTCACACCACCACAGGATTGCAAGGTGCACCAGTCAGGAGGCAGGTCAAAAGAGCTCAGCATCAGGTTGTTGGGAGTCTTCAGAGTGAACTGGACCCAAAGTCAATCATTCTAAATGATCTTTCTGTGTAAGCTTCAGAAATTTTTGTGTGTGTGTCCCAGCTGCTCCATTTCTGATTAAGCCTGGGCAAGCAGCAGAGGATGGCCCCATATCTTTAATACCCTGTGAACATGAAGGAAAACCGAAAGAAGCTCCTGGCTCCTGGTATCAGATCTGTTCAGCTCCAGCCATTGTGGCCATCTGGGAAGTAAAATGCAGATGGAAGATCTTTCTCTCTCCTCTCAGTAAATCTGTCTTTCAAATTTAAAAACTGAATACTAAAAAAGTTACCTAATTTTAAAAATAGTTCAGGAAGTAAACTTGGTTCCAGATGATATCTAGGAAAATAAATTTGAAAATAAGTGTGATGCTCCTTGGAAAGGGTAAGTTTGACACAGATAGTTTCTGCATAACTTATCAGGCAGGTTCGTTGTCAGTTCAGTGATAATGAAAGCAAAAGCATATCAATATTACTTTATATAAAGGATAATCAGAAATATTACATTTCCTTCTCATTGCCCAATAAGCCACATAAATAGAAAAGCAGACTTTCTTACTTTTTCCAACACATAAGACAGATGACTCGTGGCCATAAGTTTAGCCTTTTTTAGATGTACATCATGGTCTTGCTTTTGTTTACAACGTTTCCTGGAAAAGGTCATCAATACATAGCTAGTCTTTAATGTCTCTGATCTACTGACTAGCAGCCAGTATGTGGCTGTAGATGTCCCTGCTGTGCATATGGCAGCACAGTGTGCAAGCTCTCCAACATCCAAGATGCCCACAAATCCATTCTCTGTTTTTTTTCCCAACACAAACCAAGCCCAGGAAGAAAACCTCAGGAAGTTCTTCAAGGGCAAGAAGTACAAGCCCATAGAGCTGTGGCCCAAGAGGACATGTTGTACACTGCTCGCCTAAGGAGCATGAGGAGAATCTGAAAAGGAAGTAGTGGAAGGTGAGGCTGTACCTGCTGCTGAAGCTTGCAGTCAATGCCTGAGCCAGGAACCCCAGGCCCCAGGGTGTTAAGAAAACCACAAAATAGCAAGAATAATGATAATAATAATAAAATAAGAATTCCAGGGACTGGCCATGTGTGGAAAAGTACATAAACCTTTGCCAGCTATGCCAGTTATATTGGTGCTGCTTCAAGTCACAGCTGCTCCTCTCCAACCCAGCTCCCTACTCGATGTACTTGCTATTGTGTCTGGGACAGCAAGCAGCAGACATGGGCCCATGGGAGAGAGCTGGAAATAGCTCCTCGTCCAGCTCCCACCTTCAAACTTCCAGATACTGTGCACAGCTGGGGATTGAAACAACTGAGGAAGCATCTCTGCTTCGCCCTGGAACTGAGCATTTCAAATAGATAAATTTTAAAAAAAGTTCAGCTTTAATTTTGCTTTTATTTACAAGACAGAGTTACACAGAAACATGAGAGACAGCAGGAGGTCTTTCATCTGCTGGTTGACTTCCCAGATGGTTGCAATGTGCAGGGAAGGGCCAATTTGAGACCAGGAACCAGAAGCCTCATCTGCATCTACCACATGGGCTCAGGGTCAAAAGACTTGAAACATCCTCCATTGTTTTCCCAGAGCATAAGCAGGGAACTAGATCAGAGTAGAACAGCTGAGACACAAACCAGTGACCATGTGGAATGTCATCGTATAGACGAGCAAAATAAATCTTTCTCTCTTTTTTTGATTTTTTAATTCTTTTTGGAAAGGCAGATATACAGATATATGAGATATTCAGATGTATACAGATACATCTTCACTCCGTGGCTATGGACTATTTGTTTCATTTCCCAGGATCAACTTTGTCCTGGTAGTAATCGGTTCCACATATTGGAGACCAAAAATTGACAACCAGAAATCAACTTCAGAAATGGTCTCAACATGACAGCCAGCTCTTTGAAGCCTGCCAAGGACGATGAATACCACACCAGAGGATGGAGGACAGGACAGATTGGACAATATTCCTGGCCAAGTTAGACAGCAAGTGTCTCGGTGGGTTAATATGCTAAGGTGGATTATGTCAGTCAATGGGCATTGGAAGGATTTCCTCTACCTTGGAGCAATAAAACCAACAACATCTCAGAACTATTAAAACCACTTAAGCAGGACCCTCAGAACACTCTTCTTCACATCAGAGTTCCTAGTGTGAAAAGCGGTCCACAGGAGCATACATCCTTCCCAACTTTGAAACATCAAAAATAAAATAATGAAGAAAAAGAGAGAAAAAGTGGTCTCAGTCACATTTCAACTACAAAGACATAGAAAGAAGAGTTTTGGGTATTCACCATTAAAATAAACTCTCTTCTAGGGCTGGTGCAGTGGCATTGAAGGCCAATCCTCAGCCTTGAGAGCCAGAATCCTATAATGGATACCAGCTCAAGTCCTGGAGGCTGCACATCCAATCCGTTTAAATTTTTTTATGACCTGAGGAAGCATCACCAGCTGGTCAAAGTTCTTAGGATCCTGCAGACCCAAAAGAGACACCTGGTTCTCAGCTTTGGTTCAACCCATCTATGGACATTGTGAGTGTTTGGGGAGTGATCCAACATATGAAAACCTCTCTCGCTGTTTCCAGTTTTCTATAACTCTTTCAAGCACACACACCAAAAAACAAAAACTTCCACCAGACCACCCACGCCTGGAGCTCATGGACACAGCACCCATTGTGCAGGGGAGCCAAAGGACTCAGGCCCGGCAAACTGGGTCCCGCTGGACAAACCATCTCCAGGACTCATGCACCTGGCACACACCATGTAGGTGGGCCTAAAAACACAGGCCAAATGAACCAGGCCCCGCTGTACCCTGCTGTACCCCCAACCCTGGACCTGATACCCCCCACATATCTTTAGAATAAAAAGCAGAATAGGCTTGATGACTTTGCTGGTATGCTGGTATGGTTAACACAGAATTGGAATTAACCAGGCCCAGGATACCCAGCAGCTCTTAGATGCTTTTCTCCCAGCAGTGTAACACTTGCCTATGTAAAATGCAACCTAAGCCATTGCTCATAGCTTGGGTATATTCAAATTTTTGTAACAGCACTTTTTTAAAAATATTTTTATTTTGAATTTTGTGGTACAGTTTTGTGCAGGCTGGGATTTCCCCCCAAAAAATCCCACCCCCCATAAAATTTTTTTCCAGTTTGTTACAATAGTGTAGTCCTTCATAAGGAATCGTAATTCTATCAGCCTCCTATTTAAGTGTACCCCGACACTGTTGGTACAGACAATGTCAGACAATCCAACATACCATTGTCTACACATGACCAAAAGTTTCATGGGGAATCCATCTTTCGCCTGGATCCAGGGATGCATGTTCCATTATCCCCCCATGTCTGTATATGATAGACCCCAGTACTCCATCACTATACATTACCATTAGTGAGAAGCCATGAAACAAGGTCAACAGGTGGTGTGAGGTAGAACAGCCACAACAACATCAACAACAAATTACAGCACCATGAAAAAAAAACTTGACACTGAGTAGCCAACACATGCGTGACAAAACGGAAACACAGAAGTCTCTTGAGAAAAATGATGCCATCGTATAATTCAGGAGCATGTGATGAATTTGACTAGAGAAAAGAGATTATTTGGAATGGACCAAACTGAAATAAAAAACATCAAAACACATGGGACACAGCCAAAAAAGCAAGCAAACAATCAAAAAACAGTATGGATTGGACTATCGGAGTTACACTTTCCATGTTGGTTTCCTCATATAAGAGGAAATATGCGGTATTTGTTCTTTTGTGATTGACTCATTTCACTGAGCATAATGGTCTCTAGTTGGGACCACCTGGCTGTAAATAGGATAATTTCATTCTTCTTAATAGCTGAGTAATATTCCATGGAGTAGATGTACCACAGTTTCTTTAACCACTCTTCCTTGGACACACATCTGGGTTGTTTCCATGTCTTTGCTAGTGTAGATTGTGCTGCTATAAATATAGTATTATAGATCCCCTTCCATGCTCAGGTACTGTAAGCAAGCAAGTCAGATGCAACATTCTTTATTTTTCTTATTTCTATTTTTCCAGCTTTATTGAGAAGGGACAAATTGCTACAGACATGACATTAGCCTTTTACAAAGAATAAATTTTTTTCTTGGACCACTAACCCAAAGTTCAATGTGAATATTGAGTCAGGACCCAAACTCAAGTAAGAATACTAAATAGGCCTTCTCTGATGTGTTTACAGTCCATTGGCTGCAGGAGTCTGAGACACTTTCAGAATGAGCCAAGGTAGCAACTTTGGTGGATGAGTCTCACTTGGATTTGATATTCATGCATAGGTTGCTATCTACTACTGGGTCAAGCTGGAATCAATCACATGCAAGCCACAAGAACTGAACTTATTTTACTTCAGACTGAGAAGTCCTCTGTGTAGAATCAATGCAATTAGAACAAACAGCTTTGTTTTGCCTCTGGTTCCTCATCAATAAATGCAACTTTTTAAAAATGCATACTGTTGGGCCCGGCGGCATGGCCTAGCGGCTAAAGTCCTCGCCTTGAACGCCCCGGGATCCCATATGGGCACCAGTTCTAATCCCAGCAGCTCCACTTCCCATCCAGCTCCCTGCTTGTGGCCTGGAAAAGCAGTCGAGGATGGCCCAAAGCTTTGGGACCCTGCACCCGCGTGGGAGCCCAGGAGGAGGTTCCAGGTTCCCAGCTTCAGATCAGCGCGCACCGGTCTGCTGTGGCTCACTTGGGGAGTGAAACATCAGATGGAAGATCTTCCTCTCTGTCTCTCCTCCTCTCTGTATATCCAGCTTTCCAATACTAATAAAATCTTTTAAAAAAATGCATACTGTTGTACATTATGCTGCTGCAAATATAGGATTACAGATCCCCTTCTCTTGTACAGATTTCACTTCTATTGGGTATATTCCTAAGAGTGGGATAACTGGGTCATATGGCAGGTTTATTTGCAATTTTCCAAGCACTATGCATACTGATTTCCACAGTGGTTGTACTAGCCTACACTCCCACCAGCAGTGAAGGAGGGTGCCTTTCTCTCCACATCCACGCCAGCAGGTATTGTTTTTCGAGTTCTGAATGTAGGCCAGTCTCACCGGAATTAGGTGGTACCTCAATGTGATTTTCATTTGTATCTCTCTTGTGGCTAGGCAGCCTGAGCATCTTTTCATATGTCTATAACAGCAGCTTTGAAGAAGAGGTATATTAATTTAAAATAAAATTTGTTAATTTTTTCTCTTCATAGGTAATACACTTGTTATTCTGTCTAAACCTCATTCCCAAACTAGCATCTCCTATATTATTTTATTGTTTGATCTTCTCTCATTTTTATAATTTCCATTTCTAATTTCAGAATATGGTGAATTTTTGATTGGTTTTATAAAATGTAAAAGGTTGACCAGATTTACATATTTTGGCATGGGTTATTCAGTTGCTTTAGCATTATGTATTGAAAGGATACGTGTTATTCTCTGGCAGTGACTTTATTTCTTTGTCCAACATCTGTTGTATATGCTTGCATGGTTGCATTTCTATGTTGTTCCTTCTGTCTTAATGAGTCCCTGCCAATCCTTGCACCAATGTCCCTCTGTTTTTATTCTTGTGAAATCATCACAGTAAAATTTCCATATGATTCCTCAGCAATGTTGTAAAGTGAAAATCAGTACAGTCACAAAATAGTTTTTGGTATTTTCATTGAAATTGTGCAAGTAAAGTCTATATTAAAGTAGAGAAGTAAGTAAAGAAATTCCTTGTTCATAATTTGGAAAATAATAACATTTAAAAAAAATTTTTTTGAAAGCTAGAATTACACATAGAAAGAATAAGAGTTGAAGAGAGTGGGGGGTGGGGAGGAGAGAGAGACAGAGAACCTTCCAGCACTTGGTTCACTTCATTATCAGCCATAACAGCTGTTGCTAAGCAGCCAAGAACCTTCCAGCACTTGGTTCACTTCATAATCGACCATAACAGCTGTTGCTAAGCCAGACCATAAGAAGGAGCCTAGAACTTTGCTAGGATACAATGTATTGGAGTATCTTTAACTACGTTTCCAGGCACATTAGCAGGGAGTTGGATAAGAGGTTGCACTTGAACTAGCACTCTCATGCGATGTCAGCACAGCAGGTGGCAGTTCATTCCACTGTAGCACAGGTCTGGCCTCTGTAACTCCCTTTTTAAGGTATTGTTTCCTTCCATAAAATATTTTGTGCTTTTGTAGATCTCTTACGTGTTTGCTTAGATTTTTACCTGTTCGTGTTTTTGCTAATGCAAATGACTGAGTATTATTAAGCCCCATTCTAATTGTTTGTTAGTTGTTTATAGCTAAACAATATATTAATTCCAATTCTTTCTGTTCTGGGAGAATAATTTTATTGGCTTTTACACATGTTTCATACATACAACATTATCATATGTGAGTAAAACCCACTTTATTTCTTCCTGCCCACAATACATTTTGTCTTATTTTCTTCTTTTACTGCATTGTTAGGACTTCCAATATAACACTAAGTAGGGGGAATAGGTTTAGATACTCTTATTTCGCTGCTGATTTTACAGGAAAAATAATTCCAAAGGAAAATCTGTTAAAAACTGGTGTTGTGAAGCAGTAAGTTAAGCCGCCTGATGCCTCAGCTTTCCATCTGAGCACTGGTTTGAGTCCCACCTGCTCCACATCTGATATAGCCCCGATACATGTCTAAGAAAGCTTCCTAGAATGGCCCTACAGTACTGTACCTGCGAAGACTATTTAAGGATATTGACTTCAGAAAATTCATAACGAACATGAAAAATGAGGAAATTTAACATAGCCAAGATATTGAGAACATTAACTCCTTAGCTAGGTGGAGGGAACGGTTGAATAAATTAAAATGCATTCATGTTGTGACTAGTAAGCAAATGTAAAGAGAGCAAAGGGAAAGTCTTAATAATAGGGAAATATTATTGTTGGAGAAAACAACAGCCAGCCTAACTATACGATACTCACCCACTATACAGTCTAACTGTACTCACCCACACCAAGATGATTCTTCAAATTTTATGAAAAATTGAATTAAAAATCCATTGTTTTTTATACATTACATTTTCTACAATTTCTAAAGTACCTCATAAATGTTAAAAACAAAAGGAAGATCTGATCACATCGCCTTGAATGCGTAATCAAGTTACTGTCACATACTAAGCTTACGCTGGCCATAAGAAAGGAACAGAATTGTCTAACACATTTTGCCAGAAAGCTTCAGCTTAAATCTAAGTCCTGGAAAGCAATTGAATTCAAAACATCACACATTCCACTTAGCAACTGTCTTTCAATTTTCATATTCAATTAGCTGTTATTATCTGCACTACAACAAAAACAGAATTCTTGATTACTGCAGATGTAGCCGATAAAAAAACATGTGTCTCAACTTTAAGCATCTGAGTGATTATAATTATAATTTCCAGTGATTCAGCAAAAAGCGTATGAATGAATTTTCTATGCAAATACATATGTATCTAAGCAGAGTTTTATGTTTGTGAATACACTTGGAGAGAGAAAGAGCCACTTTGTTCACTCTTGGTTGCTGCAACTTTTCTGGTATTTCAAAGTCAAAGCAGAAGGAAATGATTTAAATATTGTCGTATAACAAATTTTTTAAAATATTGGTTTCTCTAAATTTTCAAGAATTTAGCTTTATTTCATTAATTTTTTAGAGTTGCCTTTCAGTTTTATGTCTTTTTTGCCATTCTCTAATATTTCATTTATTCCATGATATTTGCATTTAATATTTCTTATGTTTGTTTCTTTTTAATATTGATTGATTGATTTGAAATTCAGAGCCACAGAAAAAAAAGGAGGGAGAGAAAGCAGAGATTGGGGGAGAGAAAGAGAGAGATTCTTGCATTTGCTGGCTCACTCTTCAAATGCCACCAAAGAGGAGGCTGGAAAAGGCTGAGGCTGTGAGTCAGGAACTTCTTTCAGGTCTCCAATGTGGTCTTAGCGGCTTAAAGTGTTGGGCTATCATCCACTGTGTTTCCCAGGCCATCAGAAAGGAGCTGGCTTGATCCAGCACTCATTTGAAAGGCTGGCATTTCTGGCAACAGTTTACCCACTGTGCCACAATACCAACTCCCTTTTTCAGTTTTTTAAGGTTAAGGAATAAGCCATTGATTTAATACGATTTCTCAAATAAATCTTCCTTTAATAACTGCTTTGGCTACATGACACATGTTAATGTGTAGGGCTTAAATTGTCATTGACCTGAAAATACACTTTCTCTTGCATATTACTTTTTTTATACAAATATTTATTTTTATTGGAAAGGCAGATTTACAAAGAGAAGCAGAGATGGAGAGAAGAAAGATCTTCCACCCACTGATCACAAATGGGGGCTGTGGGCAGAGCTGAGCAGATCTAAAACCAAGAGTCAGGAGCTTCCTCCGGGTCTCCCACAAGGAAGCAGGGCCACCTGGATCTGGGATCCTAAGTGGATGGGCAGGGCTCCAGGCCAGCACACAACCCCACCAGATCCCCTGGCTGGGAAATCTATGTGCTCATGAAGGCAGGAGCTGTGGATTGCTCAGGGAAAGGATTGTGGAAAATGTGGGGGGAAGTGGGACCATTGAGGGAATATGTTGCAGGTGAGGAATGACTTCTGGGGGACTTCCAACGACAATTCACTGTACTTGGAGGTAAACGAGGGGCTCAGCCTGAACAGTCTTGGGGAGAGAAGCTGGAGGACCTTTCTGGGTCAGACTAATGCACTCACCTACATAAGATATTTGAACTGGGCTACTTAGCATCGACCATCACTGACCACCATCCACTGTCACACACTAAAGTTAGGGTTGGGGGCTTACTGGGCAGGGGTAAATCACAGTAGCTGCCAGTGAGTGTTCGAATAGGGAATGAGTAATGTTAGGCTGGGCCATGAAACTAACCAGCACACAAGAGAACCAGATCTGGGGGCAGATTTATGCAAGATATGTGGTCTCACCCCTGTTGCATTGCACTATCTGCTGATTTGCACAAACATTGGTGTGGGTGACAGATCATGCAACCTCCTGACAAGCACTGGGGTTGGGAACAGGCTGGGCCTCTTGGAACATGAAAGGATTGGGTCTGGTTGAGGGCCTGGTGGGCTGTAGCTCCGAATGGAGAGCACATGAGTTGGGCTTGGTGATAGACTGGGCAAGACTGCTTCACTTGTTAGCAAGTGTGTGAGATGGTTCTGGGGTGGGCAGGGTGACCGGGCAGGACCAGGCCAAACTGTAACACACTAGCATGTTTAAGATCCAGGATGGAGTGCAGGCCATGCTGGGCTAGGCTATCATACCTACCGTTTTACATGAAAGCCAGGGATGGGGCAGACTGGGAAAGCCTGGGCTGTAGTACTCACTAGGAAGAATTGATACTAGGTATGGATTGGGTCATGCCAGACTGTAGCAACTGATGGCAAAGGTCAAGACAAGGATTGGCAATGCCGGGCTGGTTCAGAGCAACCACTGGCACATACACAGGCTGGGAGTAGGCCTCTCAGGGAGCTAAGGAGACACCTACTGGTGAGTGTGAGATCCAGAATAGGGGAGGTGAACTCAGCAGGATATGGCTGCAATATATCTTGGTGAAAGTGTGGACTGGGTCTGTGGTATGCTAGTATGCTAAACTGGGCTGGGCTTCAGTCTCAGCTGGTTAGAGTGGATGTAGGACAGGCCGGGCTAGTCTCTTCACCTGCTGAAACACATGAAAGCAGGGTATGAGTGTGGACCAGACATGGCTGGGCTGTAATACCCAACAGAAAGAACAGAATGGGGGTGGACCTTTGGACCAAGACTGGCCCCACCAGGAAAATAATACCAATTATACTTCATACATAATAGGTCATGGTTGCTCTCTATCTAGCTGCTCGCAGCTTTCAGCAAGAAGAGAACACACACACACACACACACACACACACACATACACACACATCATCTAACCTTATGGAAACTGTTCTTGGAGGCTCTGGCTGGGACAATCAAGCTCTCTCTTCTCCCAGCAGGTAGTATGGAGTCATGTATACTGTTAGCTGTCTGTCAGCGATTGCTTGATGCATGGATCCTATAATAACACACATGGACTGCTGACTGGTGGTCAATAGCAGAAGTCTATTAGTGGCATCAGGCTTTATAGACCGGGGGTCATATAGTCTAAGGGAGGAAGTATTGAGCTTATCAACGAAACTCATCAATTGTTTCTATACCCTTGTTTGGATCTCTTTTGCATATCCCACCAAGTGTTCTCATTTACATGCTATCCACTCAGCTGTTTTCATACAAATATTATCCAATCAGTCCCACAGATGGCATCCATCCAGTAGTTCTCATACAAATCCTATCCTATCAATTATAATCCTGTACTCGCTCACCTTCTAGGGCCACAATGTCCTTCTACAGTATACCAGGAAGAGCAGGCAGCCAGAATCCTTCATCTCACGCCCATGCTCTGTGTTGCAGAAGAGCTCTTTATAGCTAGTTCCAATAGAATGACTTAAGATTTTTTGCTAGACAAATTCATGTTTGAAGGCAGCAGCTGAGCCATAGGCACCGCAGGTCAAGATTACTGGGAATTCATTGCTTCTGCCTCAGCTTTCTTTTCTTTTTATAAGATTTATTTAATTATTTTAAGGATTTATTTATTTATAAGATTTATTTATTTTTATTGGAAAGTCAGGTTTACAGAGAGGAGAGAAAGAAAGATCGTCTGTCTGGAAGTTCATTCTCCAAGTGGCTGCAACAGCTGGAACTGAGCTGATCCGAAGTCAGTAGCCAGGAGCTTTTTCTGGGTCTCCTATATGCGTGCAGGGTCCCAACAATTTGGGTGGTCCTTGACTGCTTTCCCAGGCCACAAGCAGGGGACTAATGGGAAGTGGAGCAATCAGAACACAAACTGGCACTCATATGGGAACCTGGAGGATGCAAGGCTAGGATTTTAGCTACTAGGCTAAATGCTGGACCCTTTAGTTTTCTTTTTCAGAGGTTACACATCAAAAAGGTCAAACAGGCCTTCCATTCCTGCTCATCATCACATTCACAGTGTAGATATAACCATGTGGAAGGAAGTCACTGGACCAAGATCATTCAGAAGAATGAGGCAGACTTAGATGAGTTCTTTGCAGTTCTTGAAGATGCTGGCATGTTATGCAACAGAGTATGGGATTGCTATGCTAATGGAGGTAATTAGATAAGAGGTAATCAGATAAGAGGCTAGAAGCTCCACTATGATAGCAACAATAACCCAAAGATATTTAGCAAAAAGACACAAGGACAGGGACCATAAATGGAGCTTTTGTAGAACTGGAGCTCATCTTAGAGGCAGGTAACACCCTACTAATACAAAGTTCCCCAAACTCATTAGCTCACAGCATAGAGCAATTGATATCATAGCCCACAGCATGACACCAAAAAGTTAATAAATAAGGTGATAAGCTGGATATTGCAGAGTATGAAAGTATGAAAGGCAGATCAGCTGTGAGCCTGATGAAGAGTCCAGCAACAAAAAGGAAGAGGCTTCCTGGATGCTCATCATGTTGATGGTTGCACAGCCTGCACATGCACAGGCAGTGGCTTCAGGGGAGTTGTTTTGGAAGCTGCACAGTGGGGGGAGCACACATCACAGAGTCAATCCAGCCAGGCATCTGGTGGGAGGCGGAGTGGAGGGACGCGATTTCCCGATTAGCCACACTCTCTCATCGAAAATGACCAGTTTCTGACCAAAAAAAAGTGTTCATATTTAAGACAACATTGCATGTACAGAAACTTCCAGTGAGAATCATCTCCAAGGCCCTAGTAAAGGATTTGCCCAATGAAGATCTCAAGAAGCTGTTAACACATCTTTGAAACACTGGAGCAGGTGCCTGGCTTACTGGCGAAGCATGCCGTGGGATGCTAAGTGTCTGATTTCAGGGCCCAGTTCCACTTTCCATCGCAGCTTTCTTCTGATGAGCACCCTGGAGGCAGCAGGTGATGGATGGCTCAGCATCCACAGTCCTGAGGCACACGTTCTGCTTCCTCGTCACCCAATGTAAGTGGCCATGTGCGTCCAGCGCCTAACTGTAGCAAACCTTTAAAGAGAACACCTGGATAGGTAAAATCAATATCATTAAAATGTCTATACTGCCAAAAGCAATATATACATTCAACGCAATCCCAATCAAATTGCCCAAAACATTCTTCACAGACCTGGAAACAATGATTCAAAGGTTCATCTGGAAACACAAAAAACCACGAATAGCTAGAACCATTCTCAAGAACAGGAAGTTAGCAGGGGGAATCACAGTTCCGGACCTCTGGACATACTATAGGGCAGTGGTTATCAAAACAGCCTGGTACTGGCACAAAAATAGAGAAGAAGATCAATGGAGCAGAATAGAAACACCAGATGGGAACCCACAGAAATACAGCCAAATAATCTTTGACAAAAAGACAAACGACAACCCAGGCAAATGGGAAGGTCTGTTCAATAAATGCTGTTGGGACAACTGGTTGATAGCCTGCAGAAACAAAAAGATAGACCCACATCTCTCACCATATACTAAGATCAAATCCAAATGGATAAAAGATTTAAACCTACATCCAGAAACCTTCAAACTTTTGGAAGAAAATGTTGGAAACACACTGGAACACTTAGGGGTAGGCCCTCACTTCCTAAAAAAGACTCCAGATGCAGTAGAAATCAAGACCAAAATAAACAATTGGGACCTCATCAAACTAAGAAGCTTCTGTACAGCTAGAGAAACAATCAACAAAGTAAAAAGGCAACCCACAGAATGGGAGAAGATCTTTGCACACGACTTAGGTGATAGAGGGCTGATCTCCAGAATATACAAAGAGCTACAAAACAACCAAAATGTCAAAACAAACAAGCCACTCAAGAAATGGGCACGGGAAATGGGCAAACACTTCACAAAGGAACAAACCCAAATGGCAAATAAACATATGAAAAAATGCTCAAGTTCCCTGGCAATAAGGGAAATCCAAATTAAAACATCAATGAGGTACCACCTAACTCCAGTAAGACTGGCCCACATGAATAAAAGCACCAACAACACTTGTTGGCGAGGTTGCGGGGAAAAGGGAACCCTACTCCACTGCTGGTGGGGCTGCAGGCTGGTACAGCCTCTATGGAAATCAGTATGGAGAACATTCAAACAACTCAAATACAACATACCATATGACCCGGCAATAGCACTCCCAGGAATATATCCAGAACACTTGTTTTATGAGAAACCAACATGCACTCCTATGCTCATAGCAGCACAATCAGTAATTGCAAAGACATGGAAGCAACCAAAATGCCCATCAACAGAGGATTGGATAAGAAAGCTATGGTTCATCTACTCCATGGAATACTACTCAGCTATTAAAAAAAACAAAATGCAGTTCTTTGTGGCCAAATGGGCCAAACTGGAAACCATAATGCTAAGGGAAATGAGCCAATCCCAAAAGGTTAAATACCACATGTTTGCCTTAATTTAAGATGACACGATGTTATGTATAACAAGTTATGTTATGAATGTTATATGTTGTGTATAAACCTAAATTGAAATGTCAATGAGGTGGTCACAGAAGGTGGATAAGAAATCGCATTTACTTTTACCATATTGGTTACTCGTTACTATGTCAATTGATTCCATGGTGATGTAAATTTTTGCTGATGGTATGTTGGAGCTTTTAATTGATCGGGAAGATAGTCTGCTGGCTCTGTCTTCAGACCAGAGAGTGTATACCTAAGAAGCCGTTGAACTTATCTGGACAATAAGATGCTGGACTCTATGTTTGGTATATGCTTGCAATGGGGGAATCTCAACTGAACTTGAACTGTGGTTATGCAACAAGGTGGAGGAATCCACCATGGTGGGAGGGTTTGGGGAGGGGTGGGGAGAATCCCAGTACCTATGAAACTGTGTCACATAATACAATGTAATTAATGAATTTAAAATAAAAAAAAAAAAAAAAAAAAGAGAACACTGACGTAGAAGAACCTTACACACCAACTAGAAGACAGAGACACTTTAAAGATGAAAAAGAGTTTAAGATCAATGAACATGGGAGTAGTTTTGAAGGAGGTGAAACTACTCTGATAGGGCAGTTACAGACGACAGGACACATTTCTCACCACTCTTTGAGCTGTGCGGCACGAGGAGGGAAATCTACCAGAACATCAGCAAACACCAGCTGAGGGAGCAGAGACTCCAGTGAGCATGCAACATGCAGTCATCTCTGCAGAAATAGTTCTGAAATGAAGACAAACGAGAGCATGGGAGGAAAATGCCCATGGATGAGCAGGATCCCTGCATGCAAACTCAGACAAGACCACACACTGGTAAGAGCTGTTACACAGATATAACAACTCCTACATGACAATTGCTCATCTTCATCTCTAAGCTAGTGTTGTCTTGACAGGAGAGAGCTATAACCCCTCAGGCCAAAAGGGCTGAATACCAAGGATGGCAAACACTTTTTGAAAGAAATAAATTAACCCTTGGACATATTGTTGAAAAATATTACATGATAAAATCGTTCTCTAAATGCCTTTCAAGGGAGAGAGTTAGGCCAGAGTAATTTCATTATAAAACATCTCATCAATAAAAAGTGAGTTAAAAAAGAAAGCTGTTGTAATTATCAAAAATATCATGAATAACAAATAAAGGCATTATACAATAATTAGAGCTAATTACAGGTTTCTATCATAATGACCCCTGAGCTACCAAAGGCAGATAAGCCTGGGAAATAGGGAGAAAGAGCAACTTCAGTTCATACAAGCTGCCATTGCAAAGAGTCATTGCATCATTCTTTCCCATACACTGCCTGGGAAGGGCTGTTGGAGAGAATCCTCTGCAGCTTTATTGGAAGGGAGACAGAGCAAGCTAGAGAGAGAGAGATAGATAATTCATTCATCTGCTGGTTCATTCCTCAAATTGCCACAAGTCCCTGGTTGGGTCCAGTCTAAGCCAGGACCAAGAGTTCCATTTTTTAAAAAGATTTATTAGTTTTTATTGGAAAGTTGGAAGAGACAAGGAGACAGAAAGATCTTCCATCTGCTGGATCACTGTTTCCAAGTGGCCGCAGAGATGAGCTGATCTGAAGCCAGAAGCTTCTTCTGAGCCTCCCACCCTGGTGCAGGGTCTCAAGGTGTTGGGACGTCCTCTACTTTTTTTTCACAGGTCACAAGCAGGAAGCTGGATGGGAAATGGAGCAGCAGGGACATGAGTCAGTGTCCATATGGGATTTCAACAGTTGGAAGGTGAAGATTTTAGCCACTAGGCTATCATGCTGGGACCAGGAGTTTCATCTTGATTTCCCTCCGAAGTGGCAAGGACAGATAAGCAGATTATCTCTGATGCTCCCAGGTGTGTTAGTGGGGAGCTGGATCAAAAGCAGAGACCATGCTACTCAAATTTGGCATTTGAGACTGGGATGACAGCATTGTAAGGGATCAGCATTGTAATCTGCTGTGCCACATGATGACACCAAAGATGTGGGATTGTGTAACAGTTTACAGGCGATATCTCAGGATGCCTACTTAAAAACTATGATTTTGTAGAATATTTCATGTCAATTAAAATACAAGCTCAAAAGTCTCTATTAAAAAAATATTTAGGGAAATAAGTGTAAGGACTTCAGTGAAGTAGATATCCCTGAGAGAGTGAGTAAAGAAAGAAAACTCAGAGAGAAAGGGGAAAAAAATCCAAGTGAAGCTAGCAGGTAAACAGCAGACACAAGAAGTTTGTCTCTCAAGAAAAGTGAGTCTTCAGCATGTATTTTGTGTAAGCAAGGCCATGGAAGGAATACTTGAATCATTTTAATGCTTGAAATGATCTCCACTGATGGTCAGAAGGGTTATGTGCTTAAATTGTGGAAAAGGAAATGTTGTTCTGAATGTACATGATTTTATTAGCACAATTCACATGGCACCTTCAGTGGAACAGAATACTTACTTGTGCTGATATAGTTAGTGTCATTCCTAAAGTAAATTTTTACAAAGTAAAAACTGTAGCTAACAGAAAATAGCAGATGTTAACATTGAGGGATAAGTGAAAAAAAGCATTATAAATCGCTGAGGTAAGAAATACAGATTTTAGTATGTGCAAGGGGTTATTAAAGGTTTGTGGAGAATGAGTATTAGTGCAATACTGAATGCATTTAAATATTTGTGAACCAAGCAAACCTATGTAGGAATTATAAGTTAATGATTTTTTTTTAGAAATTTGCTAGTCTTGGTGTGATTCCTGTCCAATATAATATGTGTGTGTATGAGGGAGGATGGGGGAGAGAGAGAAAGAGAGAATTTCATGAAGGTAACAACAAAAAAAAAAAAGGCAATATAGGGACATAGCTATAAATATGGCAGTTCAAGAAAAGACGAGTGTATTTTTCATTACATTTTCAAATTTCATAAGAAAATCCATACAATAATTACGGGAGTTCATGAGGGAAAAAAACAAAAGACACAGTGGCTGCCACACGGTCAGTTCAAAGTGTCTGTCTTGGGGGCCCTGAAAGCCAGTAGCAGGATGCTAGACCCTACTAGGAGGCTTTGCGGAGTCCTCCCAAGACTCCACTTCAAGGCACTCTTCTCTCATTGCTGTTGTTTTTAGAAGATCTATTTATTCTTTATCTTAAATATAGATTTTAAAATTATTTTCCATGATGTGCCCTTGTAGGTAAATGCTGCCCCCCACCGGCAACTATAAAAAGCTCACACCTAAGAGGAATGAAGGACCCTGATCCCTGAGAAGTAAGAGAAGTTAGAAAAAGATCACCTGCTAGTATTGTGGATCTCTCATCCCTAAAATGCTTCTCAAAGGTATTGCTCTTTCATTACCCAGAAACACCAAATTGCCTTCCCTTATTGAAAAAATGGGTAGTAAGTGTTTGGAAATTCAGTTCATCCTGTGACAACGATTTCCCCCATTGTAGAATACACTGATTGGGGCAAATGTGGTGGCTCAGTCAGGTAATCCTCCAACTGGTAGTGCTGGTACCCCAATGGGCGATGGTTACTACCCCAATTGCTCCACTTCCCATCCAGCTCCCTGCTTATGGCGTGGGAAAGCAGTGGAGGATGGTCCAAAGTCTTGAGATCCTATACCCTCTTGAGAGACTCAAGGAGGCCCCTGGCTGATAGCTTTGGATTGGCTCAGCTCTGGCTGTTGCAGCCATTTGAGGAGGGAATCAGCAGTTGGAATATCTTTCTTGCTTTGCAAGGTTTCAGCAAGTACTGCACTTGATCTTAGCCAAAAGGCCAAGAAGCGATGGGGCTTCAGCAAATACTGAAAGTGACTCTTTGTTTTCTTAATTATAATCTTTATTTTAGGTCAAACTTAATGGAAGTAAAGATTAATTGTGCTTAGTAGGGGAGCCTGTGAATGATTAATTCAGACCAAGCCTGCTCATTTTTCTCATTATGAGACAGAATTGTGGTTTTCAGACTTACAGTAAATCATGATGCAGATTCAGTGGCAAATCAGAAACATTTTCATGCAGATCTATCATGATATATTTTCACTTTTTACTCCAAAAGTTTTCCTGTCGAAAGAATGTGTATTCATAATTATCTTTATTAGAAAGCATATTATTTGGTTTAATAAAAGTCTCTTGTATCTGGAAGGGGTTTCTAATATATAATTACACTCCAGCAACAAGGCTCAAAATCAAACAATCAGTCATAATGAGTCTTCCCTGTGGGCAGCTTTTGTTAATTTTACAGGAAGAACTCTAGCAATTGTTTAAAACCTCAGTTAGGAGAGTATTGACTTTTCTGTATGACTCTGTATTTGTTGTTTATTATGCACGAGGTACACATAGATCCTCGAACACAACAGCATTAAAATTTAAGGATATATTGGAAAGGCAGATTTTCAGAGAGAAGTAGAAGCAGAGAGAAAAATCTTCCATTTTTTGGTTCACACTCCAAGTGGCCACAATAGCCAGAGCTGAGACAATCTGAAGCCAGGAGCCAAGAGCTTCTTCTAGGTCTCCCATGTGTGTGCAGGGTCCCAAAGATATTGGCTATCCTTCACTGCTTTCCCAGACCACAAGCAGGAAGGTGGATGGGAAGTGGAGCTGCCAGGACACGAACCTGTGCCCTAATGGAATGCCAGTGCTTGAAGGGGGGGGGGGGTTAGCCAGAGTGCCAGGCCCAAGAACCCAGCAGTGTTTCATACTCTCCATTGTATGGCTGTATTTTCCAGATAGTGGTTCTATTTAGGAAGCTGTTGTAAATCCCTCCTTCCTTTTCCTTAACCATATTCTAATGACTTGATTTCTAGATCATGACATTTATTCCCACAGACCAGAGAGCTGCATTGTGCACTCAGACTTTCTCACTGCAGCACCTTTCCACACGGGCAGGTTGTCTCATTTAAGACTATGGGCTTGTGCAGAAGGACACTGTAAATCTTTTGCCATGCAAAACAAGAGCTAGCTACATTCCTTCCCCCAGAAGGTACCAGGAGCATTTGATATGGAAATGAATGAGCAGGAAACCTCCAGGTTTACAGGTTTAGATGTAAACAAGTTGTGTTTTGGGAATCCTCTCTTGCTGTTGAAATGAAAATAAATTAAACCCCCCTTCCCTGGATGCCTACCTGACAACCTTCTTTTAAAAACCTGATGCTGTTAATAAACTTTGGCGCTCTCACCAAGATGGTAGTCCACACATGTCATTAATCAGGCTTCATGCCCCAAGTCTATCACTGCAGGACCGCGAACAGTTCCAGTTGAGTTAGCTTCATTTCCTCGAATGTGCCATGAGCAATGCCAAATTTTGAAATTGTTATACTAAATGGGAAACATTGTTCCTAAGCCAATGGGGTTATCTTTTAAATATATCCTAAAAGAGCAGCAATCTAAATGTCTGGATTCCTCCATAATTCGATCCATAAAGTTAAAGTGATTCTCAACTAACGATAGGTTGAGCTCCAGATACTTGATTGTCCAGGATTCCAGCACTATAGGTAGTGGTATGTCTAGCATGGCAACACATGGGAGGCTGTAGTTAATTTATCAGTCCAATACAAGCTCAAATTCGTAGTCTAAAATTTAAAATGTACGTGAAAAGGCAGCATAGTCTAATTTTTCAGGGAATTTATCAGCTGCATTAATCAAGAATCACACTATACAGTGCACTACAAGAGAAGGAAGTAGGTAACTGCAAGCAGGTTCAGAGGTAGGCACGGATGTGGGGAAAATTTTTTGAGAAAGTCAACATCATTGTGTGGAAACATTTCAGAACTCTTTCCTTCTGAGTAGGGAAGATTCCTTCACCTAGCCCAGGAGGGACTTGTTGGCCTTTACCCTTGAGTGATTCCTATGATAAATCTCCCCTCCTGTTTCAGCATGAGACTGGCTGGTTCCATTGTTCTAGAGGACCCTGGCTGAGAGCCAAGTTCATCAAACCATTCTGTATCTCAGTGTGTGTGAGCATGTTTCATTCTTCTGATCATCTTCGCGTCTTCTCTACAAGATCTGAAAACCCCTTCTCCCACTGTTGTGCCACCATGCTCACAGATTTCTCTCCTGCAGCCAGGAAAAACTCCTTTGTTGTCTCTCAATGATTTTTCATTTCGTTTGCTCAAAATGTTTGCAAAACATTAATCCATCTCAGTCTGCATGTTTTAATTTAAAACATTTTCAATTCCCAAAATATTGTGTGCATCATTTATCTCCCCACAGATTTCCCAAGCTTTCCAAGAAAAGTCTTTAATAAAGAATATTTCTAGTTACAAAAATCATCTGTATAATGATACATATACACAAAGTATGCATATATAGATGAATATACACGTAGTTAGGATATAACATTTTGACACATGGTATAATATTTAAATTGAGATAAACACATCCCTTTCCTCAAACATCTAGCTTTTCGTTATGGTGGAAAACTCAAAAGCTTTTCACTTTTTTTTCTTCCGCCAGCTCCCAGGTATGGAATATGTTATCACTGTCTGTAGTCTCACCCTGCTGTCTGCTGTGCAGAAGAACTCTACACTGCTTATAGTCCCCACGCTTCCTGCCTGGCTTAGTGACCAGGCTGCCTCACTGTGCAGACAGTGTTTGAAACACATACAGAGATAGATCTGGCAATAGGAACTGACACGTTGAGTTCTGGAAGTACAGTATTCTGTCATTGGCATACAAAAAATACATGAGGGGTGTAGCAAGATACACTAGCATGAAGATAAGGAGAACCCAAATTATAATAAAAAGAAAACAACAAATTGGGCCAAGTGTGATAGCTTAGTAGCTAATTCCACTATCATCTCATATGGCTGCAGGTTTGTAGCTTAGCTGCTACACTTCACGTGCAGTCCCAGGCTTGCAGCCTGGGAAAGAAGTGGAGGTCGGCCCAAAGCCCTGGGACCCTGCATCCACAAGGGAGACCCGGAAAAAGCTCCTGGCTCCTGGTTTTGGATCAGCTCAGCTCTGGCAATTGCAACCACCTGTGGAGTAAACCAGTGGATGGAAGATCTTTGTCTCTCCTTATCTCTGGGTATCTGCATTTTCCAATAAAAAAAAAATAGACAAAAAGCAAATCTTATCTTAAAAAACTATAATATACTGAAATATTTGCATTTGTTTTCCCTAGAAGGAGAAAATATTTGAAAGCAGATTTTCAGAGGAAAATGACAAAATAACAAGCACGGCCTGCTGGTTGGTAGCTACCTGGATTGCAGAGTGAGTTATATGATGGCTGGACATGAGAGTTGGAAGGTCTTTTTGTAAGGAATTTTTGCCATTAAGCCAAGATGCCAAAGGCAGGAAGTCACATAGGAGGTCTTTATCCCAGCGGCAGGGGAGGGTGTAAGACAGAGATTTATTCCCACGGGAGAGGCTGTCACGGGGAAGTGAGACAAAGTAGGGCAGAGGAAGATGGCTGTGAAAGAAGAGAAGGCAGAGAGAGAGAGAAAAAAGAAGAGAAGTTTCCTGCCATAGTAACAGGAGGGGGGTCCAAGGGAGAAAGAGAGAGAGCAGAAAGCAAAGCAAAGAGAATCAAGGGCTGGCAAGCAAAGGGCAAGCAAAGAGCAAAGGGCAGGGACATCAGAGAGCCCAGGGCTGGGAGAGCTGAGTAAGCAGAGACCTGGGAGAACCAAGAAAACCAAGAGGAAGGAACCATGCTTTTACATCATGGCAGGGGACGGGAGATGGAGGGCAGGAGGGAAACAGGGCCACATGGATTGGTGTTAAGACTGTCAGGGACCAAAACTGGGAGACGTGCAGTAGCCTAGTGGATAAAGTCCTCTCCTTGCAAGCCCTGGGATCCCATGTTAGCATCAGTTCACATACCAGCTGTCCCACTTCCCATTTAGCTCTCTGTCTGTGGCCTGGGAAAGCAGTCCAGGAAGGCCCAACCTTGGGACCCTGCATCTACATGGAAGACCTGGCAGAAGCTTCTGGATCCTGGTTTTGGATTGGCTCAGCTCAGCTGTAGCCATTGCAGCCCCTTGAGGAGTGAACCAGTGGATGGAAGATCCTTCTATGCTTTCTTTTCTCTATAAATTTGATTTTCCAATTAAAATAATTAAATCTTTAAAAAAAAAGTTGAGTGTGGAACTAAAGACCCTTAGACTTACAGAAGTGAAACTCAAGTGGAAATTTCGGGGAACTGAAGCCTAAGGGAAATAACTAAAGTGGCAGCACGTCTAAGATGGTGGGATCTCATCAACCTTTGGAGCTAATACTCAGGCCACTCCTCACACTTTCACCTTCAGATACAGCATTGTTCTCTCTATCCCTCTGTCTGGGGTTTCTCTTAGAGATTTCCATCTCTGCCGTGTTGCTCTAAGTCAAGAACAGCACCAAGAAATCCTTCAGACAGATGTTCTATAGACTTTCAAATAGCAAAGCAAACCAAATACCGCTAAGGAGTTTGTCAGGATTGAATATTCAGGAGTATCTCAGGATATTCATATTTAGGGACATTTCAGAATATGTATATTTAAGAATATCTTAGAATATGCATATTCAGGAGCATTTCAGGCTGTACATTTTCATTTAGATGATACATGTATGTCCCTTGTACAAACTTGATTGGAGAAACAAATGCACACACATATTAAACGTTAAAATTTGGGATTACGATACCAGTTTCTGATGCCTGACGCCAACCTGGACTGCTGCCATTCAAGGCCTGGCTCTGCTCCTGATTCCAGCTTCCTGCTGGTGTGCACAGTGGAAGGCAGCAGGAGCAGCTCAGGTAGCTGGTTCTCTGCTCCTCCTGTGGCAGAGCTGGGTTGAGATCTCAGCTCCCAGTCTCAGCCTACCTCACCTCCTGCTGTTCTCAGAACTTGTAAACCAGTAGACAGACACTCTCTCTTTCTGTTTCCCAAATAAACAAAGGAATACTAATTTATTTAAAATTACTAAATTATAAAAGTAGGAATTAGACATTTTAATGAATTTGAGCTCAAAAATTATTCTTGCTTAATTATGTACACGTTTTGTGTATATATTATTTATAAATAACTCTGATTACTTCATATACATGAAATTAACATGTATGAGAAATATATTTCACTTAATTATATATGTATATAACTGTACAACCTGTATTTAACTCTCAGATATGTGATTGTGGTGTTTGTGAAAGAACGTAGTACTTTGAAGTAGCATTTTAGACATTTAGAACCAGCTAAGTGCTAAGTTTATTCTGAGATGGTTTCTAATGATTGTCATGGAAAAATACTCTTAACCAAATGATGATGTTGTGGAATAGTGGGAAAAACAGTCACCTGTGATATCATCCTTGTCCCAGCCACTCCCTGCCAGTGGGAAAAGCAGTGGAAAATGACCAAAGTGCTTGAGTCCACGTACTCATGTGGAAGACCTGGAAGACGCTCTCATTGCTTCTCTACAATCTGACCTTATGGATATTTGGAGAGTGAAACAGCAGATGGAAGATCTCCCTGTCTGTCTTTAATTCTGCCTTTCACATAAAATAAATAAGCATTTACAGTTTTTTAACAAGATTTTTTACTAAGGAAGAACTTTTGAAATATCCATTGAAGTACAATTCTTTATACCATATACCCTATACACATTTTATATGGTTTTATTATTGCAAATCATTTTGCTGTTATTTTGATTATATAAAGTTAAAGCCACATTTTTTTTCAAAACTGTCTTTCAAGTATGTAATTCTTGAAACTGAAATTCACTGAAATTGGAAGTGTTAGCTCTGCACATCTTTATTGTTGGTGTAGTTTATATTGTCCATATTATTTCAAATACACTTTCTTTTTCTTAAAAGATATGTTTTCTTTATTTGAACAAGTTACATAGAGAGAAAGAGAGTGACAGAGAGACAGAGCTCGTTTCCATCTGCTGCTTCACTCCACAGAGGGCTGTAACTGCCAGGGCTGTGCCAGGTGGAGTCCAGGAGCCCAGAGACTCTTCCAGGTCTCTGTGGGTGCAGGGACTCTAGGACACGAGTCAGCTTTTAATACTTTCCCAGGCCATTACCATGTTGTTGACTCAAAAGTAGAGCAGCCAAGACTTGAACAGGCACACATATGGGATGGTGGCATTGCAGGAGGTAGCTTAGCAATCTGTGTCACATCGTTGGCCCCTAAATTAATCCTTCTAATGAGATATTCAGCAATTCATCTATACATGCATAGAAAAATGTTTCATCAGCTCATTTCAACATGGAAAGACGTATTATATTGATAAACTTCAATTCTAAAAAAGTCACAGTTAGGGCCCCACATGATGGCTCAGTGGCTACATCCACGCTTTGCATAAACCAAGGTTCCATACGGATGCTGGTTTATGTCCCAGCTGCTCCACTTCCCATCTAGCTCCCTGCTTGTGGCCTAGGAGAGCAGGAGAGAACAACCCAAAGCTTTGGTACTCTACCCATGTGAGAGACCCAGAAGAAGCTCCTGGATCCTTGCTTCAGACTGACTCAGGTGGGGCCATTGCAGCCTCTTGGAGAGTGGACCAGCAGATGGAAAATATTACTGTCTCTGCTTTTCTCTGTAAATCTCCTTTTCCAAAAAAAGTAAATATTTTTTTAAAAAAGAAAGAAAAAGAAGAAAAAGTCAAGTCAGCAAGACAAACTACAGTAGAATACCTTGAAATTTTCCAGTAAAGTCCAATAAAAGCAGATATGCCCAGTTCCTTAATGTCTATTCACCAAAGCACTTGAACTATTAACAACAGTAACATAAGAAGAAAAATAAAGGCATTGAAACTTGAAGAAAACAAGTAACAATATCTGTTTGCAAACGTTATGCTTTTACATGCAAAAACCTTAAAAGATTCCACAACAAAATTAATAAATTAATTTAATAAGACTTGAAAATTCAAGATTTTGGAAAATGGAATGTAATGAGCTTAAACTTTGTTTCTACATATGAGCTGTATATAATTGAAGATACTTAGGTAAAGTACTCCAGCCATTAAGTGCATCTTCTAAAATATTGAAAGCCCTGGGTAATTTGATCATGCTAATCTAGAGTTTGTGTTTTTGTGCAAGACTTTGCCATTTACATAACTTATTGGAAGAAGACAGTAGTGGGTGAAACTGCCATTGCTAACATTAGAATACTGTATAGATGCTTGTTTGTGTCCTGGCCACTCAGTTTCTCATTCAGCTCCATGCTAACTTGTCCTAGAAAGCAGCAGAAAAATGGCCCAAGGATTTGGGACCCCAACACCCCTGTAGGAGTCCTGGGTGAAAACCTTTAGCTCCTAGGTTCAGCTTTTCCCACCTGCCGCCAGTATGTTTGTTTAGGAATTGAATAAATGATGAAAGATCACTCCTTCTCTCTCTGTAACTCTGCCTTTAAAAGTAAATCAGGGCCTGGTGCAGTGGCCTAGTGGCTAAATTCCTTGCCTTGAACACTTCAGGATCCAATATGGTAGCCAGTTCTAATCCCGGCAGTCCCACTTCCCATCCAGCTCCCTGCTTGTGGCCTGGGAAAGCAGTCAAGGACAGGTCAAAGCCTTGAGACCCTGCACCCATGTGGGAAACCTGGAAGAAGTTCCTGGATCCTGGCTTTGGATCGACCCAGAACCGGCCATTGTGGTCACTTGGGGAGTGAATCATCGGATGGAAGATCTTCCTCTCTGCTTCTCCTCCTCTCTTTATATCTGACTTTGCAATAAAAATTTTAAAAATGAATCTTTTTTTTAAAAAAGGAAATCAAATGGCAAATTGCCCCACATGTCCCAATCCAGAATGGCAGAATTTTTGTTGTTGTTGTTACTGTTTTTTATGATGTGATTTCATTGACACAGGGTTCCCCCCTATACTCTACACCCAACTGTCTTACTCCATATTATTATAATAGTGTAGACCTTTAGCAACAGTCACAAGCCCAACGTTCTGCTGTTTAAATGTATAGGTATTCTGCCATTTAAGTGTGTAGGTGTAGACAATGTTAAAAAGTTTATTTATCCTTTTGTCAAGATATAATTAGCAGTTTCACCGACAATCCTCCTTTTATTGCACAGTAGAGATGTTTACTACAATGTATCTTTAGTTCCTGGTAAGCTAGTCTCCATTATGCAGTTCATCTACGAGAATATGCAGGTTTTTTTGTACCTGATTACTTTCTTCATTGTTGTACAAAACTGATCGATAGTCATCCTAGGAGAAGATGCTTGAAACAAGTGCTCATTGCATGGGTAATTGGTAGACCTCATCTAGATCATCATGGATGAAGTCAGATGAGCTAATCAAAGTCTGTAAACACTATCTGTACCAACATACAATGGGCAGAAAATAAAACCTCACACCACCCATGTCTAAAGCAAAACTAGGAGGCACAGGTCAATAGAAACTTCAGTTCACTTTACATAGGAAATAAAGGAGTACTCTGAAGTGCTAGGTGTAAGGCTGACACTGTGGCAGAAGAAAGCCTACATGGAACATCTCTGATGAAACCGACATGCCCAAGACCTCATAACCAGTCAAATGTTGGAGAATACCTCTGAGCCCGCGCAGGTCACAGCACCAATAACGGGGTCCCGTGACACCCAGGGGACTCAGATGGCACACTCTGGGAAGACACAGCTCCTGGGAGACAGGAGAATTAAAGGGGAAATGACCCCTGCAGGCAGGTCAGAAAGGAAAAGAGGAACAATTTGATAAAATTAGAGGGTGGCAAAAACCACAGCCTACCCTAAAATGTGATTTAGTAAGAAGCTACACTTCATGTTTCTAACTCAGAAAGATGGATTTCTGTTGAGAAAACAATAACCTGGGAAGGCCTTAGGCATGGCAATTCAAAACTGCTAGCCATGCCTGCATCCCACATTGGAATGCCTGGATTCCAGTTATGGCTCCATTCGCGATTCCATCTTCTCTAGACAAAATGAGATATACAAAAGACATGTATCTTAGTTACTTGGAACACACACAATCGATAGTTTTAACACTATTCCTTTGTATATAATGAATTTCAAATAAATAAGATACATTTGTATAACTGTTTAAAATAACAAGGGCACAGGTTTCTTTACTAATTCCCACAGATACCATGAATGTTGATGGTCCCCTAAATCTCTAATTGCAGAGGAAATAAAACAGGGAAAGAGCAACAACAACAAAAACAAAGAAAAACCTTCTAAATAGCTCCTGTTAAGGGTGGACATCAATGCTTTTAATTTCTAAAAATTCTATTTTTGATTATCAGTGACAAAACAGACAGGAGGCAGGTGTTAAATATCATCAAATGAAAATATTCAATAGAATTTAAATATAATCATAGAGAAATACATTGGAATAAAAGGTGTAAAATGAAATGCCATTTGGGCTAAAAGGCTTGAAAAAAAGAAGAGAAAGAAAAGCATTTAGCATATGAATGCTCCAGGACTAAGTGCTGCAGGAAGTCTAAATTTGGCTAAAATGCCAAGTAAAGACTGAACAGATAATAGAAAAATCGAAGTTTCAACACGTAGGAAGCATAATAAGGAATAAATGAATATGTTAAAGACAGAGAAAACAAGTACGCATGAGCAGACACATACTCACACGGTATAAACACACTTTATTATTGGCAAAATAAGGGTGAGTGCTGTGGCACAGTGAATTAAGCCTCTGCTTGGGATCCCACATCCCATAGCAGAGTGTGTGGTTCAAGTGTGATTAATTCAAGTGCTTGTACTGCAGCTTCCAGCTAGTGTGCCTGAGAGGCAGCTCACAGTAGCCCCGGAGCTTGGATTCATGCTGCCTACATGAGAAACATGGATGAAATTTCTGAATCATGGAACTGGCCCCGTGTACCACTGACAATTGATGGTATTTAAGGAGTGAAACAGCAAATAGAAGATCTTTAATTCTTTAATTGAAAGCACGCTGAGATAATTACAAACACAATAGAAGGTACCAATAACAGGAAAACAAGAAATAAAAGAAAGAATCCGTGAGATTGAAGACAGGCTTTTTGCAAGTGTAGCATCAGAGAGGAAAAACAGAAGAAAGGTGATGGTGAGGTTGGGACATTGTGTACAGAGTAAGCATTGAGCTACTTTGGGTTCAAAAGGGATTTGACAATCACAAAGGGGTAAAATTCTGTTGGAAAGATAACAGAAATCCTCCGACATCTGTTCCAGCTATAGAAACGTTAGAGGATACCGGTCAAGTTCAATCTCAAGGCTAGATGAGGAAATACAAGCTTACAAAATGACCTCAACTCATGTGACTGCACATTTGGGGCAGAAATTGTACAAAGAAGGAGTAGATTGAGACTTTCATAGTATTAAAGGAAAAATGAAGCACAAAACAACACAGCACGACAAAACAAAATCCCCTGTTGTCCAAGGACACGGCATTAAACAAGCTTACCCTTCAAAGTGAAGACTAAACCCAGACAAATACAAACTGGCTCCAGCACCATTAGGTCTGACTTAGAAGAAATGCTAAAGGGGATCTTCAAACTGAAAGGAGACAGTCGTGGATAGGAAGAAAATGTCACAGACATGAAAACTCAGAAGGGTAGCTTCTCAGAAAAATCCAGTATGCTCTGATATGGTCATCACTGTGTGTGATCCACGTGCATCTCGACCACGAGGTTGAAACAAAATAGTAGCAATAACAATGCAAACACATTTAAATGCATTATAGAATGATATAAAATATGACATCAAAAATCAAATTGTGGAAAGAAATAAAGTGCATATTTATGTCTTTATTTTGAGATTTCTCCCATCATAATTTATATTAATTTGCTTTCATTTCAAAATATTGTATTGCAATACAATCATGTTTTGTGTAAGCTTTCTGGTAACCACAAAGCAGAAATGTGTTAGATTTATGAAAACACTAGAGTAAACCATGTAATCATTTAAGAGGCATGTAAGAGAGAGATGCACAAGAAAAGAAATAAAATAGAATTGGGAAAAGTACCAAATGCCTTATAAACAGTTACTTTAAATGCAAATGGATTAAATACTCTGATTAAATGAAAACATAAGAATTAAAAAAATATGTAGTGTACAGGAAATTAAAATAATTTAAAAGCACATAGACTCAAAATCAAAGAATAGGGTAAAATAGAGTCTATATATTGCAGCCCAAAATCAAACTTGAGTAGACAGATCAGATGAAACAGAATTTAATATAAAAGCAGTAAAAAGAGACAAATAAGATAATTATATGAAATTTTCAATCCAGCGAAAAAAACTTCATAAATACATAAATCTATTTATAATATATAATATAAATATATATATGGAGAACTCAAGATAAGAAAAACTATTAACAGTCTTAGAGAGATAAACTTCAATAATAATACACCTTTCAAAATTAATTCATCGGGGAAAATGGAGTAGATCAATCAACCACCTCAGCTATATGCTACCAGCGGAAAACTGGACAAGGGGAAACTCTAAGATGGACTATGTCAATCAGTGGACTCTGCACCAGCCTCATCATACCTGGACTGTTGCTGATGATATGTTGGAGCTTCTAATTGATTGAGGTGACGCTCTGCTGGCTCTGCCTTCAAACCTGAGAGGGCCTCCCTAAGAGGCCGTTGAATTTGAACTGGACAAGTGGGATGCTGGACTCTGTATGGTGTGAGCTTTTAATTAGGGAATCTCAACGGAACTTGAGCTGTGGTTATGCATCAGGGTGAAGGAATTCACCATGGGGGAAGGGTTTGGGGTGAAGGGGGGGGGGAAATCCCAGTATCTATGAAATTGTTTCATGTAATACAATGTAATTAATGAATAAATGAGTAGAAAAAAATTAATTCATCGGGGCCAAGTGTGGTGGCCTAGTGGCCAAAGTCTTCTCCTTGAACTCCTGGGGATCCCACATGGGCAGCAGTTCTATTCCCTCTGCCTGCTTCCCATCCAGCTCCCCCTGCTTATGGTCGGGGAAAGCAGTAAGGGACAGTCCAAAACCTTGGAACCCTGCACTGCTGTGGAGCGACCTGGAAGAGACTCCTGGCTCCTGGCTTTGGGTTGGCTCAGTTCCAGCCACTGTGGCTGCTTGGCGAGTAAATTAGTGGACAGAAGATCTTTCTCTCTCTCTCTCCTCTCTTATATCTGACTTTGCAATAACAATAAATAAATATTTTGCATGGAGACCCAGAAGAAGTTTGTGGTTCCTGGGTTCAGATCAGCTCAGCTCTGGCCATTGCGGTCACTTGGGGAATGAACCAGCAGGCAGAGGATCTTTATCTTTGTCTTTCTTCTCTATAAATCTGACTTTCCAATTAAAAACAATCTTAATTTTTTTTTAAATTAGACTCTACATTAAATATTTGGAAACTAAATAACATACACTCAAACAACATGTCGAGAGAGAAATGAAGAAGGCAGATAACAAATGTTAAAAGGACTAAAAATGCATACACACCAAATAACAGAGGATGGCTCAAGTCTTAGATCCCTGCACCCAAGTAGGAGATGTGGAAGGAACTCCAGGCTTCAGATCAGAACAGCTCCAGACATTTGGGTCATTTGAAAAGTGAATCAGTGGGTGAAACTATCCCTGTCTCTCCTTCCGTCTGTAATTCTGCCTTTCAGTGGCTTAGCACGTTAACCCTCTGACTGTGTCAGCTCCTGTCATGGCTGCTCCTCTTCCCATCCAACTCTCTGCTTAGGGCCAGGGAAAACAACAGAGCATGGCCCAAAGCCTTGAACTGGTGCACCTTCATGGGAGGCCCTGAAGAAGTTCCTGGCTTCCAGCTTCAGATCAGTTCACCTTCTCCATTGAGACCATTTGGGAAGTAAACCTTCTCTCTGTCTCTCTTCTACAAAAATGTGCCCCTTAAATAAAAATAAATAGTTAAAAGAAAGTCTTTAAAAAAATGGACTTGAATCAGCCTTCATTAGTATAAGGAAATGTTTTATCTCTCATCTAATTGCTACAGCAAGAAATATAGTAGTGAAAGTGGCAAATATGATGTGTTGATGATTCTTTCCTGTATAAGTAAAACAAAAGTGAGGAAAATGCGGATGAAAATAGTCAAAAAGTAATAAACCGAAAAACTTCTTTTGTAAAAAAAAAATTATATAAAGAGAACAGATTTTGGGCATTCCTTAGGTTCATTTCCAAGAAGATCAAATAACTAACTTCTGAAAAGATAAAGTGGGCAATCTTTTACTGGCATATTTAAGAAACAAAGAGGAAAAGTATAGTAAGTGAAATTAAATTTGAAAAGGGAAAGAGTGTGTCCAGCACGGTGGTTCAATAGACTAACTCTTCAACTTGAAAATGCCGGGATCCCATATGGGCGCCAGTTCGTGTTCCGGCTTCTTGACTTCCCATCCAGCCCTGTGTTTATGGTGTGGAAAAGCACTTGCTTGGGAAAGCTGTGAGATGCTGGTGGCTCATGACTTGGAATTGGCTTAGTCTGGGCTGTTGTAACCATTTGGGAGTGAACCAACAGATGGGAAATCTTTCTGTCTCTGATCTGTCTTTCCACTAAAAGCAAATAAATCTTAAAAAGAAAAAGAAAAGGTCATAATGAACTCCAAAGAAATGTAAATAATTAACATGCTGTTATAAAATATAAAGCAATAAATTTGGTGGCATAAAAATGAATATTCTTGTACACATATACCCAGCAAGATTGAATCAAGATGGGACAGATTTTCTAAAGGGACCAATAAAGGGTGCTGATGTTGAATTAATAATAAGATTCAATCAAAGCAAAGCCCAAGGCCACATGGCTTCAATAATGAACACATCTAAAAAATTTAAACTGTTTAAAAAATATTACAGAACTAAAGTACAACAGGGAATAATTCTTTCAAAGTCATGTTATGTGGCTAACATTATCTTGAAATAAAGAACAGAGAGGACAAACAAAAATCAGTTTTATAGACCAACACTCTTGATCAACACACACACACACACACACACACACACACCCCACACACAAATCCTCAATAAGGAATAGCAACAGCACCTTAGAGAACTATCCATCATGATAAAACATGATATATCCATTGCTGTAAAATTGATTTGGCATTTGTAAATCAATATGATGCATAGTATCAAACAAAGAATATTAGAAGTCATATGCTTACTTTAATGAAGTAAAAAGAGCAGTTGATATATTCAACATCTCTTCATCTTAAACATTTTGAAAAAAAAATCAGTTGCAGAAGGAATTATTTCCAATGTATTCAATGTTAAACATCAGGGGGAAAAAAGGAGGAAGAAATTGAAAAAGCGTTATCTCTAAGCCAAGGCACCTGAAGAGGTGTCATGCTAGAAGTATTTTAACACACATAATTAACTTTTATACAGACAAGACTCAGGTCCCTAAATACCCAAACTCAAGTGAATACACCCCAAATAGAATTACCATTTGTTCGTCTTCACCTGAGGGAACTTGTGTTTGTTATGGCAAAAGAGAAGAGGATACAATCTCCTTTTTCATACTCCTTTATTGAGTTGAGTTAACAAAACCAGTTTACCACTCACTTGAGATTACAGTGCTCAGACCCTTTAGCTTAGAAAAGGAAGATGCGGGGCCCCAGCAGCATGGCCTAGTGGCTAAAGTCCTCGCCTTGAAAGCCCCAGGATCCCATATGGGCGCCGGTTCTAATCCCGCCAGCTCCACTTCCCATCCAGCTCCCTGCTTGTGGCCTGGGAAAGCAGTCCAGGACGGCCCAAAGCTTTGGGACCCTGCACCCACGTGGGAGACCCGGAAGAGGTTCCAGGTTCCCGGCATCGGATTGGCGCGTACCGGCCCATTGCAGCTCACTTGGGGAGTGAATCATCGGACGGAAGATCTTCCTCTCTGTCTCTCCTCCTCTCTGTATATCCGGCTTTCCAATAATAATAAAATCTTAAAAAAAAAAAAAGAAAGAAAAGGAAGATGCGGACTTCAAACTTAAGCAGCACTTCGGCGTCGAAACTACATTTCTCAAATCGAATGAGAATACAAGACATTTCTTGGAACAGGTGAAATGATGTGAGTGAATGTTTGCTCATAGAAATCATTAACACATTGCAGCTATCTGATTGATATAGTACCATAAATCTGTAGACATTATGGTATTTATCCTTTATCTTCTAATTATTTCAGCTGTATTTCTTTGCATGGCAGTGTTATGGTTGGGACTGTTTTATTTTTAACGCTTAATGCATGCCAACTTTTTTGGCAACAATTGAAATTTCAGTGTATTAACAAGTCCTTCCTAAGCATAATAATAAAAAAAATCTGGAATCATTAATGCTATATGTATTTACTTTTATTAAATAGAAAACTTAAGGAAACATGTATCCAGGATACTGGGTAGGATAAAGGGAGAAACAATAGGAAGTGCTTTTATTCTTAGATGTGCTTATAGATGACTGAGGGATGCAAAGATTGTGATGACTTGCAATTTGATTATTTAGTAGTGATTGGGACATATCATGTGTAATTGTGACTGATTAGAATTGTATTTAGGTATTTATTTTTTTGGTTTCCATCTTAGCACTAAACATGGATATATGGTTATAAATGCCAGGATGTGAGAAATTCTTCTAGTAAATTCCTGGCTAAGATAGCATGCATATGCTGAGAAACCCACGTGTCTGCTCTATAGCAATCTCAAATGCAAACAAAATGAAGGAAATGATTTTTTTGTCATAAATTAACGCACAATAAAACCAAAGATATTAAGATTATCACATATGAAAAACTGGTATGAAACCCAAAACAGAAAAATACCAGATGTCTCTAGAAATAAATTCAAACAGAATTGATGCATATGTGAATGCTTTTAATTAATGCTGTGTGTATGAAAGGTTAAACAATATTCTTGTGATTCCAATTACTCAGTAGTAGATATAGGAAAATTTTGCAAGACTCTAATTTTTGGTTACTTCTTATGCTTACAGAGTGACTCACTTCGATTCATCCCTTGAATACTTACGTTGAAATTTTTAATGTGAGAGAGACAGAAAGTGTGTGCTGTTTCATCCATTCACTACCTAAATGCCCCCAGTGGGCTGGATCATTTCAGGTTAAGGTTGAAAGCTGCAAACTCATGCCGTGTCTCCCAACTAGATGACAGAGAACCGATCACTTGGGGCCATCACCATTGTTCCCCTAAGTCTTTGATATCAAGAAGCTGAAGTTTGGAGTCAGAGTTGGGAGTTGATCTCACGTATCCCAACATGAGGTGCAGGGATCACAACTGGTGACACGGCCACTGGATGACCACTGCCTAATTATGTGTGTTTTGAATTATTGGGTCTATACTGTGAACTCTGGTCCTTCGAATCTGATCTTCACAGTCTGAGGTTGACACAATCTAAAAGTCATATTTGACTAATAACACAACTTTAACAAGTGAAAGTCTTCTACCTAACAGGCTTAGGTAGTCTAAGTATGTATTTTAGAGGGTAAGGTCATGTTTTGTGTATTTGTTCAGACTTTCTGGTGAAGGATATGTTATAAATACTTCATTGTATGATTACGGGGTATTTATTGGATGATAAGGAATAGGGTACATGTGACACAGTTCTCTACTTCCGTGTTCTGAGCTGTGAAAGGCACAGGGGCCATATTGACTCCTATTTCTAATGTTTTTAGACTAACATATATCCATGCCCCAGCCTCTTAAAGCTTCTAAGCATGTTACACAAAGTTACAGCATCACTTTCTGGAATCTTGGCTTCAAAATAACAGTGTTATGCCTAAAGGCCTCCAGGATTTTCAACTGCTAAAGAAAATCACCCTCCAATATTAACCTATATATATCAGTCCTATTTTTGCATCACATTCAACCCATCAATGTGGAAGACATTTTTGCTAATCCCTAGACATATTTGACTTTTAAGTTGTTTCCTGGCTGAAACTGAAAACAAATATGACCCTATTGCACCTATACATCTGCCCTCATTTCAACTGGAATTCAAGTCCCAGTTCAAATCAGAAACCTCCCACAAGACCTGTCCTTGTTTTAAAGAAACTCTGCCTTACCCATTATGTCATTTATTCACATAACTTTATTATAGCAGCTGTGAAATTACTACTGGCTATCGTGTCTAGTGTGTGTCATTTTATCTGTCTCTATTTTTCTTCCTTGGAAGCTGAGAGTCATGGCTGATGTGTTGATGGAATATTTTAAATAACAGGTAGACCAGGACTAAGGTATTTGTCTCACCTGAGGCAACTACAAAGCTCAAAATATTCTGAGTTGACTTCACAAATCAACCTTACTTGACACTTTGGTAGGAGGGTTATCATATCAAATGAAATGAAAGAAACAAAAAATGTCTACAAGAAAGAAACTGAAGTTGGAAGAAAGCTTAGGAGAGTATAGACAGAGTATTGACTTAGAGATGCTAGGACATTGCTGATATGAATGGTGACATGAAGTTATGTGGGTATGGTAGTGGCTGTGGATGAAGGTGGGGCTTAGGACCCTGGCCCTGCTGCCACCTGAGACACCACTTGGGAGTGGCTGGCAGCATTGTGTGATGTCACAGTCACTGAGAGGTTTATCATGCGAGCAGAGGTGACCAGTGGCCAGTAGTCCGCTGACTAGCGAACTGTGTAGTTGTGGGAAGTGAAAGTAGGAGACACATTTGGAAAATGAATGGATTCTCAGTGGAGGTGAGTGGGGCTTGCTCTCTACATGAACTGTGACATGGGGACCGTCACTCCCAGGTGGATGGCCCTGGCCTCCCAGGCCTATTATCTGTGTGGAATGACAACCAGCTATTCCACTCTGCTCTTATCTGGTATGGGACATTGATGAAGTGTTGGCAGTAGGCCCATCTCTGAGAGCCCCAAACTGTGGGAGGCTCGAGTCGGGCAGAGAGACCCTGGTTCCAATGCCCTGATGGGACAGGCCACACATGGGCTGTCTTTGCACCACCATCCTTCTGCCCATGCTCTGGGACCTGACCACCAGGTAGGTGCCTGTCCACCTTGCTGTCAGGCTGCCCCTCTATCTGATCATGGGGACAGACCTCATGGGGCATCAGTTCCTAGAGATTCACCTGCACTGTGCCGTGTGTGTGTGTGTGTGTGTGTGGGTGTGTGTGTGTGTGTGTTACAGATTCAATGGGACCGCCCTGAGGACGCTGATGGCCCAGGAGAGAGCCCAGTTGATGGCCAAGGAGAGAGCTCAGATATTCTCCCTGTATGAACAGGTACAGGGTGGGTGCTGGGGAGGAGGTGGGAAACTCCCTCATTGTCCATGCCTGTGATGTCAAGCCCTGGCATCCCTGAGGATACAAAAGAAGGAGGGGCTGTCAGTTGTCCTGGACTCTGAGCAACCCTGGCTTCTGATTGGGGTCCTCTCTTGGCTTCAGGGACCCCACAAAAGGCTCTTTCTTGATATTGGTGATGAGGACAAAGGCAATGATGAGTTCATCTCAGACGGGTTTGGCTTCTTGCGGTGAGTTGCTCACACTACAGCTCATCTTTGGGCATGGATGGGTGTAAGAAGCCCCTGTACACTGGTACAGTGGTGCAGCAAGCTAAACCACCAGTTTTATTACTGGCAACCCAGAAGGGTATGAGTTTGTACCCTGGCTGTTTCACTTGCAATTCAACTCGCTGTTGATGTACTGGAAAATATGCTCTGAGTGCTAAGGCCCACATGGGAGACCCAGATGGAGTTTCTGACTCTTGGTTTTGCCCTGGTCCAACCCCTGTTACGGCCATCTGGAGACTGAACCAGTGAATTGAAGATCTCCCTCTCTTCTGTAACTGTCTATTTTCAATAAAGAAATAAATCTTTACAAAGTGGGAGGGGGGAACCACTATGAGGCAGCATGCCTGTCCCCAGCTCCTGATCTTGACACATGCTGCCATCCCAGTGTAGTCCTGGGTCAGGTTTTGGCCATAGCAGAGTGATCCAGTGAATGACTGTGGATACAGACAGGGACAAAGCTGGCCATAGGACAGGTGCTGGACACTGTCCTCTGAGGCTTGTTTCAGTTGAAGACAAGGAACAAACTGAAGGTCTGGCATGGTTTCAAAGTATGTGGCCTGGCCATCAGCATTGCAGAGCTGTGTGCGCTGGGTCAGGCACCAGCCTGGCAGGAGAGCGGTTGTCCAGCAGGTGCCTGAGATTCAGGGACAAGGCTAAATTCCTGCTGAGTCAGGCCTGAGGGACAGCAGGGGCATGGTCTCAGGACTATGAACTGCCTGGGGCCTTCAAAACAGAGACTGGGGAGAAGGGTTTGCAGTCAGGGATCATGCCCTTTGTCTATATAGGAGGTGAGCAGGGCTGGGGTTCAGGAGCTGGGCTCTGAGGCTGACTCCCCAGCTGTGCATGATAGCAGAGAGGCCCTGGGATGGGTGCGAGTGAGCAGGAGGAGTGGATCCCAGGCAGTTTCTGGGTATGACTTAGCTGCCCATCCTAGGACTGGGTTAGGCAGGAGATTCTGGCTCCAGGAGCTTCAGAACCCAGGCAATTGCAAACCCTGAGTGGGAGACATGACCAAGTTCTTGGCCAATGGAGCAATCTGAGGTGGAAGAAGTCACCTCAGGCAGAGTATGAAAAGGGTTGTAGTTGGTGGAGGTGGTTCTTGGGAGGGTTGAGGTGGTCCTAGGTGCCCTGAGCCAGAGGGCACACAGATAACTCTGAGCAGATATTAGCAGGCCACCCATACTTGGCCCACTCCACGTGCCTTCTGGGGATGGCTGATGTGGACACACAGCTCCCTCGCCCCTGCGCAGCCTGTGCCTGCTCAGGACAGCAGCCTCGCAGCTATTGCACAGGGGTCTGCAACACCCCACAGTATAGGGCCTGAAGACAGTGCTGGATCTCACAGACAGTCCTGGCCCTGGAGCCCTGTGCTCGTGGTCACCAAGGCCTGTCTGGCACCTGCCAGCAGAATGGCACCTCCCCTCTTCCCTTCTCAGTCCCCTGTACAGAGATGATGCAGCTTGTTTTTCCCTGACATCTTTGGAGGTAGAAGTGCACAGTCTGGGACCTGGCTTCACCGCTCTGCTTCCCACTTCTTCCTTTCCAGGGGGAAGCCACAGCCCCAGGACAGTGCCCTAGGGACTAAGGTGAGAGCCAGTCCTTAGCCATGGGCTCCTCCTCTAGTAAGCAGAGCTGGGGAGCATGTGGGTTCAGGAAATGGGCAGTAGGTGCCTCAAGATAATGCACCTGCACTGCTTGAAGGCACCAGTGGTCATGTAAACCACAAGCTCTGTGGCATTGGGGGCTCCTTCTGGAAGACTACTCCTGAGGGCCGCTCTCAGACGCTGGCCACTGGGCTCATCCCCTCCCCTATTCTTTTCCAGCAAAGATGGACAGAGTCCAGGAGACTCAGAAAGTTTGTCAAAATGTTGAATAGTTGGGCCCAGCGGCGTGGCCTAAAGGCTAAAGTCCTCGCCTTAAACGCCCTGGGATCCCATATGGGTGCCGGCTCTAATCCCGGTGCCTCCGCTTCCCACCCAGCTCCCTGCTTGTGGCTTGGGAAAGCAGTTGATGACGGCCCAATGCTTTGAGACCCTGCACCCACGTGGAAGACCTGGAAGAGGTTCCAGGTTCCCGGCTTTGGATTGGCACAGTACTGGCCGTTGCGCTCACTTGGGGAGTGAATCGCCGGACAGAAGATCTTCCTCTCTGTCTCTCCTCCTCTCTGTATATCTGACTTTGCAATAAAAATAAATAAATCTTCAAAAAAAAAAAAAATAAAATGGTCCTACTCTAAAAAAATGTTGAATAGTTATAGCAAGTATTGCAGCAGTGAAAAGATACTGTGGGGATTACATTGAGCAAGCAGGGCAGACATGAGCAATGCCCTTTGATAGGCACCTGCCCTTCAGACACTCACTCCTGCCCTAAAGAACATGCATCATTTAAACCCCATGTACACAAGTGCAAGCGACTATCCTAGGAAACAAGCCCTGTGAAAATCCTCAGATACAGATCCTACCTGCTTCCTCGTGCTCTCCAGGGAGGAGACAGTGCATCCCACCTTGGGGCCTCAGCTCCACCCTCCCTTACCGTGGGCTGCCAGGCAAGACCCTCCCTCTGCTGACACTGCACAGAGCCCATGGTTTCCCCTCCTGAATCCTACCCCTGCACTCCCTCCCAGAATGCCCAGGGTCCCACACACCTGAGCTTCCTCTCTCCTGCAGTTCCAGCAAAGATGCTGCAAGGGAATCCCCAGCGAGGTGTGGGGCAAAGTATGAAAGTTAATGCTGTTGGGCCCAGCGGCATGGCCAAGTGGCTAAAGTTCTCGCCTTGAAAGCCCTGGGATCCCATATGGGCGCCGGTTCTAATCCCGGCAGCTCCACTTCCCATCCAGCTCCCTGCTTGTGGCCTGGGAAAGCAGTCCAGGACGGCCCAGTGCATTGGGACCCTGCACCCACATGGGAGACCAGGAAGAGGTTCCAGGTTCCCGGCTTCGGACAGGTGTGCATTGGCCTGTTGCGGGCAGCTCACTTGGGGAGTGAATCGCCGGACAGAAGATCTTCCTCTCTGTCTCTCCTCCTCTGTGTATATCTGGCTGTAATAAAATGAATAAATCTTTAAAAAAAGAAAAAAAAAGTTAATGCTGTCTGTGGACACAAAGAAGGCCCAGAACCCAGGGACATTCAAGGTATGCTTGTGCCCCCAGCCTGCCCTGCTCAGGAACCTTAGCAAGAGCCTGGGTGCCCCAGTTAAGGGATCTGTACACGTCCTCATCTGCCTTCATCTCCCTCGGTCCTGATTCAGGGACACTCCACTGCTTCTCACACCCAGCCAGGCCTGGCCATCTGCTTTTGCCTACAGCCCTGCCCTTCTTCCTGTTAGGTACACCTGGGCAGCTTGGCACAGAACAGGCACTATGTGGCTGGGCCCAAGAGGAAAAGGAGACTGCAGCACGAGACCCTGAGTTTCAATAGGTTCTGTGTTACCTGGCCTGCCCTCACCTGGGCCTGCCTTATCCTGGCCTTGCATCATCTAGTAATGCCCACACCTGAAGTGGCTGGTCTACATGTCACACTCATCTCTCAGCAACTTCTGGGAAATGTGGGAAATTGAGAGTGTTGGTAACGAATGCCGACTATCACCCTCATGGGCTGCCATCAGGAAACAGGGTGCACTGGTGTTGCCATCCTTACCCCCTCATACCATCAACACCAAGTTGTGTTTGTAGCTGCCCAAGAGACGGGCTTGAAGAAATCCATTGCACAGTGTCAAGTCAAAGCAGCTTCCACTGTCTGGTTGGAGGTGGGCTCTCCTGTGTGGAGCAGCACGGAGGCTGATAAAGGTGTGGCTGGGACACCAGTGGGGAAGAACTTGGGCCTGACTGTGCAGATTCCTCAACAGTGTGGGCAGGAAGGGGGCTTGACAGAGGGATCTGACAGAACCCCTGGCCCGATGCTGACCATAGTGGTCCCTTCTGCAGGTGCTGAAAGAGTAGGCCCGACTGCACTGTGATCAAGTCCATCAGAACGACACTGCGGTGCACTGGAAGTTCAGAAATCACCTGATGTTCCAAGAAAGATATGGAATGAAGTGAGGCCTCTGGGCTACAGGGGCCCAGAGGGCATGGGGAGGAGCAAGGGGACTGGAGGGGACTGGGGAGACTGGGTGCAGGCCTAAAGCACATGGGCTATGATGGAAAAAAATAGACCCATATGCCTTATTTATACTATATACAATTTCCAAAGACACCAGGGAAAGAATGAAAGGAAAAGAAACTCAAGGGAAGAGATGCACTCACATCTCATCATGGTGTGACTTCCAGCATATACAAAGAACCCTTCAGCTCAGTTGTTAACAAGAGCAGTGGATAGCCTCCCAGCACCCCGGGGACACAGGTTCAAGAGGGACACTGCGTGAAAGCACAGGCATTTCATCTCGTCCACATAAGGACAGTTGCTTAGTACCTAAACCAACATGTGTGCCTGCACTTACTGCTGTGAAAGAAGCCTGTGAAGACACCAGCTGCTGTGGGCATGGGACACAGGCACAGGGCTGGGTCATTGCTAGGAGGATGCTGCAGAGGTCTTGGCACTTGACAGCACTGCCAGGCAGATGCTCACAGAGATCAACACTCAATGCCCACGTGAACATACTACACACATGCACACTTCCCCAACACTGAGGAACTCACTGCAAAGAAGCATCTTCTGCTAGGATCCACTCCTGTATTCACAGTCACTAAATATGGAGGAAGCCTGGGTGATGGTCACCTGGGAACAGATCATCTGTGTTGCGTCTGATTCCTAGACAGGATTCAGAGAGAAGCAGGAGGGTCATGACTCTGGGCTAACCAGCAGGGATCTCAGGTGTGTTCTGCAAAAGGAGGAGGCCAACACTCAATGCCTGCCTGCCTGCCCATGCTGTGAGGCAAGGACAAGACAAGGGTGGCCCAGGCTGGTGGAGGGTGAGAGATGCCAAAGGATTCCATGGGCAACTGCTGGGTCCAGAAGCTGCTCCTTACATGGCTGAATTGGCTTGTGAGTGGTGACTCTCTGGCATGGAAACCCCTCCAACTGCATCTCAACAGAGATGCTCAGCTGTGTAAATTGGAAAGCCACCAGAAGGATGCTAAGATTGCACACACTGCATCCCTGAGATGTGTGTGAGTCCTGCTGGGCAGCCCTCACTCTGTGCAGAAAACGCTGGTGCCCTGAGCACAGCCCTACTCCTGTGGGAGGGCAGTGGACTGTAGTACCTTCCATGAGGCTGGCGGGATCTGGTGGGCAGGACCACACTGAGAGCCTCAGGCAAGGAAACAGCACCTCTTCTCTCTTCCAGGCAACGGGCCTTATTTGAAGTGCTGGCAGCCTAGGCCATGTACAACCCCGTGAGTATTTTGGAATATCTTTCCCGGGTCCCTTTCCCAGGGAGTGTTTTGTCACAGAGAGCCAAGGCTGGTTTGTTGGGAGCTCTCCCATCCACGCCTGAGAGAGCAGGTGCAGGGGTCATGTTCATGTCCACCCTGGACCCCACCTTGAGTTCTGGAAAGAGAAATAGTGCCTTCTTTGTGAACTGCAATCGGTACCCCAGGAGCAGACAGTGTAGGGGATGCTCCTCAGAGTACCAGCGTTCCACAAGGATGGGCAAGTTGTGCCACTTCGCAGTGCTCATCACAATCAAGTCTGGGTACTCTTGAGCTATGGTTCTCACCAGATACGTGGCAGGTGCTATGGAGCTGAATGCTACTCCACGCAGTTCCATGACCTTGCAGTCCCACTCAGAAGAGCTGCTGAAATCCTCAGGAGACCTCAGCAAGGTCTGCCTCACCTCTGGGCATCCTGCCTGCTGCCTGTAGGAGTGGTAGCCAGGCACCCTGTATCTACTACACTCATGCCTTACCCATTCTCTGCTCTGGCGCTGGCAGACCTGACCCTGGTGCTTCTTCCTCTGGGCTAAAATGGTACCCACCAGGGCACCCAGAGAACACAGAGTTCCAGGGGCTGCCTTAAGGGTGTGGTCTACATTTGCACAGCAGCTTGCACTACCCTGAAATCTTGGGGTACACACATGTCCTTGCCTCTGGTCTCCCTCTGGCACTACCTGAGCTGAAGTCCTGAAGGATTCCCTCCAGAAACATGCAAATCTGGTACATGCACCAATTCTTAAAGCCCCGACAGCCAGGGGCAAGACAGGGAGGGGCTCCATCCATCTTCCTACTCACTTCAGCATGTCATCAACCCTCCCAGTGAGGGCATCTAGCCTACCTGAGCTCATGCTGACACAGCGTTTTGGGCTCTTGCAGGAGGGTGGGCGATGGCCAGGGCCTGAGCCACATAGTGGCACTGTTGCTCATGTGGCTCATTGAGGAGGATGCATTTTGGGCTCTGGTCCAGCTCATGGAGAATAAGAAGTACTTGATGTCTGGTAGGAGGATTAAAGGGGTGGGCCCTGTGCAGGCCAGTCTACTCACAGTCATAGAGCCATGTGACTGGGTCTGTGTCCCTCTCTGGCTCCTGGATGTGGAGGGCAGTCTCTCTTTGGAGGGTTCCTTAGAAGTCTTGGCTGGCAGAGGCCTCCCCTACACATTCTGTCCTCCCTGTCACCCAAGACCCTGCAGCTTTGCTCTAGCCTCCAGGTCAATGGGTCCCATCTGTGTCCAAGCGCCTGATGTCCTCACTGGCTTCTGTGCCTCCCACCCACTGAGCACACTAAGGAACTCCTGAAGGCAGCATCCCCAGTAGGCCACCCCTTCCTCCATCGTGTGTATGACCATAGTCATGACACACCCAGTCAGTCTGTAGCATTTCTCACAATTATTTGGGGCAGCCTGGATTGCATCCCGCGCAGTCCCACAAGTACCCACATTCTGAGGTTTCTCTCACTGGCCATCTGCCCATTCACTTGTCCTCTGAGAGTCTCCTTTGGCTTCCTGGGAGGGGGCTCTGATCCCAGAGCTGGGGCTGACCCTGCTCAGGTCTCTACAAGCCAGGATCACCAATGCTGGAGACACTCCAGGAGCACCTGGGACACCATACACTCCCGACTCTTGAAAAACATCTGGTGAGTGAGCCTCCTTGCTTCCCTGGGGCTCTCATCACACAGATGCAGCTGCGGGCATACAAATTCATCAGCCCTTACTGATTCTTGGAGGCCTTATTTTTCCAAAGGCTTTCCTGGGTTATCCGGCTCTGTGGCAGTGTGGGTGTTAGGTTTGCTTTCCAGAACATGGTGATCGGCGTTTGCAAAGATGTAAAGGGGTGCTCCCCAGGAGACTGTATGGCTGTGAGATGCGCATGTACCTGCTACTGGGATTCCAGCACTCAGAGGCTCTGCTGAGGGGGTCACCAGGGGAGTTCCAGCCTGCTCTCAGCCTTGAGCTCCCTCTGCCTTTTTCTCAGGAGAAGCAGGGAGTGCGGCTCAGTGACACCATTGCCTACTGGTTTACCCAAGGTTTCCTGGATGAAGTAAGTGCCCCCTGGGGGACCCTTGCCCAGGGAACCTTCTGGCTCGCCCCCCCACACACACACACTGTGTCCCACAGCAGGGCTGACTCTCCCCACGCCCACCTCCACACATATACAGCCACTGTGCCCACAGCAGGGATGAGGTGCCTCAGCCTGGCAGATGAAGGAGGAACCTTGCTCTGCATACAGGGAGACTCTGCCTTCAGGCTGAGGCTGAGTGTCAGGCCAACAGGGAGGGATAGGTGCCCTGGGCACACTGCCTGAGAAGCCTGACCAAGCCCCAAGTCTGCAGGAATAGACAAGAAATGCTTAAGACCTGAGCAGTCCCTGCAGGGTGGAGCTAGGCTGCTGGGTTTTCATTGCTGGGTTGGCCCTCCGAGTGGACCTGGGCTGCTGTGGCCTCACTACTGGGTGAGCCCACAGCACACTTATATCACACACAGGTCACTGTGGCATGTGCCTGCCCATGTCCTCCAACACACACAAAGCAGGCTCCTTAGCCTCTCTGGCACTGTCTGTTCCTGCCAGGCCTTAGCCCACTTCTCTTTAGGCTTGGGAGCTCAGATGTGGCTGAGAGACATGGCCGCAGCAGCAGCAAGAAGAGTCCCCCACATAGGGGCCCATGACTTCAAGTGAGACAGCTCCCTGGGGCCTGCACCTGTGGTGGGGCTGGTGCACTGTCCATCCTACAGCCCTCAGGTGTCCTGCTCAGGCCTGGATAAGAGCAGTTCTCTCATGCCTGCTCTTCCTAGGTGCCGCTCCCACTGGTGTTGCGGATTTGGGACATCTTTATATTAGAAGGGACACACGTACTCACCACCATGGCCTCTGTAGCCTTGAAACTAAACCAAAGTAAGTTCTTAGGGTCTAGAGAGGCCAGGGTGCCAGTGAAGGGAAGTGAGGGTCCTTAACTGATGCACAGGGAGCAGAGGTGGGGATGAGGAGGCTTGATGATCCCTAGGTCACTGGGGAGGGCACTGAGAAGGCCCCTGGGCTGCCCCAATCAGTCCAGGACAATGCACAGGGATGCATGGGCAGGGGTTGTTCCCTGGAAGTGTGGTCCCAGACAAGTCCCTTCCATGCTTAGCTTGCCACCCATAGGTACTCATGACAGCAGCCAGCAGCTGTTAATGCAGGGACAAGGATTGGAGCAGCCATGGCTGCTGGACCCTCCCTGTGGTCCCTCCCAGCCTGACACCCACCCTCATGCCTAGAGCGCCTGCTGAAGATGCCCAGGAACCAAATCCAGGAGTTCCTGCAGGTTACCCTGAAGCAAGCCTGGAACCTGGACAATAATGTTGTCATCAAGCAGCTACAAGCTTCCAAGCGTGACCTGGCTAAGCGACAATGCCTCCTTCTGCCTTCTGAAGGTGAGCTCTGCCTAGGACTCTGGTCCACTTCTCTTCTGGGAGGATATCAGCAGTGAGAGGCCCAGCTGTGGGGATTTCTACCTTCTCCTCACACTCCTTGTCTTCCCATGCTCCTCAGCTCCGCTTGAGAACCTTCTGATCATAAGGCCAGGCTGGGCCTTAGGCAGTTTCCAATACGGCTATTTGGGGAGGGTGCAAGGTTGACGGTTCTCCCACTCCCACAAAGGCACCACCCCACCTGGAAGGTCCAGTTTCCCTGATTCCACCAGTGGGCATAGGACTGCAGATCCTTGCACAGAACTCAGAGTGCAGTTGAGTGTAGGAGTGACCCTGCCTGACACCAAGGCCTCTGAGGGCACAGCACCATCCATGTATGTGATGCAGAGGGTCCCTGTGCTTGCCTGCGGTTGCTGCCAGAGATGACTGGAGAGCCTGGGTCAGGCATGCAGAACAGAGATGGGCTTGTCCCAGTTCTGGAGGTTGTAGAGTGGGCTCAGGGGCCGGCCTGTGCAGGCACTGGTGAGGCCTCCCAGTGGGTGTCTTCCCTGTGTGCTTCCATAGCAGAGATGGTGATGGCCAAATCTCCCAGCAGGATGAGTTCATTTTGTGTCCTCAGGTGGCAGAGGCTCAAGGGCAGAGGTCCAGGGCTTGCCCAGCCCCCACTGTGGAGGACAGCATCTCTTGTTCCCAAGGACCCTGCCTGGGACTGCATCTTTGCCCCACATGCCTAGCTCTTCTACCAATCCTGGAGTGTTCAGACCCATCCTAGCCATTTAATGGGTGACTCAAATGCTCCTAATTAAGCCATTCCCATGATGCAGCACAGGGAAACCGAGGGGTTAGGTGACAGGGCCACCATGAGTCCTGAGTGGATGCCAAGTATCTGCAAAGATGAGGCCAAGAGGCAGGGCCCTCAGGTCCTGTGCATCTCTTGGGGCCTTCCGGGGGAGCCAGAAGTGTCCCTGACACTGCCCTGGTCCAAGCTACACACAGCCTTCCCTTGAGTGTCAGCAACCTGGAGGGTGTCCGCATGTCACTTTGGTGTTGGGGTTCCAAGAGATTAGGTGTGAACCATGCACTCTGTAGGTCCCATAGTGCCCAGAGAGAAGCAAACTTGCTCTGTTTTTCTTTCAGCAAAGCTTGGTGAGGCCTGTAGCAGGGACCATGGGCAGATCCACAGCCATGAAAAGCCTGCCTTTAAAGCCCTGCATGGCAGGGACACAGCTCAGGACCTGGGGCCACCATGGCAGCCTCCTGAGTCTCCAGATTCCCTCACCATGAGTAGCTTTTCTGAACCACCCACCATCTATGTTGATTGGGTAGAAGATACAGAAGAGGAGGAAAACTCTTCCGAGGAAGACATGTTTGAACACCTCGGCTGAGACACACACATGCAGGCTTGGAGGGCTCCATGTGGGCCTAGCATCACCAAGACTCCATGGAGCGTGTGGCACAAGGGAAGGCTGTTCCAGTGGTGGAGTCTGCCCAATCTCCAAGGGCCTGTGCCAGGTGCAGATGGCTCATTGCTGGGGACGGGCAGCCAGGAGGGCCTCCGTGCTCCTCTGCATTCCTCCAAGCCCCTGGTTCCAGGACCCACGCAGGCCATCCAGGCCCCAGGTTTAGGCCTGAAGACAGCTTCCCTCCGTGATGTCCACCGGAGTACTCTGGAGTATGGTGACTCTGATGGGCGGGGGTCTCCCCAAGCCTGACATCTCTAGTTGGCCAATCCATGGGGAAGCTTCATGTCTGTAGGAGTTTTGAAGAAGCATTGGGCCCCCATGGTGTCCACCCCAGAATGGACAATAACCTACTGTGCCTAAACATGGTGGCCTCCTTGCTGCAGGGGACACCTCATCAGGATTCCTGCCCCCCTCCCTGCTTCCTCTTGATGGGCTTGGGATGTGAGTCTGGGTGTGCTAAGCCTGGCGCCACCAGGCTGTATCCTTTTGTGCTCTCCGGAAGGAGCTTTTAGGACTTCACCCTCTTCATGATTAAGTAAATTGTTCAGCATGTGCTTGCTCCCATTTTGTGCCCCCAGAACCCAGGTGCAGCAGCTTCCCGAGGTTCCTACTGAGCAGCCAGAGGCTCCATGGGCCCCAGCTCCATGCAGATACCTGCTGACCCTGGATGTCTGCACTGTCCTGCTAGGGAAAAGCCACTACAAGCATGGGTGCCAAGTACTGGCCATGCTTCCCCCAGACCAGGTCCTGAGACTGTGGTGCCCAGAAGTCTGCAGTCATAGGAGGTACTCACCCATGGGGGAGGAGGATTGACTGCCAGGAACCATCAGCACCCAGGTTCCTGAAAGGGCTCTGGTAGCTGGGCCACAACGCCTGTTGTTTTGTGTGAGATATAGGGCTGGGCACGGACCTGACCAGGAAGCTACATCCACCAGTATGTGTATAGGCTGATACAGGTGACTAAACTGAACCCCACATTAGCTGCTATACAGAAAAGTCAAGTTTGAGGTCACCCCGGGTAAGATTTCTTTGCGGACTCCTCAACTAGAATCCTGGATTCAGGCCCTGGCCACAGGGAAAACACAGGCTGTGTGGTGTGATCTTTGAGTGCATGTATTGGGACTAGCCCTCAGGTGCTGATGCCTGTGTGATCAACAGCATGGCCAGATGCACACGAGGGACAAATCAGCTAGTTTATCTAGGAAAACAGGGTATGTCAACTGCCTCCTCAGAGGATGGAAAGCAAAACAGGTTAGGCAACTTTTCCTGGCTAAGCTTTGCGGTATGTCCCTGGGCTTGTGGATGCACTAAGGTGGGTGCTGTCAACCAACAGACCTTGGAAAGATTTTCTTAGTCCTAATACAGCAAACCAACAACTTCTCAGCAGTATCACAACCACACAATGAACACCCTCAGAACACTCTTCTCCACGTCAGGGTTTCTAATGCATCATCAAATGATGGTCTCCAACCCCAGTCTTGATGTAGTTTAACAAGGAGGATACTACAGAGGAAAAAATAAGACTGAAGCCCATGTCCCATCCATGTTCTCTGCACCTGGCATCCTGCACCCTAATCAGAGGCCCACATGGGCATGCACGCCTCTCGCTGGTGTAGACAATATTTTAAATAATATTTAAAAGTTAATTAATCTTTCAAACAAACAAACAAAAAGAATTCCAGATGAAAGAAAGTACAGGCTGCATTGTAATCTGCGCATGTGCACTGTCAGTTGCTGGGGAAGGGAACTGCAGACAGGACGGGAGGGAGAGAGCACCCTGACGCCAACCCTTCTTAGCCTGGCACAGGGAACTCAGCAGAACGTATGTAAACGGTAGAGCAAAAGTGCGGTTGTGACCCTGCGGGGTTGACCCTGTAGGTGAAGACCCGAGAGAGGCAAATTCTGCATCCTTTTCCACATGCTGAGTCTGGGCACTTCTGACTGTTAGCGCAGATCATCCAGCAAGCACTGCTTTGTTTTGGGGGGTTTGTTTTGTTTTTAAGACACTCTGAATGGCAATCCCCAATCTACTGCTCTCTTTAAGGGGGAATGAGTGAGCCAGAAGATGTGTTACTCATGTTTGTTTGCTACAAAGTGTTTTGGAACTCAGAAAACAAAAAGAATGTAGCGAGGAGTATGTAAATGTTTCAATGGGGGATCACAAGTTGAGGCCACTCAAATAAAATGTATGCACTTCAGTTAGGTAAAAGGAGATGTACTAAGACTTTAGAGGTTTAATTTAGTTTATTTCTGATTTACTGGGCAGACCTTTTCATCCACTCTCCCACTTCCCACATGTCTGCAACAGCCACCAGACCAAACGTAAGTCAGGTTTTGCACACTGGTACCCAAGCCACCGTCTCTGCCTCCCAGCCTGGGCAGTAGCTGCACACTGCATTTGCACAGAACTGAAACCCAGGCATTCTGATGGAGACACGGGAGTCCCAATGTCATCTTAGCCACTGTCACACACACCCACACAGGGCAGTGAGACCTTCCTGTGCTGTGTCAGGTGGGCATTCACTGCTTTTCTCCCATGCCTACTGTTCACGGAAAATAGTTTCTTTTACAGAGCCAATGCTTATTTTGTGAGGGAAAAAGAAAAAAGAAAAAGGACTACTTACAGAATTGTATCTTGGAGGAAACAGTGGTAAAGATGTGAATTTTTAGGGCAAAGTTTAGCAGTTGGCATTGAGGTAAGACTTCTGGACTTTCAGAGATTTATTCCCTGCCTTAGTGCTCTCTGTTGAACCTGACTTACTCCCTCTACAACTCATGGGAAGTTTTAATCCTGATTCTAAGAATTTGAGGGAATGGGTGACAACATACCAGAAGCCATCAGCATAAATCAGTAGTGCTGCCTTAACAACTCCTTCCTCAGGTTCTTTTAAAGAAGCCCCTTTGCGTGAGTTCGCATGCCCTCCGTTTGTTTCTCCACAAGGTCGCTGTGCCACCCAGGCCTCTGCCAAGCACAACGCCAGCACCACATGCTGCCCCTCAACCTTAGAGAAAAGCTGTCAGGAAAACAAGGCTGTTGGGCACGGTGGCGTGGCCCAGCGGCTAAAGTCCTCGCCTTGAACGCCCCGGGATCCCATATGGGTGCCGCTTCTAATCCCGGCAGCTCCACTTCCCATCCAGCTCCCTGCTTGTGGCCTGGGAAAGCAGTCGAGGACGGCCCAATGCATTGGGACCCTGCACCCGCGTGGGAGACCCGGAAGAGGTTCCAGGTTCCCGGCTTCGGATCGGCGCGCACCGGCCCGTTGTAGGAGGAGCTTCACTGAGGACTGAGCTGGGGGCTTCAGACACTGCTTCTCAAATCAAGATAATCAAGTAAAAAAAAAAAAAAAAAACTACAAATAAAGAAAAAAGAAATCATGCCTAACATGAAGACCGAACTGTCCCTGAACACACACACCCACCCCTCCTCACTGCACAATGGCTTCAACTGGGAGTTCTAGTGTTCAAGGTCAGTGCTGCAGAGTGAGGAACCCAAGCTCCCCCTCCTGGCCCCCCGCCCGCCCCGGGGCCTCAGGACATGCTCTCACACACTCACCCTTCCCAGCTTCTGGCCAGTCGGGGGTCCTGCAGAGGCTCCTGCGGGGAGGGAGCTCACAGGGCAGCACTGGCTCAGCCACCTGGGCCTCTCCACCAGCACAACCAGCAATGCGGTTATGATGGCGCCCACAACAACCTTCCACCTGCTGCCACAGGGCTTCCTGGGCGTGCCTTGGACCGCTCCTACACACCTTCACTGCGCATGAGGTCAGACAATGCGCAGCCAATCAAAATCACAAAGGGCAGAAGGCACTCAGGTAGAATTCTGGAGGGAGGGGGAGTGAGAGGCGGGGCTTCACCTCAGGCTGGAAATGGCCTTCTCTCTTGCACTTTAAGCCTTCCAACAGCACGGGCCGCTGTCCATCTCACATCAGTCCACCTCCTGGCCTCTTCTTCCCTCTGCTTGATGTTCAAGTCTGGAAACCCAGAAATACATGACAAGAGTCTGCAGATATGCCTCACTGGATGTTCAATAGTTTCTGGTACTTTTCTTCTTTATGTTGGCTTTTTTTTTCATCAGTTCATTTGACTTTTTAAAATGTAGAATTGAAGAATACTTCAAAATACAATATAATGTTTTCAATCTCATTTCTGCTACTCATGTTTATTTCATGGTCTGTGTTTCTTTATATTCATAATGTTGCATATCTCTTTCTTATTAGTACAGAGTAATTTGACTTTCTGCATTGATCACCTGCCCAGAAATCTTTCTTGATTCTCTCCTCTTTTAATTTGGTTTTCCACAAAAGCACCATTAGTGTACATTGATAGTTTTGCGGCTTAAAACTTGATAATTCTGCTAACAATTTCCTTTCTGTGCTTAATTACCATATTACAGATTAAAAACAATGTGTGAGAGACAGAGAAAAAGGCTTCTCTAAATTCAATCTAGGGAAAAAAACGTGCAGTGTTATATGTAGATATAGTGTATTTATACTTCCTATGTTTCTCACTATATGTATTTCCGTAACTTGATCTCCATAATGTGTGCTTTTGGTTTTTGTTTTACAACATCATTTTTGGGAAGATTTACAAAAAAATTTTTTATTGGAAAGTCAGATATACAGAGAGAAGAGATAGAGAGGAAGATCTTCTTTCTGCTGATTCACTCTCCAAGTAGCAACAGTGGCCCGTGCTGTGCCAATCTGAAGTCAGGAGAGTGGAGCCTCCGTCTCAAGACTTTGGGCTGTTCTCAACAGCTGCCCAGCCATAAGCAAGGGAATGGATGGGAAGCAGGGCTGCCAGGATGGGAAATGGTGCTCATATAGGATCACAGCTCCAACAAAGAAGGGACCTAGGCTACTGCCCCGGGCCCTGTTTTAAAACATCTTATGCCTAGGTATTTCAGAAAATGCTCTCATAATCTCAGAAAAGATTACAGGCTTTATGCCCAGATCTCAGACTCCAGACCCTATGTGCACGTGGTGAGCTCTCCCCCAGCCTGCCTGCGCTCTGGGGGCTGCTCCCTTCAGGGTGAGTACACTGACCAAGGGGGGAAGTCTCTGTGACTGAGCAGGGCAGGCCCAGGGTCTGGGGCCCACCCACCACCCTCATTGGGTGGTGAATGGGATTGGGGAGGGGCGCCACCTTGGGTCTGGGGTTTAAACTTCCTGCAGACTCTCAGCTGCAGGGGGGCTCAGGACAGGGGTCTCATGACCAGATCCCAGACTCCTGCCACCATGTGCACATGGTGAGCTGTCTCCAGGAGGCCAGTGCACCATTTGGTACCAGGGTCTGCCTGCTGGCTGCATGGCTGGCTGGGGAACTCTGGGGTTTTGGTTCTTTGAATCATTGTTTACGTAGCTCCACGTTAAACCCATTGTGCTTCTGGGAAGTGAATCAATCCTAAAGATTTCCAATGACAGTAACTCTTCCTTTGAAGAACTTGTAAGCACTGAACAATGCTGACCACCAAACAACAGTCCATGCAAAAGCTAAAGCTCAGGGCTTGTCCAGCAGGATATCCTATTACCTGATATGATGATGGATCAGCAGACGGACCACATTTGGCAGGGCCATGACATTAACTAGCACTCGAGAACCATATCCGGGGGAAGATTCTGTGGCGGATGTGTGTGCTCTGTGGAAATACTAGTCCCACTGGTTAGCTCAAGAGTTACAGTGGTGATGGACTAAGCTAGGTGTGACCAAAGAGCCTGCCATCACTCACAGGTAAAAGAACACACAACAGTCAGCATTGATCAAAGCAGCAGTACCCGAATGTGCATCCCGAATAGGGTGTGGGGTGGGCCGGGCTGCAACGTCCACCAGCTCATAGAAGGACAAATGGAAGGCCAGACTACACTGGGCACTGGCCTAAAACCCACTGGCATGTATGAGAACTGGGTGTGGGAGTGGATCAAGTGGAGGAACTTGGGAAACTCCCCTGGTGAGTCATAGCTCCCACTGGTGAACGTATGGTCCAGAACTGGGAGTCAGACAAGCTGGGCAAAGTAGCTCCAGCATCTGGCTAATGGGTGGGTTGGTAATGGAAAGGGGTGTACTGGGCATGACTGAGCAAACCCTAGCCTACAAGCAAAAATACAAACCAGGATGGAGCACAGGTCATGCCGAGCTAGGCTCTTAAACCTACTGTTCTGCATGAGCCAGGGATGCTAGGCCAAAGCATCAAAGGCAAAGGACAAGACAGGTGAGAGGTTATGCTAAGCTGAGTCAGAGCAACCACTGGCACATGCACAATTTATGGCTTGAAACAGGCCTGGTTAGGGAGCTAAGGGGATACCCTAGCTGAGTTGGGGTTCCCACTGAGGAGCGCAGGGGCTGAAGTGAGTGCTGCATTCTGGTATGCATATGGCTGCAGTCTCCCTTGGCACAAGTGTGGACTGGGACTGGACACACCAAGCCAGGGCAGACTCCAACACCATCTGATGTTCTGCAGGAAGAGGGTAGCTGTGGGATGGACTAGGCTAGGTCTCAACCGTACTGAGCCTTGTGTGACCTGTGTTTGGGTATGGATGAGCCTTGGCTGCACTGAAACATCCAACAATAACCAGAATAGGTTGAAGACCAGTCAGGAAAGACCACTGTTCCTGCTAGGACAAGAGGCAGACTGAGTAGGACTGGCTCATGGACACACCAATATATGCAAAATCTGGCATTGGGAGAGGTTCTGATGAAGGAGCCTGGGCAACTCCTCTGTCAGGACACAACCCTTCAGGTAAGTGCTAGAAGCACAAAAGGAACAGCTCAGAACAGGCCAGGGAAAGGTACCCACTGGCATACATTTGGCACAGGTCAGGGGTGGACCAGGCTGAACCAGTTCACATCACCGCTGACGAATCTGAGCAACAGAACAGTGTGGGTCGAATCAGTTATGGTTGCAACACATAGCAGTACATATTACAGCTGGAATTGGGGGTGGGCCGTGCCGGGCAGGCTACAGCACCCGCTAGCAAATGCTGAGGTAATGGCAGCCATGCCAGACTGGGCCACAGTGCTAGTAGGAACCAGGGAAGTAGGGGGTAAAGCTGGTAGGGGGAATGCAGAGGGCACCCTGCTAGAACAACTCACCCACTGGAGAGCATGAGTTGATACCAGGCAGGGCTATAACACCTGTGGGCCTTAGGCAAGCCAGATTAGGAAAGAGCCAGGCTTGGTTGATTGTTCCTACTGGGGCAAACAAAACAGAATGGGTGAGGGTTGGTTGGGCTTTACAACAGCATCAGATAGAAGATAATGGCACCAGTGGCTAAACTGTCAAGTTAAACTACACAACCACCTGGAGAGTACATGATCTGGGAGTGGGAGTGATTTAGGAGGGAAATAGGGGCACCTCCCTCTTGGGTTACCACTCACACCGGAGAGCATGAAAACCAGCACTAGGGCAGGGGTGGCTAGACAGAACGGCACCCACCAGCATGTGTGTGGGTTGGATAGTGGAGCTGGTTAGGTTAAACTAGGCTTTAATGCCCATTGGCATGTAGGAGAGCTGAATTGGATGTGGGACAGACTGAACTAGTCTGCTGCACATACTGGCAAGCATGGGAACTAGGGCAGGGGACTGGCCTGATGGGAATTACTGTGGGGGGCTCCGACTAGGCTGCAGCTCCCAATGGTTTATGTGAGAGCCAAGTGTGTGCTGGGCACAATCAGGCTGGACTGCAACACCCATTGATTCCAGTGGAAGACAGGGCTGGAAACACAACCACACCAGCAATTGCAACCACCAGCTGATTGGGGCAATGGACGGTACCACGTCCTGTACGTGCAAGTACACACAATAATATAGTCCAGGATCACCTCAAAGTTTCTTTGGGGATTTCACCAATCAAACTGTCAGAATCAGAACCCTACCAGTGAAGAGAAGTGCAGGTTCCATGGTCTACCATGGAGTGCAAGGGCCAGAGCCTTGCCTCCTCAGAGGCTCAGACAGAGCAGTGGAGAACATGACCAGGTACACATGGAGGATATGGCAGTCTATCAGAACCTGCAGAGGATACCCGGCACCACAACAGAGGACAGAACGAATCAATCCATTACCCCAGTCATATGTTGGCAGTGAGAAACTGGGCAAATGGAGACTCTAAGATGGACTATGTCAATCAGTGGATTCTGTAGTGACTTCATTGTGCTTAGAATGGTGAGATTAGGGCCTGGCGCCATGGCCTAGTGGCTAAAGTCCTCGCCTTGAGCACTCCAGGATCCCATTTGGTCACCGGTTCTAATCCAGGCAGCCCGCTTCCCATCCAGCTCCCTGCTTGTGGCCTGGGAAACCAGTCAAGGACTGCCCAAAGCTTTGGGACCCTGCACCCATGTGGGAGACACATAAGAGCTCCTGTCTGCCAGCATCAGACTGGCGCAGTACTGGCCATTCCGGTCACTTGGGGAGTGAATCGCCAGACAGAAGATCTTCCTCTCTGTCTCTCCTCCTCTCTGTATAACCGGCTTTCCAATAAAAAATAAATAAAATAATAAATAAATAAATAAATAAATATTTTTAAAAAGAAAAAAAAAAGAATGGCTTGATTGGCAGCAATTTGTAACTGTTGACCTATCAAAACCACTTGAGCAAGACCCTCGGAGCATGCTCCATGTTGGAGACCTGAGATAGGTGGGAGGCTGAGTGGAATTTTCCCTTTATCTCCCCCTTTACCCCAGATACAGAAAAAAAGAGAATGTGCAAATAATAGTCTTACCACTTTCCTGTAGCCCTTGAACCTTTATGCCCTAATTAACCATGTAAAGACTGAAAAAAAAAATTATGAGACACATATCCTTGGTATCTTCATAAAGGACAGAAAATGCAATCCTATAAGATATGCAGTTAAAATGAGGCCTTTGCACACCTGAGGGGCGCTCCCAGAAGCAGGCGCAGGAAGTGTGGGGGGGGGGGGGTTGGGACACATGGGCCACGGTGGGAGGCGGTGGCCAGGGCCTGTGGCACAGCCTGAACGGCCGCCATGCAATCAGGAAGTGCGCTGACTGGCCAGGTCGCCAGGCTCCATCTGGGTCCTCCCTTTGCAGCCTGTGCGGGGCCGTCCTGGAGACGCCGCGCTGGCAGCTGCTCAAATATCAAGCTGGCCGCCAAAAGGATGCTCTCGGATTCCCCAGCCGGGGGCCATGCATAGGCCTGGAGCAGACACCCCCTCCTTCCCTTCATGATTCGATTGTAGCGCAGTGGCGATGAATGATGAGGACAGGAAATGCTTACTGGACGTGATTTGTGACCCTCAGGCCCTCAATGACTTCCTGCTTGGATCAAAGAAGCTCAACAGTGATGACCTCCTGGACAATGCTGGTGAGGCCCCAGGTGCCTTCTATCAAGGCCCGGAGCTGAACATGCAGGAAGCTTCCAGTAACCATCTGAACCCAGAGCCCAGCTACCCGGCCCCTAGTGTGGACCTGAACTTCCTGGAAGATGACATCCTCTGCTCACCAGCCACCAGAGGGTGGGGGGGCAGCAGGCAGTGGGGGCGCCGACCAGCCCTGCAAAATACTCCAGCAAAGCCTGCAGGAAACCAACATCACCGAGCAGACCCTGGAGGCCGAGGCCAAGCTGCACCTGGGCCCCTTCCAGCTGCCTACCCTGAAGCCAGCAGATGCTGTGGCCGGCCCTGCTGGGGCTGCAGGCACTACTGCCATGGCCACAGGGCCCCAGGTGCTCTTCTTTGGCAGAACCAACTGTGCTGACACACCAGGCCCTGGTGCCGCCCCAGGACGTGGTCAACAAGGCCCTGAGTGTGCAGCCCTTCCTGCAGCCTGTGGGCCTGGGCAATGTGACCCTGCAGCCCATTCTGGGCCTTCAGGCCCTGCCCAATGGCAGCCCTGGGGATGTCCCAGCGGCCACACTCGGCCTGGCACCCATCCAGATGGTCAGCCAACCTGTCATGGCACTCAACCACCCACCTCCCACTTACTGTCCAAGCAGGTGCCCATCAGCGGCTACCTGGCCTTGGCAGTCGGCCCCTCAGAGCCCATGACACTGGCCTCTGCTGGTGTCTCCCCACAGGGGGCTGGCCTGGTCATCCAGAAGAACCTCCCAGCTGCCGTGGCCACCACGCTCAATGGGAACTCGGTATTCGCCAATACTGGTACAGTCACGGCCACAACTGGTGGAACAACTTCAGGACAGCCACTGGTGGTGGCTCTGGGCCTCGGCATGGCACCACTGGTCCCAGCGCCCAACGTGATCCTGCACCGTACACCCATGCCCATCCAGCCCAATCCAGCAGGGGTGGCGGCCCCCAAGCTATACCAACTGATGCCTAAGCCCTTTGCACTTTCCAGTACCACACTCACAATCCAGGGTGAGCCGGGCTCCCTCCCACCACAGCCCAAGGCACCACAGAACCTAACCTTCATGGCAGCTGGCAAAGCTGGCCAGAACATGGCAGCTGTCAGGCTTCCCCGTGCCCACCCTGCAGGCCAGCATCTTCAGGCAGCCACTGGCCACCACAACTGGGGCAACACCACTGCAGCCACTGGGCGCTCTGAGAAAGCCCATGAGTGTGCACCTGCTGAACCAGGGCAGCAGTATCATCATCCCTGCCCAGCACAAGCTGCCTGGCCAGAACTAGTTCCTGCTGCCTGGCACCCCCAACATCCAGCTCCTGCAACCACTCGCAGCCCTGCCAGCCAATGTGGGTGGCCAGATCCTGGCTGCTGTGACCCCTCACGCCACGGGACAGCTCATTACCAACCTCATCCTCACAAACCAGAAGTTCGCAACCCCGATGAGCCTGGACCCTGTGCTGGCCCCACCCTCAGTGCACACAGCACTGCCACACACTTCCTCTCCTCTGCGTCCATCCAGGTGGGCCAGCCCACGCTCTCCCAGATGCCCGTGTCGCTGGCAGCAGGCAGCCTGCCCGCACAGAGCCAGCCTACACCCGCGGGCCCCACCACCACCACACTCCTGCAGGGCATCACCCTGCCTCCCAGTGCCTTGGCCAGCAGCTCCTCCCGCTGTAGAGGCTGTCTCCTCCACAACTACCACTGGGGAGACCACCCCCACACTCACTGTGCAGCCCACCCTACCAGCACCCCCTGCAGCCAGGCAGCCAGTACAACCCTGCCCCTGGGCCTCCAGCAGGCGCAGGTACAGAAGTCCACCTAGGGCACGGCCCCTCCAACTGCTGCCCCACCTCAGGCCAGCACCGCACAGCCCAACCCAGGCCTGGCATCCAGCCCAGAGAAGATGGTCCTTGGGCAGCCACTACCCTCAGCTACCACAGTCATCCTCATTCAGGACTCCCTACAGATGTTCCTGCTCCAGATCCCGCAGCTGCTCCACTGTCCACTGAAGGGCCCCAGTCCTTCCTCGTCCCCCTTGCTACCTCACCAGGCCCCACTGGGAGACAGCCCACTCCTACCCTCCCCACATCCAGCCCAACCTCCCTCCCGCTCCCCTGCCAGCACCACTCTCACCCCCCCTTCCCAGCCCCAGAGCCTGTCCCGTCCCCCTTCTGAACCCACGCTGCACCCTCCTCCCCCACCCCAGGCCCCACCCACCCTGCCAGGCATCTTCATTATCCAGAACCCACTGGGCATCCCCCAGGCTGCCAGCACCCCAGCCCCCACCGTGGCCGGCCCCCAGCCTCCTCTGCCAGCTGAGGGGGCCACTGCCTCCCACCCTCCACACCATGCCACCCATCCCACACCGGCCTCCACCGTGGCTTCCTCTGAGACATTCACCAGGGTGCCCGTCCACCTGCCATCTGACTGTCAGTTTCAGTTCCCAGCTGGCCAGGGACCCCACAAGTCCCCCACAATCCCACTGAGCCCCCACCTGCTCCCCGAGCCCGTGGTGCCCCCGCTGCCGCCCCCACAGACCTTCTAGATGGTGGCTGCCCCCTTCCCAGCTCTGCCCCTGCCAAAGGCCCTGCTGGAGAGATTCCACCAGGTAACTTCTGGAATCCTCCTCCAGCACAAACCAGGCGGGGTCTCTGCTGCCACCCCACAGGCCCTGGCCAGCCCCACGACCTCCGTGCTGGTCAGTGGACAGGCCCCCTCTGGAACCCCCGCATACCCCAGCCATGCCCTTGTCCCGGCACCCATGGCCAACACAGGCCTCCCTCCTCTGCTCCCTGTTACCCGGCAGCCTCCCAGCCCTGAGTGTGACCAAGGGCCCTGTACCTTAACTGCAGCTGAAGAAGGTCCCTGCACTGCAACCCAGCAAGGAGGCCTGTTTCTGGAGCATTTGCACAATCACCAAGGCTCCATGCTGCACCCCGACTGCAAGACCACCTTCCCCTCCCTGCATGATGCCCTGCAGTGCCTGCTGCCCTACCACGTGTACCAGGGCGCCCTCCCCTGCCCCAGCAACTACCACAAGGTGGATGAGGAATTTGTAACAGTCTCCACCCAGCTACTGAAACGCACCCAGGCCATGCTCAGTAAGTATCGACTCTTGCTCCTGGAGGAGTCTCAGAGGGTGAGCCCCTCAGTGGAGATGGTCATGACTGACCGAATGTTCATTCAGGAGGAAAAGACCACCATTGCCTTGGACAAACAGCTAGCCAAGGAGAAACCTGATGAGTACGTGTCTTTCTTGCGCTCCGTCAGCCTCCCAATCCCAGCCTCTTCTGATGGCCATCTGCTGTCCAGCCACGGATCCGCATCGTCCTCCTCCACCACCTCCTCCCTGCCGCTGTCACACCTGCCCACCAGGCTTGTGATCTGGCATGGCGGGGCTGGTGGATTGCCGTCTGTGACCTGGGCGCAGATGTCCTCCTCCCTGTCCTCCTCCTGCTCCACGGCCTCCTCCCTGCACGCCAATAGGACGGCCCCATGCCCTCCTGCAACCTCCAGCTCATCAAGACCTACAAGGCGCGGAGCCACATCGGTTTCAAGCTCAAGATCAAACAGGAGGCTGGGCCCAGGAAGGTGGTGCACAACAGGGCACTGGACCCCATGCACCAGCCGTCCCTGGCGCCCCAGAGCGCCGAGCCCCCCGCTGCGCCCACCCTTGCCAGCACCAGCCCCGGCCTGCCAGATGAACCGCACCATGGACCACCCGCCACCTCCGGCGCCACCCGCCACTCACGCAAGCTGGTGGCCGTGGAGGACGAGCTGTACCAGTGGCTATTTAAGGGCACCGCCATTCCGCCTGAGACCGCCCACACAGTAGCCCATGCCAACGGTGGGGATGCCGGCTGGGAGGCCCCAACAATGCCACCCGCCAGCGGGGCAAGTCCGACTCCCCAGACGTGGACCTCGCCAGCTTCTTGCGCTACAGTCCACAGGACGACACTCTCAAGGAGCACTTGCAAAGTGCCATCTACAGCACCCTGAACCTGCAGCAGGTGCCAAGTCGGCCACAAGGTGCGCCAGCACCAGCTGCCTCCCTGCCACCCCTGCATGCACCGGCCAGATGCCTACCCACCCTCCAGCTTCAAGGTGGCCTGGGTCACCAGAACGTTGAACAGATAACAGCGAGCAGCCAGGACCACCCATCCAATGTCTCAGTTATTGCAGTCACTGAGGGCCACCTGGCGGAGATGCGGAAGTGGGGTGCGCACCTGGGGAGGGGCCAAGGGGTGACGGCCCCTCCTTCCCTCCCTCCCCGAGGCCCCCAGTGCCCGTGCCCACCACAGCTCAAACTCGCACAGCGCCTGCAGAAGGGCACCCACAGCAGGGAGGGTCCACCCTGACCGCTCAGCAGCCCTAGAGGAAGCCAGATGTGGGTGGGGCGCGAGCAGAGTCCCCCCACCTCTCCCTGTGTCCTCCCAGTGACCCGCACAGTCGCCCCTCACCCCTCTGCTGGGATGCTAGTGCAACCACCAGAAACCAGGGTACTCCCCGCCCCCCAAAACACATGGCACCTTCACGGCCAGTCTTCCTCTGCCTCAAGCCGCCCATGCTAAGTTTCCAAAACCCGGAGACAGAACTAGTAGTGTAAGATAAATTTTTTTGTACTGTATTTATTGTGTATAACGAGTTTTTAAAGGCGAATTCTGTACATTTAGAACTTTTGTAAATTAAAAGCCGATCCCTTTTTTCAAAAACCGAAAAAAATTAATCCGTAAAAAGGAGGGCATCTAGTAGAGTGGATGAGAAACTGCTTAGGAGACGCTCACGCTACACTGGACTTCTGTGTTTGTGTTAGCGCTGCACAACAAATCCCATCTCGCTGCTAACGCACTCCCTGGAAGCAGGCAGGGAATTTCTCAAGTACGGACGTCATTGCACCTGCTGTCATGGACACAGATTTAGTTCGTGGCTGCTATTTTTGACCTGACCTTGTCACAATCTTGAAGGACTTTGAGGAGTTAACCAGATGGTAGATCACTCTGTCTCTATGACTTGTATACATGATATAAACTAACAAAAATTATATTAAAAATAAGAGGAAAGCACTTTTTAAAGATTTATTTATTTTTATTGCAAAATCAGATATACAAAGATAGGGAGAGACACAGAGAGGAAGATCTTCTGTCCAGTGATTCACTTCCCAAGTCACCACAATGGCCTGCGTTGTTCCAATCCGAAGCCAGGAGCCAGGAACTTCCTCCGGGTCTCCCCACAAGTGCAGAGTCCCAAGACTTTGGACTGTCCTCGACTGCTTTTTCAGGCCACAAGCAGGGAGCTGGACTGTCAGGATTAGAACCTGAGAACATATGGGATCCTGGTGCGTTCAAGGCAAGGACTTTAGCCACTGTGCCAGGCCCGAGAAAAGTAATTTGAAAACAAGAAGTGGCATGGCTGTTTACTGCAGCTTTTCACACACAATTTGGAGGACCACATGCTTCTTCCCAGTGATTCTAAATACAGCAGCATATTATGTGAAAGAAAATCTCATAGAACAGCAAGGGAAGGTACACACCGACTGGCAGTAATCAGGACAAGTTAATGCTGCAGTGTCAGTGCCCAGCCAGTGGGAACTGCTACTTAGCAATGTGATCAGAGATCTCAGTTAACACTACATGAAGAAGGCCCAGCAGCATGGCCTAGTGGCTAAAGTCCTCGCCTTGAACACCCCTGGATCCCATATGGGCGCCGGTTCTAATCCTGGCAGCTCCACTTCCCATCCAGCTCCCTGCTTGTGGCCTGGGAAAGCAGTCAAGGATGGCCCAAAGCTTTGGGACCCTGCACCCGCATGGGAGACCTGGAAGAGGTTCCTGGTTCCTGGCTTCAGATCGGCGCAACACCGGTCATTGTGGTCACTTGGGGAGTGAATCATCGGACAGAAGATCTTCCTCTGTCTCTCTTCCTCTCTGTATATCTGACTTTGTAATAAAAATAAAGAAATCTTAAAAAAAAAAACACTACTAGTGTAGGATAGGAATAGATGCACCAGGCCAGTTCAGACCCCAACACCATCTGGTATCATGGAGAACCAGGGTAGATGTGGGACTGACTAGGCTGGGTCTCAATCCCCTACTGAGCCATGTGTGAGCAGTATGTGGGTATGGACAAACCATGGCTGGGCGGAAATATCCAACAACAAAAACCAGAATGGGGTGAAACCAGCCAGGAAAAGCCACTGTTTCTGCTAGGACAGGAGGTGAACTGAGTAGGGTTGGCTCAAGGACCCCCTGGTATGCGCAAAATCTGGCATTGGGAGGGGTTCTGATGGAGCAGCCTGGGCAACTCCTCTGGCAAGACACAGTCCCTGCAGGTAAGCGCAAGAAGCATGATAGGAAACAGCCCAGAATAGGCCATGGGAAGTTTCCCAGTGGCACACATTCGGCATGGGTCAGGGGCAGACCAGGCTGAATCAGTTCATGTCATCCACTGGCAAATCCGAACACTGGAACAGAGTGTGGGTCGAGCCGGGTTTGGTCACGACATATCCAGTACACATTATGGAATGCCAGGGTGAGCTTGCCTGTACTGGATATGAATGCTGCACCCAACCAGCACACGTGACATCCAGGAAGGGAGAGGCAGAACTGGCAGGGGGATTAAGGGGCTGGTCCCCTCACCAGACAGCTACTCCCACTGGAGAGCGTGGGCTGGGATGAGGACAGACCAGACTAAGCAAGGCTGCAACACCTGTGCGCTGCATGTGGACTAGATCAGGGAAAAGCCAGGCTGGGCTGATTATTCCTGCGGGTGCAAGCATAAATTAGAGTGGGTGAGGGATGTTTGGGCTTAGCTGCAGCACCAGCTGGCAGAAGCTGGCACTGGGGACTAATTCTGTCAAGTCAAATCACAGAACCACCTAAAGAGTGCATAAACCGGAACTGAGAGAGACCTGGGAGGAAAAAAGTGGGTTCCCCCTTCTTGGGTCATGAAAACTAGGATGGGGGCTGGGGTGGCTAGACAGAGAGGCACTCAACAACATCCGTGAGGGCTGAATGGTTGAGCTGGTTAGATGGAACTAAGCTTTAATACCCATTGACAAGCATGAGAGCCAAATGGCATATGGGACAGACTGGACAAGTCAGCTACACACACTGGCAAACCAGGGTAGGGGGCGGGCTTGGTGGGGGTTATTGTGGGTCGCTCCAACTAGGCTGCAGCTCCCACTGGTTTATGTGAGGGCCGAGTATGTGCTGGGCAGAACCAGGCTGGACTGCAACACCCATTGGTTCCAGTGCAACTCTGGACTGAAAACAGAACCAACCCAGTAATTGCAACCACCACCTGATCATGGAGATGGACTGTGCCGGGCCCTGTGCTTGCTAGAACATACAAAAAACTAATCTGGGAATACCTCAAAGTTTCTTTGGAGATCTCCCCAATCGAACTGCTGGACTCAGAACTCTAACCAAGAAAAGACAGAAGACAGAAAAGGACAATCATTCATCTCAGCTATATGTTGGCAGCGAAATATGGGGCAAACGGAGACTTTATGATGGACTATATCAATGGTGGATGACCTCATCGAGCAAAACTGGCAGTGATTCATAACTGGAGAACTATTAAAACCACTTGAGCAAATATCTCAGAGCATGCCCCATATCCGGGATTTGGGGTGGGTGGGAAACGGGGTGGGGCTTCTCCCTCAATATCCCCCTTTACCTCAGATACATGATGGAAACAATATGGACATAATTGTATTACCCACTTCCCTATACCCCCTGAACCTTTTTTAAGCGTAATTAACTATGTAAAGATTGTCAACAACAATGCAATAAAATAAATTTAAAAAAACACTACATGAAGAAAACAAAATCTACCAAGCCCTTGAGAAACACAAAATAAGCAAGTGCACATGGAGCAAATCTTAGACTCCAACCCTTCTACCTTAACAGTACTCCATACACCATCAGAATTTATTCACAATTTCAACCTAAGAATATTGAACCATCTGGAAAAACACTTGACAGAATTAGTATATGAGAAATAAAAAGCAAGAAAAATATTGTCACCAGTATCAAAAGCTAAAGCAGACACATTCTGGTGGCCTAGCAGCTAAAGTCCTCGCCTTGAACATGCCATGGTACCAAATGGGCACTAAATCTCATCCTGGCAACCCTGCTTCTTATCCAGCTCCCTGCTTGTGTGCTGGGAAAGCAGTCAAGGATGCCCAAAGCCTTGGAACCCTGCACCTGCAAGGGAGACCTGGAAGAGGCTCCTGCCTCCTGCTTTGAATAGGCATGGCTCCAGCCACTGCAGTCACTTGGGAGTGAATCATCAGACAAAAGATCTTACTCTCTATCTTTTCTCTATATATCTCTGACTTTGCAATGAAAATAAGAAATTCTTAAAAAAAAAAATGAACACTTCTTAAAAAAAAAAAAAGAGTCAAAGCAAAGGCCAGCATCAGGGTATAATATGTAAAGCTGCTAACTACAACACCAGCATCCTATATGGAATCAGCTGTTGCACTTCCAACCCAACTCTGTTAATCTCCTGGCAAAAGCAGTGGAAGATCATCCAAGTGCCTGGGCCCTGATCACCCACAGGCAAGCCCTGGAGGAAGCTGCAGGCTCCTGGACACAGCTTGGTGCAGCACTGCTTATTTTAGCCGTCAGAGTAGAGAGCCAGTGGATACAAGATCTTTGTTTCTACCTTTCTAACTATCACTTGGAAATAAACAAACAAAACAAACAAAATAATTTTTAAAAAAGAAAAGAAAGATATTTTTAAGGTTTATTTATTTATTTGAACGAGGGGAGAAAGAGATCCATCTTCTAGTTCACTCCGTATATGGCAGCACTTTGTGGGACAAACCAAAGCAAGGAAATTAGAGCTTCTTCTGGGAGTCCCACAGGGGGGCAGGAACCCAAGCACTTGGCACATGTTAGGCTGCTTTCCCAGATTTCATAGTGAGGAGCAGAACTGCTAATCAAACAGCCACATCTTGAACCCATATACAGGTAGCAGCTTGATTTACTGTGATATCATATTACTGAAAAATACAATATAAGCCATCACAAACATCAATTATCAGACAGTACTAGGATTCATTCATCTCTGGGGATGGAAGATCGGAACTGACAAAGAATTTTCTCGATAGGTATGCAGCTGATATTGTTTCCACTCTTACTGAAAACTTGCAGAAATAAAGTTGTCAAGAATTTACATTTCCTGGGCCCGGTGGCGTAGCCTAGTGGCTAAACGTCCTCGCCTTGAACATGCCAGGATAACATATGGGCGCCGGTTCTAATCTCGGCAGCTCCACTTCCCATCCAGCTCCCTGCTTGTGGCCTGGGAAAGCAGTCGAGGATGGCCCAAAGCTTTGGGACCCTGCACCCGCGTGGAAGACCTGGAAGAGGTGTTGGTTCCCGACTTTGGATCGGCACAGCACCAACCGTTGCAGTCACTTGGGGAGTGAAACATCGGACGGAAGATCTTCCTCTCTGTCTCTCCTCCTCTCTGTATATCTGACTTTGTAATAAAATAAATAAATCTTTAAAAAAAAAAAAGAATTTACATTTCTTTCTCTGAGACCATTAAAACAAACTCAGGTTCCATGCAAGAGAACAAAGTTGTGACATCCCTGTCAGGGCACAGCATTCCTGCCTAACTAAGCAAACTGGAAATCAAAGCACCAGGACATGACAGAGAATGAGCTCTGGGAAGCAGCCTGCTTACACTTCATAGGGAGACCCACACTCAGCAGCTTCCCCATGTTCCCAGGACTGGGGGATCACTCTCACTGAAGACACAGTGCCCGGGGGGCTCGCTGCACTGATGGAGAATCCCAAGCAGCCAGAAATGTGACAGTATGGACCTGGGAACCCCTCACAGCCTGCAGTGTCTCCTCCAGCAATTAGCTCTCTGCTGACACGACATATCTAAGATCAAGTGTTGGGCCCGGCGGCATGGCCCCGCGGCTAAAGTCCTCGCCTTGAAAGCCCCGGGATCCCATATGGGCGCCGCTTCTAATTCCGGCAGCTCCACTTCCCATCCAGCTCCCTGCTTGAATCCTACGCAACCAGAAATGTGACAGTGTGGACCTAGGAACTCCGCACAGCCTGCAGTGTCTCTGCTGTAACCACACATCTAACACCAACTTAAGGCTGTAGCCTCTGGGATTTTTTTGAATGCTAGATGTGTTATGTTTGCTTAATACCAATTTACTACCAACAACTAATCACAACCCAATTCAATTATTTCATCATCTGCAATTAGTAGAGGAATCTGGGTCAAGGCTCAATTGCGGTACACAGCTGTAGGTTAATGTTACTGCATAGTAGGCGTCAGCTCTCTTTCGGGCCTTTTGTCCACTTTAAGAAGTTACCTAGGGGGCCAAGCACAGTAGCCTAGTGGTTGAAATCCTCCCCTTGCATGGGCCAGGATCCCAAGTAAGTTCCATTTCTAATCCCGACAACCCTGCTTCCCATTCAACTCTCTGCCTGTGGACTGGACTGGAAAAGCAGTTGAGGACAGCACAAAGCCTTGGGAACCTGCACCTATGTGGGAGATCCAGAAGAGGCTCTGGGATCCTGGCTTTGGATCAGCGCAGCTCAGATCTCTGCAGTCCATTCGAGAGTGAATCAATGACTACAAAATCATTCTGTCTCTCCTCCTCTCTGTATATCTGCTTTCCAATAAAAATAAAATGAAATTTTAAAAAGGACTCTTATCCCAGACATTGAGCACAAATGACACTAACTTTTTCTTAAACCAGTCAAATACACTCACATTTTTTTTTTACCCTTTCTATCACCAGAATTGGATCACTGCAAATATTCACTGAAACAACTTATGAAACCAGTCACAAATACACTCACAAATTGATAAGTTATCTAGGTCACCAAAATTTTACCTTCACAAATTATCCTCACTCTTAATCAACTTGTGGATGCAAAATGAAACTGCTGTGTATCCCAAGCTCACTACCCTAGGATATACCTGGGCCTTTGCCAAGGTTTTACTCCCTAGGTAGCCAAGGCTGAGAGAAGCCAGAGTGCATCAATCATTTCTTTGGATGATATTAATATGTCACCAAGGAATGGAGCTCTGGATGGGTAAAGAAAATAGTAATGCTCCAAGGAGTTATCTATATAAACTAAATGGAACCCAATACATGCCCTCCAATTTTAGGGCATCAGCTGCCACTCTGAATTGCAACCTGCAATACTCTGCTATCTTTCAGGGGGAATGATGAGCCAGAAGATAAATTAGTCATGATTGTTTGCTACAAAGTGTTTTGAGCCTGGAACCATGGCCTAGCTGTTAAAGTCCTCACCTTGAGGGCACCGAGATCCCATATGGGCACTTGTTCTAATCCCGGCAGCTCCACTTCCCATCCAGCTCCCTGCTTGTGGCCTGGGAAAGCAGTTGAGGACGTCCAAAAGCCTTGGGAGCCTACACCTACAATGGGAGACTTGGAGGAAGTTCCTGGCTCCCAGCTTTGGTTCGACACAGCACCTGCCATTGCGGTCACTTGGGAAATGACCGGACAGAAGATCTTCCTCTCTATCTCTCCTGTCTGTATATCTGGCATTCAAAGTACAATAAATAAATTTTTTTAAAAAAAGCTGTTTTGAGAAAGTGGTTAAGAAATCGCATTTATTTTTAACATGTTGACTGCTCAATACCATGTCAATTAATTCCATAATGATGTTAAGTGCTGCAGATGGTATATTAGTGCTTTTATTTGACCGGGATGATACTCTGCTGTCTCTGCCCTCAGACCAGAGAGGGTCTACCCAATAAGTAGTTGGACTTGACTGGACTATAAGATGTTGTACTCTATGCTTGGCATATATTTGCAAAGAGGGAATTTCAACTGAACTTGAACTATGGTTATGCAAAAAGGTGGAGGAACCCACCATGGGGGGAGAGTGAGGGGAGAATCCCAGATTCTACGTAATTACAACACAATGTAATTAATGAATAAATTTAATTAAAAAAATAAAAAAGCTGTTTTGCAAATCAGAAATAAAGAAAGAGTGTAGTGAGGACCGTGTAAGGGTTTCAATGGGGGATCGTAGATTGTGGACATTCTAATAAACCATATGCACTTAAGTTAGGTAAAAGGAGATGTAATAAGATTTCAAAGCTTAATTTAGCTTCTTTCTTATGTACGGGGCAGGCTTTTTCATTCACTCTCTCACTTGCCACATGTCTGCAACAGCCACAACATAAAAAGAAATCAGGTTTTCACACTGGTACCCAAGCCACTGTCTGCTGCCTCCCAGCCTGGGCAGTAGCTGCACACTGCATTGGCACAGGACTGAAACCCAGGCATTCTGATGGAGACACGGGAGTCCCAATGTCATCCTAACCACTGTCACACACACCCACACAGGACACTGATGCCTTCCTGTGCTGTGTCAGGTGGGCATTCACTGCTTTACTCCCATGCCTATTGTTCACAGGAAGCAGTTCTTCTAAAGAGCTAATGCTTAGTTTGCCACATAGGGGAAAACAAGAAAAAGAAAAAGAGAGCTTACTGAATTGTATCTTGGAGGAAATAGTGGCTAATGATGTGAATTTTTCAGCGCAGAGCGCAGCACTTGGCATTGAGGCAAGAGTTCTGGACATTCAGAGATTTATTCCCTGCCTTAGTGCTCTCTGTTGAACTGACTTATTCCCTCGACAACTCATGGGGACATTTAATTCCAATTATGAGAACTTCAGGGAATGGGTGACACCATGCCAGAAGCCATCACCATAAATCAGTAGTGCTGCCTTACCAGCTCCTTCCTCAGGTTCTTCTAGAGAAGCCCCTTTGCCTGAGTCCCCTGCACTCCCTTGGCTTGTCTACAAGGGCGCTGGGCCACCCCAGGCCTCTGCCAAGCACTCAACCTGGCAGGAAAACTGTCAGGAAAACAAGGCTGTCTGTTCTAACTACTGGAGTCTGTGCTGCTCTGGTGTCAGCAACAAGAAACCATTTGAACAGAAACCTCAGAGCATGCTCCACCTCTGGGACCCTGGAAAATCAGATGGGCATCCCCAGGGTTCAGGGGTGTTGGGGATTCTGGGAGCAGTTTCTCACCTTCTTTCCCAATTCCCCAGACACAGAAAGGAGAAAATTTAGAAACAATGGTCTCATATTCACTTTCCCTGCATTCAAGACCCTTCCTAACTTAATCAGTGTCCACATGTGCATGCACCCTTCTCAGCTGTGTAAATATCATCAAAAATAAATTTTAGGGCCCAGCGGCGTGGCCTAGTGGCTAAAGTCCTTGCCTTGAAAGCCCCGGGATCCCATATGGGCGCCGGTTCTAATCCTGGCAGCTCCACTTCCCATCCAGCTCCCTGCTTGTGGCCTGGGAAAGCAGTTGAGGACGGCCCAATGCATTGGGACACTGCACCCATGTGGCAGACCCGGAAGAGGTTCCAGGTTCCCGGCTTCTGATCGGCGCGCACCAGCCCGTTGCGGCTCACTTGGGGAGTGAATCATCGGACTGGAGATCTTCCTCTCTATCTCTCCTCCTCTCTGTGTATCCGGCTTTCCAATAATAATAAAATCTTTAAAAAAAAATAAATTTTAATAAGAACCATAAGAAACTAACTTATGTGATTCAAGACAAATATTCGCTAGTATAATTTTATCACAAACAAAACACACTCTTAATTTCAACTATACTTTCTATTAACAAATGAGAAAAAACTGTCCATCATCGGAGAAATATAGAAGTTGAACTTTTCACTTAAGCTGTTCAACACTTAACCAATAACAACAGCAAAAATATCAAATAAGCAATCTAAGTACTAATCTGCAAGTCACAGAACAATAAGATGCCAAGTGTGGGAAGAGTAAAATGAAATTCAAAATAAAAATTAGTAAAGAATGAATAAAAGCTATGCTAAGCAATACTCAAGATAAAACAAAGATTCATTTGTATTAAAAGAAATCAAAATTAATGAATCTCTTGATAGATGAAAAAAGTGGGCTCAAGTACATAACATCAAAAAGAAGAAGAATATATTAAAACTGCTATCACAAAAGTACAGTGGATGTGGGCTGTCTGTACAAAGTGGGTTCCGCCACTGCTTGTGATATGACCTTCAAATGTAGATTCCACCTCAAGTCCTGCCTGATGTATTTCTTTCTCTCTTTCTCCCCATTTAAAAAGATTTATTTACTTTCACTGGAAAGTCAGATATAAAAGGGAGGAAAAGAATATCTTGCATTCGCTGATTCACACCCCAAGATGCCACAATGGCCAGAGCTGAACTGATTTGAGACCAGGAGCCCAGAGCTTATTCTGGGTTGGTCTTCCATGGCTTTGGGCTGTCCTCCATTGCTTTCTCAGGCCAAAAGCACGGAGCTGGATAGGGTCTGCTGGGCTTAGATTGGGCATCCATATGAAATCCTAGCACATGCAAGGCAATGACTTTAGCCACTAGGCTACTGCACCATGCCGGGCTGCTTTATTTCCGATCCTGTTCCCTGTCAGTGCACATGGGAATGCAGATGTCCTAAGTGCTTGATTCCCTGTACTGATGTGGAAAAATTGGGAGAAGCTATTGACTCCTGGCTTCAAGCTGGTCCTGCTTTAGCCGCTGTGGTCACTTGGAGAGGGATAAAGCAGATGGGCATCTCTCTTTCTGACTTTCCCTTTTTTCTCTATAACTCTGCCTTCCATGTAGATAAAATTGATCTTTACTGGAAAAAAATATAATTACTCACTAGGAACTACGAACAATAATTAGAAACAGTAAGTTGTAAGAAATGCTGAATTTCTGTATGCTTAGTATTAGCCTACCAAACCAATTCAGAAAGACACTAATAAACCTGAAAAAACTAACAGTAAATAGCAACAAATCAGGAATAAAATCTCTTCAAACCGAATGTCAACAGCAGGTATCCTCATAAATTCTACCAAATTAATACAAAATTTTCTAGAATTATTGTAAACAATTGAAGGGTACAACATAGTTCCAAGTTTGTGCTGAGCCTAACAATGCATAGATTCCTAAATTAGACTGAAACAGCAGTTGGAATACATCCACCTATATCTTTCTAAACACACACACACACACATACACACACACAGTGGAATTGCTCAGCAAAGATGCAGTTTCCATGCTGTACCATTGATTTTCTGCATATTCTTTTTTAATGCTTCTTCCAAAATAATTTTTCATTGATTCCATTGCATTATGTGACTCTGTCTCGTAGGCCCTGGGATTCCCCCAATCCGTCCCCATACCAAAATAATCTTTCATACTCCAGAAATTTAGATTAAAAAATCATTAACAAATCATAGACCAGTTTACCTGGGATCAGTGCAGTAAGCCTAGTCGCTAAAGTCTTGGCGTTGCAAATGTTGGGAAACCATATGGGTGTTGATTCTAATTGTGGCAGCCCAGCTTCCCATCCTGCTCCCTGCCTGTGGCCTGGGAAAATAATCTAGGATGGCACAGAGCCTTGGGACCCTGCACTCATGTGGGAGACCTGAAAGAGGCTCTAGGCTGTTGGCTTCATATAGAGTTCTGGCCATTGTGTCAGCTTAAGGACTGATACAACAGAAAGAAAATCTAGCCTCTCTCTCTCTCTCCTCCTCTCTGTATATCTGAATTTCCAATAAAAATAAAATATTAAAAATTTATTCACCGGGCCCGGCAGCGTGGCCTAGCGGCTAAAGTCCTCGCCTTGAAAGCCCCGGGATCCCATATGGGCGCCAGTTCTGATCCCGGCAGCTCCACTTCCCATCCGGCTCCCTGCTTGTGGCCTGGGAAGGCAGTTGAGGATGGCCCAATGCATTGGGACACTGCACCCGCGTGGGAGACCCGGAGGAGGTTCTGGGTTCCCAGCATCGGATCGGTGCGCATTGGCCCGTTGTGGCTCACTTGGGGAGTGAATCATCGGACGGAGGATCTTCCTCTCTGTCTCTCCTCCTCTGTGTATATCTGGCTGTAATAAAATGAATAAATCTTTTAAAAAAATATTGACCAGTATATTGGATAAAAACAGATATAAAATCATTATCATAATAAATGTAAAATAAATGCAACAACACATCAATAAACTCAAACATAATAGCTAAGCTGCACCTAACCTGAGTATGTACAACATGATCCAATAAATGCAAATCAACCAACCAAATATTTCACATAAACAGGATGAAGGACAAGCATTATTAAAATTATTTACAGAAAGAAATGAATGAAATTCTACATTTATTTTATAATTTTATGTATATATATATATATACACACACACACACACACACACGTGTTGGGCAAACCTATAAATATAAAAATATACCCGCATATACCTCAATTGAAGTACATAGAAATAGGACTCAATAAAAAAGCATCTGCAGATGACAAATGTAGAATCATCACACACTGAATGACAAAAAACCCAAGCACTTCCTTCAGGATATGTAACCAAATTCGAATGACTACTTTTTATTGTTATGTAATTTAATATTAAACCAAATAGGCAAAGGAAGGAAGTAAAAAATACAGAAGTAAAAATGAAGATACTCCATTCTTTTGATTCTAGATTTCATTTGTCTCACCTGATTTCCTTAATAGTGAACCATAATGAATGCCAAGAGACTGCATTCAGCCATTACAAAGAATAAGGTGCTATCATTTACTACAAAGCAGATGAAACTGGATGTAATAAAGTGAAATAAGGCAAATGGAGAAAAAAATCTAACATGTTGTCATATATAAGTGCTAAAAAACATCTGCCAATTTAGAATTGTGATGCTACAGCTTGCTAAGTGTGAAGACCAGGGATAGGAAGGAGGTAGAAAAGGCAGCAAAGAAAGCAAGACGGAAAGAACAAGATCCAATGTTCCATCCCAGTGTGTGGTGACTACAGCTCACAATATAAGCTTATGCAGAAAACTGGAATGCAGGACGGTGTGTGCTGTAAAAACAAGCATACATGAAAAGCCTGGGCACCTGGTTTACTCAGCTTACACTGTGTGTATATTCAAACACTACGCTGTACCTTATAATAGTATTCAAGTATATGCTGATAAAAATTCTCTAGCATTTTAACAATCACAATCATCCCTTGGCACTAATAATGATCTATTTAGAAGAAATTTAACATTCCCCCATCTAGAACATAAAATACACTTTAAGGAATTAAGCACCTGATGGTAGATCACTGTCTCTATGATTGTATAAATAAAATAAATTAATAAAAATATTTTTTAAATAAGAGAAAAAGAAATAATTTAAAAACAAGAATTGGCATGCATGTTTGGTGCAGCTTTTCACACACAATTTTGAGGACCACACGCTTCTTCACAGTGATTCTAAATAGAGCAGCGCATTATGTGAAGGAAAATCTCACAGAACAGCAAGGCAAGGTACATACTCATTGGCCGGCTATAATCAGGACAAGTTAATGCTGCAGTGCCAGTGCCCAGCCAGTGGGAACTGCTACTTAGTAATGTGATCAGAGATCTTGGTGAACACTAAATGAAGAAAATAAAGACAAGCCAAGTCCTAGATAATCACAAAACAAATAAATGCACATGGAGGAAATGTAGGACTGCAATCCGTCTAACCTACCAACACCTCATACACCATTAAAATTTATCCACAATTGGTAATCTAAGAATATTGCCCCACATAGGAGAACACTTGCCAAGAATTCATGCATGAGAAATAAAAAGCAAGAAATAAATATTGTCGCCATAATCAAAAACTAAAGCAAAGGCCAGTGTTGTGGTATATAATATGTAAAGATGCCAATTGCAACACCAGCATCCCACATCGGATCATCTGTTCCAATTCTGACCCAGCTCCCTGTTAATCTCCTGGCAAAAGCAGTGGAAGAGCATCCAAGTGCCTTGACCCTGATCATGTACACGGAAGACCTGGAGGAAGCTGCAGGCTCCAGGATTCAACTTACTCCAACACTGGTCATTTTAGCCATCTGGTAGTGAGTCAAAGGGCAGATCTCTCACTCTTATTCTTAATCTCTAAGTTGAAAATAAACAAATACAACAAACAATAAGTAATAATAATAATAATAAATAAACAAATAGATATTTTTAAGGTTTATTCACTTAGTTGAAGGCAGGGAGAAACAGAACCATCTTCTGGTTCACTCAATTTATGTCAGCACTTTCTGAGCCAAACCTAAGCAAGGAAATGAGAGCTTCTGGATGTCCCACAGAAGGGCAGGAGCCCAAGCATTTTGGGACATGTAAGGCTTCATTCCCAGATTTCCTAGTGAGGAGTAGAACTGTAAGTGAAGCAGCCAGATCTTGAACCCATATGCAGGTGGCAGCTTGACTTACTGTGATACCACATTACTGAAAAATACAGATTAAGAAATCACAAACATCAATGATCAGATGATCAATGATCAGTACTGGAATTTAGTCACCTCTGGGGATGGAAGATCAAAGAGGCCAAAACCTGAAATGACAAAGGCTTTTTTTTTCTCAATAGGTATGTAATTCACATTGTTTACAGTCTTACTAAAACTTGAAAGAAAATAAAGTTGCCAAGAATTTACTTTTCTTTCTCTGAGACCATTGCATAAACTCAGGTTCCATGCAAGAGAACAAAGATGTGACATCCAAATCAGTGCACAGAATTCCTGCATAGGTGGGCAAACTGTACATCAAAGCACCAGGACATGACAGAGAATGAGCTCTGGGAAGCAGCCTGCTTACACTTCACAGGGAGATCCACACTCAGCAGCTTCCCCATGTTCCTAGGCCTTGGGGATCACTCTCATTGAGGACACAGTGCATGGGGGGGGGGGGTGTCACTGTAGTGACTGAGAGAATCCTAAGCAGGCAGAAATGTGACAGTGTGGACCTGGGAACCCCTCACAGCCTGCAGTGTCTCTCCTCCAGCATCTTAGCTCTCTGATGCAACCACACATTTAACACCAAGTGAAGGTTATGGTCTCTGTGATTATTTTTTTTAACACCAGATGTGTTAGGTTTGCTTAATACCAATTTAGTACAACTAATCATAAAACAATTATTTCATCATCTGCAGTTAGTATAGCCCTCAGGGTCAAGGCTCAATCTCTATACACAAGTTCAGGTTAATGTTAGGGGGTAGCAAGTGTCAGATCTTTCTGGATTTTGTCCCCTTTGTGAAATTATCTGGGTGCACAGCGCAGTATTCTTGCAGCTGATCCTCCTCTTACATGAGCCAAAATCCCATGTAGGTGCCAGTTCTAATCTGAGCGACACTACTTCCCATTCAACTCCGTGCCTGAGGCCTGGGATAGCAGTTGAGGACAGCCCAAACCTGCACCCACGTGGAGGACCCAGAAGAGGCCTCAGGCTCCTGGGTTTGGATCAACACAGCTCAGGCCATTGCAGTCACTCTGGGAGTGAAACAATGAACAGAATATCTTCCTCTGTTTCTCTCCTCCTCATCTCTATATATATGATTTTCAAAAAATATGCATATATTTTTCATAAAGACCCATGTCCCAGATATTGAACAAAAATGATATTTTTTTAAACCAGTCAAACCCAATTTTTATTACTCTTTCTACCTGCAGAATTGGACCACTGCAAATATTCCCTGAAATAACTTATGAAATCAGGAACAAATACACTCACAAAATTGTAATTGCTGAAGGCCACCAAAATTTTACCTTTGCAAAGATTCTTTGTTGGTAAAATTGTCATCTGAGTAAAGCAACATGTGCGTGAAAAATGAAATTGCCCTGTTTCCCAAACACACGATCCTAGCATTTACCTGGCCATTCTCAAGGTTTTACTCCCTAGTAGCAAAGGCTGAGATAACCCAGAATGCATCAATCATTTTTTTAACATTTATTTTATTTTTATTGCAAAGTCAGATATACAGAGAGGAGGAGAGACAGAGAGGAAGATCTTGCATCCGATGATTCACTCCTCAAGTGACCACAACGCCCAGGGCTGCACCAATTGGAAGCAACCCCAATTCTACTGCACTCTTTCAGGAAGAAGGAGTGATCCAGACGATAAGTTTGTCATGTTTGTTTGTTACAAAGTGATTTGAAACTCAGAGAATGAAAAACAGTGTACTGAGAACCAATTAAATATTTCAATGGGGGATCACCAGTTGAGGACACTAGAACAAAATGTATGCACTTAAGTAGAGGGAGATATACTAAGACTTTTGAAGCTTAATTTACTTTAAAAAAAAAAAAAAACTGGGCAGCCTTTTTCATCCACTCTCTCACTTACCACATGCCTGTAACAGCCACAAGACTGAATATAAGTCAGGTTTTCCACACTGGTACACAAGCCACTCTCTGTTGCCTCCCAGCTGGGGCATCAGCTGAACACTGCGTTTGTACAGAACTGAAACCTAGACATTCTGATAGACCCATGTGTCCCTATGTCATCTTAATGTCACATACACCACACAGGGCAGTGACTCCTTCCAGTGCTGTGTCAGGTGGGCATTCACTGCTTTTCTCCCATGCCTACTATCCACAGCAAACAGTTCTTTTAAAGTGCTAATGCTGATTTTGTGAGAGGATAAAAAAATGACAACTTACTGAATTGTATCTTGGAAGAATTAGTGGCTAGTATTTCCCAGGGCAGAGAGCAGTGCTTGACATTGAGTAAGAGTTATGGACATTCAGGGGTTTATTCCCTGCTCGGTGTTGAACCTGATGTATTCTCTCTACAATTCATGGGGACATTTATTCCCAATTATGAGAACTTCAGGGAATGGGAGACATCATATCAGATGCCATCATGATAAAACAGCAGAGGTGCCTTAACAGCTCCTTCTTCAGGTTCTTCTAGAGAAGCCCTTTGTCTGAGTCCCTGTGCACTCCCTTTGCTGGGCCTCAAGGGAGACCATCCTTAGTCTGAAAGTAGAGTTGGCAGAATATAATCTCCTCCAATGAGATGTCATTACACAACTTCAATAACAGGAAGAGACATCAAAATGAACAACATCATGAAGTTAATTAACATGGCATTGAGTGACCAATATGTTAGAAAATGCAAGTTCATAACCACATCCTGTAACTACTTCCTTGACATCTCTCAATTTTAATATATACACAACTGGCTGCTATAAACCTTTTTTTTCTCCCAAGATAACATGTTTTTGAGTTTGACCTAAATCAGCGTGGCACCGGAACACTGAAAGGACCAGCATTAACATCCATCATATATAACAGCTGAGTACAAACTTAGCATTGCAGTTTCTATGCAGTTGCATCGTGTTTAGCATTAACAGTCATAAATTGAAAATGTTTTTTAGAATCTTAAGCCACAACCTAACCTTTGCAGTATAGAGTGATTAAGCACAGTTTTACATGATTTTGTATTTTAATAATTGAGAAATAAGAAAGTATAAGGCAGGTGAGCAGTGAAATCCCCAACAACCCAATGAATGAGGAAGAATTTAACTCTACATCCTACCTAATAAAGCCCAGGAGAAGCAAATAGAGAGCCTGACCAGTAAACGCAGGCTGAGCGATTAGTCTAGTTCACCTGTTCCCTGGCTGTTCCAGACTTTCTATATCAGTGTCTCTCTGTCTATCTTAAAAGCCAAATGGGAAGCCTGATCAGTAAGCTACAAGCTGAGGGATTATCAGCTATCCGGCCTTTATTAGTCTCTGTCTATCTGAACTAATTTTGGGGTTCACAAGCAATCCTGATTGTTAGTGTAAGAGAGGGCTGGGAGCCACAGCTGGAACTAGATAAGGACCAGAGAAAGCTTCTCTCCTGAGTCCACAAGGAAACTTACAATCCTTTTATTTCTGAGTGCCACCTGGGGCTCCTGGATGTAGTTCTGATGTCACCAGACTCTATGAGATTGCTTTTGTTCAAGGTCAGAGCTGAAGAAGATCCCAGAGTCGCCCTACTCTCCCCCTCCTGCCCCGGGGCATGAGGAGATGCTGACACACACTCACTGCTTCCAGCCCAAGGGGTCGGGTGTTCAGCACAGGCTCCTGCGGGAAGGGAGCTCACAGGGCAGCACCTCCTGAGCCACCTGGGTCTTCTTGGGAACAGATCCAGCAATGAGGCTATGGCGGGGCCAGAGAAGAACCTCCTGCACAGTTCCACAGGATTTCCCTGGGTGTGTGTGATTGGACCAATCCCACAGACCTGGGCTACGCATGATGTCAGAGGCTGCGCAGCCAATCAGAAGTGCAACAGGTGTAGGTTGTCCCAAAGAATTCTGGAGAAATGGGGAGTGAGGGGCGTGGCTTCACCTGAGGTCGAGGGGGGTGGCCTCCTCTGTTGCAGTTTGAGCATTCCAACAGCAGGGGCCGCTGTAGATTCTCAAGTCCACCTCCTGGCTTCTCCTTCCCTCTCTGCTTCATGTTGCAGGTCTGGAAACCCAGAATTGTACGACAAGGGGCTCCAGTTACAATTGACTGAATAGTCAATAGATTCTGGGACTTTTCTTTTTTCTATTGGGTTTGTTTTCCAACAGTTCATATGACTTTAAAATGCAGAACTGAAGAATATTTTGAAAATATGATATAAAATAACCTTTTCAATATCATTTCTTATTGATGTTCATTAACTGGTCTGTACGTTTTGCTTTCATATTGTACCGTAACTGCTTCCTATAAGTACGCAGTAATTTGACTCTATATATTAATCTGCCCAGAATTCTTGCTGGATTCTCTCATCAGTGTGTTTGGTTTTCCAAAATAGAGCCATTAGTGCACATGGGTAGTTTTGTTGCTTAAAACGTGATTGCTCTGGTGCAGTTTCCTTTCTGTGTTTAACCTCATGATTACACATTCACAACAATGTATAAGAAACAAAATGTCAAGAGGGCTTGTCCAGATTCAATCTAGGGGAAAAACTTGCGGTGTTCTATGCTACAGATATTGTATTTTTATTTCCTATGTTATGCAGTATATATATTTCTGTAATTTAGTTTCCATAGTTTGTGGCTTTTGGTTTCCACAATTTGTGGCTTCTGGTTTCTGTTTCAAAAGATTCTTTTTTTTTTTTTTTGGAGGATTTTGAAAAATTATTATTTGAAAATCAGATGTACAGAGAGGAGGAAAGACAGAGGAACATGTTTTGTTCACTGATCCACTCCCCAAGCAGCCACAATGGACAGAACTGCACCAGTCTGAAACCAGGAGCCCAGAGGCTTTTCCAGGTCTCACTCTCAGGTCAAGGGTCCCAAGGTTTTGGACCATATTCAACAGCTTTCCCCAGGAACAAGCCAGGAGCTGCATGGGAAATAGGACTGCCAGGATTAGAACTGGTGCCCATGTGGGATGCCAGCATGTGCAAGGCAAGGACTTATGCCCTTAGGTTACTGCAGCAGGCCCTGTTTTAAAACATCTTATTCCTAAGTATTTCAGAAAATCCTCTCATATCATAAAAGATTAAAAGTTTTATGAGGGATGATATTTATATTCTTGAAATTAATTATTTACATGGCATATTTTTCTTAATGGCTTCCTAATTGCTATTTTGATATTTATTTGCTTTTTATTGGAAAGACAGATTTACAGATAAAAGGAGAGACATAGAGACAAATCTTCCATCTACTGGTTCCATTTAGAATTGAACCCCATAGCCGAAACTGAGTTGATCTGAAGCCAAGAGCCTCATCCAGGCATTCCATTTGTGTGCGTGGTCACAAGGCTTTGTGCCCTCATTGGATGCTTTCCCAGGCTGTAAGCAGGGAGCTAGATGGGAAGTGGAGCAGCTGTAACATGAACTGGCACTCATATGGGATCCCAGCATAGGCAACCTGAGGATTTAGCCACTGAGTCATCATGCAAGACCCAAAATTGTTGCTAATTTTGTTAATGCATTGCCACAGTGGATGGTTTTCAGTATATGCAAACACTCACTTGAGGCTATAAATCAATCTTCAGCTACTGTGCTGGTTTATGGGATATATTCTGCATTTTATCCTATGCTTTAGAAACTTACACAAGTTTATGGGCCCGGCGGCGTGGCCTAGCAGCTAAAGTCCTCGCCTTGAAAGCCCCGGGATCCCATATGGGCACCGGTTCTAATCCCAGCGGCTCCACTTCCCATTCAGCTCCCTGCTTGTGTCCTGGGAAAGCAGTTGAGGATGGCCCAATGCATTGGGACCCTGCACCACGTGGGAGACCCGGAAGAGGTTCCTGGTTCCCGGCATCGGATCGGCTCTCACCGGCCCGTTGCAGCTCACTTGGGGAGTGAATCATCAGACGGAAGATCTTCCTCTCTGTCTCTCCTCCTCTCTGTATATCTGGCTGTAATAAGATGAATAAATCTTTAAAAAAAAAAAAAAGAAACTTACACAAATCGTCTGACTCCTCATGTCTCGAACCTTATATGCATGTAGTTAGGCCTGATTTTGCGTAGCTCTGATCTTGTTCCTGGGACTATAGGTTATCTGCAGTTTCAAAACCTCGCATGAATGTGGCCCATATTTATCCTTGCATTTTGTCATTATAGAAATCTGGACCATCTGCTGCTTTTGCCACAGCATTATCAGGGAGCTGGATCAAAAGTGGAACAGCTGCCATGATACAGTGAGCAGACAGGGATGGCAGTAGGATAAATAATGACAGCTTTACCACTATGCCACATTGCCAGCCCCCCTTTGACACTTTTTTATGAAATGTTTTATGGCTGAGAAAAGTGATCTTTCTTGGCGTATTCTCCTCTTGTCCATGAAGAGAATGTATATGCAACTCTAGTTGGATGAAGTGGTCTATAGTGGTAAATTGTGACATTGAGTGCAACTTACCAATGTTCTACCTGCTAAATCTGCCCATTCCTGAGAAAAGAGTGATGAAGTTTTCAACTATAATCATGGATTCTTCTGTTTCTCCTTATGGTTCGATCAGTCTTGTTTCCTGTATTTTAGCACCCTGTTTTTAGGTGTATGTACATTGAGGATTATTATTTCTTCTGTCTCCTCAAGTCTAAACTTGTATTATGTTGTACACTTATGTATCCTTTTTCCTTGGTAAAACAAAAAACTTTTTTCCGTATGTACAGACCTTTTTCGCTTCACCCATTGGCATTTCTTGGAGTCAGACACACTACCATTGCGCCACGAGGTCAGTCACCCATTGGCATTTCTTAACGTGGTTCAGACCAGTGTGTGATGATGTGAGGTATCATTGCAGATAGATGCCATTTGAGTGATCTGGGGAGTGATAGAATGAGGTCCAGGACAGCAAGTGACTAAACAGGTTGAGAGGGATCTTAACACTGGACAGCTCCATCAGCAAGAAATATGGCAGGAGGACCTGGCACGATGGCCTGGTGGCTAAATCCTTGCCTTGCATGTGCTAGGATCCCATATGGGCACCAGTTTGTACCCTGACTGCTCCACTTTCCATCCAGCTCTCTGATGTGGCCTGGGAAAGCACTAGAAAATGGACCAGAGGTTTGGGATCCTGTGCCCACGTCGGAGGCCCAGAAGAGGCTTCTGGCTGCTGGCTTTGGATCAGCTCAGGCTGTTGTGACCATTTGGACAGTGAACCAGCAGACAGAGGATCCTTCTAGCTCCTTATTTCTGCAAATCTGCCTTTCCAATAAAAATAAATAGATCTTTAAAAAAAGAAACAGAGCAGGAGAACCTGTAGAAGGTTAACTGGAGACTATGAGAGGGCAGACTGGTATCAGTATACCTTCACCAGCAAAGTTCCTTCTATCTGAATGCCTGGCTGTTAGTACACAGACTGGGGACTAGAAAATCCAGTGTGGAAGGAGGTTTCAGTGTTACTGGAGGGTGGAGCAAAGGACACGGGCAAAGCACAGATCAAAATTCGGAGTCCATCTAGACACCAGGGTCAAAATCACCCACACAGGCTGAGTGTCCAGCAGGCCTGCCAAATAGGGCCTTGGGTCTCTGTTTTGAAGCTCAATAGTTTTATTCCAGTGTACTTTCTGTGATCATATACAGCATTCGGAGCTGCTGAACCACAGTTTCAGTGTTAGCCATAACAAATATCTGCCATTTGAACACCCCACTTCCTTCCTTTCCCTCTACCTATTAACTGACTCTAGGAGTTCCTACAGCCACTATTTGCTCTATTTGTCCAGTTATGAGTCAAGCATTCCCATCTTTATCAACCTTGACCTTGATTGGTTTTGCCTCCAGTTAGTATGAAAAAGGGATAGAGGGCTCTAAAACAAGAATTGCTTATTGTTAACTGGGAGTTCTGATGAGGAGTAAACATAATAGCATTGCACTTGATACTGAACTGGCTGTATTTCAAAATATTGTTTAGTTCTCCAAAATCTTCTCACAGTTTATGCCTGCCCTGGTCATCAGGGCTTCCAGGCTCTTAGCATGAAAGTCCCCTCATCAGGCTTTTAATGTTAGCTGGCTACTGGCTCCAAAAGACAAGTATTGGCATTTGCTTGCCCTCTGAGAGAGGCTGTGACATCTTTTGGGGGCCCAAACTCCCCTGAATCATCTTTTGCTTCCATCAGAATATGGTCCTTGTTTTTCCATAACTGACTGGAAGAGAACACTCTCTGGTTAGCAGTTGGATTCTCCCATAAGCATAGCCCTGAAGCAAGGTGACTGCTGTGTGGTAAATACAGAGGAAGACTTCTCAGTACAAGCATCTTATCTCTCTTGCTTTGAATCAGTCAGAGACGAGGAACAGCAGGAGCAGAGCTGGGAACAGGGAATATGGTCAGGATGCACCGACACACCTTGCTTACCACAGTTTTTAGTCTGGCTTTTCCACACTGGTCTCAGGCAGGGGGTCATTTCATCATCAACTATTTATTGGGCACTTACTAGGTACAAGAAGCCCATGTAAAGCAGAACCAGGTGTTCTCCAACCTGCATCCAAGATGCTTAAAGTTCTATCTAGTGCATCTTAAACATCAAATTGGAGTTGGCTGAGAACACAAATGCATGGGTTGGGGTGGGGTGAGTTAGTGAATCCATAAAGAAGTACTGATCTCTTAGGAATCTGCTTGGTAAAGCTGGAGGACCAGATGAGGATCTGGCTTTGATGTCTCCAGCAGTCATATGAAACCAGATGGAAGCAAAAATCTGGACTTCCTTAAAAGCTCACAGGACAGAGACACAAAGTTGCAGAGGAAGACTGAACTGAAGTTAGCTACTGCCTTTGTGTAAGGACAAATGTGACCCAAAAGATAGTTGGGCCAAATTCATTTATGAGCTTAATGATTAATTTCCTAGTTAATAATTGATGTGTTGTAAGAGAGAAACTGGAATAAAAATGTTTATTATTTCATCATCTAGGACTCTCCTGTCTTTCTATGTCCTGGTTTTAGTCACCATGCATCACATGGGAACATCAGCAGCAAAAAGCACCTTTAAAAACCCTTTTTAAGAAATTAAGTAAGTTCAAATAAAATTAATTTAAGTGAAATCTCCTTAGTTCCCTGAAGAGGGACAGGGGTAGTGCAGGGGTACCATAAACACGTCCTCCTTTAGGATCTGAGACCCTTGGCTGGGGTAATGCTTTCATAGTAACCCCGTGTGGAACTGGAAAACTTAGTCTAACAAGAAAACTCTGAGGGATTTTACTTTGTTATTTCCTCTTTAAACACAACAGAAAGAAACCACTTAGGTGGTATTTTGGAACACTGCCATCACTTCCTGCCCTCTCTGACTATAAACTTCATCAAGGGATCACAAAAATATACTTGGGGAATCCTGTCATACAGAACCACTGATGTCAGTGACTTCTGCCTGGTCTCTGATATTTAGTCCAAACAATGGAAGAGACATGATAATTGTAGGACTGGCTCTGCTGAGGAGGGCTGAGTAAAGGAAATGGAGCTAGCCAGAAGTTCATTCCAGTCAGGCAGCCTTGTCAGTCAGTTGCCTACCACTATACTAAATGTGGCCTCTGGATTTAACATATTAAAAAAAAAAAAAAACTCCTATCCTGTGATTTTGTGTATCAGAAATTTACAAAGTTCAACCAGTAGACTAGCCTACACTGTGTGTGCCATCAGCCATGGAATGAGTTGCTGGGTAGTCTCCTCTGGAGGCTCCAACTGAAACACAGAACATTTCTAGAACAATGGTAGGCCAGACAGCAACTCATGAACTATACAAACTGGCAGTATCAATGGCCAGGCATCCTGTATGTGGTTAGGTCTCCTGGGAAATGTGCTCCAAGGCACCTGGATGGGATGTAAAAAGTGCTTTATGACCTCACCTCAGATGTGTCACTTCTGTTGCACTATGATCCAACCAGTCACCAAGAGCAGCCAGTTGAGCTTTCACCACCCGGCTCCTCCACCACCATCCTGTTGGACTGCCAGGCATTCACCACCCTCTGCTCTTCCACCGCCTTCCTGTTAGACTTCTGGGCCCTTCACACACTCAACTCCTTGACTGCCCTGCAGGTGGACTGACCGGTCCTGACTGTCATAGGCTCCTCCACTACCCAACAGTTGAACTAGCTGGCAAATCATCACCCTCGGGTCCTCCACCACCCTCTGGTTGGACAGGTAAGCTGTTTACCACCCTTGTCCTCGACTGCCTTCCAGATGGACTAGTAGGCCCTGACCATTCTAGGCTCCTCTGCTGCCCAAGAGTTGAACCGGCAGGACATCGAACACCCTGTGCTCCTCTACCTCCCTCTGGTTGGACAGGCAGGTGTTCACCACCCTGGGATGTTCCTCCACCAGCCTCTGGTTGGACAGGCAGGCTGTTCACCATCCTGGGCTCCTCCACCACCCTTCATGTTGACTGGAAGAGCTTTTCACTATCTCTGCTGCTCCACAATACTCCAATTTGGCCCACAGGTCTTTCACCATCCTCAACTCCTCTACCACCATTCAGATGGGATGGAAAATCAAACATCGCCTTCAGTTGGACTGCCAGACCGATCATCACCATTCCAACTGGAGGTCAGTGCAGGAACCAAGGTGGAGAAGGTAGTGAAGGTAATAAAGGGCTAGGCAGTCCACCACTAGGCGGTGGAAAAGCAGAGGTTGTGAGCAGCTTGCTAGTCTGACTAGAGGGCTGAGTGGCCCTTCACCAACCTGGGCTCCTGCACCACCCTTAGTTTAACTGGCAAGCTGTTCACCACCTCGGATCCTTGACTGCCCTCTGGTTAGACTTGCAGTCCATTCACCACCTTCAGCTCCTCTATCACCCTCTGTTTGGGCTGGTAGGTCCTTCACACCCCTTGACTGCTCCACCACTCTTTGGAATGGCAGGTCAATCACCAGTACAACTGAAAGGAAGTATAGGAATCAAGGTGGTGCAGAAAGCCAAGGCTGTGAGCAACCCTCAGTAAAACTGAAAGGTGGTGGTGATACCAAGGGTGGTAATTGGCTCAGCAATGCATTGGCAATGCATTGAACTCATCCTTCACCAACCTTGGCTCCTGCACCACCTCTAGTTGGACTGGTGAGCTGTTCACCACCTTGGCTCCTCTACTATCCTCCACTTGAACTGGTGGGGAGATCACCACCCTCAACTCCTCACCTGCCCTCCAGTTTTTCTGGAAGGCATTGAATGTCCTAGGCTCTTCCACCACCCAACAGTTGAACTGTCAGGAATTCACCACCCTGGGCTCTTCCACTGTCCACTCGTGGGCCCATTCATCCTCCTCAACTCCTCCACCAGCCTACAGTTGGAATGGCAAGCCAGTCATCACTGTCCAATTGGACTGCTGGGTCAGTCACCTCCATGAACTCCTCTACTGCCCTCCAGTTGGACTGATGGACTGTTCACCACCCTTAGCTCCTCGACTACCTCCAGGTGAATGGACTGTCCTAGGCTCCTCCATCACCCAACAGTTGAAACAGCAGATCATTCACCACCTTGGATTCCTCCACTGCCTTGCAGTCGACTAGTGGGCCCTTTGACACCCTGGGATCCTCCACCACCCTCCAGGTTGACTGGGAGGGTCTTTCACTACCTCAGCTGCCCCACAATACTCCAGTTTGGCTGTGGAGGAGCTGAGGGTGGTAAGAGGCCCACTAGTCAACCTGGAGCGCTATGGTGGAGCTGAGAATTGTGTAAGGCCCTAATGGTATTTCTGGAGAAATGTTGAGGATCCCATGTTGTGAAAGGCCATTCTGGTCAACTTGGAGAGGTTGGGGGATCCGAGGGTGATGAAAGACCCTGATTAATCTGGAGGGCTATGGAGGAGTTGATGTTAGTAGAAGACCCTTTGTTCAACTTTGAGGCTTGTGGAGGAGTTGAGCATGGTATGAGTCATTTCCAATCAATACAGAGAGCAGTGGCAGAGCTTCGGTGGTTAAAGGCCCTTTTGATTTTCCTTGAGCACTGTGGAGATCTTTGAGCCATTTCAACCCTCAACTTCCACAGCCCTCCAGGGTTACAGGGGTTCTCCAACCACCCTCGCCACCTCCGCTGCTGTCCAATTATAGAAGGTACTTATAGCACCATCAATTCCTCCACAGCCCTCCAGGATGAATAGTGGGCCTTACCATTCTCAGTTCTTCCTCAGGTCTCCAGGTTGGCTGGTGGGCCTTTCATCATTCTCAGGTCCTCCAAAGCACTGCAGGTTACCACAATGACTTCCAATACCACCACCGACTCCTCCACAGAACTCCTGATTGACCTGTGGGCCTTTTTAACCCTCAACATCTCCACAGCCCTCCAGTTACTGGACAGAACTACACCACTCTCAACACTTCCACAGCCCTCAAAGATACAGGAGGGGCTTACATAACCATAAACTCCACCAGAAAACTCCTGGTTGACCCATGGGCCTTTTTAATCCATGACACCTCCACAGCCCGAATTGTTACCAGAAGGACTTACACAACCATCAACTTCTTCACAGCCCTCCTGGTTGCCTATGTGCCTTTCATAACACTCAACAACTAAACAACCTTCCAAGTTGCCACAGGAACTTATACCACCCTCAACCCCTTCACAGCCTTACAAGTTCCCAGAAAACTTACAAGCCATTAACTCCTGCACAGCCTTCCAGGTCCATAAGGACAAAACCTGCAATCAGTTCTTCCACAGCCCTCATGATTGACCTATGGGCCTATTTAACCCTTGACAAGTTCACAACCCTGGAAGTTACTGCCGAGACTTACAACACTATTGGCACATCCACAGCCTTAAACCATAGTGAAGAGATAGTGGACACCTCCACAGCCCTGTTGGAAGACCCATTGCCCTTTTATCACAATCATCAACACCTCCACATCATTCCAGGATTCAGGAAGGACTGACACTGCCATCAACTCCAGTTTCCGGAAAGACCTCTAATTCCATCAAATCCTCTTCATCCTTTCAGGTTCAAAGAGAGATGACTCCACCATCAACTCCTCTTCTTTCTTCCAAACTCCCAGCTGGACTTACATTGCCATCTACTCCATGTCCTTCCAGGTTCCCAGATCAACTTACATCACCAACAACTCCTCCTGTTTTTCCAGTTTCCCATAGGGAAAGACTCTGCATCAACTACTCCAAGTACTTTCAGGTTCCCAGAAAGACTTACATGACCAACAGCTCCTTGTCCTTCCAGGTTCCCGGAAAGATTTAGAACACCATCAGCTCCTCCACATCCTTCCAGGTTCCTGGATCAACTTACATCACCATCACCTCCTCCAAATCCTTCCAGGTTCCCAGAAAGACTTAGAACACCATCAATTCCTCCACCTCTTTCCAGGTTCCCGGAAAGACTTAGAATACCATCAACTCCATGTCCTTCCAGGCTCCTGGAAAGGCTTAGAACACCATCACCTCCTCCATGTCCTTCCGGGTTCCTATAGGAACAGACTCTGATATCAACTCCTCCTCCTCGACACCGTCATCATCTCCTCCAACTACTTCCAGGTTCCTGAAAGGTTCACCTCCTCCATGTCCTTCTAGGTTCCTGGATCAACTTACATCACCATCAACTCTTCCACGTCCTTCCAGATTCCTGGAGAGACTTATAACACCACCAACTCCTCCTTGTCCTTCCAGGTTCCCATAGGGAAAGACTCTAGCATCAACTACTCCACGTCCTTCCAGCTTTCCAGAAAGACTTACACGACCATTAACTCCTCCACGTATTTCCAGGTTCCTGGATCAACTTACATCACCGTCACCTCCTCCACATCCTTCCAGGTTCCCAGAAAAACTTAGAACACCATCAATTCCTCCACCTCCTTCTAGGTTCCCGGAAAGACTTAAAACACCATCAACTCCTCCACATCCTTCCAGGTTCCCGGAAAGACTTATAACAACATTACCTCCTCCTCGTCCTTCCAGGTTCCCGTAGGTACAGACTCTGCCATCAACTCCTCCTTCTCGACACTGCCATCATCTCCTCCAACTACTTCCAGGTTCTCAGAAAGACCTACACCACCATCTACTCCTACAAGTACTTCCAGGCTCCTGGCTGGACTGACTCCACCATCAACTCCTCTAATCCTTCCAGGTTCCTGGAGGGACTTACACCATCATGAACTCCTCCACATCCTTGCAGGTTTCTGGAGCAATTTACACCACTATCAACTCCTCCACGGCTCTCCTGATTGACCTGTGGTCCTTTTTAACCCTCTACACCCTCACAGCCCGCCATGTTATTGGAAGGACTTGCACCACCATTGCTTTCCTCCACACCCTTCCTTGTTGTTGGTGCAGTTTACTCCACCATCGGCTCTTCCCCAGCCATTCTGAATGACTCATCGGGCTTTGATAACATATGAGAGGTAAACAATTACAGGAGGGACTTATACCACCCTTGACCTACCCACAGCTTCCAGGTATCTAGAGAGTCTTACACCATCATGGACTCCTCCACAGCCCTGCTGATTTTCCTGTTGGCTTTTATTGCATTTGAATTTTCCATAGCCTCCCCGGTTACTGAGGGACTTACACCACCATAAACTCCTCCACAGCCCTCCTGATTGACCCATGTGCCTTTTTCAAACTCCATACCTCCACTTCCCTCCAGGTTTACCTCAGAGCCTTGCAACACTGTTCATTCTGCCATAGCTTTCCTGGTTGACTGGAGGGCCTGTCATCACCCTCAAATCCTCCACAGGCCTCAGTGTTGACAAGAATGGCCTTTCATAACCATATTCAGAAATATTACTTGAAGACACAATCAGGGCCTTTCACCCACTTCAGCTCCTCCACAGGCCTGCAGGGTGACCAGTGGGCCTCTTATGACCTCAGGCTCCTTCACAAGCATGCAAGGTAGCCAACAGGCCTCTTACTATCCTAGGCTACTCCATAGGCCTATAGGGTGACCAGCGGGCCTCTTATAACCCAAACCGTTTCCATAGGCATGCAAGGTAACCAGCGAGCCTCTTATTATCCTAGGCTCCTCCATAGGCCTGCTGGATAACCAACAGGCATCTTACCATGCTAGGATTCTCCATAGGCCTGCAGGTTCACTAACAGCCTTTTCACCATCCTAAGTTCGTCCACGGGCCTGTAGGGTGACCAGCAGGCTTCTTAACACCTTAGGCTCCTCCATAGGCATGCCAGTTCACTAACAGGCCTCTTACCACTCTAGGTTCCTCCATAGGCCTGCCGGTTCACTAAAAGACCTGTTACCATCCTCGGCTCCTCCATAGGCTTGTAGGGTGACCAGCTGGCCTCTTACCACCGTTGGCTCCTCCATAGGCCTGCAGGGTAACCACTGGCTTTTTTTGTTTGTTTGTTTGTTTTGACCAACTTAGTCTCCTCCACAGGCCCACAGGGTGACCAGCAGGGCTGTTATGACCCTAGGCTCCTCCACAGGCCTTCAACTTGACCATTGGGTCTGTCAACAATCTCAGCTCCCACATGCCTCTAAGATGGCCAGCAGGCCGCTTACCATCTTCTGTCCCTCTGCGACCTCCAGGTTTAGTGAAAGTTCTACCATCTCTGACTTTCATTGGCTGTCCAACTGAAAGAGTTGTTAAATCTTTAAATGCATATTTAATTGCTGTTACAATAAATAATTGAAAATAGGCTCTGTCAAAGAATTATGCTTTTTCAAGTGTAGCTTTTTCTTTAGATGGAAGTGCAAAAGCAGATGTAGGTACTGTGGTATAGCTGGTTTATTCACTGCTTGGGACACCCGCATCCCACACAAGAGTGTCCTTGGTTAAAGTGCACCTCTCCTTGCATTCCAGCTTCCTGATAATGCAAACCTTGGAACCAACAGATAATAGTTCAAGTTCTTGGATGCCTCCTCACACTTGGTATACTCTAATTGGAGCTTTGGGCTTTTGCTTTCAACCTGGCCCAACCTCAGCAATTGCTGGAATTTAGGGAGTGAATCAACAGATGGAGGATATCTCTTGCTCTCATACTGTTGTTCTTGCTTTGCCTTTGAGATAAAATAAACTTTCTAAAGGCAAACAAGTCCTGTTTTTAGAAAGTATAGGAGCAGAAGTTATAATTTATTTTTCTCAAATTTCACTGGGTATCTCTGGATCTCAGTCTTGTTCTAGACCCATGACTGTTGCCCTCTGAATGGTGAGTCCAGTGATGCTGGAACATCTACAACAGCAACAAGCCTTCAGGTTTTAAGACAATGGATCTCTGATACCTCCATCTGTTAACAAGTTTTGGTCTACTGGTAGAGATTGGAACTGAAATTTGAGCAACTTTTCCCAAGCCAGTTTAGAAGAATAACCAATAACATCTTAGAATAACTCCTCTCCATTTAGCCAAAGATATGGTATAGTCTTATTTCATGCATTCATACAAGAAAACACCACTGGCTGCCTCCTGTGTATGATCATAAAATAGTCACCCCCCAAAAAATCACATTCAAATTGACCCAGATGCCACATTTTTGAAATGTGCTGTTTAAAGATATAAGGGTGCCTGAGTCACAATGACCACAACTACAAGGAAAGTAACAATACAATGAAACTAGCAAATGGTGCTGAGTTTGTAGAAAGACTTTAAACATCCACACCATAGATCCTGAATAATCTGCTTTATTTTTTTCAACGAGCCTTTATTCCTCATTTAAAGCCAAATTAAGTTCATGTCAAACCTGTTAAACACTAAGCCATTTTTAAATTAATGTGAAAAGCTTTTCTTCTCTTTTTCTTTATTTTTTTGGACAGAGAAAGAAAACATTGTACTCATTTTTAAAGGGATCCAAAAAGCCAGGTGGACTTCTAGGGAGTTTTCCAAACACAAGAGAAAGGGAGAAGTAAGCTAATGTTAAATATAAGAGAAGTTGGGACTTGCGAAAATTTCATTTAAATATATACAAAGATACTTCAAAAAGTTTGCAGGAAATGAAATTAAAAGATAAATTTATCTTACTGCAAAAATTTTTTGAGAGCCACTCAATTTTCTCAAAATACCCATTTCTGTAAATTTTTGGAAGATTTTTTTGAGTGAATTTTAATTTTTTCTGCAACCAAAAGAAATTTCTTCAAATTCAAAGCTTTTTTTTTTCTTTTTATTGTATTGTTGTTGACAATCTTTACATAGTTAATTATAGTTAAAGGAAAAAGAAGGAAAAAAAAAAAGGTTTAGGGGGATAGGGAAGTGGGTAATGCTATTATGTCCATATTGTTTCCATCATGTATCTGAGGTAAAGGGGGATATTGAGGGAGAAGCCCCACCCGGTTTCCCGCCCACCCTAAGTCCCGGATGTGGGGCATGCTCTGAGATATGTGCTCGAGTGGTGTTAATAGTTCTCCAGTTATGAATAGCTGCCAGTTTCGCTCAATGAGGTCGTCCACCGATTGATATGGTCCATCATAAAGTCTCCATTTGCCCCATAATTTGCTGCCAACATATAGCTGAGATGAATGATTGTCCTTTTCTGTCTTCTGTCTTTTCTTGGTTAGAGTTCTGAGTCCAGCAGTTCGATTGGGGAGATCTCCAAAGATACTTTGAGGTATTCCCAGACTAGATTCTTATATGTTCTAGCAAGCACAGGGCCCGGCACAGTCCATCACCCCGATCAGCTGGTGGTTGCAATTGCTGTGTTGGTTCTGTTTTCAGTCCCGAGTTGCACTGGAACCAATGGGTGTTGCAGTCCAGTCTGGTTAGGCCCTTACATCAACCAGTGGGAGCTGCAGCCTAGTAAGGGCGACCCACAATAACCCCCACCAAGCCCGCCCCCTACCCTGGTTTGCCAGTATGTGTAGCAGAAGACCACTCTGTCCCCCATCCCATTCGGCTCTCATACTTGTCAATGGGTATTAAAGCTTAGTTCTGTCTAACCAACTCAACCATCCAGCCCTCACAGATGTTGTTGAGTGCCTCTCTATCTAGCCATCCCAGCCCCCGTCCTAGTTTTCATGCCCTCCCACGGGAATAGTGACCCAAGAAGGGGGAACCCACTTTTCCCTCCCAGGTCTCTCTGTCCCGGTTTATGCACTCTTTAGGTGGTCCTGAGATTTGACTAGACGGAATTAGTCCCCAGTGCCAGCTTCTGCCAGCTGATGCTGCGGCCCTGATCTATTCCACATGCAGCGCACAGGTGTTATAGCCTTGCTTAGTCGGGTCTGTCTCTATCCCAGCCAAAACTCTCCAGTGGGAGTAGCTGACTGGTGAGGGGACCAGCCCCTTAATCCCCCCGCCAGCTCTGCCCCTTCCTTCCTGGATCTCACGTGTGCTGGATGGGTGCTGCATTCACATCCAGTACAGGCAACCACGCCCTGGCATTCCATAATGTATACTGGTTGTGTCGCAACCAAACCCGGCCCATCCCACACTCTGTTCTGGCGATCAGATTTGCCAGTGGTTGACATGAACTGATTCAGCCTGGTCTGCTCCTGACCCATGCCGAATGTATGCCACTGGGAAACTTGCCATGGCCTATTCTGGGCTGTTTCCTATCATGCTTCTTGCGCTTACCTGCAGGGACTGTGTCCTGCCAGAGGAGTTGCCCAGGCTCCTCCATCAGAACCCCTCCCAATGCCAGATTCTGCGTTTGCCAGGGGGTTCTTGAGCCAACCCTACTCAGTTCACCTCCTGTCCTAGCAGAAACAGTGGCTTTTCCTGGCTGGCTTTCACCCCATTCCGGTTCTTGTTGTTGGATGTTTCAGCCCAGCCATGGCTCGTCCATACCCACATACAGCTCACACATGGCTCAGAAGAGGAGTGAGACCCAGCCTAGTCAGTCCCACATCTACCCTGGTTCTCCCATAACACCAGATGGTGTTGGGATCTGAACCGGCCTGGTGCATCCAATCCCAGCCCACACTAGTGCCTCGGGTGACTACAGCTGTTTCCTAGATAGAACGCAGCCCCCATTCCAGCACATACACTCCTTGGTGGGAGCCTCATCCCAGTTGTGGTGTCCCCTTACCTCCCAGATTGGGCCTGTTCCTAGCCGTAAATCACACACCTGCCCGTGGTTGTTCTGAGGACCATTAGCTGCAAGCCTCAAGTTCATTTGGGATTCTCTCATTGCCAGCATTCTGTTTCCTCCATTTTGATTGAAGGGATCCCCAAAGAGACTTTGAGGTGTTCAGAGATCAGGTTACTAGCAAGCACAATGCTTCATGCCCCAAGCACTGTGGGTTCAGAGGGAGCCTCCCAGGCAGCAGGTCAATGAACCAAAAGTCAAAAACTCTCTGGCCGGGCGGCCAGCAGGCGGAGCCTGGCGCCAAAGCTTTTTGAAATAGCCTCATTTGATGCCAGTTTAGAAAAAAAAAAAATCAAGGTCAGCATTTCGCTTGGGCTCAGAATTAACTCCCACCCCAAAATATGAGTAAATATATTGGTTGTTATATAATTTATATTGTTGCAAATGCAATATCCATGTGACTTTCGCTTGAAGGCATATTGGGCACACAAGCCTTGCAAAACCAAGGCTGTTCTGGGTTTCTTTTGTTAGAAGTTGCTATCAGGATTTCTATATCAGCCCTTCTCTTGTGCTTTATAATAAACAGAGCTTCCCAATAAAGACAACAGTTATAAACCTCTTCTTCAGCTGCCTTGACTGGGAGACACCTTGCATGAATTAAAGCTGCAAAGTACTGCAAATGCTTGCGTCTGTACTGACTGGTTGTGCAGACCATAGGGTTCAGGAGACACCAGGACCTTCCAAAAAAAACTGACCCCTCTGAAGAGGCCACCAAGGTCCTCTCTGTGCTTCTGCACTGGCTTTTTCTTCACTCAGCTCAATCCACTTGCCTCCATGGGAAGCTGTCTGCTAATGAAGCTGTCCTATAAGTCCTTTTCCCAAAGTTTATATTAACTGGCACTCCTTCCCTACCCTCCCCCCAGACAATTCATCTAACTATGGCTCATATCTACAGCTGTGTCAATAGCCATGAGGTGTCATTTCACTTGCAAAAAGATTGATTTTTAAAACCCTATTACCCAATTCATTTTCTTCTGAAACTCAAAATATGTTTTACTATGTGAATGTGGATATGCATCTAGTCAGAAAGCCCACACACAGCTTCCGTCAGCCCATTTGTGCTCCACGATGCTCGGGAGCCAAGCACGTTACTTCACATTTGCCGTGTCAGCAACCCCATCCGTGGGTAGCTCAGTCTCCACGCACTTCGGCTCCCTCTATGTAAATGACTGACATGCTTCGTTTTCTCAAGCGAATAAAGAGTAATCACACTACTTTCAGATCAAACCAAGGACACAAAGCATCAACGCTGGGTTCACAGGCTTTGAGCCCAGGCAACTGGAGAGATTCATTGGGTCAGGTTTGACTATAAATCTGGAAACTCTAACACAACACATCCTGGGTTGGTATATGGATGGAGGAGACGAAAGCCAGGAATGGTGGAAATGGGAGAAAAAAGGACAGTGAATTTGGTTTGGGAACTGCCTATCTTATTAAGTAGGGTATTTGAACACACACCACCAGGTGCAATGGAAGATCCTCATTAGAGGTAGAGACTGAAGAGGTAGCTGCATAAAGGTGACATCGGACAACCAGACATTTGACTGGCTAAGGGACAATGCAAAATCAATGATAATGGCCCTCCTGAACTTCATGATATAAAAAACTGATGTCAGGTCCAGCATAGTAGCCTAGCAACTAAAGTCCGTGCCTTGCACATGCCAGGAGACCAATGGGCACCAGATTGTATACCAACGACCCCATTTCTCATCCAGCTTCCTGCGTGTGACCTGGGAAAATAGTTGAGGATGAACTAAAGCCTTGGGACCTGTACCCGCGTGGGAGACCCAGAGAAAGCTTCTGGCTCCTGGCTTTGGATCAGCTTATCTCCCGCCATTGTGGCCGCTAGGGGAGTGAATCAGCAGACATTAGATCTTCATCTCTATTTCTCCTTCTCTCTGCATGTCTGAGTTTCCAAAAAAAAAAAAAAAAAAAAAAAAGCTGATGTCCTCACAGAGGCTGTGAATGGGTCTGTTTATCTCACTTTGAGCAGTTTATAGTTCAATATCATTTGCAAGGAGGCTTTCCCTATGCAGAGTCCTTATCCAAACATGCATTGGTTTGGCCTGAGTTTGGCGATGATAGCGACTAACAGGACCCACAGCCTAATGTTAAGGCTGGGTGGAGGTGGTACTTAGAGTCACTTCCCCCACCCCACCAACCCCTGAAAGCCAGTACTAGTGAAAGTCATATAAGTGGTGCTAGTGTTGTGGCAAAGAAAGTTAAGTTACTGCCTGCAGCATCTGAACTCCATGTCAGAGTACCAGTTCAAATCCTGATGATTGCTTCCAATTCAGCTTCCTGCTAGGAAAAAAGTGGAAGATGAATCAAGTACTTAGGCCTCTGTCACCTCCATGGGAGACCAGGTTGGAATTCTAGGCTGTTGGCTTCACCAGGCCCAGGCTTAGCCTTGGAAGTCATTTCAGCAGTGAACCAACGGGTGGAAGATCTTTTCTCTCCACTCTGCCTTTCAAATAAGTAATAACTCTTTAAAAAGAAAGTCTTAGGAGGCAGTGGAAGGCCAGCAAGGGGCAAACAACAAGTTAGAAGGAAAGGGAGGGTGTGGAAAGGGAAAAATAGGTGTACTCAGCACAAGGGTAAAGATGCTGCTTGCAGCCCTCAAATGTGCATCCTGAGTAGGGTGAGAGGTGGGGCGGGCTGCTACATTCACCAGCTCATACAAGGACAAATGGAAGGCCAGACTATGCCAGGCACTGGCCTAAAACCCACTGGCATGTATGAAAATTAGGTCTGGGAGTGGATCAAGTGGAGGAACTTGTGAAACTTCCCTGGTGAGTCATACCTCCGACTGGTGAACATGTGGTCCAGATCTGGGAGTCAGAAAAGCTGGGCAAAGTAGCTCCAACAGCTGGCTCATGTGTGAATGGCTAATGGAATGGGATGCATCGGACAGGACTGATCAAACCTTAGCCCATAAATAAAATTAGAAACCAGGATGGAGCACAGGTCTAGCTGAGCTAGGATCTTGCATCTACTGGTCTGTCAGAGCCAGAGACACTAAGCCACAGTGTCTAAGGAAGAGGCCAGGACAAGTGAGGGGTTATTCCAAACTGAGTCAGAGCAACCACTGGCATCCACATGATCAATAGCTGGGAACAGGCCTGGTTGGGGAGCTAAGGGGACATCCTACCTTGGTTGAGTTGCCACCAAGGGGCGAGTGGGCTGGAATGAGGGCTGCTTCTGATCAGGAAACAGTTACAGTCTTGCTTGGCACTATTGTTGTCTGGGATTGGATGCACCAACCCGGGCAAGACTCCAACACCATCTAGTGTCCTGGAAGACCAGGGTAGATGTGGGATGGACTAGGCTAGGTCTCAACCCCTACTGAGCCATGTGTGAGCAGTATGTGGGTATGGACGAGCCATGGCTGGGCTGAAACATCCAACAACAAGAACCGGAATGGGTTGAAAGCCAGCCAGGAAAAGCCACTGTTCCTGCTAGGACAGGAGGTGAACTGAGTAGGGCTGGCTCAAGGACCCCGTTATGTGCAAAATCTGGCATTGGGAGGGGTTCTGATGGAGGAGCCTGGGCAACTCCTCTGGCAGGACACAGTCCCTACATGTTAGCGCAAGAAGCATGACAGGAAACAGCTCAGAATAGGCCATGGCAAGTTTCCCACTGGCATACATTTGGCATGGGTCAGGGGCAGCCCAGGCTGAATCAGTTCACGTCATCCACTGGCAAATCCAAGCACCAGAACAGAGTGTGTGTCGAGCCAGGTTCGTTTGCAACAAAAACCAGTGCACAATATGGAATGCCAAGGTGAGGTTGCCTGTACTGGATATGAATGCAGCACCCATCCAGCACACATGAGAACCAGGAAGGGAGGGGGCAGAGCCCGCAGGGAGATTAAGGGCTGGTTCCTTGGTGGCCAGTTACTCCCACTGGATAGCATGAGCTGGGATGGGGGCAGACCCGACTAAGCAGGGCTACAACACCTGTGGGCCACATGAGGACTAGTTCAGGAGAAAGGCTGGGCTGATTGTTCCTGTGGGTGCAAACTACAATTAGTAGTTGGGTGAGGGTTGTTTGGGCTTAGCTTCAACATCAGCTGGCAGAAGCTAGCACTGGGGGCTAATTCTGTCAAGTCAAACCACAGAACCAACTAGAGAGTGCATAATCCGGGAGTAAGAGAGACCTGGGAGAGAAATAATGGGCTCCTCCCTCTTGGGATAGTACTTCCACGGGAGGGCATGAAAACTAGGACAGGGACTGGGGTGGCTAGACAGAGAGGCACTCAGCAACATCCGTGAGGGCTGGATAGTTGAGCTGGTTAGATGGAACCAAGCTTCAATGCCCATCTACATGTACGAGAGCCATATGGGATGTGGGACAGACTGGACTAGTCTGCTACACATACTGGCAAACCAGGATAGGGCAGTCCTGGTGGGAGTTATGTGGGTCGCTCTGACTAGGTTGTAGCTCCCACTGGTTTATGTGAGGGCCGAATATGTGCTAGGCAGAACCAGGCTGGACTGCAACACCCATTGGTTCCAGTGGAAGTCGGGGCTGAAAACAGAACCAACCCAGCAATTGCAACCACCACCTGATAGGAAAGTGATGGACTGTGCCAGGCCCTGTGCTTTCTAGATCATACAAGAATCAGGTCTGGGAATACCTCACAGCTTCTGTGGGGAACTCCCCAATCGAAATGCTGGACTCAGAACCCTAGCCAAGAAAAGACGGAAGAAAGAGCAATTCAATTCAACCACCTCAGCTATATGTTGGCAGCGAAATACTGGGCAAATGGAGACTCTATGATGGACTATATCAATCAGTGGATTCTTCAAAGACCTCATTGTGCTTGGAGTGGCGAGAATGTCAGCGATTCATAACTGGTGAACTTAAACCACTTGAGCAAGTATCTCAAAGCATGCCCCACATTCGGGACCTGGGGTGGGTGGGAAACTGGGTGGGGCTTCTCCCTTAATATCCCCCTTTACCTCAGATAAATGAAGGAAACATTATGGAAACAATAGTCTTACCCACTTCCCAATAGCCCTTGCACCTTTTTACTGTAGCTAACTATGTAAAGATTGTCAAAAATATAATAAAAAAAGAAAAAGAAAAAAAAAGAAAATTTGGAAAAAGTGATCTCACTCATGCACCCATATTCCTAACGCCTTCTTATCCTGGTTAGCTGTGTAAGCATTATCAGAAATAAAAAAATAAAATAACTTTTTTTTAAGATTTATTTTTATTACAAAGTCAGATATACAGAGAGGAGAGACAGAGAGGAAGATCTTCCATCCCATGATTCACTCCCCAAGTGAGCACAATGGCCGGTGCTGCACCAACCCGAAGCCAGGAACCAGGAACCTCTTCTGGGTCTCCCAAGTTGGTGCAGGGTCCCAAACCCTTGGGCCGTCCTCAACTGCTTTCCCAGGCCACAAGCAGGGAGCTGGATGGGAAGTGGAGCTGCTGGGATTAGAACTGGCGCCCATATGGGATCCCGGGGCATTCAAGGCGAGGACTTTAGCCGTTAGGCCATGCTGCCAGGCCCAAATAAGTTATTTTTTGACACACACACAAAAGAATTGCTTAGAGAGACTAACAGAGGGAGAGTCTTCCATCTAATGGGTCACTCCCCTTTTAAATCAACACAACGGCTAGAACGAGGCTGCTCCTAAGCCAGGAGCACATAGATTCTTCCAGGTTTCCAACATGGGTGCAGGGATCCAAGTCCTTGGACCACGATGTGCTCGTTTCCCAAGTACCTTAGCAGTGAGCTGAATCATTTAAGTGGAGCATCCATAGAATGCTGGTGCTGCAGATGATGCTTACACATTATGTCATAGTGTCCGCCACTGTATGTTCTTACCAAAATGAAATATTGCAGGATGGGTAACATATAAAGATATTGGCTTGAAGTTTGAGGGGCAGAAAATAGTAATAGTATGGTGCCAGTATTTCCCAGAGTTCTTTTGACTGCATCACCTCAATGCAATGAGAGCAGAGTGATAGTGTGTGTGCATGTATGTGGGTGTGTGGGTGTGTACTGTACAGATGAAGAAACTAAGACACAGACCAATTGACTTTTTTGGGTCAAACACCCTGATACAAATCATAAAACTTCTTAAATTGTCATTAGTGAGCCTAAGGATTTTAGAGGTATAAAAGAAATGATTTTCAATAAATCATTCAGTAGCAAGGCAAAAAAAAAAAAAATCATAAAACTTCTTGACTTTGTACAAACTCATTTCCAGGAGTATTTAAAGATTTATATTTCTCATAAAAGTGCAAGTTTTTGGTAGCGAGAATTTCTCTTAAGGTTTTTAAACTTTTTCTTGGAAAAACAGATTTATACAAAGGAAGAGAGACAGAGATAAAAGTATTCCATCTGCTAGTTCACTCTCCAAGTAGCTGCAAAGGCCAAACTGAGGTGATCCAGAGCGAGGGGCCTTTTTCATGTGCCCCACACACGTGCAGGGTCCCAAGGCTTTGGGCCATCCTCAACTGCTATTCCAGGCCAGAAGCATGGAGCTAGGTGGAAAGTGGTGCAGCCATGACATGAACCATCACCCATACGGGAAATTGGTGCATGTAGGATAATTTGTCACAGAGGAAATGAATTGAATGAAAGCTAACGTTCCAGAAGTTAAAAACACAGTGGAGCAAGAATTGGAAGATATTTCCTGTCACCAGGGGAAACCCACCAAAAAAAAAAAAAAAAAAAAAAGCTGGAATAGAGCCAGGTCAAGATAAAGAAAAGTATCCAAGAATTTTAAAATACAATTAACAGGCCCAAATAAGAATGATGGGAGTTTCAAAAGATGCAGAGAGAGAAATTGGGATTTAAGCATTATTCATTGAAATAATATATGAAAACTTCCCCAATCTGGAGAAAGAATTTGCAAACAACATCCAGGAGGGGCACAATACTCCTAACAGAATTGATCACCATGATACATCATAATCAAGCTCTCCGCAGTTGAACATAAGAGAAAAAAAAAAAAAAAAAAAAACCCTTAGATGTGCATGTGAGAAAAATCAAGTGACCTATGGAGGAACTCCAATCAAACTCACAACTGACCTCTCAGAGGAAACACCATAGTAGAGAAGATAATGGAGTGACATATTCCAGATTCTAAAAGGGAAAAAAGTTTCAGCCCAGAATAACGTATTCTATAAAGCTCTCCTTTGTCTTTGAAAATGAAAAAATTCTTCCACAGTAAAGAAAAACTCCAAATATTCAAACCCTCCAAACCTACCCTACAGCTATAGAATATTCCAAGATTTTCTATTGAAAGAGAAAAAGAAGCAAAACCAAAGGCAGAAGTGGAAAACATCCCACTAAAAGGTGAACCGAAAACTAAATCAAAGGACAACCCATTACTAAGATGACAGCAGGAGTTTGCCCCTATCCCATATTAACATTGAATGTAAATGGCTTAAAAACATCAATCAAACTCCATAGATTGGAAGACTGGATCAGAAAGCAAAACCCATCCATCTGCTGCTTACAGGAGACACATCTCACTAACAAAGTTCAGAGGAAACTGAAAGTGAAACGATGAAAAAAGATATTGCAAGCGAATGGTAAGGAAAATTTTGCAGGGGTAGCCGTAATTGTTACAGATGACACAGACATCGATGTGAAAAACATTAAAAGAGATGAAGAAGGATACCATACAATATGCAAAGGTTCAATTCACCAAGAAGAGATCACTGTAATAAATGTATATGCACCACATTCCAAGCCATCTGGCTGTGTGAAACAAACATGAACGAACTTAAAGGGAGAAATAGACTCCAATATAATCATAGTGGACGTATTAAATACCACACTAACATCAATGAACAGATTAAAAAAAAAAAAAAAAAAAAAGAAAACAAAAAAAGCAGAAACTCAGCAAAGAAACAACACAACTCACCCAAATTCTAGAACAAATGGACTTAGTTGATTTCTACTGAGCCTTTAATTCTACAGAAGAAAATACACTTTTTTTTTTTTTTTGGTCAGTACATGGAACCATCTCCAAAATTGACCATATTATAGGCCACAAAACAAGTATAACCAAATTTTTAGAAATCAACATTAAACCATGCATCTTCTCAGACCATCATGGAGTGAGGCGAAAGACCAAGAAGCCATAAACTTAGGAAAACTTGCAAACACATGGAGACTGAATAATATGTTACTAAATGAGCAATGGGTTAGAGAGAAAATCAAAGGGGAAATTGTTAAAAGCCTGAAACAAATGAAGGCATCAACACAAGATATCAAAACTTACAGGAAACAATCACGGCAATGCAAAGAGCAATGTTCATCTCAGTGCTTGTGTTAAGAAACTAGAAAAGCTTCAAGTAAATCAGTTAATCTTACAATTGAAGAAAATAGAAAAACAACAGCAAAGCATTCTCAAGATTACTAGGGAAAAAGAAATAATCAAAATAAGGGAGAAAATAAACCAAATACAGACCTATGGCATCCTGCATGATACAAGAAGGCAGAGATTCAGGGGCGGTTTCACACAGTGATTATTCAAGGAGAGATAGTGGCCAAACAGGATCCACATTTGGCCAGATACCACAACAGAATCTTGCCTCTAGACAAGATTCATCCTTCAAACCTGCGTCTTTATCATTATAACTGCCACATGCATCAGTTGCTATTTGTGACTCCAATATAATTCTGTAACAAAATGTGGAATTTTGGGATTCTAAAAAAGCTCTATTAGATAAATGTGTAAATGATCAAGATGGTATCTTAAACAAGTGTTACACACTGAACATTTATTACCAACATTAAATCTGAAAGCAGCATTCACATTTCTTACCTCAAAACAAAGCAAGATCATATACAACTTGCATCTTAATTATTTTAGCGATAAATAACCTCTCTGCTGAAATTAAGTGAAACTCCACCTGTTTATTAAACACTTGCTGAGACTTTCAAAGTATGTTTCCATATCCATTACCCTTTTATAATGTTTTGTATTTGTACTCTTGCTAATGCTTGTTTCATTCACTTTGTAAGCTCTGACAGACTATAATTACAGGTTTATGGTAGCTTGTCTTTCTGTTTACATGCTTTTAGTTCTGAGGTACATGACTGTGCTAACAATTGACAGCAGAAAAATGACTTTTCTGATAATGCAGTGAGTTTGCTCATTTCTGTGAATATGCTAATTACTGAAGCATGTATGTTTTCCACTGTGCTCAAAATGTTTGTGTATTATTTTAACACATGTAATACATTCATGCTTTTCCCATGTGAATCCTATTTAATGAAACTTGACTGCTTGCAACAGAGTCTTCCACTCATTACATTCATGAGGTTATTATCCTGTGTGGATTCTCTGACGTTGAATGAAACCTGTCTGGTAAGTAAGGGCTTTAAGATACACACTACATTCGTAAGGTTTCATCCCTGTGTGGACCCTCTGATGTATGATTAAATTTGACTTCTGAGTAAAAGCTTTTCCACAGCCACTACATTCATACGGTTTTTCCCCAGTATGGATTCTCTGATGTCTAATGAGGTGTTGCTTACAAGGAAAGCCTTATCCACACTCACTACATTCATAAGGTTTTTCACCTGTGTGCTTTCTCTGATGTCTAATGAGATGTGACTTATGAATAAAAGCTTTTCCACACTCACTTCATTCATAAGTTTTTTCCCCAGTGTGGATTCTCTGATGTGATCTAATACTTGACTTATCAGAAAAGGTTTTTCCACACTCACTACATTCATAAGGTTTTTCACCTGTGTGGATTCTCTGATGTGATCTAATACTTGACTTATCAGAAAAGGTTTTTCCACACTCGCTACATTCATAAGGTTTTTCACCTGTGTGGATTCTGAGATGTATGATTAGATTTGACTTCTGAGCAAAAGCTTTTCCACACTCACTACATTCATAAGGTTTTTCACCTGTATGGATTCTCTGATGTCTAATGAGATGTGACTTATGAATAAAAGCTTTTCGACACTCACTACATTCATAAGGTTTTTCTCCAGTGTGGATTCTCTGATGTGATCTAATGCTTGACTTACAAGAAAATGTTTTTCCACACTCACTACATTCATAAGGTTTTTCACCTGTGTGGATCCTCTGATGTGGTCTAATGCTTGACTTATGAGCAAAAGCTTTTCCACACTCACTACATTCATAAGGTTTTTCCCCGGTGTGGATTCTCTGATGTCTAATGAGATTTGACTTCTGAGCAAAAGCTTTTCCACACTCACTACATTCATACGGTTTTCCCACAGTGTGGATTCTCTGATGTCTAATGAGGATTGGCTTACAAGGAAAGCCTTTTCCACATTCACTGCATTCATAAGGTTTTTCACCTGTGTGGATTCTCTGATGTGATCTAACGCTTGACTTATCAGAAAACGTTTTTCCACACTCACTACATTCATAAGGTTTTTCCCCGGTGTGGATTCTCTGATGTCTAATGAGACTTGACTTCTGAGCAAAAGCTTTTTCACACTCACTACATTCGTACGGTTTTCCCACGGTGTGGATTCTCTGATGTCTAATGAGATTTGACTTCTGAGCACAAGCTTTTTCACACTCACTACATTCATAAGGTCTTTCCCCACTGTGGATTCTCTGATGTCTAATGAGGTGTGACTTACGAATAAAAGCTTTTCCACACTCACTGCATTCATAAGGTTTTTTCCCTGTGTGGATTCTCTGATGTGATCTAATGTTTGACTTATTAGAAAAAGCTTTTCCACATGCACTATATTCATAAGGTTTTTTCCCAGTGTGGATTCTCTGATGTGCAAGGAGGTGGTGCTTATGAGAAAAGCATTTCCCACACTCACTACATTTATAAAGTTTCTCCCTGGTGTGGATTCTCTGATGCATGGTTAAATTTGAGTTATGAGAACATGCTTCTCTACACTCGCTATATTCATAAAATATTTTCCTTCTGTGGAGTCTCTGTTGCCCAATGAGAGATAATTGCTGGTGAAAGATTTTTCCATGCTCATTGCATTCATATGGATTCTCTGCACTTCGAAGGACCTGATCTCTAATGAGTTCTGACTTCTGGTACATGTTTTCTTTACATTCATTAGACACATATAAATTATCTCCTGTGTCAGCTCTGTGTTTGGTAGTAAGGCAAGATTTATAGGAGCCAACATGAATTGCTTCTCCCACACTGACAGGCTGCTGATTACACAGGTCTTTGGTATAAACATGGTCACACATAAGGACTATCGTCTTCCCACTGAAAGTTTTCTCTTTCCCATTGTGTTCAAAGGACTGCTGACAAATGTGGATCTTGTCAAGCTGACTGAGATTTTCCTCACTCTCTAGGTTGTTCTCAGGGACATTAGAAGTATGCTTCTTTTCAAATGGCATTTCATCAGGCTTCCTGTGGGATAAGAGGATTTAAAATAAACTATTATGTTATTTCCTCTCTCTTTTCAAAAGCAACCAGATCTCTGAGCTCCTCCTGGGAGTTGCTTTCCCCCACCCCTCTTCCAAGTTCAGCTGGTCAATTAACAAGTAAAAGTTTGGTCTGCAACTAGTTTCCATTTTCTGTTTCTATACTATGTTAAAGGAAAGATTCACTGAGCTTTCCTGGTAACATTTGGTTTGATGCACAATATGGGACTTGAAAAAGAATTTTGGCTCATATAAAAGATTTATGAGGATAGACTTAGGAAAAAGAAGACTCCACAAGGTTTGTACTGAACCTGTGTAAGTGACCTTAGGTACAACATGCCTCTGAAAAAACATGAACCCACCCACCTACTCACATAATCCCCAGCCACTGCCTAGCTCCGGCTCAACCTCAAGGTGGATTGTACTTGGATAGGCCACAGCACACAGCAACATGAAGTGGAATTGGGGGAAGACTAGACTGAGCCAGGCTGCAACACTTACTGGTGGAAAATAAGTTGAGGCAAGCCATGGCAGTCAGGGGGATGTTGCTGCTGGACTCATGATCCCTGGGTACAGGAGATCCAGTGGGGCCCTGGTAGCCTTGTCTGGGCCCTTGAGCACAGCTGTGTGATGAGCCCAGTTTATGAACCCCAGCAGCTGTATGCGTTGCCTGGCCTAGGTACTTGGCTGGCCAGTGCAATGGGTCCTGGGTCTGAGTCCTGGGAGTAGAGGGTGTGGCAAGCCTCAGGTTACCTGGCTTGGATAATTTACATGCCTGCATGGTGGTGCTAGCTCAGTGAGTGCTGAGGGTGGGACTCCACTGGGTCAGGACTGACTAGCTCAAGGTCTTTGTAAGAACTGGTACTCCTCGGGCTCGGCAGCGTGGTCTAGTGGCTAAGGTCCTTGCCTTGATCCCATATGGCTGCTGGTCCTAATCCCGGCAGCTCCACTTCCTCTCTATCTCTCCTTCTCTCAGTATATCTGACTTTGTAATAAAAATAAAATAAATCTTTAAAAAAAAAAAAAAAAAAGAACTGGTACTCCTCAGTTGAAAAGGAGTATTGGACAACTGGCCTGGATCCACCTGGAGATGGCAGCCCACTGAGGCCTGGAAAGCATACTGGGACCATCCAAGAGAAAGGAGGAGAGAACAGATTGAATAACTACCCCAGCCAAATGATGACAGCAAATATCTGGATGAGACTCTAAGGTCAACCATGTCAGTGAGATGGACCTCATTTCAAAACCACCTGGACAGAAACCTTGGAGTGTGTGCCACATTGTCACCCTGGTTTGGTCTCAGGGGTCCAGTACTCATCCCTGGGAAGCCTGGTATAGCTTCTCTGAATATCATTTAACCCTGAACTAAAACAGGAAGGAAAAATAGAAAATTTGGAAATGATCATACCAATTTCTCTGTAATGATCTAATATATATATATACACACATTGAGCGCAATTAAATCACACACACACACACACACACACAATACACAGAAACTGAACTCATGAAAAAATTATGAAGTTGCATTCCCCCAGGCCCATCCAACTCATGATGTTGGAGGTGGGTGGAGCCTAGGACTGCCTTGTTCCCAACGTATCTGCTCCCAGTGTACTCACCAGGAACAGTGAAGCCTTTTGAACCCAGGCAGGCTCAGGCCTAGCTCACCACATGGTCATAGTGGCTGGACCTAGGGTCCCAAGCATGGACTCCAATCTGGCTCGGGTCCTCCCAGGAACCGTAAGTGTATTTGAGGACAGTAAAATGTGTAGTTTCTACTAAAAACCAGTTGATCACATTCAAGAGAAAGTGGATCTCAAAGTCATTTTTTAAATTTATCTTTTGGGACACAGAGAAGTTTTATTTGCAAAGTGGTCATGTGAGCAAGGGAAGAGGAGGGAAGAGGAAAACACTTCTCGAGAGAAAACTAGATGGTGGTGTGCTTCTTGAAATTAGGGAATTCTAGTTAGTAACTCTTGATTGTTGTTCCAACCCTTGGTTATTGAAACAGGATGCATAACTGGAAAAAAGGACCCACTCCTCTATTTTCTCCCAATTCTTGTGAATCCCATCCTTCTACCTTATTCCACACTCCTACTTCTCTATATAAGTTAAAAGAATCACTGAGCTTTCCTGGTAACATCTGGTTTGGTGCACAATATGGGACTTGAAAAAGACTGCTGGCTCTTATAGAGGAGCTATGTGGCTGGACTTAGCAAAGAGAAGACTCCACAAGGTTTGTACTAAACCTGTGGAAATGACCCTTGGCACCCAATGTCTCTGCACAAACACACCCACCTAATCTCCAGTCACTGTCTAGCTCCAGCTAAACCTCCACACTGATTGTAATTGGGGGGGTGGGGTGGGGGATGGAGATAGGAAGTATAACACTTTAGGACTTTAGAGGCTTTAATCACCAACTACCTATTTTCACTTTTGCTATCACGTCAATTTTCACTTTAGAAGCAAGTCTCTGGGTCCTTATACTTGGAAAACTCTTGGAGGATTGACAGAAGAGGTCAATTTTCTGCATGACTTGAAACTCCTTCAGTAGATCCTGAATCCCAACTACCTGACATGGGACCAAAGTTCTGGGCTCCTTCTTCATGCTTCACATTGGTTTATCCTCATTGGAGGAGGGATGAGAGTCCAGGCACCACCAAATATTCACTTTGGTTTGAGTTTTTATTGTTAAGATGCATTTATATGTACTGGAAATTCAGATTATACATACAGCATGTGAGACACACAGGAAGATCTTCCATATGCTGATTCACTTCCCAAAAATATACAACTGCCAGAGCTGAGCTGCTTCAAAGCCAAGAACCAAGAGCTTCTTCTGGGTCTCCTACGCAGCTGTATAGTCATAAGTGTGTATGGTGTCCTCAACAGCGTTCCCAGACCACAGGTTGCTGAGGTCCATGCAGTGGGTGTGAAAGACACGAAGGTGTGAAGAGAACTTTTCCATTGCAGGCAGGGCCTCAAGGAATTTTGCGCTGCATGGCAAGGCCCAGTGGATGTTGCTACAACCACCTGAAAAGCAGTTCCACCTCCCTTTGCATACACACTGGACAACCCCACAGATATTTCTATTATTAATCATTGTCTGCCACTGTGCAGTTGTTTTTAGGATCAATGTGAACTTGGAAGATGATGTTGGTGATAACGTCTTAGCAAAAGGGTCTTTTACTATTCCTGCTCCCTCAGCTACCCCTCTGATCATATGAAAATCAAGAATAGTAAGTCCCTACACGTAGCAGGAACCTATGCTTAAGGTTGTCCTCCCACATTGACCATATGCTAATCAAGGATGTTAAGTCCCTAGATACAGTGGAAATCTATTCTTTCCCTCTTTCCTTAATCTTTAGGTCCCCCCTTCTGTGATGCACTTCCTCCCTTAACTGAATCAAGACTAAAATGTAGCATCAGAATTGTAATATGATTGTGTTCCTGATTGACATGTACCATCGATTGAGAACTTCCTGACCACAGGATTAGGACAGCTGATATCCTGCCTCAAGGTGAAACAATTAGTAGAACTATCCTTAGCAATGCCCGCTTGACGAGGTGTGAAAAGTAGGTGCCAGAGATTGTGAAGGCTTCTGTATAAATAAAGAGGACAGCTTTCTCACATTGTCCATTATGATCCTGAAACTGTAGTGGTCCATTTATTTTTTATGCCTACTCCATAGATCCTTCTTAAGTTCTGAACTTGGCTAAGCTGGACTCCAGCAACGGGCAGAGAGCTGGATCTTAAGTGGGGCTGCCAGGGCACAAACCAGTGTCCATATATGATCCCAGTGCATGCACGGCAAGAGCCAGGCACTAGGCTACCATGCCATGCCCTCAGGTTTGATCTTTTGAAATGACTTATGTGGATGACCCCCTCTACACTACATACATGAGTTCAGAAAAAGCCAGTTTCTTCAAATTGTCACTCATGTGGCTTCCTACCTCTAAGAGCTGAACAGCCACAGAATGGCAGGTGTTTGTAGCTGTGTAGTAGCAGCTATTCCCTTGCTGGTGGAGAGACAACCAATGGGAAGTGTCTTAGTGTCTTACCCACAGGTTCCTGTCCAGACAAGGAATGCTCAGGGGACACTTAAAAATCTGTGTTCCTTCTGAAAAATTCTGCAGTCTCCATCCAAGAGGCACACCATCTCCTGGCTCTCTCCCAAGAAATGCTATTTGACTCCCTCTGCTTTCTACATTCACCTGGTCACTTGGCAAATAAAACTACTGTCTGCAAATGAAAAGAAAAAAGGAGAAAGAATGAAATCCTATTTCTCAAGCCTCATTATTGTACAATTGTCCTTTCATATTGTGCTTCCATTATGGCCAGAGCTAATGCTAAGCATCTTCGTGGCAATGCAGCTCTCTTTTCAGTTATTATATAATTTTTCTGATTACAACTTACCTGAAGATTATTTCTTGATCTTTCTGATTAGCTTCAAACAGCTCATTCTTTCCATGGGGATCTGAAATGAGGAAAAGAGTAACCATATGTATGAATCACATCTCAATGTTTCTTTTCAAATGCTCAAGCGAAGCCAATGAAATTTGTTGCCATTCTAGATACAGCATATTTTAATATTAGTAAGCTATGGGCATTTGTGAGCATTATTAAATAAGCATTACATCTCATCTACTAATGCCTTAACATAATACCCATTTTTTAATGAAAATTTCAATGACATGACATTGTGTATTTAACTTAAAGTGGGATATGAGAGAAAATATGGTATAAAAATTTAAAATAAGGAGTGGGGTATCTTACATCCCATCTTAGCACTAGTTTGTCTTTTCCTGGCTACTCTTCAACCCCCTAAAAATGTATCTTGGGAGCTGGCAGTTGTCATTCAAGTGTATGGGATCGTGAAAAGACTCATATATATTTCTAGATTTATGGTGACAGGCTGGCAAATTGCTAGAATAAACCTATACATGGAGACTATAGAATGCCTGTGTCTCACCGGCTGTCCTTCTGGAAGAAACTCAAAGTAAAACTCCAATATAATTCCAGTCAACATTTACTGAAAGAAGTATCAACTTCCTGCTAACCTACCTGCAAGTCTCTGCTTGGCAGATTTCTCCGCTGTCCATGGTGCTGATTCTTGTTCCAACTTGAAGATCACATCAGGCTTTGTCATGGAATACCCTGTTAATGGAGAATGATGGAGATTTTCTGAAATCAACACTAGTCCTACCAACTACTACACTTTTTAAACTCCTCTTTCATTAGCAAACTATACAGAAGTGTTCTGTAAGGCATGACAGAACTTCACTCACCCACGGACAGCAGATTGTCATAGGTCTCAAGCATCACCTCCCTGTACAGGGTACGCTGAGTGTTGTCCATTGTCTGCCATTCTTCCTGGGTAAAGTCCACAGCCACATCTTCAAATGACACCAACACCTGTAACAGCACATGTCTCCTCACCTCTGGATCATTAAATAGAAAGACTAACAGTACATTCTCTGTATATTTAATTTGCAACTTCTATGGATATAGTTTAATTTACAATTCCTACAGCATCACAGAGTAACAGTTAAATGAAAATATCTTGTGCTGTATTACTTTTGCAATTCCAGTACTACAACAGAATATTCCTTATTCTCTTAAAGGTTGTTTTCTCCAAAGATTCTCATTCTAATGAACTGTTGCAGACATTGCTAGAATAGCTCTCCAAGTGGAAGATGTGACTCTGTGTTTCCTTTATTGCCACTCTACTTTTCAACTAAATTAACATAAGTAACCCTATTGACACTGAGCCGAAATATTAACTCAGGACTTATAATACTAAGCTGAGCTAATTCTTTTTTTTTTTTTTAAGATTTATTTATTTTATTACAAAGTCAGATATACAGAGAGGAGGAGAGACAGAGAGGAAGATCTTCCATCCGATGGTTCATTCCCCAAGTGAGCCGCTACGGGCCGGTGCGCGCCGATCCGAAGCTGGGAACCTGGAACCTCTTCCAGGTCTCCCACACGGGTGCAGGGTCCCAATGCATTGGGCCGTCCTCAACTGCTTTCCCAGGCCACAAGCACGGAGCTGGATGAGAAGTGGAACTGCTGGGATTAGAATCGGCGCCCATATGGGATCCCGGGGCTTTCAAGGCGAGGACTTTAGCTGCTAGGCCACGCCGCCGGGCCCCAGCTGAGTTAATTCTTTTGTGCGTGTTCAATTTGCATCATCTAGGAAGGCAGCTTAATTTACAATCTATCTGGCAACAAGGTAAAAACAAAGCATTTTGTCCTGTATTCTGTTCGCAATTATGAAGCTATAATTCTATTATTATTCTGTATCAGATTGTTTTCTATAATAAGCATAAAATGAGTTCATTGTGCAATCTTTAGATACACATGAGCTAAATAACATGCTAGATTAGATAATTAAGATAAATGCTTACTATTGCACAAGATGAGAAAATTATTGAGCAGCTTACTAATGATTTCCTCATACATACTAACATATTTAAAAATGTTGTAAATTCAATTTTCTTATTTTAAAGTGAAATAATGAAATACTGAAAATATTTGTAAACTTTACTTGCATGAGTAAATATTTCCTTCAGCTTATACTGGAATTCAATATATATAATATATGATTGTATATACCAATAATATATATATATATATATGTACATACTCAAAAGTCAAAACAGTATGGAATACATATGCATGTAATTCTAGTGTATAAATATAAAGCAATATATATGCTTTTTCTTTTTTTTACTTTTGAGTATGCACATAATCAAACTTTCTACTTTGTTTTTGCTTTACTCTTTATGGAATAACATAATTAAACTGAAGTTTTAATTTCTACATAGTAAACTACAGCTTAGGAGCGAAACACATGATACTCTCATACAGAACTCTCTTCTTCAGACAATTGGTTGGTATCAGCCAGTCACAGCCTGCCAGCTGAACAGAAGATATACATAGAAGACAAATGCCATGCTGTAACAAATCTAATCCTTTTTTTAATGTTCTGGAAGCCTTTAGCATTTACCAGTTTTCTGGGTTTGCCTTTTGTTCCAGGAATTTATTTACTAATTTTAACATAAAAACAGCCACTGTAGCAGATATACAGACATTTAACAGTATGATACTTCTTTTGAATCTCCCCTTTTCCCGTTACTCTCTTAAGCATTTGAAATCACATGTTTGAAATTCACATTGTACTCAAGATCTTAATTTTTCAGTAAGTGATTCAAAGAATAGTAAAATGACCAATTTGATAGGTAAGCACTATAAATACAATGAAATGAAAAGATATGTTTCAGTCATACAATTGACAAACACAAATCATTTAAACTACAGTAGGATATCATCATTCACTGTGTGACAAAGATATAAATCAAATGTAACAAATCATGTTTGCTTCAACACCGATATATACCAAGGTTTCTTCCCCACCTTTTTTGTTGCTGCTTATGATTCTTTAAGCTACTCTACATAACAAAATATCATATTTGTATATATGTATTTAGGATGTTTCTTTTTTTTAAAGATTTATTTATTTTTATTACAAAGTCAGATATACAGAGAGGAGGAGAGACAGAGAGGAAGATCTTCCAGCTGATAATTTACTCCCCAAGTGAGCGCAATGGCTGGTGCTGTGCCAATCCAATGCCAGGAGCCAGGAACTCTTCCGGGTCTCCCACGCAGGTGTAGGGTCCCAAAGCATTAGGCCATCCTTGACTGCTCTCCCAGGCCACAAGCAGGGAATTGAATGGGAAGTGGAGCTGGCCGGGATTACAACCAGCACCCATATGGGATCCTGGTGCATTCAACATGAGGACTTTAGCTACTAGGCCACACCGCCAGGCCCTGTATTTAGGATATTTCACTTAACATCTTGCACTCTAGTTATACACATTTTGATAGAATATACAGAATTTTGTTTTCACAGCTGAAAAACAGGCTGTTGTACACATATACTATGTTTTCCTTATTCAACTATCTGATGGTGGACACCTCAATTCATTTCACATCTTGTGTATTATGAATAGTGCTGCTATAAAAAAGATGGCATCTCTTTCATACAATGTTTTCATAACTCAGAAAATACAATTAGTAATGAGATTGCAAACTTACAGCAAATTTATAGAAATGTAATCTTTTTTATATTATTTAAGCTTTTTAAAAAGGTCTATTTATTTTTTATTGCCAAGTCAGATATACGGAGACAAAGAGTGACAGAGAGGAAGGTCTTCCATCCAATGATTCACTGCCCAAGTGGCCTCAATGGGTAGTGCTGTGCTGATCCAAAGCCAGGAACCACGAGCTCTTCCAGGTCTCCCATACAGGTGCAGGGTGCCAAGGCTTTGGGCCAACCTGGACTACTTTTCTAGACCACAGGCAGGGAGCTGGATGGGAAGCAAGGCTGCTGGGCTTAGAACCTGTGCATATATGGGATCCCAGCACATTCTAGGCAAGGAATTTAGTTACTAGTTCACTGTTCTGAGCCCAGCAATCTTATTTTTAGACCTTCAAGAAATTTTATACTATTTTTCACGTGTTGACTTAATCTATAACTCCATTAGCAATGTAAAAAAGTTCCCATTTTTTTACTTCCTCACCAGTATTTGTTACCAATTTTTTCCAAATAATAGCCATTCTGACAGGGTTGAGATATCTCATTGTGATTTTAATTTACATTTCCCAAATGGCTACATTTTGAGAACTATCTACTGAGGTCCTTTGATCATTTCTTTAGCGAACAGAGGATGTATATGTTGTTAAGGTCACAAGGAGCTTGAAAGATAAAAGTTGCCAATTTGAACAACACATGGAACTTCCTGTGTCCTGATATTTGACAAATTATTAACAGTGATATAGAGGGCCAGGCGTGGTGGCCTAGCCACCTTGCCTTGAACATACTGGAATTCCATATGCTGCCAGTTCTAATCCCGGCAGCTCCACGTCCCCCTTCCAGGACCCTGCTTGTGGCCTGAGAAAGCCATCAAGGATGGATCAAAGCTTTGGAAACCTGCACCCACGCGGGAGACTCAGAAAGAAGTTCCTGGCTCCTGGCTTCAGATTGGCGCAGCTCCGGCAGTTGTGGTCACTTGGGGAATGACTCATCAGATGGAAGATCTTCCTCTCTGCCTCTTCTCCTCTCTGTATATCTGACTTTGTAATAAAAATAAATCTTTAAAAAGAAAAAAGAGTGATATAGAAACACTAATAATCCAAAAAGCTCATTATACAAGTACAATCTCTCTAGAAAAAAAAAAAACACACAAAAACCTAATATTTTCTAATGGAACGCAACTTCCATTTAGATTTGGAATTTTTTGTTTCCCTGTTTTAGAATCATTTATTTATTTGAAAACCAGATATAGAGAAATTGAAAAAGGGGATGGCACAATAGCCAAGGGGTCAAAGCCCTCACATTGCGTGAACCAGGATGCCATGTAGGTGACAGTATATGTCCTGGCTAATCCGCTTCCTAGGCAGCACCCTGCCAGTGGTGTGGGAATGTGGTAAAGCACAGCCAAAAGCCTTGGGACCCTGAACCTGTGTGGTGGGTCCCGGAGAACCTCCAGCTTCTCATCGGCCCAGCTCCTTCCATTGCAACTCTTTCAGAGTGAAAGCAGATGGAGAATCTTTGTATTCCCTTCTTTCTGTATATCTGCTTTTTCAAAACAATCATATATGTGTGTGTGTGTGTGTGTGTGTGTGTGTGAACAAACATACATATGTGTGTGAATTTTCTTTGTTTATTGTGGATGAAGTTTACGTAAATGATCAGGGTGGGAAGGTTCAAGGCTTAGGGAAAAGTTGACGTGATCATTGTATCCAAATTTTCTATTCCTTCTTCCTATGGAACTGGCTCATATTCCGGTTGCTTATATCCCATCTAGCTCCCTGCTTGTGGCCTCCGAAAGCAGTAGCAGTAGGCCCAAAGTCATGGGTCCTGCACCTGAGTGGGAAATCTGGAAAAAGTTCCTGGCTTCAGATCGGCTCACCTCTGGCAGCTCCGGCCATTGCAGCCACTTTGGGATTATACCAGTGGATGGAAAATCGGTCTCTCCTTCTCTCTGTAAATCTGACTTTCCAATCACAATAATTTTTAAAAACACATTTAACAAATTGTACCATAACAATGGCATTATAGGTTGATTTGTAGTCATCAAGATTTCACTCCTCTTCACACATTACAGCACATTCACAGTGGGCTGCTTTAAGAAATATTATGCCACAGTAAACATAGTTGCGACACTGAAAAAGTTATTAAGGTCAACTCATGGTAGAGTTACAGCACAATCTTCATTTAATTTGTGTATCAGTCGCAAATTAAATAAGCATGTATTACAGCATAAGTGTGATTGTCAACTCAAATGCTACCTGGTGGGCATGACTAACAGCTCCCCCTGTCTATGACCCTGAGGCATGACTTAGAGTCATGTTTGCAGTACTTGACCTGTGACTTGATTGGAGTTCTAAAGGGATAGACATGCCTTCTAGTCAATTACAGTATCCTTGTTGTGTGGGAGGGCTATCTGGGACTGCCCTTCTGCTGTCTCCTTTCCTAGTGAATGAGTTGTGCTCACATTACAATAAATGGTCATGTTCCCTCAGACTATCCCCAGTGGTTCTCACAGCCCAGGACCACTGACACATCCCCTTGGTGGTCTCGGGCATGTTCGCAGGAAAATCCCAAAACTCAAAAGCAATAAAAACAGATACCTAAATGGACAAAGAACTAAATATATTTCTATAAAGAAGATAACCAAAAGGCTAATTAATTAGCACAAAAGATTTTCAGCATGATTGATCATTAAATGAATGAAAATGGCAATCACAATGATATACCATTTTATATCCATTGCAATGTCCTTCATTAAAACAACCCAAGCAAGTATGGCTCAAGCTGCCTTCAAGCAGCCAGGCACTGTTCTGTCCTTCCCCCAACTAACCAAAAGTGGCCAGTGGTACTAGAGTTCCTTTGGTGCACATGCCAAGGCCAGGATGGATCAAGCTGCCTTTAAGCAAGCAGGCCGTGCTGTGTCCCTCACCTCAGCCAAAGTTAGCCAGTGTGGTCCACGATCCAGTTTGGCACCTAGCCCAGGCCAGAATGGCTCAAGCTGCCTTTAAGCAGCCAGGCTACGCTATGCCCTTCCCACCACCAGCCAAGAGCTGACAGTGGGTCCAAGGTCACGTTTACACTCTCAGCCCACACCAGGTTGTCTGCAGCTGCATTCAAGCAGCTAGGCTGTGATGCTTGACTCCCAGAAGCAGGAACTGTGGATTGCTCAGGAGAAGGGGTAAGGCAATGTGAGGGAGGCAGGACCACGGAAGGAGTATGTTGCAGCTAAGGAATGACTTCTACTGACAAAAGCCACTTTACTTGCAGGCTAACATCTAGTGGTTTGGAAGCTATAACTGAGGAAATTTCTGGGCCAGACGAGTACACATGCCCACATGGGTAACTGAGCTGGGATAATTAACATGGACTACCACCACCCACCAATGCACACTTAAGGCAAGGCTGGGGGCCTGCCTGGCAAGGAAAGATTACACTACTGCCAATGAGTTTCATAGAAGGGGCAGATAATGTTAGGCCGGGTCATGATACAGACAGGCATGCACAAGAACTAGGTCTGGGGGCAGATCATGTGGGCAATACGTAGGCTCAACCTGTGGGACTAATTTCTCCTGGTTGGCTCAAGAGCTGAGAGTTGTAAAGAGCTGAGCTATACAGGACCATGGAACCCTCTGACACTCATGAATACTGGGATTGGGAAAAGGACACACTGGTCCACGCTGCAGCAAAGAGCAGTCTGCTGCTCAAAACAACATGCAAAGGAACCATAGCTGGGACAGGCCTAATATGGGTTATTAGGTGTCACTGTGACTGGGATGCAGTTCCCAAATGGTGTACATGAGAGCTGAATGTGGGATGGACATGGTTGAGCTTCACAACAGCATCAACTGGTTTGCATAGGAGATGGGACTAGAGACAAAACTTATCCAGCAACTGCAACCACCAGTGTGTGGTAGACTGATGTGGGTGACACAGTAAGCAGGACCCTGGACTGGCAAGTAAACAAAAATCTCTATGATTTATTCAGGGATCACCATCACTGAACCAATGGACTCAGAACTCCAAAAATGTGGACAAATGTGGAATCTGTGCATTCAACTTGGAGTGCATGTGTCAGAACTGGGCCGCCTCATTTGCTGAATGAACATGCTTAGATGCACATAGGGGATATGGCAGTCTGTTGGAGCCTGCAGATGAAGGAGAGCAGAACAGATTGGACAACTACCCCAGGCAAGTATTGACATTAAATATCTGGCTGAATGGAAACTCTAGTTGGAATGTCAACCAATCGACCTGAAAAGGATTTCTTATGTAAATCACTTGAACAGAACCCTCAGAGCATGCTCCACATCGGGGACCCAGGAAAATAAGATGGCCATTTCACATCCCAAGGTTCTATTGTGGGGATTCTGGGAGTGGCTTCTCTCCTACACCCCACCATCCCCCCAGACACAGGAAGAAGAACATTTGGAAACAATGGTCTCATCCACTTTCCCCTAACTCTCAATCCTTCCTAGCTTAATCAGTATCCACATGTGCACGCATGCTCCCTTCTCAACTGTGTAAACATCATCAAAATAAAATTTAAAAGGGAACCATAAGAAATGAATTACTGTGATTCAAGACACACATTCTATAGTATATATTTATGGCAACCAAAGCACACTCGTCTTTGTAACTATACTTCCTATTGCCAATGAGAAAGAACCGCCCATCATCACAGAAATATACAAATCAAGTTTTCACTTTACATGGTCAACACCTGAGCTATAACAACAAAAATGTCAAATAAGCACCCTAAGTACTGATCTCCAAGTTTCACAAAAATAAGAAGTCAAGTCTAGGTGTAGAAAAAGGATTTTCAAAATAAAGATTAATGAAGAAATGAATAATAACTATATTCAGCAATACTGAAGATAAAGGAAGCATTCACTGTTCTTAAAAGGAGAACAAAATCAGTAAAACTTCTGCTAGATTAAGCAAAAGGTAGGCTCAAGTACATAACATCAAAAAGAAGAGAGACATGTTACAATTGATATCACAGAAGTACAGTGAATCAAGGTGGTCTGGACAAAGTGGGTTCTGCCAATGCTTGTGATATGTTCTTCCCATGTAGATCCCACCTTAAGTCCTGGCTGCTGCATTTTCTCTCTCTCTCTCTCTTTTTTAATAAACATTTATCTACTTTTATTGGAAAGCCTGATATTCTTCTTTTTAAAAAAAAGGAGAGACAGATATGATGATCATGCATTTGCTGATTCACGCCCCAAGTGGCCACAATTACCCAAGCTGAGCCAAATTGAAGCCAGGAGCCTGGAGGTTCTTCCAGGTCTTCCACACGTGCAGGGTCCCATGTGTTTGGGCCATCCTCCACTGATTTCCCATGCTACAATCAGGGTGCTGGATGAGAAGTGGGGCCATTAGCACTCATATGGAATCCCAGCATGTGCAAGGCAAGGCCTTTACCCACTAGGTCACTGCGGAGGACCAGCTGCTTTAGCTATGATCCAGCTCCCTTCTAGTGCATGTGGGAATGCAGAGGATGTTGCAAGTGCTTGGTTCCCTGTACTGATATGGACTTTAGCTGTTAGGCCACCACGCCAGGCCTGACCAAATAAATCTTTACTGGAAAAATGGATGTGCAATGGATCACTAGGGACTATCAACAGCAGTTAAAAACAAATAAATCATAAAAAAAGGCTTAATTTCTGGATACTTAGCATTAGGCTACAAACTGAATGAGTAAGACACCAAAAAACTTGATAAAACAGGCAGTTAACAATGAATCAGGAATAAATCTCTTCAAACCAAAGGTCAAGACCAGGCGTCTTCATTACTAAATTCTACCAAATTAACACCAAATTTTCTAGAATTACTGTAAAAAATTAAAACAAAGAAACAATCCCAAAATTATGCTAAGCCTAACAATACTTGGATTCCTAAACTAGACTGAATCAGCAGTAGGAAGTTCTTCAACTATGTCTGACTGTTTAAAATTGGGGGGGGGGGGAGATGGAATTGCTCAGTAAAAGCACAATCTCCATTGCTGTACAATTAGTTCTCTGTATATTTACTTAATGCTTCTTCTGAAATAATTGCTCATAGTCCAGAAATCTAGTTTAAAATCATTAAAAAGTCATAGATCAACATACCTGATAAAACAGATGTAAAATTATTACCATAGGGCCCAATGTGGTGGCCTTGTGGCTAAAGTCCTTGTATTGCATGCGCCAGGATCCCATATAGTCACCAGTTGTAATCCAGCAGCCCACACTTCCCCACTTGGGTATGAAACCATCAAACCTAAGATTTTAATCTAAGTCTCTCCTCCACTCTATATATGATTTTGCAATAAATAAAATCTTTAATAAAAACATTCCTATAACTCATGTAAAATAAATGAAACATTACATCAATAAGCTCACATGTGCTAGCCAAGGTGCACCTAACTACAGAATGTAGAAAACAGGCCAATAAATGAAAACCGACAACCAAATATTTCACATTAACCCGATGAAGGACAAGCATCACTAAAATTATCTTATAAAAAGCACTCAATGAATTTCTACATTTATTTTGCAATAACATTTTTGTAAATTGAGGAAATCTCACATAAATAAATACATCCAAATATACCTCAGTTGAGGTACACAGAAATAGGTCTCAATAAAATAGTATCTATAGGGCCCGGCGGCATGGCCTAGCGGCTAAAGTCCTCGCCTTGAAAGCCCTGGGATCCCATATGGGCGCCAGTTCTAATCCCAGCAGCTCCACTTCCCATCCAGCTCCCTGCTTGTGGCCTGGGAAAGCAGTTGAGGACGGCCCAAAGCTTTGGGACCCTGCAACCGCCTGGGAGACCTGGAAGAAGTTCCTGGTTCCCGGCATCGGATTGGCGCATACTGGTCCATTGCGGCTCACTTGGGGAGTGAAACATCAGATGGAAGATCTTCCTCTCTGTCTCTCCTCCTCTCTGTATATCCGGCTTTCCAATAACAATAAAATCTTAAAAAAAAACAAAACAAAACAGTATCTATAGATAACAAACCTATAGCCATCACACAACTGAATGCCAAAAAACCAAAAGCGTTTCCTCTAAGATACGTAACCAAATTAGAATGACTACTTTTTATTGCTATGTAACTTAATATTCATATAAAAGTAGACAAGGTAAGGAAATAAAAGGCACAGAAATAAAAATATACTAAATTAGTATACTAAAAAAGATACTAAATTAATTTTGACTCTAAATTTCATACAATTTCATACAACATCCCCCGATGTTATTAAAAGTGAAACCTAATGAATGCCAAGAGACTGTATTCAGTCATTAAAAACAACAAATTCTTATTTGTTACAAAATAGATGAACATGGATGTAGTGAAATAAAATAAGGCAAATGTAGAAAAAACTAACATGTTATCATATATATAAATGTTAAAAAAAAAATAGCTGCAAACTTAGAAATGTGATTGCTATGGGTTGGTAAGAGTGAAGACCAGGGAAAGGAAGGAGGTAGAACAGGTAGCAAAGAGACAGAAGGAACAAGATCCAGTGTTCCATCCCAGTGCGTGGTGACTACAGTTCACAATGATAAGGCATCTGGAATGGAGGACCCTGTGTGCTGTTTAAAACAAACAAACAAACAAACAAACAAACAAACAAACACATGGAAAGCCTGGGCACCTGATTTACTCAGCTGATGCTGTGCATATGCTTAAATAAAACACTGTACCCTATGATATTATTCAAATACATGTTGATCAAAATTCACTGGATTTTTTTTTTTTAGAAATCAGAATCATCCCTTTACACTAAAATCTATTTAGAAGATATTAAACACCCCAGCTCTAGGCAGCTGTCTTTTTGCATTGTACCTAGGTAAGTGTTACACAGGTGAGAGAAAATCAGCTAAGAGCTGGTGGGCATCCTGGGTCTGGTTAATGTTAAATATGTGTTAACTATACCAGTGTGTCATCATAGCTGCATATTCTTTTTCTCCTTTTCTTTTATTATTATTATTTTTTAAGATACATGCGAGGGACCTCAGGGCTGTGTTAATGGAGTTGCCAGCAGCATGGGGGCTGCCAGGGGTAACTGAGTCAGCTCAGACTCATACTTGGAGCACTAGCAACAGCCATGGATGCCAAGTGCTGAGTGAATCCTGGGCTTGTGGGTAGCCAAAACACCAACCGGCACCGGGCTTCACCTGCTAGCTTCACCCAGGGGCGAGCTTTAGAGTCTTGGGGTGTGGAATTGTTACCTAGGGACATTCATGGATAAGGCCACTGTATGTGCAGGTAATGAATGAATCCTGAGGGACACCCAGTGACAGGGCCACTGCACTTGCAGGAAAATGAGGGGACTGAGACATGGTGGTTTGGAGGGGAGAGACTAGAAGCACTGTATGGGTCAGACTGATACACCAACCCATATGGGAGTCCTGAGTAGGAATTCTTAGTGAGGAATATTGCTGACCACCACATGCTAGCCCATGCAAAATTAGGACTGGGGATCTGTCAGAGAGGGCTAGACCCCACTGCCCGACTGAATGTCGGAACAGGGATGGGTCATATTAGGCAGGGCCATGACATCAGCATGTGAGAGAACCAGGTCCAGGGGTAGATTCTGTGGGGGATATGTGGGCCTATAGCTGTGGAAATACAAGTCCCACTGGTTAGCTCAAGAGCTGGGAGGGTGATGGGTTGAGCCACGTGTGATCATAGAACCTGTCAACATTCGCAGGTACAGACACCGAGAATAATTCAGGCAGGTCCAGGCTACAGCACCAGCATATGCATCCTAAAAAAGGGTGTGCAGCAGTCTGGGCAACAATATTCATAAGCTCTTACAAGGGCAAGATGGAGGGGCAGCCTATGCCGGGCGAGGGCCTAGCACCCACTGACATGAGATAGATCCGGGTCTGGGAGTAAGCAGAGTAGGAAAACTTGGGAAACTCTCCTGCTGGGTCATAGCTCCTGCTGGTGAGCATATGATCCAAGTCTGGGGGTTGGGCTAGGTGGTCAAGGTGGGCAAGTTAGCTCCACCTATTGGCAAATGTGTGGGCTGGCTGTGCAAGGGGGCAGACCAGGCAGGGCCAAGCAAATCTTAACTCACCAGCAAGTACAGAAACCAGGCTGGAGTATAGGCCATTCCAGCGAGGCTGTCACACCTACCAACTTTCATGGGCCAGAATGGGAAGAGACTGAGCCAGTGCAGGTTACAGTATCCACCAGCAAGAGTTGGGACTGGGGCAGGCTGGGCTTGGCCAGGCTCCAGCATTTGAAAGCAAAGGCCAAGACAGGTGAGGGACTATGTCAAGCTGGGTCAGAGCAACCACTGGCACAAACAAGATCTATGGCTGGGAACAGGCCTGGTTAGAGAGCTAAGGGTATACACTGACTGGGTTGTGGTTCCTACTGGGGAGTCTGAGGGCCTGAGTAGGGGCTGTTATCTGGTCTGGACATGGCTGCAGTTTATTTGGCACAAGTGTGGACTAGGTCTGGTGTGTGTAGACTGAGCTAGACTCCAACACACACTGGGCTCTTGAGAACAAGGCTTAATGTAGGATGACTAGGCTACATCTCTCCCAGCTGAGCTATGTATGAGCTGTGTCTGGGTGTAGACGATCCTGGGCTGGGCTGCAATACCCAACAGAAAAAACCAGAATGGGTTGAGGGTCAATCAGGAAAGGCCACTGTTCCTGCTAAGACAGGTGATGGACAAAGTAGGGCTGGACCATGATCCCACTAAACTGGCATTGGGATAAGTTCTCATGGAGGAGCTTGTGGAATTCCTCTGTTGGGACACAGTCCCTGCAGATGAGCTCAAGAACCATGACAGGGAGCAGCCTAGGCCAGGCCAGGTTATGGTACCCAAGGGCATACCTTTGGCCCAAGTCTGGAGCAAACCAGACTAGGCCAGTTCATATCACCCAGTGGCAAAAATGAGAGAATGGTATGTGGATCATGCTGAGTTGGGCCACAACACCACGCAATTCACATTAAGGATGGGACTGGCGGCTGGTTGGACTGGCTAGGCTGTAGCTCCCACCTATATGAGCTTGCACTGGGGACAAGCTGGGTTGGGCCAGGCTGTAGCACTCAATGGCAAATGCCAAGGTGAACTATGCTATGCCAGACTGGGTCACAGCACATAACCATCACAAGTGAGACCCACGGGAAAGCAGGCAAACCCAGTAGGGGGGCTGCAGGGAGCTCTGCTTACTGAGCCACAACTCGTACTGGTGAATGTGAGAGCTGGTATTTGGGCAGACCAGTCCGGGCAGGGATACAACACATGTTGGCCTGCATGTTTAGTGGAACAGGGAAAATGCAAGGTGGGCAGACTGTACCTACTGGTACGTGTATAAGCCAGAGTGGGTGAAGGTTGGGTTGGATGGGCTTTGCCACAGCATCACCTAGCAGATGATGGCTCCAGTGGGGGGCAGGGGAGAGTAAACTTTTTCAAACTAAACTGCAGAAACACCTGGAGAGTGCAAGATCCAGGAATGGGAGACAGCCCATGAAGGAAACAGTTAGCACCTCTCTGATAGACTGCAACACTCATTGGTATGTATAGAAGAGAGGGCTGGAGGCAGATCTGATCCAGCAATATCAACTACCAACATGTGCTTAAGCTGATTGGGGTGATGGAATGTGCTGGACCCTCTGTTGGTATGCACACACACAAGAATCAGGTCTGGGATCACATCAGATCAAGTTTCTTTGGGGATTCCCCCAATTGAATCACTGGATTTAGAACTCCAACCATGGAGAGAACTGCAGGTTCCATGGACTGATCATGGAGGGTATGTGTCAGAGCCAGGCTTCCTCAGTGGCTTCGATGGAGCAGTGAACAGCATACTCAGCTGCACACAGAGCATTTGGCAATACATTGGAGCATGCACTGGACACTGGGTACCATAACAGAGTACAAAGAACAGAACAAACCGATCAACTACCCCAACAAGTGTTGGAGTTGAATATGTGGGTAAACGGAGACTCTAAGATGGACTATATCAACCAGTGGATTCTGGACAGATTTCATTGTGCTTGGAATGGCGAGACTGGCAGTAACTCAGTTCTGTTGTACTATCAAAATCTCATGAGCAGGACCCTCAGAGCATGCCCCACATCAGGGATCATGGGATGGTTGGGAGGCTGGGTGTGGCTTCTCCCTGTATGTCCTCCCTTACCCAGATACAGGAAGAAAAAAAAAAAAAAAAGAGAGAGAGAGAGAGAATGTGGTAATGGTGATCTCATCTAACTTGCTGTAGCCTTGACCCACCACCCCAAACAACTATGTAACAATCACCAAAACTAAAAGCAATTAAAAAGAAACTAAACAGTCCCCAATCTACAGAGTATAAAGTGTAGTGGTTTTTAAATTCCTTTAAAAAAAATTACTTACTTAAAAGTGAAGGTTACAGAGCAACACTCAAATCCAGCCAGACAAAGATGTTCCCTCCACTTGTTTACTCCCCATGTGGCCACAAGATGCAGCATTCCTGTGGAGGGGTGCAGGTGTCCAAGGAACTTGGACATTTTCTGCTATCTCCCAAGCACATGAACAGGAAAGTAGATCAGAAGGTAAACATCAGGGACCTAACTGGTCCTTACTTAGAATTTCGGCATTGCATGCAACAGTGTAGCATGTTATCTCAAAACATGCCACAAGGATCGCTTAAATAAATCTGGTAATCAAAAGTCAGGTTGGTTTTCCCATTGAACCTCCTCTTCATCCCATACCTGATATACGATGACGTTATTTGGCATTTTGCATAATTTAAATACCACTACTGGAAAAGGAACCCTGAACCTAGATGGAAAGATATTTACACTGCTTTTACAATATCACTATTCACAAAACATAAAATGCCAAGGTGAAATGGCCTGTGCTAGTAGGGAATGCAACACCCGACCAGCACTCCTCCCACTGGTTTAGGTGAGGGACGAGAGTGTGATGGGCAGAGCCGGGGAGAGATGCGATACTCATTGGTTCCAATAGAGGTCGGGGCTCAGAAGAGAACCAACCCAGGGGTTACAACCACCAGCTGATCGGAGTGATGGACGGTGGCGGGCACTGTGCTTACTAGTTGTACATGTAGGAGCCTGGACTGGGAATGCCTCAAAGTTTTTTTTTTAGGGGGATTCCCCTGAACAAAATGGAGGAATCAAAGCATTAATCAAAAAAAGATGGAAAATGGAGTACATGAATCAACCACCTCAGCTTTATGCTTGCAGCGGAAAACTGGACAAGGGGAAACCCTAAGACGGACTATGTCAATCAGTGGACTCTGCACCAGCCTCATCATACCTGGACTGTTGCTGATGATATGTTGGAGCTTCTAACTGATTGAGGTGACGCTCTGCTGGCTCTGCCTACAAACCTGAGAGGGCCTCCCTAAGAGGCCGTTGAACTTGAACTGGACAAGTGGGATGCTGGACTCTGTATGGTGTAAACTTTTAATTAGGGAATCTCAACGGAACTTGAGCTGTGGTTATGCATCAAGGTGAAGGAATTCATGATGGGGGAAGGGTTTGGGGTGAAGGGGGGGGAATCCCAGTACCTATGAAATTGTGTCATGTAATACAATGTAATTAATGAATAAATGAATATTAAAGAAAAAAAAAAAAACAATATCACTATTCACTTGACAGGATGAATGACAGAAAAAACAAATGTTTTATGCAATTTTTTTTTTTTCTGAATGCATTTACTAGCTGTGACTGTGTCAGACTGACTCCAGGTCCGCATCTTGCATCTCACACATGGGTGTGACATATGCAAATACTTATACCACCACCAGATGCTTCTCAGATGCATTAGCAGGAGGCTGGATTGAAAGGGTGGAGTAGCCAAGACTAGAATGAGGTGCACTGTAATTACATGCATTGACCCCACCATACTGACACACCCTTACCCTGTTGAACTCATTTTAATACCGCTGTCAACTTACTGTGAATATCTCAGACAGGGCAAATTGCAGTCATCTAGCGGATAAGTTCTCACCTTGAACATGCCAGGATTCCACATGGGTGCCAGTTCTGATCCCGGCAGCTACACTTCCCATCCAGCTGCCTGCTCATGGCCTGGGAAAGCAGTCAAGGATGGCCCAAAGCTTTGGGACCCTGCACCCATGTGGGAACCCCAGAAGAGTATTTGGGCCCCTAGCTTCATTTGGTGCACCACAGGCCATTTCAGTCACTTGGGGAGTGAATCATGGGATGGAAGAGCTTCCTCTCTGTCTCTCCTCCTCTCTGTATATCTGACTTTGCAATAAAAATAAATAAATCTTTTTAAAGGATATATATATATATATATATATATATATATATATATATATATATATCTTTAAAATATATATTTAAAACAGAAAACCTGGAGAGGAAGTTTCAATCAGCTTTGACAGTTTCAATGTTTAGTTATCACAATTTTACCTTCTTTCTCTCACACTTTTTTCATTTTAGTTTAAAAACTATCATCATGCTCCTCACATACCATGGAAAACAAGCTGAGAAGTAAACAAAGAACTTACTGAAGGCGTGTTGGTGTTCTCCAGCCTGGGAAGCATGTAGCAGGCCTCAGGGCTACACCTGCAAGAGAAGGTGGAGAGAGGGAGTTATGCATTGCTCTTGATTGTTCCTAGCCTCTTTAGTGGTTCCCACTGTGCTAAGTCAACTTGGAGGCAGACACAGTGGCTGGAAAATAAAAGCCATCAGCTTCCCTGGGCAAGAATAGTGCCTTACAAGTGCCAAAAAGGCATCCTTGAAACAGTATCAATAATTTCAATAACTGGCAGTGATTAAAGTCAAGTAATCATTAGGTCAATGCAAAAAATTACAATTTATGTAAAAATAATGTTCCTGGGACTGGCACTGTAGCCTAGTGACTAAATTTCTCACCTTGCACCTACAGGGATCCCATATGGATGCTGGTGTTTATCCTGACTGCTATATTTCCCATCAAGCACCCTGCTTGTGGCCTGTGAAAGCAGTCAAGGACAGAACAATACCTTGTGAGACTGCACCCATATGGGAAGAAGCTCACAAGACGAACTCACAAGAAGCTCCTGGCTTCTGATTTGGCTCAGCTCCGGCCGCTGAGGTGACCTGGGGAATAAGGCAGCAGATGGAAGATCTTTCTTCTCTGTTACTGTAAATCTGACTTTCCAATGAAAGTTTTTTACAAATTAAAACAATCATAATGTCACTGCAAAGCACTGACTTATTTTTTCAACAAGTATTGTTCACATTACAAAATACCATAGGAAAATCATATTGTCACTAAAATGTATGTTTCAGAAAAATAACTGGATGGTATTAAGTACTTCAACATTTCTACATTCAAAGTAATTTTCTCTATAACTATATATGAAAATTGAATATAATATTAAATCTGTTAAGTTTTCTAGTAATTGTTCCAAATGAAAGGTCCTCAGTCTTCAATGACACTTCCCAGTTCCTAAACCCTCAACAACACTTGACTTTGCCATTTCATTTGCCTCAGCCCATAGAACATCCATAAATATGACAGCAACATAGTTTGAGAAATCCTTTTATTTTACCTCATTAAATAGTTACATTATGGCAACAGCAAGAGAAAACCATTAGATTCGAATGAGTAAATGTCCTGAACCAGGAAGCTGGGCTGCTGCTTGGGACAGATAATATCTGATACCCAAATGCCTTATTTATGCCTACTGGCTATGTAACACTTCCGATGCAGTATCCTGCTATTGTGCCTGGAACACGGTAGGTGGGTTCCAAGAATCCTCTGGGAAACCTAGAAGCATTCCTGTTGTTGGACTAAGCATGGCAGGGCCCTGACATCTTGGGAGTGAATCAACCCATTTTCTCTCCTATTCACCTTTCAAATATACATAGTATTTATAAAAATGGTTACGAAGAAACACACCTCATCTAGAACAACATATTTTAAGTTGATTTGTGGATATATCTTGGTGAGTAGCAAAGAATTACATTTCAAATTCAATTCAGAGAGCTTCACAAAGATACTTCTACAACTGACATTTTTATACGTATTTGGGCATTCTACTTCCTTTTTTTTCTCTTTATTTTATATTTAACTTTATGATCCATGGGCTCTTGGATTTCCTTTACTGCAATTTTCTATGCTATATGACCAGCAGTGATCTAACACACTACACCACAACGCAAGCACTAAAGGTTAGTCTTTTTGACTCATTACTACCAAAAATATTCTTATGTACCTTAGGTATCAGTCCATTTTTTTTTTAATATCTTACACCCGATGATTCACTCCCCAAGTGACTGGAAAGGCCAGTATACACTGATGTGAATCCAGAAGCCAGGAAATCCTTCCAGGTCTCCCACGCGAGTGCAGGGTCACAAGGCCTTGGGCCGACCATGACTACTTTCCAGGCCACAAGCAAGGAGCTAGATGGGAAGCGGGGATGCTGGGATTAGTACTGGTGCATATGGGATTCCAGCATGTTCAGTGTGAGGATTTCAGCCTCCAAACCAGCATACCGGGTCCTAATTGTAGTTTTTTTTTTTTTAATTAATTCATTCTATAACTTATTCTTCAACAGACAAGCACATTAATGTTCCCTTTCCCCGAAACTCTCGACCTGAAACAATCATTGTAATTCATGTCACTATGTGTGACCATCCATTATGGTTACATTTATATTCAAATGCAAAATACCATAAGAAGGAAAATCATGTTTAATGTGGGTTGGAGTATGACATAGTAAAATAAACTTGAAAATTTTGAAATAATTTATTGCATCACTTTACAATGTTAAAAATCACATAAGAATGAATAACAATTTAAAAAAAATCATTATTTTTCAATTATGACCATCACCACCATCAATTTTTAGCTATTTTCAGCTTCTAAAACTTACTGGAGTTGCTCATAGTAGTAACATTACTGCTTGGGACCAACACAACCCAGAGTGCCTGGTTTGAATGCACACGCTGTCGCTGTCCTGCAGCGATGGACTTGGTGCACGGAGCCGATAATAACATGCTTGGACTACTGACTGATGATCAATAGCCACAATTTATTAGGGGCAACAGACTTTACATGCTGAGGGTCATACAGGATTAGGGTAGAGATACTTAGTTCATCAACAGAACCATCAACTGTTTCTATGCCTTAGTTTGGAAGTCCTTTTGCCTTGTATATTACTTCCCACTCAACTGTTCTTATACAAATGATATCTCATCAGGTATACAAAAGGTAGCCATACAGTTGTTCTCATGCAAAGGATATCCAATCAGTCACACACAAGACATCCATTCAGTTGTTTATCATACAAATATTGTCCCATCAACTGTAATCCTGTGCTCCCTGACTACGGTCACTGACCTACAGTCACAATGTCCTCCTACACACACCATGCCTGATTCCATTATACCTACCAGCACAAATCCACCCGGGGGGCATCACTGAGATGTGAAGTTCAAGTAGACATTTCAGTTATGTTGAATACTTAGATTTAACACATAGCTTCTAACTACTAACAATTATGTGTTTATTTATTTATTTATTTATTTATTTATTTGAAATGCACAAAGAGCTTGCATCTGGTGGTTCATGCTACCCACTCTGACAAGAGCTGAGTCAAGCCAAAATTAGAAAGGAGGAACTCCTTTTGGGTTAAAGATTTATTATTATTGTTGTTATCATTATTATTATTATTATTTGGAAAGTCAGGTATACAGATGAGTCAAGTCAAAGTTAGAAATGAGGAATATTATCCATGCTCCCATAGGGATAGTTAGAAACCCACTTTGGTGGCACATTTTTGCTGTCTAACCAGGAAGTTGCTAATTAGAAGTAGCCAAATCCTGAGCTAGCAATCTTGAAAGATAACATGGGTATCCATATCACTTGATAAACTTGCTCTGCTACCATACATGCCTCATTAGCTCCCAGTTTTAACGTAATCTAATATGGGACAAGAATCTGGGTAGGGAACCAGCTTCTGAGAGTACTCTCTCTCCATGCTCTCTGTCCTGGCCTCTAAAACACAAACACACAAACACACAACAAGATGGCACCAGCATCCTGTGGCTAAACATCCACCATCAGTGCTGCTTCAACTTAGGCTGTTCTGCTTGCAATCCAGCTCCCTGCTAATGGCTAGGAAAGAGGTAAGGATGGTCCAAGTACTTGAGCACCTATGCTTATGTTGGAGGGCTAAGAAAAACTCCAGGCTCTTAACTAGCACCAGCCACCTTCAGCTAGTGAGAACAGTTAGGGAGGGAACCACCAGATGGAAGATCCCTCTCTGCCTCTGCTTCTTTTTCTGTAATGCTGCCTTTCAAATAAAAATACATTTTAACAGAATATATATTTCAAAAAAGAAAAAGAGAAGAGGCCCAGTCCTCTCTGGACTTCTCCCTAATACCATTAATACTTCTAATCCAAAGTCACTGTAAATGTGCTGCTTCTATAGAGATTCTCCCACAGTGGATGCTGCATATGGTGAAGATGGGATCTAGGTGTCCTCAGGATCAATAAAGAGCCTTATCACCCTTGCAGGCCCTGGGCCCATACCTCTCAGCACCACTCAGCAGAGCGTGATCCTGGCAACAGGCAACTGAGCACAGAAAAAGCAGAGCTGTCATCTTCTGGCAGTCAGCAGGAGGTGGAGGGCTGTGTTCTCAGTTGCAATTGCCTGGTCATGATGCAGGAGGGAGGAACGAGTTCTATTGTCAAATAACACTAAGTCTCCCTGCCTTGATCAAATCTTGAATTTTCTTCAAATATGTTTTTTTCTTTTTAAGGAAGATAATTACCAGAAACTATATAATTGTGAATGTTTCAAAATGCCTTAGGTTCCTTTAGAAAAGGATGCCCATGGACAGAAGAAACACCACGTGAGGGTACAGGAAGCTGGGGGCTGTGAGTCGGCCAGGGAGTGACCTCAGCAGATACCAAATTGATTACCACCTTGCTCTTAGACTTTCAATCATTAAAAACACAAGAAATCGGGCCCGGCGGCATGGCCTAGCGGCTAAAGTCCTCGCCTTGAAAGCCCCGGGATCCCATATGGGCGCCGGTTCTAATCCCGGCAGCTCCACTTCCCATCCAGCTCCCTGCTTGTGGCCTGGGAAAGCAGTTGAGGACGGCCCAATGCATTGGGACACTGCACCCTTGTGGGAGACCTGGAAGAGGTTCCTGGTTCCCGGCATCGGATCGGCGCGCATCGGCCCGTTGCGGCTCACTTGGGGAGTGAATCATCGGACGGAAGATCTTCCTCTCTGTCTCTCCTCCTCTCTGTATATCTGGCTGTAATAAAATGAATAAATCTTTAAAAAAAAAAAAAACACAAGAAATGAATGACTGTGATTCAAGACAGACATTTGATAGTATATTTTTATGGCAAACAGAACACACTCTTCTTTTCAACTATACTTCTTACTGCCAATGAGAAAGAACCCATCAGAGTAATATAGAAACCACAGGTTATGACTTCAGATGCCTAACACTTAAAGAACAATAGCAACAGCAAAAAGTCAAATAAGCAACTTAAGTACTGACCTCAAAGTCTTAGAAAAATCAAGAAATGTTTAGGAGTCGCAAAAGGAATTTCAAAATAATGATTGGTGAAGAAATGAATAAACTATATTAAGCAATACTGAAGACAATGCAAATATTGATTTTCTGTGCTCGCTTCGGCAGCACATATACTAAAATTGGAACGATTTTTTAAAAGACAAAATTAATGAACCTTTATCTAGATTAAGAAAAAGTAGAGCCCTACATGGTAGACTCACAGCTAAAGTGCTCACCTTGCAAGCGCCAGAACACCATATGGGCACTGGATCTAATCCTGGCAGCCCTGGTTCTCATTCATCTCCCTGCTTGTGGCTTAGAAAAGCAGTCGAGGACAACCCAAAGCCTTGAGGCCCTGGACCTGTGTGGGAGACCCAGAAGAGGTCAGGGCTCCTAACTTTGAATAGGCACAGCACGGGCCGTTGTGGTCACTTGGGAAGTGAATCATCAGAAGATATTTCTGTCTCTCCTATTCTCTCTTTCTCTCTCTCTACATATATATCTGACTTTACAATAAAAATAAATAAATCTATAAAAAAGGAATTAATTCTTAAAAAAGAAAGAAAAAAGGTAGTCGTGATCATAACAGACTGAGAAGAGTGAGAGGCCTGGGGAAAGGAAGGAGGTAGAACAGGGAGCAAAGAAAGTGAGAGAGAAGGAACAAGATCCAGTGTTCCATCCCAGTGCGTGGTGACTACAGTTCACAATAAGCTTATGCAGAAAACTGGAACAGAGCACTCTGTTTACTGTAAAAGCAAAGCTACATGGAAAGCCTGGGCACCTGGTTTACTCAGCTTAGGCTGTATATGTACACAAATACTGCACTGTACCTTGAGATAGTATTCAAGTACCTGTTGATCAAAGTTCTGTGAAGGTTTTAAAAATCAGAATCATCTCTTCACAGTAACAATATCTAAAAAAAATTAAACAGTCTCGATCTACACAGTATAAAATATGTTTATTGCTTTTTAAATTCTTTATTGAATTTTTGTTTTGTAAAGTATTTATTCATTTTCACTGGAAATTCAGATTTACACAGAGGAGACCAGAGAGAAATATCTCTCATCCACTGGTTCACTGCCCACATGGCCACAACACCTGGAGTTGAGCTGATCTGAAGCCAGGAACCAAGAGCTTCTTCTGGGTCTCTCATGCACATGCAGGGTCTCAAGACTTTGGGCTGTCCTCTACTTTTTCCCAGGTCACAGGCAGAGAGCTGGATAGCAATGGGAGCAGCTCGGAGAGGAACTTATGCCCTTATGGGGTCCTGACATATGCAAGATTAGGACTGTAGCAACTAGGCTATTGTGCTAAATTCTTTCTTTTCCAAGAAAATGTAATCTTACTGGTTATTTTTTTTTTTTACCTTTTATTATTATCACTTTCTGATGATTTCCATAGGCCCTGGGATTTTCCTTACCCCCTCCGTCTTAACTACTTAAAAACAATTTACTTATTTGCTTAAATGTGAAAAGTACACAGCAAGAGTCAAAGACAGACTGAAATCTTCCCTCCACTTGTTTATTCCCCATGTGGCCACAAGAGGCAGCAAAGTCCAGGACAAAGCCAAGAGCCTGAACTCCATTCTGATCCCCCACAGGTGTGTAGGTGTCCAAGGAACTGGGACATTTTATTCTATGTTCCAAGCACATTAGAAGGGAGCTACAGGGCCCAGCGGCGTGGCCTAGCGGCTAAAGTCCTCGCCTTGAAAGCCCCGGGATCCCATATGGGCGCCGGTTCTAATCCCGGCAGCTCCACTTCCCATCCAGCTCCCTGCTTGTGGCCTGGGAAAGCAGTTGAGGACGGCCCAATGCATTGGAACACTGCACCCGCGTGGGAGACCCGGAAGAGGTTCCAGGTTCCCGGCTTTGGATCAGCGCACATTGGCCCATTGCAGCTCACTAGGGGAGTGAATCATCGGACAGAAGATCTTCCTCTCTATCTCTCCTCCTCTCTGTGTATCTAGGTGTAATAAAATGAATAAATCTTAAAAAAAAAAAAAAGAAAAAGAAGGGAGCTACATCAGAAAGTGAACAGCACATTACAACTGATGTCTCTCACATTCTTTTAAACAAATAATAGAGAAATTAATCAAAAAGTACAATGTGATTTTGGATGTTGAGTCATTCAAAGAAAAGCGTTTGATACTAAATGATGGTATAAACCTTTACTTTCTCCATTCTGATACCTTTTAACATATAAATCTTTATTCAAACTGATACTACCAAAAATGAACAAGATTGTTGCTCTTGATACTAAGTAAAAAGAATGACAAAAATTACACACAGCATATAGGATAAACGAAAATGGTTTGGATTATTCCTGAACTTCTCAAGAAACTGGGAGTATACCTGAATTTCTAAAGAAATGAGACAGTGTTATTTGCAATTGGGTTTGCATTATTTGCAAATACACTTTACAGACTCCAGGGAAACTACTCAAGGAGAAACTTAGAAGATATATCCATGATAACCTAATAGAGGACACAATATGCAACCATCCAACATATTCAGTTACAGTGAGGAGATGTGGGCATCTAGTAGAGTGGATGAGAAACTGCTTAGGAGACGCTCACCCTACACGGACTTCCTATGTTTGTGTTACGGCTCCACAACAAATTCCATCTTGCTGCAATTTGACTTTCTGGATGGAAACAAGAAATTTCTCAAGTATGCAAGTCCTTGCACCTGCTAAAATGGACAGAGATTTAGTTCCTGGCTCCTGTTTTTGGCTTGACCTTGTCACAATCTTGCAAGAATTTAAAGAATTAATTAGCAGATGCTACATCACTCTCTCGCTCCACGACTTTTATAAATGAAACATACTAACAAGAATTACTTGTTTGAAATGATAAGAGAAACATAATTGCAAAATGAAAATTGGCATGGATGTTTGGCACAGCTTTTCACACACAATTATGAGGATCACATGTTTCTTCCCAGTGATTCTAAACAGAGCAGCGCATTCTTTAAATGTAAGTCTCATAAAAGAACAAAGGAAAGTCCACACTGACTGACAGTGATGAGTATTAGTTAACACAACAGTATAACTACTCAGTCAGTGGTAACTGCTACTCAGCGATGTGATTAGAGATCTCAGTTAACACTACATGAAGAAAACAAGTCACACCAAATCGTAGAGAAACACAAAATAAGTGTACATGAAGGAAATGTTAGATTGCAAACATTCTACCCTATCCATACTTCATACACCATCAGAATTTATCCCCAGTCTGGAACATAATATTGTCCCACATGCAAAACAATTGCAATGAATTAGCATATGAGAAATGAAAAGCAAGACAAGTACTGTCATCTTATCAAAAACTAAAGCAAAGGCCAGCATTGGGGTATAATATGTAAAGCTGCCAACTGCAACACCAGCATCCCATATGGAATCAGCCGTTCCACTTCTTTTCCCAGCTGTTAATCTCCTGGGAAAAGCAGTGGAAGATCAACCAAGTGCCTGGGCCCTGATCACTCACAGGTAAGACCTGGAGGAAGCTGCATGCCCCTGGACTCAGCTTGGTCCAGCACTGGTTATTTTAGCCACCTGTGTAGTGAGCTAGTGGGTGGAAGATCTCTGTGTCTTATTTTTTTTTTAAGATTCATTTATTTTTATTGCAGTCAGACATATATATATATATATAGAAAGAGAGAGAGAGAGAGAAAGAGAGAGTAGGAGAGACAGAAACATCTGCTGTTCGCTGATTCACTCCACAAGTGGCTGCAACTGCCGGCACTGTGCTAATCCGAAGTTAGGAGCCAGGGACTCTCTGGGGTCTCCCACGAGAGTGCAGGGGTCCTAAGGCCTTGCGCCGATCATGACTACTTTCCCAGGCCACAAGCACAGAGCTGGATGGAAAGCGGGGCTGCCAGGATTAGAACCGGCGCCCAACCCAAATGGGATCCCAGGGCGCTCAAGGCAAGGACTTTAGCCAGTAGTCCAAGGCGCCTGGCCATTTCTCTTACTTGAACTCTCATTTGAACATAAACAAATAAAACAATAAAAAAAAAAAAAGAAAAGAAAGACCTTTTTAAGATCTATTTATCATACCATATCACTTTAAAAATTTCAGTTTAAGAAATCACAAACACCTCAAAGTTTCTTTGGAGATCTCCCCAATCGAACTGCTGGACTCAGAACTCTAATCAAGAAAAGACAGAAGACAGAGCAGATCAATCATTCATCTCAGCTATATGTTGGCAGCGAAAAATGGGGCAAACAGAGACTTTATACTGGACCATATCAATCAGTGGACGACCTCATCGAGCGAAACTGGCAGCGATTCATAACTGGAGAACTATTAACACCACTCGAGCACATATCTCAGAGCATGCCCCACATCCGGGACTCAGGGTGGGCGGGAAGCCGGGTGGGGCTTCTCCCTCAATATCCCCCTTTACCTCAGATACAAGATGGAAACAATATGGACATAATAGTATTACCCACTTCCCTATCCCCCTGAACCTTTTTTTTTTCTCTTTTTCTTTCTTTAACTGTAATTAACTATGTAAAGATTGTCAACAACACAATAAAATAGATTATAAAAAAAAAAAAAAAGAAATCACAAACGTCCGACAGTACTAGGATTTAGTCACCTTTGGGGATGGAAGATCAAAGACACCAAGACACCGAGACTTCAATTGACAGAGGATTTTTTCAAATAGCTTGTCTACAAGGTCGCTGTGCCACCCCAGGCCTCTGCCAAGCACAGCGCCAGCACCACATGCTGCCCCTCAACCTTGCAGCAAAACTCCCAGGAAAACAAGGCTGTCTGTTCTAACTGCTGGAGTCTGTGCTGCTCTGGTGTCAGCAACAAGAAAACTGCCCCAGACCCTTAGGAGGAGCTTCACTGAGGATTGAGCTGGGGGATCCAGACGCTCTTCATCAACTCAAAATATACCTTTGCATAAAGAAAAAGGAAATCCTGCCTGACATGAAGGTTGAACTGACCCCGAGCACTCCCCCCTCCTCACTGCACAATGGCTTCAACTGGGAGTCCTAGTGTTCAAGGTCAGTGCTGCAGAGTGAGGAACCCAAGGTCCCCCTCCTGGCCCCCGCCTGCCCCAGGGCCTCAGGAGATGCTCTCACACACTCACCCTTCCCAGCTTCTGACCAGTCGGGGGTCCTGCAGAGGCTCCTGCGGGGAGGGAGCTCACAGGGCAGCACTGGCTCAGCCACCTGCACCTCTCCACCAGCACAACCAGCAATGCGCCTATGGCGGAACCACACAACAACCTCCCGCCTGCTGCCACAGGGCTTCCTGGACGCGCCTGATTGGACCGCTCCCACACACCTTGACTACGCATGACGTCACAATGCGCAGCCAATCAGCATCACAAAGGGCAGAAGGCAGTCAGGTAGGATTCTGGAGGGAGGGGGAGTGAGAGGCGCGGCTTCACCTCAGGCTGGAAGGGGCCTCCTCTCTTGCAGCTTGAGCCTTCCAACAACAGGGGCCGCTGTCGCCTCTCACATCAGTCCACCTCCTGGCCTCTCCTTTCCTCCTTGCTTCAGGTTCAAGTCTGGAAACCCAGAAACAGATGGCAGGAGTCTCAGATGCAACTCACTGAATGTTCAACAGATTCTGGGACTTTTTTTCCTTTACATTTGCTTTTTTTCCCATTAGTTCATTCGACCTTTTAAAATGCCCAACTGAACTATACTTGAAAATAAATAAATTAATCTTTTCAATCTCATTTCTGCTACTCATGTTCATTTCCTGGTCTGTATTTTTAATTTCATAGTGTTCCATATCTGTTTCTTATGAGCACATATTGATTTGATTCTGTATGTTGATCTCCTACCCAGAAATCTTGCTTGACTCTCTCCTCTGTTTAAATTTGGTTTTCCACAAAAGGGCCATTAGTGTACATTTATAGTTTTGCAGCTTAAAACATGACCATTGGGCTCAGCGCGAAAGCGTAATGGTAAGGGTCCTCTCCTTGAATGCGCAGAAATCCCATATGGGGCGCCGGTTCTAATCCTGGCAGCTCCACTTTCCATCCAGCTCCCTGCTTGTGGCCTGGGAAAGCATTCCAGGATGGTTCAAAGCCTTGGGAATCTGAACACGTGAGGGAGACCCAGAAAGAAGTTCCTGGCTATTGGCTTTGGATTGGCGCAACACTGGCCCTTGGGGCCACTTGGGAAGTGAATCATCAGATGCAAGATCTTCCTCTCTGTTTCTCCTCTCTCTGTACATCTGCATTTCCAACAAAATAAATAAATCTTACCAAAAAAAACTTGATCATTCTGCTACAATTTCTTTCTGTGTTTCATTTTCTGGTTACGCTTTCACAACAATGTGTAACAGACACAGAGAGAAGAGGGCTTGTCTAGATACAATCTAGCAAAATAAAACCAGCAGTGAGTGATATATGTGATTAATATTCTATGCATATTTCCTGTGTTACGCAGTATATATTTATATCTGTTGCTTGGTTTCCAGAATGTGTGGCTTTTGGTTTTTGTTTTATAACACATCTCTTGTAAGCATTTTTAAAAAATTTTGTTGGAAAGTCAGATATACAAGAGGAGGAGAGACAGAGAAGATCTTCCTTCCACTGATTCACTCTCTAAGTGGGCACAATGGCCAGAGCTGTGCCAGTCTGAAGCCAGGAGCCTAGAGCCTCTTCCCAGTCTCCATGTGCATACAGGGTCTCGTGGCTTTGGACCATCCTCAACAGCTTTCCTAGCCACAAGCGGGGAGCTGGATGGGAAGCAGGGCTGCTGGGATTAGAACTGGTACCCAAATGCAATCCCGGCACATACAAGGCAAAGGGTTAGACCACTAGTCTACTACCCCGGGCCCTGTTTTAAAACATCTTACGCCAAAGTATTTCAGAAAATCCTCTCATAATCTCGTGAAAGATTACAAATTTTATGAAGAATTGTTTATACTGCTGAAATGTATTATTTACATGCAATTTCATTCTTAATGACTTACTAATTTATTTTGATATATATTTATTTATTTGTCGGGAAAACAGATTTAACTAGAGAAAGAGAGACAGAGAAAAGGCTTGAATCTGATCGTTCCCTTCACAAGTGGACACAACAGCCAGACCCAAGTTGATGAGAAGCCAGGAGCCTCATCGAGGTTTCCCCTGTGTGTGCAGGGTCCCAAGGTCCTGGGCCATTATCTACTGCCTTCTCAGGCCACAGCAGGGAGCTAGATGGGAAGTGGAGTGGCCGACACATGAACTGGTGCACATATAGGATCCCAGCACATGCAAGCAGAGAATTTAGCCAATGAGCCATTGGGCCAGACCCCTAATATTAGTTGATTTTGTTAATGCATTGCCACAGTGGCTGGTTTTCACTATATGCAACACAAACTTGAGACTATAAATGGATCCCCACATACTGTGCTGATTTATGTGTCATGCTCTGTATTTCATGCTGTGTTTTAGGAACTTATACAAGCCTTGTCTGCCTCCTCATGTCTCGAGCCCTACATGTCTGGAGCTGGGCCTGGATGCGTATAACTCTGACCTTGTTTCTGGGACTATGGCTCATCGGAAGTTTCAACACCTCACATGAATGCGACCTGTGCTCATCCTTGCATCTTGTCATTATAGAAATCTATCATTTGGACATGACACAGTAGCCTAGTGGCTAAAAGTCCTCACCTTACACTAGCAAGGATCCCATTTGAGCAATGGTTCCAGTCCTGGTGGTCCCACATCCCATCCAGCTCCATGCTTGTGGCCTGAAAAAACAGTGGAGGATGGTCCAAAGCATAAGAACTCTTATACGCATGGGAGACTCAGAAGAAGTTCCTAGCTGGAAGGTTAAGATCAGCTCAGCTCTGGCCATTGCAGCCAAGTGGATATTCCTTGTGCCTACAGCATAAGCCAGCTGCCTGTAAAGCAACATCATTTACTTTGATCAATAATCAATATTTCCCTCCACCCTCTCCCATCTCTCTAAGTCACACTGTGCTCTACCTGCTTCTCACATCTTACTCCTTCCTTCACCCTCCTCTGTCTGAAGTTCCCTAGCTAGCTTTCCTCACTGAGAATCTGAGCGGCTACAACCACTTCTCCCCTGTCCCTCTCTCTTCCTCTGCTTGAAATTGGAGTTTTTCCAAGGTTTAAGCTTTTTCCTTTCTGTTTTGTATACTTCACCTACACCCTCCCCTAATCCAGAGGGATGCGCTTAAGGACAAGCTAAGTAGCATCTACTGGCAAACAAATCAAAATGTTACTTTCAAAGCTTGTTCAGTAACATGCTACAACACAGCCCTCCAAAAGTAATGAATATTCAACCAGAGATGTCTACACCTTCAATTTGATTTAGGGCCTGGCATATTGGTCTAGCAGCTAGAGTTCTCATCTAAAATGTGCTAGGACTCCATATGGGCACTAGTTCTAATCCCGGCAGCCCCGCTTCCCATCCAGCTCCCTGCTTGTGGCCTGGGAATGCAGTTGAGGATTGCCTAAAGCCTTGGAACCCTGCACCCACATGGGAGACCTGGAAGAAGTTCCTGGCTCCTGGCTTTGGAATGGTGCAGCTCCAACCATTGCAGTCACTTGGGGAGTGAATCATCAGACAATATTTCTTTGTCTCTCCTCCTCTCTGTATATCTGAGTTTGCTATAAAAATAAGATAAATCTTTAAACATTTTTTTATTTAAGTGAGATAAATATTGTCAAAATATAAACATAAGAATAACTAGCCTCTTGGTACCTATGAACAATGTTTGTGATTAAATACAATTATTTTCTTTTTTGTGAAAGATTTAGTTTATTTTTATTGCTAAGTAAGATACAGAGACAGGAGGGGAATCTGATCTGTACCCTATTATGCAAACAGATTCTATTTCAATCAGATAATTTATGCCTTCAGGGCATTCTTGACAGGCACTCAGAAATTCAAAAGCTTCCAATTCTGGCACTTTAAATTCTGCAACAAGATAAATTTTGGAATTAGCACTTGTAAAAATAGTTTTTAGGCAAGTTGTGGTAACCAAGTGCAAATATCCTTTCCTTGCACTTACTGGGATCCCATATGGGCTACAGTTCATGTCCCAGCTACTCCACTTCCCATCCAGCTTCCTGCTTGTGCCCTGGCAAACCAGTAGAGGATGGCCCAAAGTCTTGGGACCATGCACTCACATGGGAAACCTGGTGAAGGCTCCTGGCTCCTGGCATTGGATCATCTCAGCTCCAGTGGAGGCTGCCACTTGTGGAGTGAACCAGCAGATGGAAGACCTTCCTCTATGTCTCTCATTATCTCTGCAACCTGACTCTCTAATACTAAGTAACTAAATCTTTTTAAAAAATAATCTTTTTAGGGCCCGGCGGCATGGCCTAGAGGCTAAAGTCCTCGCCTTGAAAGTCCCGGGATCCCTTATGGGCACCGGTTCTAATCCCGGCAGCTCCACTCCCCATCCAGCTCCCTGCTTGTGGCCTGGGAAAGCAGTTGAGGACGGCCCAATGCATTGGGACACTGCACCCGTGTGGGAGACCCGAAAGAGATCCCAGGTTCCCGGCATCGGATCGGCGTGCATCGGCCCGTTGCGGCTCACTTGGGGAGTGAATCATCGGACGGAAGATCTTCCTCTCTGTCTCTCCTCCATTCTGTATATCTGGCTGTAATAAAATGAATAAATCTTTAAAAAAAATAATCTTTTTATGATGCACTTTGAAGCATTTATAAATCTCTGTGACGTTGGAATCATGTGAAACAAAAATGTGTACATGTATAAAATATGCATTTAAAGAACTTCAAATGGATGAAATAATATATACATTTATTCAATGTAAATTTTGAAAGGTTTATTGACAGGTACACTTTTAGTCAAGTATGATGAGTCTCTATATAAAGTCCAATAAAGCAACCAGAAATAAAATTGTGTTGTTCTCAGTGCTGACTGAATGGCTGGGCTAATTCTCAACTCCTACTGAGAAGTATGCCTGTGGCTCTGACAGAACCCAGTATTAGCTAACAGCACTGCTGTGGAATCAGTCAGCACCCAGCGGGGTCACTGGACCAGGCACTGCCCTGCCCACATCTTACCATTGATGCTGAACAAGCAAGGCAGTGGCCCAATGATGGCCAGTCAAGTGAAAGGTCAAGGGCGGGGAGGAGGGGAAACCAGGAGATCCCTGACACTGATGGAATTGGAAGCTCAGAATCCTGTTCTGGATGTGGACTCCATGAGAAATGATGCCATGTTAGCCTAGGGGTCATTGTTGAAAAGGTTTCTGTGGCTACCAAATAAGACCCTTGAGAAAACACACTGTGATTCTACAAAGGGACACCATTTTGCTTAGAACCAATCCTACAAAATAAGCAAGATTCATTTGAAGACATCATATCACAGACAACAACTTCACTGTTTATTAGGAGGCTTGCAATAAGTTACATCGTAAATGTAATTATAAGCAGCAGTTGGCCTGGAGGCGCAGTGGCCTAGTGGCTAAAATCCTTGCCTTGAACACGCCTGGATCCCATATGGGCACCGGTTCTAATCCCAGCCACTCCACTTTCCATCCAGCTCCCTGCTTGTGGCCTGGGAAAGTAGTCCAAGACGGCCCAAAGCTTTGGGACCCTGCACCCGCGTGGGAGACCCAGAGGAGGTTCCAGGTTCCCGGCTTCGGATCAGCGCAGCACCGGCCATTGCTGTCACGTGGGGAGCGAATCATCGGACAGAAGACCTTCCTGTCTGTCTCTAGTCCTCTGTATATCTGACTTTGTAATAAAAATAAGTAAATCGTAAAAAAAAAAAATAAGCAGCAGTCAAGTGAATGATGTTCACCATAGCCTCTGCCCCTTTTTGAAGCAAGGCTGTCTCTGCCAGTACCACTGTCCTGGTAGCTGCTTTCCCCTGGAAGGTGCCAGCGACTTCAACCCCCAGTGACCATGCCAGGCTTGCTCAGCAGCTGAGCAGCTCACCTCTAGGTTGCTGTCCCTGAATGCCACTCCAGGCTAAAAGTGTTTGTGCCTAGGTCCCCAGTGACCCTAACCCGCATGCCAGCCCTTCCAGGGAGAGCTGGGCTGTGATGGCCCACAGTGAGTCTCTACAATGACCCCTACCACAAGCCATCTGCACCACAGCCAGGTGGTCTTGGTCAGCGCCCCAAGTGCTCACAGCCGCTGCTGCACCTCTCTTGGGCCAGGAGGTTTTGCCAAAGTCCCTAGCACTGCTTCGCAGCCTAGCCTGATCTGATACCCACATGCTGAGCTAGGGACAGGTTGGCTTGGCCACAGCCACCAACCCCCCCAGAAGATTAGGTGAACCTGGTGGACATGCCTGGCACTCCAGGGTCCAGTGGCCTTGGCCATGCGCCTCTTTTCCTACTTCCCCTATAAACCTGTAGCATGTCTGCCCTGATGAGCTGGGCCACGATCCTGTTCATTCACACAGCTGCTCCTGGGTCGTGTATGCTGGGCTGGCCACTGGCCCCTGGGTCCCCATCACTACGCCCCCTGCTCCATGGTGGAGCCAGTCTCTCCCACCCCTCCTGCATGACACTCTGTCTGAGTTCCAGGGCTAGACCCGCCCACCGCCTACACTGCCTCTAGCACTCCTGCCCTGTCCCTGATGCAGGAACAGGCCTACTTGGAAGGAGATCCCTAACCTCCAATCTAGCTGGACCTATGCTCCACAGGTGGCTTGAAGACAAACAGAATCAGTCAGTGCTCCCTGCTCACCCTGCACCTCTAGTGCCCATCAGGATGGCACTCCAGGGTCAGGCCAGTGTACATGGAGCCCACGCTCCCCTAGCCTACCTGCTGAGTGCTCCAGAGCTTCAAGGACTAGGTTGATGATCTCCGTGCCTCTAGCCCTCCCACTATGCCCGCTGCTCTAGGGTCAGGCAAATCCTGCCTGCAATCCACCACCACCCACCAAATACACACACACAAACACTCACACTCACAAACACAGGGCAGGCTGCTGTGCTTGCTGCAGCAGAACCAGGTAGGCTCTGCCAGGCATCCAGTGCCCTCAGCAGTCTGCTTTTCCACCTGCCGCTCCAGGAACTTGCCCTGCTCAGGCGGCTCATACACCACTGCTGAAAGGACCTGCTGATTGAGCCAGCGTCTCCTGTGCCCCAAGCCTGCCTGCTGTCCATTTCGCCAACAACCAATCCTCCAGCACCCTCCCCCATTCGCAGCTTGTCTGCTAGTCACTCCAGGGTCAGGTGGACTCAGCTGGTGCCTTATGCCCCTCTAGGCCTTCCTCCTCCACAGCCACCTCCTGAGGTTCTAGGACTAGGCCTATTCAGAGGTTGCTTCATGGGCCCCAGCACGCACGCTATGCACTCTAGGGCCACGTCCTCCAAGCCACATAGGACAGTGCATCCTGCACAGCACCCTTAGCTCACAGGCCACACAGCTCCTCCCACTGGTTGATACAGGGTTAGGCAGGTTTAGCCAGCATCACACACCCCGCGCTCCCACTCTGGGCCTTTGCTTGGGCCCTATCAGACAGCATGCCATGCATCCCATTTCTCCCACTGTGCCAGCTCCTCACTCAGACCACACCCTGTGAGTCCCCTGAATGCCCACCACCCACTGTCTCTTCCAGGGCCATGCTGCCCTGATTGCCTCTGCAAAACCAGGCTGGGGAAGGATGCCATCAGGTTCAACCCGCCTGCCAGGAGCTCCAGGGCCACATGAACAGTGACTCCACCCAGCCTGCTGTCCACTCCTGGGCCAAGAGGGCTTAGCTGGCACCCCCATGCGTGCCAGGCATGCACAAAGTTGTGCTCCAGGGACAAGGGGTCATGACAACAAGCCAAGGAGCAAAGGCACCCACTGGCAGTTTTTCCAGGGCTGGTGCACTCTACACCCGCTGTCCTCCCACCATCTACTTCACAGCCAAGTTGTTCTGGCCAGTGTCCCTGCTCCCACAGCACTGTAGTCATCTACTTCAGGGCTGAATTGTGATGGGGGAAGGGTGCACCTCTAACAAGCTCCCTCCATTGCCCCACTTGCCCATCCAGGGCCAGACTTGGTGAGCCAGCGCCAGTGCACTTCTAGCCCAAGCGCACTGTCACACTGTCCGCCATCTGTTGCTGAGAGCCAGTCAGGCTCAGTCAGTGATCCTGTTCCCTGCTTGCTCTCTGGCTTCTGGCAGACAATCTCTGAGGACAGGTAGCCCCTGTGCATAGATCCTGTACGTCTGTATTCCTCACCTTGTGTTCACTCTTTGAGCATGATAGTAAAGATGTTAATTCTAAGATGCATTGTATTACTAACTTGTCTACTTTCCAAAGTGCCAGGAGAGATGAGGCCTAGCAGTAATGGAATGTGCACAGAGAAGGCAGGGAAATGCGAATGCCTGCATCCTTGTAAGTCTGTCCAGGTTGTTTGCTGTATGTCTCTTAGGATAACTTATATTTCTGGGGAAGCTGAGATATAGATCTTCAGATTAACAGACTTCTGGGTAATGACCATTTCTGCCTCTCAGGGTTTCCATTCAAACTGGATTGTCACATGGACTTGGCATTTGTTAATTTCTAGTGGGCCCTGTTATCACCAAACTGGGTTAACAAAGACTCTTTAATACATCCTAGACTTGTCTGGCATGATCTTGTTTGCACCCCCACAACACCATCCTGGAGATAAACTGAAAGCTAAAATGCAGTTCCTTTGACAGTGACCCAGAGACGAGGTTCGTATGAGCCACATCTCACTGCATTTGATATGGCAACAGCTGTGATGGATGATTAATATGCTAATTCTATCCCTGTGTTCCCTTCCCAGAGGACGGGAACAGGAAGGACATGGAAATCGGGGAAGACCCTATTCTCATATTTTGAAGGATAATTTTACCAGGTACCAGGAGATACAGTCTGACTCCTCACACACTACTCCAGTGCCGTCATGTCCACAACCGCCCTCTGCTTGTTCCAGGGCCAGGCAGGCTAGGCCAGATTCTCCTTTCATTAAGCATGCATGCCCACCATCCTGCTTGTCACTGAGGGACCATGCCAGCTCAGGTGGTGTCCACTGTGTCCCCCTACCTGATGGTGGCTATAGGGCCAGGCCAGGTGGAAGAGCATCCACAAGCCTTTAACACAAAGGCCCTCCAGCCCTGCACGCTGCTTCAGGCCAGTTCTGTGAACCATCCACACACACAAAGCAGTCCACCAGCTGCTCTGTTTGCTGCTTCAGGTCTAGGCTGGCTTTGCCAGGGATCCTGTCACTCCTGCCTTCCATCTTGCTACTCGGGGCTAGCCTCACTCTCCCTGGACCCACAGCACCTCTAGCATTCCCACCTTGGTCCTGCAGCAGGCACAGGTTTTCTGGGCAGGAAAAACCTGTGCTTCCACCCAGGCTATCATGTCTCGCTCAGGCTACTTTTGGTGGCTCTGCCTGCCACTCCAGGGACAGACAGGCTTGGCCAGAATAACATGCCGCAAAACGCAGCCACCCCACCAACCAGCCTTGGCACACCAGGTCAGATGAGCCCAGATGTCAATTTCCGTGCTCCCAGCCTGCTTGTCAAACACTCCAGGGTTCGGAAGGCTCTGCCACCATCCCATCAACCCCAACATGCCTGTACCATGCCTGTCCATCTGCTCCATCCGCAGCTCAAGGCCAGACTGTCTCAGCCAGCAACCTGCTCCCTCTGACAGCTGCTGACCCACCATACTGCTCATGACTGGTCAGGACTGCTCAGCTGCCAACCCCCTTGGTACTCTGTGCCTCTGATAACATGCCCACTGTTCCAAGGCCAGGACAGGCCACTTGGGCCAGCGTACAAGCACTCCATCTTGCAGGCACCACACTCTTTCTGAAGCTCCAAGCCTGCTTGTCCTGTGCCCACCATGCCTCTAGCATTCCTGCCAGTGCCTCTAGTGCCAATGCCCCACAAATCTGCTCCAGGGACAGACCAACTCCCTCATGCCCCTGGTCTCCCTCCCTCCACCACCTGCTTCAGGGCCACACAGGCCCTTCCGGCATCCCCACACACCCAGCACAGCTGCCCTGCTGGTCCACTGGCTGTTGCAGCACCAGACCAACTTGGATGGCAACCCTACATCCAGACCCACCTGCCAGCCTCTCCAGGTTTAGGTGTGCTCAGTCAGCCATGTCCCCTACCACCACCACCACCCCAGCACTCAACGCCATCTGCTGCATCACCAGGGCCTTAAAACCTGGCATCCCCAATGCATCTAGCCAGCCAGACCTGCCTCACAGCAGCTGACCCAGGGCCAGGCACAGTCACTCAGCCACCCGGCACACCCAGCAGGCCATTGGCCCACCTGCTGTTTCCCCTGTGCCAGTCACAAATCTAGCACTCAAACCCTGCCTAGTCCTACAAGCACAGGATGGCAGGACTGGCCATTCTAGGACTCTAGCCTGCCCAGCCCATGGCAGTGGCTGCTGTTACAGAGCCAAAGCAGTTTGGGCAGCGCCCCCTCTGCCCTCAACCCCCAAATGCCCACTCCAGGGACAGGCAACACCACTAACACCAATAAATCCCCCACTCCACTTCAACCCACATTCCCAGCAAGCCTGCCAGCCACTCCAGGGCCAGGCTGACTTAGCTGGATCCCAGCTTCCTGCTCTAGGGAAAGACCTGTTCAGTGGGTGCTTCACAAGCCCTGAGCACACACGCCATCCACCCCAAGACTGGGGACATGGCTATGGTACCCTCATGTGTAGCCTGCCCACTGCCCTGCTTGGTGCTCCAGGACCAGGCAGACTTGGCCAGTGACACAGTGCCACCTTCAGCGGACTCACCTGCCTGCCACTCCAGAGCCAGCTCTGTTCACCCTGCACCCACCATGCATCTCCCATTTCCACCATAACTGCTACTCCAGGTCCAGGTATGGGCCTAATTCTGGGAACAGGGGCTGGAGTCTTCCAGGGGCCATGTTGCTTCCCTCCATCCCCTACCCATCTCCTGTTCCCCACCAACCAGTGGTCTGGGCTATGGTCTTCCAGAGATGGGTACAGGTTCCCTGTGGATAGTTTCCCCTGTTTTTTCTCCCTGGTCCCGGCCTTTGCTGTTCGTGTGTGTGGCTGCATGCGGAGACTCACCCTTACCCACATGGTGCTTGCAAGATGGACTCTTGGTGCCATTTCCTGCATGATTTCGTCTCACAGGCTGCTGTGAGCAGAGCAGGATTTGACCCAGGGCCAGCTGCACACTCCTCTCTGCATGTCTCATTCCATGCTGGTGGGCACCTGCACCTTTCTGGAGGTCACAGTACAGGGAACAAGAAACCCTCCACTGAAGGCATGGCAGATTGATTCGAAAGGCATGATAACAAAGGAAAAGAGATCTTGCATCAGCTGATTTATCAACTGTTTCAGAAACTTGGGGGTATTACAGCGAAGTGTTGAGGCCATTAACATCATCAACAAAGAGAGATTGTTTGCAAAATGTCTTAGTTAAGAAAATGAAAAAAAAGAAAAAAGAAAAAAGAAAAAAAAGAAATGATCAAATGATATGTTAAGATTCCAGAGAATCTTAATGGTGGATTAAAAAACATCAAACTGATTGATGGTGAAGACTCTGAATCAAAGTATCCAGCTTGGACCCAGCACAACAGCCTAGTGGCTAAATCCTAGCCTGACATGCCTGGGATTCAATAGGGGTGGCAGTTTGTGTGTCAGCAGCTCTAGTTACCTTCCAGCTTCCTGCTTGTGGCCTGAGAAAGCAGTAGTGCTTGGGCAAAAGCCTTGAAACTCTACACCCAGGGGGGAGATCTGGAATAGGCTCCTGGCTCCTGGCTTCAGAGCAGCTCAACTTTGGCTGTGGCTGTCACTTGGGGAGTGAACCAGTGGATGGAGGAGATTTATCTCTCCTTCTTTCTGTAGATCTGACTCTACAATAAAAATAAAACAAAACCCGTAATGTCACTAATATTCTCCTGCTACACACACATTCTCTCTCAAACTCTCTATGCATATATATGCATATTTAGTAGTGAGTCTGTCAGTTAAGAAAACACTTTGATCCAAAGGGCTCCAAAATGCACTAGGAGATCAGTTACATATGTTTGTTCCTTGTGGTTGATGTGCACATCACAAAGATCCAGACTGGACAGCACCAAGTGGTCCATCAGGCTCTGTGTTGGCCCTTCTTGCACTGGCACAGCACTACCCACCATTGCTCAAGACTTTCAGGGAAGTTCTAAAATAACAGCTTCTATACAATCCCTCTGAGCCTTTACTAATGCTCCATCAGCCTCACCACCACAGTGGGTGTGCTCCTCTAAGACAATTCCTTAAGACTGACTGCAAAGCTGCAGCACCATTTTATGGCAATTGTAAGCCACAGCAAGAAAGAAGTGATTGTATGGGAAAGAATCTGATTATGACAGATCACTTAATTAGCAAAGTATCTGATGTTATAATACACTGTACTCTAGGCAGGCATCAGGCTCCACTCCCTCAGTGAAGAAAGCTGCAAAGAACTTCTCAGCTGCACACTCTAAGGCCTGGGCTGAACAAAACACAAGCAAACCAAATGCCTTAAAGTGGTTAAGGAAGAGACAGGAGACAACTACTTAACAGGGCCACTGCTGCCATAGGGTTTCTCTAAGAAGTCAGAAAGGACTTCACATCTCTGCTTTCACAAACCCAATTTTTTTAAACTTATGCATGTGCAGAATAAATGAGGCTTCACTTCCTTCTGCTGCAGAGAAAAACTAGATGAGGAAAGGGACAAAGGTTTTAGTAAGGTACCCTGAGGTTCAAATTTCTAGCTCTAAGTATGCACAAGCTAAGTAAATTGTCAAATTTACTAGGCAATTCCGTTTCTTTAAGTGTAAGTTAGGGATACCATCAAATACTTAATGTGGTTATGGGCAGGGTTAATGAGATAATAGAGTGTTTGGCTGGCTGCCTGATTTGCATTAAGTCCCTTTTCATCTAATTTATTGTATGTGTTTGCAGGGACAGGCACTGTGGCACACCACATAGAGCTGCTGACTGCTTGAGGCACCCACTTCCCATATGAGCACTGGTTCAAGTTCTGGATGTTCCACACCGGATGCAGCTTTCTGATGTGCCTGAGAAAGCATTGGGGAATGGTCAAGAGCTTGTGCCCTGGACCCATGTGGAAGGCCCTGAAGAAGCTCCTGAATCTTGATGCTGAACCAGCCCTCTTTCAGCCATTGCAGCTGTTTGGTTTGGGGAGTGAACTAGCAATGGAAGACCCCTTTCTTTATCCCTCCCTTTATTTTGCCAAATGCAAAAACAAATTTAAAAATTCAGGGCCCAGCATGGAGGCCTAGCAGCTGAAGTCCTCAACTTGAACATATGAGAGCTGGTTCTAATCTTGGCGGCAGTGGGGGACAACTCAAAGCCTTGGGATCCTGCACCCATGTGAGAGACCCAGAAGAAGCTCTAGCTCCTGGCTTCAGGTAGGCTCAGCTCCAGCCATTGCAGTCGCTTGGGGAATGAATCATTGGATGGAAGATCTTCCTCTCTGTCTCTCCTCCTTTCTGTATATCCAGCTTTCCAATAATAATAAATAAATCTTTAAAAATATTTGAGTTTTTAGAAAAGGTTTATTCATACTTATTGCAAAGTAAGCTATACAGAGAGGAGGAGAGACAGAGGGTAAGATCTTCCATCCAATGATTCACTCCCTAAGTGAGCTGCAACGGGCCAGTGCTGTCCCATTCCGATGCCGGGAATCTGGAACCTCCTCTGGGTCTCCCACACGGTGCAGGGTCCCAATGAATTGGGCCGTCCTCGACTGCTTTCCCAGGCCACAAGCAGGGAGCTGGATGGGGAGTGGAGCTGCAGAGATTAGAACCAGCGCACATATGGGATCCCGGGGCGTTCAAGGCGAGGACTTTAGCTGCTAGGCCATGCCGCCGGGCCCAAAAACTCAAATTTTAAACAAAGGCCTCTGTTAAATTAAGGAAATTTATCCAGTTTTTCCATAATATCCATTTGCATAAATTTCCAAACACTGCCTCATATGCATGCATTCAAATTGCAAAATGAACTCATCATTATCTTCTTCATGATCAATGTTGAAGTATCAATCTATATTATTTTGTTGACCACGAGCTAAGGAAAGTAGATATATTCCAAGGCCCAAAGTCTTAGGGATTATTTCTCTTATTTAAGAACTTGCGCGACTGGACTCTAGCATGTGGCCTGCGGCCACATAGAAAAACAGGCTTTTGAAATCTCAGTATTCTTTCTGCATTTCCTGTTTTGTTTTTGTTTGCTTGTTTCCAGTTAACTGTATCATGCCCATATTTCTCCACAGAAACAGAGTAAAAGACTCTAGAATGAAAAGTGTTCAATCATCTATTCCATATACAGAAATGGCATCTCCTCTACATACCGCGCACTAAGTGTTACCAAATGCACAAAAAAATGAAAACCTCAGGTAAAACCAGCTTTTATCAAGCCACCCTGTATTTGAACTTCAGAATGCTGGGCACTCACTAGTATTTCATAAACATGCATGTGTTGGAAGACTAATTTAGTAAAAATCTCACTCCCAAGCCCAGCACGGTAGCATAGTGGCTCAAGTACTTGTCCTGCATGCAACAATTTCAGGAAATGGTTCATGTCCCGGCTGCCCCAACTCCCACCTAGCTCCATACCTGTGGCCTGGGAAAGCAGTTGAAAATGGTTCAAAGCCTTCGGACCATGAACTTGTGTGGGGGATACGAAAAAGGCTCCTGGCTCTGGATCACTTCAACTCCAGCCTTTGCAGCTACTTGGAGAATCAACTAGCAGATGGAAGACTTTTATCTCTGTCTCTCTTCCTTTCCGTAAATCTGACTCTGCTAAAATTTTTTTTTTAAATCTTAAAAAGGTTCTCACTACCAAGAACTTACACTTCTATGAGAAATACAAATCTTTAAATACACCTTGCAATGAATTTGCACAAAATCAAGAAACAAGAAATGTTGTCATTTACCATCAGGGTGTGTGACCCAAAAAGTCAGTTGCTCTGTGACCTAGTTTGTTCATTTGAACAGCACACACACACACACACACACACACACACACACACACTCCTACTATGTTCTCATTGCACTGAAGTGATGCAGCCAAAGGAACTCTGAGAAAAGCTGGCACCATGCTGTTAATATTTTCTGTCCCTAAACTCTGAACAAATATCTTTATGCATTATTCATCCTCTAATATTTCAGTTCAGTAAGAATATACAGTGGCTGGCACTACGGCATAATGTGTAAGGCACCATCTACAGCACCAGCATCCTATGGGATGCCTCACTTATGATCCAGCTCCCTGCTAAGGTACTTGGGAAAGCAGCACATCATGGCCCAGGGACTTGGGTTTCTGCACCCATGCAGGGGACCTGGTAGAAGCTATGTGCTCCTGGCTTAGGACCAGCCCAGCTCTAGCCATTGTGTTGATTTCAATGGGAAGTGAACCATTAGATGGAAGACTCTCCCTCTCTTAGTCTCCCTATGTAACTCTTGATTAAAAAGTAAAAGAAATGATTTTTTGAAAAGCAAATGTTTTTGGAGAGTTTTCTGCCTTCCACACATTCCACCCTAGCCTGTAATAAACTAACTCAATGCAAATAATTTGGGCCCAGCACAGTAGGTCAGTGACCAAATCCTCACCTTGCATGAGCTGGGATCCCATAGGAATGCCAGTTTCTTTCCTGGCTGCTCCACTTCCCTTCTAGATTCCTGCTCGTGGCCTGGGAAAGCAGAAGAGGAGGAACCAAAGCCTTGGGACACTGCACCAACAGGGGAGTAGAAGAAAAGTCTCCTGGCTTTTCTTTTTTATTGTGGTCACTTGGAGAGGGAACCAGGGGACAGAAGATCTTTTTTTCTCAGATATAGAGAGAGGAGGAGACAGAGAATAAGATCTTCTGTCTGCTGTTTCACTCCACAATTGTCCACAATCAATGGAGCAGAGGTGATCCGAAGTCAAGAGCCAATTTTTTGTGGCAAGTGAGATATACAGAGAGGAGAGAGAGAGAGAGAGAGAGAGAGAGAGAGAGAGAAAGAGAGAGAGAGAGAGAGAGAGAGAGAGAAGACTCTTCCATCCACTGGTTCACTCCTCCGGCAGCTGCAATGGCCTAAGCTGAGCCGATCCAAAGCCAGCAGCCAGAAACTGTTTCCTGGTTTCCATGTGGGTTCAAGATTGCAAGGCTTTGTGCCATCCTTGACTGCTTCCCAAGGCCATAAGCAGGGAAGTAGATGTGAAATCCAGCAGGCAAAATATAAACCAACACCCATAAGGAATCCTGGCACATGCAAGTCAAGAACTTTAGCCACTAGACTACCATGCTGGGTCCTACACAGTAATCTTGAAGAAAAATGAAAATGATTTGAGGAAGCACACAAGGAAATGGTCCACTACGAGTTAGAGTCAGAGAGTGGCCTGAATGCATTGGGGGAGAGCTCAGCTCCATCTGCCCACCCAGATAGAGACAAAGAAAAGTTTACACCAACAGTTCTCAAAGCTTCCCTGAAAAATAAAAAAATGCAACAAAACAATTTTAAAAATCCCCACTTCTTTTCAGATTATCAAGATCTGACATGTGCTTCTAACAATTTTACAAAATATAAAAACAAAAGATAAAGAAAATATCACTCATTTCCCTCCTCTCAGAAATTGTACTGGAATTCTGCTGCCCTGGTTCAAGCTGATGCCTACAACACCACCATTCCACATCAGAGCACTGGTTTGAGTCCTGGCTGCTCCACTTCCCATTTCACCTCTCTGATAACGCTCCTGGGAAATGTCCCTGCACCCACGGAGGAAACCTGGATGAAACATCTGGTTCCTAGCTTTAGCCTAGCCTAACCACGACTGTCCTGGTCAACCAGGGAGTAAAACCAGCTGATGCAAGATCTCTTTCCCTCTGTTACCATGCCTTTCAAATCAACAAATCTGCTATGCCTTCAGTAGAGGGTCCCTTGTTGCCTGTACTGTGACCTCCACAAAGGTGCAGGTGTCCACCAAACAGCATGGCCTGTGGTAGCCCTGGGTCAAACCCTGTGCTGGGTCACAGCAGGTTGTGGGATGAAGTCAAGCAGGAAATGGCACCAAGAGTCCATCTTGCAAGCACCACCAGAGTAAGGGTGAAGAGTCACCACATCCAGCCACGCATAGAGGCGGCAAAGCCAGGGGACATGGAGCAAAAACAAAGGACACTACACACAGAGAAGCTCAACCCACTTTTTAAATTATAGCACTTTGTTCAGGGGTTGGGGTGGAGGGGAAGGGGAGGAGAGGGAGGGAAACAGCAGTACCCCTGGAATATTCCAGACCCTGACCCAGTTCCCAACTTGACCCTGGAAAGCAGGTGCAGTAGGGATGTGGGAGATGCATGGTGGCTGCAGGGCAAGCGGACCTGGCTCTGGAGCTGCAGGCAGGCAAGCCACCTGAAGCAGACACCATGTCACTGGCAAAGCCTGCCTGGTCCTGGAGCAGTAGGCAAGGTGGTGGGAGGACTACAGGTGCAAGGACCCTGGCTGTGCCCCAATCCTGGAACAGATATAGTGGGTGCTGGGGGCTGGTGGAGCACCAACAGAACAGGTCTGGCCCTAGAGCAGAGGACTGGGCACCAGCTAAGCCCACCTGGCCCTGGAGTGGTTTACAGGTAGCCTGGGAACTTGGGATAGGGTGGGATGGGGCATTTATTGGTGTTAGTGAGCTGGCCTGGCCCTGAAGTGGATGGCTGGCAGTCGAGAGCAGAAGGGGCACCACACAAATCAGCCTGGTTCTGGAACAGCGGCTGCAGCAGTGGACCAGGAAGGCTAAAGTCCTGGGGTCAAGAGTGCAGCTAGCCTGTCCTCATAGCAATGGTGGGATGGGCGTGCTAGATGTACAGCTGGCACTGAGAAAGTGGCAGGTGTGCCAGAATCCAAGCTCACCTGGCCCTAGGGCAGCGAGAAGGGAGGAAGGACTGATTGACTAGATTTGTAGGGTTGTTGGGCTTGGGATCCTGGAGGCACATCAGATGGTGTTGAGTGCTGGGGAAACGTGGCTGGCTGAGCACACCTGGCCCTGGAGTGGATGGGAGGTAGATGGGTCCCGGGGATGCCATCCAAGCTGGCCTAGTTCGGCAGCAATGAGCAGGCCAGCAGGGTAGTTGTACTGGGTGTGTGGGGATTCTGGAAGAGCTACCATGGTTCTGGAGCAGGTGGTGGAGCTCAGCCAGGACAGGGGTGCTGGGGAGCTGGCCCGGCCCTGGAAGGGCCTCATGGGGGCTTGCTAGAGGCACTGACAGGAGTGCCAGAGGCACGGTGGCACAGGACAAGCAGGGCTCACCCTAGAGCTGCAGGCAGAGCATGGTGCCTGCATGATGGGGTGTGTGTACACTGGCTAAGTTGAACTGTCCTGGTACGGAAGCAGTGGGCATGGTGGCAGGGCTGGCAGCCAGAAGCACAGGGTGCATAGTAAGCAGCAGTATATCGATCCTGGTTCAAAAGCAGCTGGTGAATCAATAGCTGTCGGAGGGAGCGGGTTGCTGGCTGAGCCAGCCTGGCCATCAAGTTTTGGATGGAGCAGACAGGACAGGTATGTGTGGGTTTGATGGAGTGGTACCCAAGCCTTCCAAACCCTGGAGGGTTTGATAAGCAGGCTGGACCATGGGAAATTCTGCTGGGCCCATCTGACCTGGCATTGGTGAGGCTGGGCAGCGGAGTGGTTTTGTTGTGGAACATGTTGCTCTGGCCAAGCTGGTCCATCCCTGGAGCGATGGGCAGAGCACCTGGAGGAGCCTGAGGGAGGCATGACAGGCAGGCTAGAAGCACAGGCTTTGCCAAATCTGAAGATCTAAGTTTGCTGCAGCAGTCAAGGCGGTAATACAAGAGGTATTGAGGGCCTAGGGAGAGTGAGCCTATTCCTGAGGAGCAAGATGGAGGGTAGGGGTGGCAAGGTCCCTGGCAGAGCCAGTCTAGAGCTGGCACCTCCTGCAGTGTTACAGCCCACCCACTGTCCACCCATTGTAAACATGGCAGCCTCCTGTGGCTGTCCAACTCACCTGGTTCCTACAGCTATATAACTCACTCTTTTCACAAAAATCTATCTAACTTTCACATTGAGGTCACTCTCTGAAAGACAGGAGAGCTGGCCATGCTGGTTGTCCATTTAGCTGCCTCCTTCATAAACTTTGCTGATTAGCAAACAGGCTGGAACCAAAGGGTCATGGGCAGAAGGGGCCCGGCCCTGGGCTGTACTTCTTGAAAAGAGGCTCAGGCTGCAGACATCCACTTTTCCCTGGTTTCTCTGCCCACATTCCATTACTGCTAGGCCTCACCTCTCCTGAACTCTTGAAAGTACAAATTAGAAATACAAGGCATGCTAGAATTAGCATCCTCACTGTCCCACCCAAACTGTGAACAGAGGGTAAGACATACAGACATACAGGGGACATGCACAGGGGTTGCCTGTCCTCAGAGATTCTCTGCACGAAGCCAGAGAACATGCAAGAGTGAGCCCTACCTATCAGGGGCCATTGTGGGGGCTTGTGAAGGGCATGCTTATAAAACAATGCAATACCACAACCTCTCGGGTTCCAGGTGATGATAGATGAGTGTCCCAGGTGGGCAGAAGGGAATGCCTAGGTGGTGGGATGGAGTTTTGCTTCCAAGCTGGTGACCCTGAACTAGCTGCCTACCTCATGACTTTGGGAGAAGGAACCCACAAGTCTCACCATTTTATTTCTGGGTGAGATGGTAGACATTAGTGCCCATTGGGAATAAGTTTCTTTCTCTGCCCTTGGGTGACTCATCTGAGCCCCTCCCTGAGATGGTGCTGAATGGACACAATTTCCACCATTTCCTCGGGTTTTTCCTCCCTTGGAGTTCCTCCTGCTGCTAGGGTGAACCACCTTCCTCCTGCTTCTTAAATAAACTCTTCTTTGCAAACTAGAGTTGCATACATCAACATTTTTTTGTGAGACAGGAAATAGGTTGTTGCAGTGTTTCGTGTTAATTTCCCTATCACACTAGCCTGCTTTGCCCTGCAGCAGCAGGAAGGCTATGGGGGTGGGCAGGCAGGAAATGAGTGTGGTGCGTCCAAGCCCTTCTGGCCCTAGATGAGATTCGAGGCAGGCCAGGGGCATTGGAGAAGACACTGGAGGGTCAGGTAAGGTGGCAGAGGGGGCATGTTGTAGGGCAGGGGACTCAAGGCATGCAGGCTGGGGCTGCAGGGTCACCAGCAGAAGAGGCTCAGCTCTGGAGCGGCTGGCAAGTACACTGCTTGCTGAGGGAGCAGGATCACTGGCTGAGCCCAACTGGCTCTTGAGCTGCAGACAGTGGATGGTGAGGCAGTGCTCCCGGGCTAGAGCCTCACTGGTGCTAGCTATCTATATCTGAGCCTGGGCCTGGATGGGCATGTGGGGCAACTGAAGGCATATGATAGAAGCATGCCCTTCTTCCTCCTCTAGCCGTGCAATTCAGTCTGGCCCTGAAATGCAGGACTACAGTGCCATAGGAGCAGGGACACTGGCCAGGATGACCTGGCTATGAAGCAGAGGGCAGGCAGAGAGGGGGCTCACAGTGCACCCGCTTGACCATCTTGTCCCTGGAACAATGGCCAGTGGGCTCCTTGGGCTCTGGGCTTACTGCCATGACCCATTGGCTCTGGAATGCACGGTGTGTGTACTGGGGGCAGAAGGGATGCCAACCAAGCAGCATGTGGGGCTGAATGGCCTGTGAGCTAGGGTTGGGGGGTGCACTGGCCTAGGCAGCTTGGGCGACATGGCCCTGGAGCAAACAAAGCACATGTTCAGGGCTGTGAGGTACTGTCTGAACAGGCCTGGCCCTAGATCAGCAGTAGGGGGCAATGGAGAGGTTGGGTCAGGTGTGTGGAGCACCAGTTGAGCCCACCTGACCCTGGAGTGGCTTGCAGGCAAGCAGGGAATGGGGAGCGGGATTAAGGGTAGCAGGCTTGTAAGCGGAGCCAATATTATGTCAGGCTGGGGGCACGAGGGATGTCAACTAAATGTGCAACAGTGGTCTATGAGCTGCCTGGCAGGATAAGCCTACCTTGCCCTGGAGTGACAGATAGGCAAGCACCCTATAGGGGGTGCCAGGTGACTGGCAGAGCCCACCTGTTCTACAACAGCAAGTGGGGCAACTGGTAGGTGTGCTGGGGTCTTGGGAAGAATGGGCCTGGCCCTGGAGCAGTGGGAGGCCTAGACGTATAGGGGTCATCAGACTGACCCTTTTGGCTCAAGAGCAGGAGGCCAAGAAGGCAAAGGGAGCAGGGGCATCATCCAAGCTGGCCAGGCCCTGGAGTGGCCATCCTGGGGCATGTTAGAAGTGTAAGAGAGGTGGCAAGCACTGGCTGATTTTACCTGCTCTTGAGATACCTGTGGCAAGGAGGGTCAGGTGGGCTAGAGGTAAGGTGTCTCTCACCAAGCAAGCCTGTCCCTGCAGCAGGGGACAAGGCAGCAGTGCTAGGGGAAGTGTAGGTGCTGGATAGGGGTGTCTGGTGTTGGAACGCAGGCAGAGTGTGGTGCATGAAGGCTTGGGTCCATCGACTCTGGCCCAGGAGGCCTGGTTCCATCCTGGACAAGAGGTCATTGTGTCAGGTGGGGTGCGGGTGCAGGGGAGACAGAGACCAGCCCAGGCTGCTAAGCATGGCAACGGCTGGTGGGCAAGAGGCTGTCTGAAGAAGTGGATGGCCGAACAAGCCATAAAGCTGTGGACCGAGTGGGTGTGCTACAGGCTCACTGGGGATGTAGGCAGCGGATGGGCACAGCCTAACAGCCTGGGCCTGGATCCAGTGCCAGCAGGCAAGCAGCGCGTACCTGCTGTGGGGTGGATTTCTGTGGCAAAGATGACCGAGCCCTAGAGCAGCCGGCAGGGTGATGGGGTAGGCTGAGAAGTGGCGCAGGGGACACTGGCAAAGCTGTCTTGGAGCAGGCAAGGGCAGCTGTGAGCACATGGGGTGCTGGCTGAGACCACCGGGCCCTGGTGCAGTGGGCTTGTGGTAGGGGGCATGCAAGAGACTCACTGAGGGCCAGCATAGCCCAGCTGGGCCTGGAAGGGATGGCATATGGGTGAGGGTTGTTGGGGACACCAGCAGAACCTCATGAGCCTGGAATGGAATGTGGGGCAGGCTGGCTACAGATGCAACTTACAGCAGCTCAGCCATGAAGTGAGCAAACTGGAAATCAAAGCACCAGGACATGACAGAGAATGAGCTCTGGGAAGCAGCCTGGTTACGCTTCATAGGGAGACACACACTCAGCAGCTTTCCCATTTTCCAAGGCTTTTGCCCCCTTTAAGAAGCTATCTAGGGGGCCCATGTCTGTATTCTAGCAGCTAAAATCCTGCCTTTGCATGGGCCAGAATCCCATGTAGGTGCCGGATTTTATCCCGATGACCCTGCTTCCCATTCAACTCCCTGCCTGTGGCCTGAAAAGGCAGTGGGGGACAGACCAAAGCCTTGGGAACTGGCACCCATGTGGGAGACCCAGAAGAGGCTCTGGGCTCCTAGCTATGGATCGGCGCAGCTCAGCCATTTGCAGTCACTTGGGGACTGAATCAAGGAACAGAACATCTTCCTCTCTGTGTATCTGCTTTCCAAATAAAAATAAAATGAAATTTTAAAAAGGACTCTTATCCCAGACATTGAGCACAAATGATACTAACCTTTTATTAATACAATCAAATACACTTACAACTTTTTGTACCCTTTCTGCCACCAGAATTGGACCACTGCAATATTCCCTGAAATAACTTGTGAAACCAGTCACAAATACACTCACATATTGATAAGTGCTCTAGGCCACCAAAATTTTACATTCACAACGATTCTTTGTTGGTACAAATGATCTTCTTACTAAACCAACCTGTGGATACAAAATGAAACTGCTGCGTATCCCAAGCTCACTACCCTAGGATGTACCTGGGCCCTTGCCAAGGTTTTACTCCCTAGGTAGCCAAGGCTGAGACAATCCAGAATGCATCAATCATTTCTTTAGATGATATTAATATGTCGCCAAAGAAGGAAGCTTTGTAAGGGTTAAAAAATATAGTAATGCTCCAAGCAGCTAACTATATAAACTAGATGGAACACAATAGATGCTCTCCAATTTTAGGGCATCAGCTGCCACTCTGAATGGCAATCCCCAATCTACTGCTATCTATCAGGGAGAATTAGTGCACCAGAGGATAAGATAGTCATGTCTATTTGTTAAAAGTGTTTTGAAACTCAGGAAAAGAAAAAGAGTGTAGTGTGGACCATGAAAATGTTTGAATGCGGGAATAAAAGTTGAAGAGTTTCTTACAGCTAATTTAGTGCTTTTCTTATGTACGGGCAGGCTTTTTCATCCACTCTCTCACTTGCCACATGTCTGCAACAGCCACAACGTAAAAAGAAGTCAGGTTTTCACACTGGTACCCAAGCCACTGTCTGCTGCCTCCCAGCCTGGGCAGTAGCTGCACACTGCATTGGCACAGGACTGAAACCCAGGCATTCTGATGGAGCCACGGGAGTCCCAATGTCATCTTAACCACTGTCACACACACCCACACAGGGCACTGATGCCTTCCTGTGCTGTGTCAGGTGGGCATTCGCTGCTTTACTCCCACGCCTATTGTTCACAGGAAGCAGTTCTTCTAAAGAGCTAATGCTTACTTTGTCACATAGGGGGAAAAGGAAAAAGAAAGAGAGCTTACTGAATTGTATCTTGGAGGAAATAGTGACTCGTGCTGTGATTTTTCAGGGCAGAGAGTAGCATTTAGCATTAAGGCAAGAGTTCTGGACTTTCAGAGATTTAATCCCTGCCTTAGTGCTCTCTGTTGAACTGACTTATTCCCTCGACAACTCATGGGGACATTTAATTCCAATTATGAGAACTTCAGGGAATGGGTGACAACATGCCAGAAGCCATCACCATAAATCAGTAGTGCTGCCTTACCAGCTCCTTCCTCAGGTTCTTCTAGAGAAGCCCCTTTGCCTGAGTCCCCTGCACTCCCTTGGCTTGTCTACAAGGGCGCTGGGCCACCCCAGGCCTCTGCCAAGCACAACGCCAGCACCACATGCTGCCCCTCAACCTGGCAGTAAAACTCAGAGAAAACAAGGCTGTCTGTTCTAACTGCTGGAGTCTGTGCTGCTCTGGTGTCAGCAACAAGAAAACTGCCCCAGACCCTTAGGAGGAGCTTCACTGACGACTGAGCTGGGGGCTCCAGATGCTGTGGCTCAACTCAAGAAACTCAGGCCAACTTTAACAACAAACAACAACAACAACAACAACTACAAATAAAGAAAAAGAAATCATGCCTAACATGAAGGTCGAATTGTCCCTGGGCACACACACCCACCCCTCCTCACTGCACAATGGCTTCAACTGGGACTCCTAGTGTTCAAGGTCAGTGCTGCAGAGTGAGGACCTTAAGGGTCCCCTCCTGGCCCCCGCCCACCCCGGGGCCTCAGGAGATGCTCTCACACACTCACCCTTCCCAGCTTCTGACCAGTCGGGGGTCCTGCAGAGGCTCCTGCAGGGAGGGAGCTCACAGGGCAGCACTGCCTCAGCCACCTGCGCCCCTCCACCAGCACGACCAGCAACGTGGCTATGGCGGGGCCCACAACAACCTCCCGCCTGCTGCCACAGGGCTTCCTGGACGCGCCTGATTGGACCGCTCCCACACACCTTGACTACGCATGACGTCAGACAATGCGCAGCCAATCATAATCACAAAGGGCAGAAGGCAGTCAGGTAGGATTCTGGAGGGAGGGGGACTGAGGGGCGGGGCTTCACTTCAGGCTGGAAGGGGCCTCCTCTCCTGCAGCTTGAGCCTTCCAACAGCAGGGGCCGCTGTCGCCTCTCACATCAGTCCACCTCCTGGCCTCTCCTTCCCTCTCTGCTTGATGTGCAAGTCTGGGAACCCAGAAATACATGACAAGTGTCTACAGATACGCCTCACTGAATGCTCAACAGTTTCTGGTACTTTTCTTCTTTATATTGCCGGTTTGGGGTCGTGCACCGTGGCCTAGCGGCTAAAGTCCTTGCCTTGAACGCGCCAGGATAACATATGGGCGCCGGTTCTAATCCTGGCAGCTCCACTTCCCATCCAGCTCCCTGCTTGAGGCCTGGGAAAGCAGTAGAGGATGACCCATAGGTTTGGTACCCTGCACCCGCGTGGGAGACTGGAAGAGGTTTCAGGTTCCCGACTTCGGATCGGCACGACACTGGCCATTGCGGTCACTTGGGGAATGAATCATCGGATGGAAGATCTTCCTCTCTGTCTCTCCTCCTCTCTGTATATCTGACTTTGTAATAAAAATAAAGAAATCTTTAAATGTATATATATATATATTTTTCCGGTTATTTCCCATTAGTTCATTTCACTTTTTAAAGTGCAGACTACACATTCACAGTGATGTGTAAGACACAAAGAGAGAAGAGGTCTTGTTCAGATTCAATCTAGCAAAAGACAACTTGCAGGGCCCGGCGGCGTGGCCTAGCGGCTAAAGTCCTCGCCTTTAATGCCCCGGGATCCCATATGGGCGCCGGTTCTAATCCCGGCAGCTCCACTTCCCATCCAGCTCCCTGCTTGTGTCCTGGGAAAGCAGTCAAGGACTGCTGGGAAAGCAGTCAAGAGGTTCCAGGTTGCGGCTCACTTGGGGAGTGAATCATTCGGACGGAAGATCTTCCTCTCTGTCTCTCCTCTTCTGTGTATATCTGGCTGTAATAAAATGAATAAATCTTTAAAAAAAACAAAAAGACAACTTGCAGTGATATTTGTAATTCATATTATATCTATATTTCCTATTTTATACACTTTATACGTATTTCTACACTTGATCTTAGTCAAAAGGCCTAGTAGTGATTATATAGGTATTTCTGCAACTCAGTTTCCACAATTTGTGAGTTTGGGTTTATGTTCTAAAACATCTTTATAAGGAATAATTTAAATTTTTTTATGGTAAAGTCAGACATACAGAGAGGAGGAGAGACAGAGAGGAAGGTTTTCCATCTGCTGATTCACTCCCCAATCAGCTGCAATGGCCGGTGCTGCGCCAGACTGAAGCCAGAAGCCCACAGTCTCTTCTAGTTCTCCCACAGAGCTGTAGGGTTCCAAGGCTTTGGGCAGTGCTAAACTGTGCTCCCAGTCCACGACCAGGGAGCTGGATGGGAAATAATGCTGCTGGGATTAGAATTGGTGCTCAAATGCAATTCTGGCATGTCTAAGGCAAGGACTTAGGCCACTAGGCTACTGCGCTGGACCTGTTTTAAAAACATCTTAGGGGCCCAGTGGCGTAGCCTAGCGGCTAAAGTCCTCGCCTCGAACGCCCCTGGATCCCATAATGGCGCCAGTTCTAATCCCGGCAGCTCTACTTCCCATCCAGCTCCCTGCTTGTGGCCTGGGAACGCAGTCGAGGACGGCCCAATGCATTGGGACCCTGCAATCGCATGGGAGACCTGGAAGAGGTTCCTGGTTTTTAGCCTCTGATCGGTGCACATCGGCCCGTTGCGGCTCACTTGGGGAGTGAATCATCAGATGGGAGATCTTCCTCTCTGTCTCTCCTCCTCTCTGTATATCTGACTTTGTAATACAAATAAATAAATCTTAAAAAAAAATCTTACTTCTAAGTATTTCAGAAAATCTTCTCATAATCTTGTGAATGATTGCAAGTTTTATGAAGAGTGATGTTTATATCTCAGAAATAAATTATTTACAAGGCATTTCTTTCTTAACGACGTTTACTCTTTTTTTATTTTGATGTTAATTAATTCATTAATTTATTGAAAGAGATTTACATAGAAACAGAGAGTATGGAGTTGTACTGCAGCGCGCTCACGTGGTATTGGTGCATTTTTAGCATCTGAACCACGCCATGCGCATTGAATCCCGGGTGCTGCGTTCGGCCCAGCTGGCCCTGCATCTTGCTGTAGCTGCCATTGCTCCAGCCGTACACGTGCGCATAGCTGTCCATGCTCTGGTTCACCCCCGCGCACAGGCCAGCGCCCACCCTGACCCCGCTGACCGTGCTGTTGCTGCCAGGAGCCAGCAGCCCTCTGGGCTGCGTGTACTTATCCTCATTCATGAGCCTCTTGGTTTTTGGCCACTGCCAATATTTATAATCCAGGTGCTCCTTCTTGTGCAGCGATCTCAGTCGCTTGGCCTCAGCGATAAACTGCTGCTTCGCCATCTCCGACTAAGTTTCCACTCGGGGTCCAGGCGCTTGCTGATATCAGAGTTGTGCAATTTGGAGTTCTCCTGGGCCATCTTGCAACTTTGCCCACGGGAGCACACCATAAAGGCATCATGGGCCTTTTGGTTGCCCCCGACCGCTGCCACCACGGCGTTGCCATCACCGCCGCCCCCCTACCCCCGAATTCAGCTGCAGGCCCAGTGGCTTGAGCTTTGTCTCCACCTGTTGTACATCCGTGCGCTGTGCGCGTGGGCCCGGCCCGCTGGAGGCCGGAGTCCCTCGGAGCGGCCTGCAACTCGGGGATGCCCAGCGGACGAGGGGTACAGGAGGAGGAGGAGGTGTAAGGGAGGCGGGCGGGGGTGATTGGGGATCGCGGGGGTTCCTAGAGAAGACCAGGTGGAGGAGAGCAATTTGGGAAGGGGAGGAAGGAAAGGGACGGAGGTGGGAGAGAGAGCGAGAGAGGGAGAATGAGATAGGAAGAGAGAGAGAGAGAGAAGCGAATTGGATTTGGGATCAAAAAAGCAGTGCTTCCCTCTGCCTCGGTCCCATGCCGCTGCCCCGATTGCGATGATCATTATTGTTACTATTGTTGTTGTTATTATTATTTTTTTGGAAAGGCTTAAACTCCGGACTCAAACTTCTTTCTGCCTTTCTTTCTCTCCATTTCTTGCTCACTCAGTCCTTAAACCGGCAGCAAACTACTTCCCCTCTTTTGCAAACACTCTCTTCTCTGCCTTTACAATTCCGGATACTTTTTCAACAAGTTAATAGACAATCGTGAGGACGCTGGTTCTAATCCCGGGAGCCCTGCTTCCCACCCACCTCCCTGCTTGTGGCCTGGGAAAGCCCTGGGACCCTACACCTCTGTGGGAGACCTGGAGGAAGTTCCTGGCTCCTGGCTCCGGATCGGCAAGCACCAGCCTTTGCGGTCACTTGGGGAATGAATCATCAAATGGAAGGTCTTCCTCTCTGTCTCTCCTCCTTTCTGTATACCTGACTTTGCAATAAAGTAAACTAAATCTTAAAAAAAAAAAAAAAAAAAAAGAGTTGTCTGGCTTGGCAGCGTGGCCTAGTGGCTAAGGTCCTCGCCTTGATCCCATATGGCCGCTGGTTCTAATCCCGGCAGCAACACTTCCTCTCTCTATCTCTCCTCCTCTCAGTATATCTGACTTTGTAATAAAAATAAAATAAAATCTTAAAAAAAAAAATAACTATGGCACAAACAGACGTTTAAAAAAAAAGAGTTGTATTTAATCAGGCACAAACATTGTTCATAGGGCACAAGAGGCTGAGAATTCTTAAATTTACATTTAGAAAATCTCATGGTCGGCAAAGGGTGTACACATGTTTGAGATGATGGAAAATTATTAAATAGGGTAAAGAACAGAGAGCAGATTATAGAAAAAGTTAGGGGCCAGGAAGTCAACAGGGAGGTACTTGGAGAACCCCTGGACACAAAGAAGAGGCAACGATGGCTGAGCGGTGTTTAGGGAACAGAAAACCCAGCAGCCACTGGTGAGCTGTGATCCAGACTCAAAGGACAACCAAGGATCTAATGGCAGCCACGGATCAGCCCTTGCAGCAGCCAGGTGGGAGCTTGGGTTCCCATTGGGCACTCGGGAGGTGAAGACAGGCTGGGACTGGCCAATTGGATGTGAGGAGAAAGGCACCCTCCTTCACTGCTGGTGGGAGTGTAGGCTAATACAACCACTGTGGAAATCAGTATGGAGAGTGCTTGGTGAATTGCAAATAAATCTGCCATATGACCCAGCAATCCCACTGCCAGGAATACACCCAATAGAAATGAAATCTGCATATGATAAGGGGCAATGTAATCCTGTATTTGCAGCATCACAATCCACAATAGCAAAGACATGGAAGCAATCTAGATGTGTGTCCAAAGAAGAGTGGTTAAAGAAACTGTGGTACATCTACTCCATGGAATATTATTCCACTATTAAGAACAATGAAACTGTACTATTTACAACTAGGTGGTCCCAACCAGAGACCATTATGCTCAGTGAAATGAGTCAATCACAAAGAACAAATACCATATGTTCACTTTCATATAAGGAGGCCAACATGGAAAGCGTAACTCCAACAGTCCAATCTATACTTTTTTTTTCGGTGATTGTCTGTTAGCTCTTTTGGCTGCATCTCATATGTTTTGATGTTTTTGTGTCAGTTTGTTTGCTTCCAAATAATCTCTATTCTCTAGTAGAATTCATCAAGTGCTCATGAAGTATACGAGGGCATCACATTTCCCAAAAGACCTTTGTATTTCCTTTTAGTTAAGCATGTGTTGCATACTCAGTGGCACATTATTTTAGCAGGGTGCTACAATTTGTTGTTGATGTTGTTGTTACTGTTATTGTGATCGATGTGGCTGTTATGAAATGATGTCAATCCGAAAAACAGTAATATTATCTCAACCCCAAACAGCCTGTATCTCATGCAGTAAGATATTGTGAAGTAACCAATGATATGAGGCAGATTGCTTATGATCTACATCAAAGAATTGTAAAACCTAATGTACTGGTAAGACTCCATGATACTTGGAAATGGGGAGGGAGAGCAGAGAAATCTTACATCACCCTAGAAGGTGTGAGGAAGACGGGAAATATAACCAATCAGGATCATAACTGGTAACTCATAGACAACAAACTCGAATTAGCATTAGACAATAGCAAAACTACAAAGGCAAATGGGGGAATCAGGAGTAATCCTAACAACCTCTTAACAGGAGGTCATGCGCATAGAGCAGGGAGGGGTCCCCAGAGTGGAGCAGGCAGACAGAAGGAGGCTTTTATCCCAAACCTGAAGACTCCTAGATCCTCACCAAGGACTATCAGTATGAGCACCGAGGACTACATCCCTACTGCCAAGGAGACCACGGGGAAATGGAGTGCCTTCGGAGACCAAGAACTCTGAGCTCACTCACCCCCATTTGGATCTACCACATGGGATGGAAGAAGCCCAAATCCTGCCTTGCAGGATCCAAGGTCTTTGGAACAACAACCAGGATCCCTGAGTGGTCCGCAGAAACAGAAGAACAGTAAACTTCCTTCAGGACTAGGGAGAGGAGCTTTCTCTGGTCCTTGTCTGCTTCCAATTTTGGGTCCCCCACCCCCTCTCATAATAACCATCAGGAGTGCTCCAGAAACCCCTCAAAACAAACAAACAAGCAAACAAAACTGGAATAGATAGACAGAGAACAACAAGGAAAGCTTAGAAACAGACAGGAAACGGTCAGCGGGGATGCACTTATAACTCACTGGGTGGGACACAAAAATTAGTTACTCCTCACTGGGGTATGGAAGATTTCTCTGCACACCACTCCTAAACAGGCTCACCTAAACAGTTGACACATATCCTGTTAGAATTATAGAGTTAGACCACCTGAAAAACAGCCAGGTTCAGCGAAAACATACTTCAATGCTATAAACTGCTAAAGACTAAAATTAAAATAGGCATGAGACAGCTGAATAGCAATCTATAGCCATTTTAAGGTGTATAGAACATGGTTGAATATAAACCAAAATTGAAATGTCTATGAAGAAGTCACAGGTTGTGGTTGAGAACCTGCATTTTCCTAGCAACGTATTAGTTAATCAATACCATGTCAATTAATGTCACAATGTTGTAAAAGGTTGGAAATATTATGTTGGGTCTTTTAATTGATTGGTATGATACTCTGCCGGCTCTACCTTCAGACCAGAGATGGTCTCACCAACAAACCATTGAACTTACCAGGACAATAAGATGCTGGACTTTATGCTTGGTAAATACCTCCAATGAAAGAATGTCAACTGAATTTGAATTATGGAAATGCAACAAGGTGGAGCAATCCGCCATGGGGGGAGGGGCGGGGGGAATCCCAGTGCATAAAAAATGTATCACATAATGCAATGTAATTAATTTTTTAAAAAATGAAATGCAATAAAAATGTTAAAAAAAAAAAAAAAGAATTGGTGCCCATATAGGATCCTGGCAAAAATACTCACTTTTCTCTTGTCGAATTCATTGTTGGCTCATGGACTATATGGTGGCATTATTTTTCCCAAGAGACTTATATCTCCTTCTTGTCACCCATGTGTTGGTTACTCAGTGGCATGTTTTTTTCATGGAGCTGTATATTTTTGTTGTTGAGGCTATTGTTCTAACTCATACCAGTTGTTGACCTTGTTTCATGGTTTCTCAATTATGAAAATATATAGTGATGAGGTACTGGGGTCTACCATATCCAGATGTGGGGTTATAATGCAACATGCATCCCTCATCCAAATGAAAGATGGGTTCCCAATGAAACTGTTGGACAAGTGTAGACAATGCAATGCTGTACTGTCTGCATTTGACTGTTCCAGCAATGTTGTGGTACACTTAAATAAGAGACTGATGGAATTATAATTCCTTATGAAGGATTATACTACTGTAGTAAAATGGGAAAACTCTGGAGATGGGAATTTGGGGGGAAATCCCAGTCTATATGAAATTGTAACACATAGTTCAAATATTCAAAATTAATATATATATATATATATATATATATATATATATATATATTTCTAAAAGGAAAAAAAAGAACTGAAAAGCTTGATATGCTTTTAATACCCTATGTTATTCTGCAATGGCTCAGGAGAGCAGAGAAATCTTCCACCTTCTTAGAATGTGTGAGGAAGAAGTTAAGTATACTCTATCAAGATTGTAACAGGTAATTTACAGACTCCAGACTCGAATATGCATTTGACATTAACAAAAAGTATAAAGACATACAGTGGGACCCAAGAGTGATCCTGACAACCTCTTAACAGGAGGTCATGTGCTCAGAGCAGGAGGGGACCCCAGAGTGGAACAGGAGGACAGGAGGAGACTTGCATCCTAATCCCAGAGACTCCTGGTACATCACCAAGAAATATCAGTATGGGCACCAAGGACTATATCCCAACTGCCAAGGAGATCACAGGGAATTGTGGTACCCTCATAGGCCGAGAATTCTGAGGTCAACTATTTCCTATTGAATTTCCCACACTGGATGGAAGAAGCCCAGATCCTTCCTCATAGGATCTAACGTCATCAGAACAACATCCAGGAGCCCTGAGCAGTTCTCAGAAACAGAAGAACAGTAAACTTCCATCGGGACTTGGGAGAGGAGCTTTCTCTGGTCCTTATTTAGCTCCAACTTTGGCTCCCCACCCTCTCTTGCAATGACCATCAGGGTCACTATGGAGCCCCCAAAACTGGATCAGATAGACAGAGAGAGACCAATAAAGAAAGCTTAAAACAGTTAGGAAAAAGTCAGCTTGGACTTCCATATACCTTACTAGGTAGAACACAAAAATCAGTTACTCCTCACTAAGGTACTGAAGATTTCTCTGTATACCCCTCCTAAAATTGTTTTGCTCCTCAATCACTAACATATGGCTTATGAGAGTTATAAGCCTGTCTGGACTACCCTACAATTTGTGAAGTTCAGTAAAAATCACACTTGAGTACTATAAGCTGCTAAATAAAAACTGAAAATACATATGAGACAGTTGAATAGTACCCTATAACCAATTTAGGCTTTTAGCAACTGATTGTGTATATACTAAAATTGAGATGTCAATGAAGTAGTTACAGGATGTGGTTAGGAACTTGCATTTTCTAACAAATTGGTCATTCAATACCATGTTGTGAATTTCCATGTTTCTTCCTGTTGTTGAAATTGTGCAGTGGCTTTTCCTTGGTGGGGATGATACTCTGCCAGCTCTACTTTTGGACCAAGGAGGGTCACGCAATGAAACTGTTGAATTTATCTGGACAATGTGATGCTGGACTCTCTTCAAAGACCTTGCCCGCAATGATGGAATCATGAATGGATATGAACTGTAACAATGGATGTGATGCTGGACTCTCTTCAAGGACCTTGCCCGCAATGACGGAATCATGAATGGATATGAATTGTAACAATATGGAGGAATTCAATATGGAGGGAGGGCTTGGGGAGAGATTGGGGGAATCCCAGAGCCTATGAAACCA